>NC_134461.1:116959299-118206855 GCF_047948215.1 Lycorma delicatula | reverse complement strand
GTATTATTCTACTTATTTTTTTAAATAAAAATTTTGAAAGTATACTTCCTATATTTCAGATCTTTATTTTGATAATTTCAATTAAAATTTTTATGGACGAGACTTTTAGATAGATGAATTAGATACAAAACTGTTGCAGTAAAATGTTTCCAATGAAATTCTAAAAAAAATGGTATATGAAATATCATTAAAATTTCTAAAAATGGTTGTAAACACTTGAAATGAAATGTTCCGGGTTTGCAATAGCCATTTAATTTACAGAATTAAAAAAAAAGTAAATAAGTTCAACTATTAATGTGAAACAAACTAATCTTCCGCTGTAATTTATTTTCTATTAAAGTAAATGTATTTTTTTTTTTTTTTTTTTTTTTTTTTTTTAATTTCTAACTCTGTTATGTAAACGAAAACAAACAGGTTGGCTTACGGAATTAAAACTAAACATATTTTAATTCCGGTATTTTTACTAATTATTTTAAAACAAAACTATATTATTAAAATTAATTAAAAATATGGATGATGATGTATATAAACTATGTATGCTGTAACTTAATCCAAACTTTATATCAACAATGCTAAAATATTTTAGAAATTATTTTTTTCTTTCAAATCTTCAGTTTATTTCCCGTTTGAAATGTAATAATCATACTTTCTCAAGAATTCTACACCGTATTAACTAACAAATAATCCTATAAATAACGAACTCCCTCCACTGTTTACAACAATAAGCCTAATTATTATTTTAATGATTGACCGTATTTCAAAATTTAAAAAAATATATTTCGAAAATAATCAAAAAAACTGCAAGACATTTGAGGAGGCTGCACGTACTGGTCCTCACTGAATTTTGAGGATATAGATAAAGTGCACGACCCGTGGGATGATACAGCGATTGTTATGTTAAAGGTAGTTTAAATTTTACGAATCTAACCGGGAATTTCACAATGTTAAAGCTGTTAGTTGACCGCCGACTTTTGAATCGGCGGTCAATTCTCTGCTGAGAATTCAGCGTCTTTATTGTTTTGTGACTATTCCTTTTCTTTGATTTAATATTTTTTACTACTTGGATGATTTTAATGTTTTGTTACTTTATTATTCGTTATCAGCTATCTTTGTTTTTGATAATGCTTCGTTTAATATGCATATTATTAATATTGTATTTGATGTGGGCTAACGTTTGATGGACAACTGACACGTTACTACTCTTAACCAAAAATTTTACTTATGATAAAATTTCTTTTTACGACCGATGTAAAAATAAATTCCTCAAAAAAATTACAAAAGTTTTAATTATAAAAATTCACAGGAATAAAATCTATGAATGCGTATCCGTATTCAAAATGGTGGGGGAAACAAGTGCGTATATGTTATCCTATACTGTTACGCATGTTTCAATATATATAGTTATATAGATATTATGTATGCTTATTAGTTTTTTCACCATGGCAACAGAAATAAGATGTTAAATTTTTCCTCCTCATAATTCTGTTTTTTAAAATTACTATTGTATTCTCTATCTAAATCTCTGTCTATTGTATTTTTTTCATGTTTCTATAAAGCCTGAATACGTTAATTGATATTGTCAGTATTATTCTTACAACCAGAAGGACAACGAATACTGCGAGGGTCCTGGCTAGGCGGGAATGGCGAACGAAACGAGCTCTGCGGCTCTGGGGTCGGTCCCAGGGCTCTCTTAGCCGACCTGGACCACGAGGGTTCCAAGTTACTGTATGTGTGTATATGTATATTACATTTAAATAGTTTTGCAAGCACACTCTGTGCCTGTGGGTAACAAAAACCGAGAAAAAATCATCGGATCAAGATAAAATAAAAGGTAACACAAGGTACGATCGATTAATAAAGGAACCGCAGAACGAAACAAACAACTCTATTACAGGAATACCTCAGGCTCCTTCCTCCAAATAGTAGACATTCTTCCCATCTACAATCACTCGGAGTTCAGGATATCTTTACTCAGGATTGAAAAAGCTTAAAATTTATTATTAGATGTAATTTTAATTTTTCATTGTTTAGAATAATTTTAATTTTTCATTGTTTGAACTCTCCAGAGGTGTGAATTTTTGTACCTAACTGGTGGTAAGAGATCCCTAGTACAATTTCTGAAAATTATGAAAACCCTGAAAAGTCGGGTTTTATCACGAAGTTCGTTAGAACTTCGTCGGTAAGAAGCGAACTACATTTACATATCTAAACATGACCTAACCTAACCTAATAGTGTTTTTAATGTACCTTTACGAATCGGGCCGCTAGATATCAGTACTTGGTACCGTACAAAAGTTTAATAATGTACTTGAAATAATAAAATTTAAAATAAAATATACTACAGCTTGTTTTAATAGTAAATGCTGTTATGTATATGAAAGTACTGAAAATGAAACAATTTTTTTTAATAAATTATAAAAAATAAAAATAAACAGAAATAAATTTTGTTTATAAATAAATAAATAAATAAAATTTATCAATTCAAAAAAAAAATTGGCCGTGAAATTCAGTTTATTGTTCTAAGGCCATAACGTTTAATAATAAATCCATAACAATTAGTAATTCATAAAAAAAATAAAAATAAAAGAATAATCAAACAAAACAAAGTGATAAAAAAAGTAACAATGGAATTGTAAACCATACGGAGTCTGGCAGATATCATTTCTTCCGCTCAAAACACAAAAATTTCTGTAATATAAATAATCTGTTTTTAACAAAACGATATTGATATCAAAAAAGGTAAGACACTACATTTCTATTCAAAAACTATTATTAATTTAGATTTAAAAAAAAAATACATGTTAAAAAAAAAATATATGTAATATATTTCATATATATGTAATACATATAGCATTTACAGAAATAATACAATTCTTATGATTATTCGTTGTTTAATTAATGAAATCGGGCCGGTAAGAGTTTTGTAACAATTTTTTTTTTTTTTTTGCTTATTATACGGAACGCTTAAACATTGTTTTTTATTGTCTACTACATATATTTTAATATGTATTTTTTCTTAAAGAAAATTCTAAATTAATAACAGATAGATTTTGATAATAGAAATATAGTGTCTTACCTTGTTTGATGTTAGTATCGTTTGGTTAAAAACAGTTTTATTTATATTACAGAAATATTTGTTTTTTTGAGCGGGAAAAATATCTTTCTTTTTTTTCTTTTTCCTGTTTAGCCTCCGGTAACTACCGTTTAGATAATACTTCAGAGGATGATATGTATGAGTGTGAATGAAGTGTAGTCTTGTACATTCTCAGTTCGACCATACCTGAGATGTGTGGTTAATTAAAACCCAACCACCAAAGAACACCGGTATCCACGATCTAGAATTCAAGTCCGTGTAAAAATAGCTGGCTTTACTAGGACTTGAACGCTGGAACTCTCGACTTCCAAATCAGCTGATTTGGGAAGACGCGTTAACCACTAGACCAACCCGGTGGGTTGGAAAAATGATATCTACGAGACTCTTACCGTACGGTTTACAATTTTCATTGTAATTTTTTGGATCATGAGATTTACTTATAAGTTTCAAAATTGATTATTTGTTTTACAAATATTATGCTAATATTTTATAATTATTTTTATATTAAGCAAAATATAATATAGAGTTAATAATATATTCGTACAATTAAAATTTCAATCAGCCTTGAAATAAATTTATTCAATAAGTTTCGTAAAAATAAGGCCATTCTTATGAGATGTCCTGACAAACATACAGAAATCAAAATAAGTTAATCTGAAATATATATATATATATACATACATATATATATATATATTTTTTTTTTAATCAATAAATATTCTACAAATAAATCATTTGACTTTTCCAAATATTAAAAATACAATCATTATTTCATGTAGTTATATAAAAAAAACAAAGGATTTGAATTCTATTATTTTTATAAAATCATTAAAAAAGATTAATAATACAAAATATGTAATTAAACAGTATTATAAGAAAAAAAAATTCATTACAAGAGCGGATATGTAGATAAAAGGAAACTGTTATTTCGTTGTATTTTTCCGTGAAGTGTAACGTCTTTGTTGAAGATAACAGGAACAACAAGCAAAGCAAGGCAAGGCAAGGCTGTGTGACTGCTAACTTGGTCGGAAGGTATGGATAGTACAGTAAATAATATATAACACAGTAAGAGTTTGTCGGAATGAATCGCATTAGTTACATCGGTTACATCAACCTATAAGTAACAAACAGCGTAGCTAGCAGTCAGGTTCACAGACATCCAGACGTAAAGACGGTTAGGCAGACAAACATCTAGACGAGTGCAGTAGTTTGGTTGGTCGGTAACATTACTCGTTAGCTATACGATCGACAAATGTTGTTAAGGGAAAGTCTTGCTCACTTTCTACAGTCAGCCAATGGATATACTTTCACCGCAACGTCTAAAACTCGCTTATGTGTTTAAATTGTCATTTCGTATATAAAGGTTTTTTTTGCTGTTTTTTTTTTTAATTTTACTTTTTTTTGTTATCGTCATAACCATTATCATCATCGTTATTGTCACAGTCATCGTAACGTACCAGACACTGCAAAGTACAGAATTTTTTTGTCAAATTAATCGTATTAATCTGATTTTAAACCGTAGAATCTAAGATGATTTTATAAAAAGTTTTTTCTTCTTTTTTTCAGTATTCCTTATTTATATGTTTTAGTAAAATAATAATAATGACTTGTAATAATAGGCTATTATTTTCTACATTATTATTTTTATGTATAAGGAAGATTTCACTCAATCATTTGAAGATGAAAGAATTATTATTATTATTATTATTATTAATATTATTACAATTACCAGCTTGATGTATTATCAAAAGCCCAGATGTAATATTTAAGAAATGATATCTATTAAAAACAAAAAACTAATAAATAAACTTTTAGTTGTATTTACTATGAATTTAAGTTTATAAAATGTCAAATATAACTTGAAAGGTAGAATAAACAAACGGTTGCTTTCAGACAAACTTAGTAAAGCTTTTAATGAAAAAACGAACAAATTTATATTAAAGATAAAATTTACTTCAAAGGTCCTTGACCTAAGATTTCAAAATTAACAATACAAGTTTTTTTTTGTTTTTCAAAATCTCATAATTTCAATAAATTACAAACTTTCAATGGAATGTAAAAAAGTATAAAAAGAAGTTGACAACACAGTTGTAGGACTTTACCGTCACGCGAATACAGCCGCGTTCCGGGAAAGTCCTACAACTGTGGGTTGTTTCTGATGCACGGTTTACACACACAACTTAATTTAGAATAATTTTCCTTTTTCATAAATATAATATTTTTCCGTTTAATCCAATGATTCTAACTAAAACGCGCGCGCATACCGTATTTAATTCGCGCAGGTGTGTTGGTACTAGTGGCTACGGTCGGCACTAACCAAACTAAAGTAATTTCACAACATGCATAAAACAAATTTCGCTGTCGACAGACTTAACGCACCAGGTACAGAGTCAACCGGGTGATCGAGTTCTCGAACCCAGCCAGACCGAGTTACTTTTTTACACTTTAAATATTATTCATTTGTTTAATTCTATCACGCACCTGTGATGTCACAATATAAAAGACGACTACAACAGAATTTTTTGGGGTGGGAGTCTTTTTTAAAATATTAACAATGTGCCTAAAAAAAATATGGCCTTATTTAGGCGAAATCTCGAGATACTGAGTGACCTTGCTCTACAGCCTCACCTCCTTGATCTTTTAAGTTGAACATTTAATGGTATCATTGCCCCGTATATAGAAGTAATTTGACCACGATTGGTCAAAGTCGATCCAGTATTTCTGGAAATATAAGGTGATTTAGAGGCCAACGCCGAACACACACGCGCGCGTACATACGAACATTTACATCCGGAAGATTTCCATCCAGTTTTTTTTTGGTTTCTTAGGTGTCAGAACGTCAAGATCCGGTGAAAACCGCATATGTCCAAATTAGACCGATTACAATACTTTTCCTTCTATAACTATAGCTCTGTAAAGCGTTATCTAGACGGAAAATTAAAAGTTGCCTGAAATCGGAAAAATAATTTATAAGTATGGTAATTGAAGGGATGAAACTTTTATAATTCGTAATACATCTTACGGAGTAGCATGCTGGAAATGGAAGATTTGAAGCAAGATAAAATGTCAATGGTCACACCCACGTTTAATCAAGCGACTGAAGTAGATCACCGATTTTAAATGTGAATAGTTCTACGTTATTTGTTAACAGACATACCACCAGTTAATATCAACAAAAATTTATTTCAAAAGAGAAGGAAAAACAGCATTATAAGTGTCAAGTTAGGGGGTAACCTTTTCTTTTTACTAAATTCTTGAGTTACATATCAACAAAATTACCTCGAATTAACGATCATAAATCAAAAGGTAAAATATACATAATTTTGTTTTATAAAGAACGGGTTTTGAAACTGATCTTTTCAGAGTTTAACACTTTTGCTCGTCGTTATAAAATCCATATGAGTACATATAAAACTAACTTTTATCAATTCAGCTAATTTTACTCAATTTAGATTGCAGTAATCTAAGACCATGTTTTGAATCTGCCAATACTACAGACTATAAAAATTTGGTATCTTCCGCATTTTTGATAAATTAATATTTAGAAACATTTTCAGAAATTGTACCACGAAATCATTTGACTCCACATACCTTTGTTTGAAAAAAATTACAGCCAAATATATCATATTAGAATATCCAGCGTTATACAGTAAGCATGTGAGTCCAGGTGGAACTTTTCGTATATTGATCAGATATTAAAATTCCCCGGATAGTTTTACAAATAATACTTCTTCACTAAATGATACAAGTACAAAACATGCAAAAATTTATAATTTTCTATATCATAAACGAAACCCATACAGTACAAAACATCGCTGGTGCAAAAAGGTCAATGATACGGAATGATGTGGAGAAAGAAAAAGGGATGATGTACCCTTAATGGGATCGCGAAACAGTAAAAATGACCTCGCTCAAAGGATTACCTCAAGGCCAACTCTAGAGTACACGGTATCAATCACTTCTGTTCTGAAAATTTGGATATTCATACCAAAAGCGATGAAAATTACATTTCAAGTTTGGTATGAATATCCAAATTTTCAGAACAGAAGTGATTGATACCGTGTAGTCTAGAGTTGGCCTTGAGGTACTCCTTTGAGCGAGGTTATTTTTCCTGTTTCGCGATCCCATTAAGGGTACATCATCCCTTTTTCTTTATCCATGATAATGGATGAAAATTAACGATGAAAATTACATTTCAAGTTTGAAATGTAATTATCTGATATACGAGAAAAATAGGCAATTTTCAGACAGAAAAAAATCTTTTCATAAGATCGAATGTGGTTTCAAATGAACCAGATTAGTAAGCAAATTACAAATATATCATACATTAATACCAGTTTTTTTGTAATTCCCTAAGACGACCATGAACAATTAATAAACTGGTTTCACTTGTATTTTATACATAGTCAGAATTAAAGATGTTGTCTTTCTGATAAAATATTAATTTTGTTAAAACAAAAATTTAATTCATCTTACTTAATATGAATGATCGTAACTATAGTTTATGTTTTAATTATGTTTATGTACATTTGATAGTAACAAACATTCCATGCCAACCTTATTGTTGACAAAGAGTTAAGTAGTTTCCAATTATCTTCTTCAGAGAACCGAATAAACTTTTTCATATTATGCCAAATCCATCCAAATTCAGGTTATAATTATGTTAATTTCTTTTTATTTACCACACGAAAGTTTGAATAATGAACATCATTACTCTTAAGGAAAGTTACATAGAATTTTTTCTGCTTGTTCTACATTTTGTTTACAGACGTGTTTCGTTGTTAAATATGCAACAAGAAATGAATGCATTACTTTCTAAGGGAAACAATACATATTTTTTTCGTCACTCAAAACCGGAAATTTACGTATATTTTCCGTTGTTTCCTTTTTTCCCCTCATAACTCTCTACAGTTTCTAATTATGAACGTATCAAATGGTAACAAAAAATTCTTTAGTGAAAGTACAAAATGTAAAATAACTACACAAACCTACACCTGAAAAAAATAAATCTATTACTACTACTAGTCAGTTTTGCGATGTTTTATTTAGTTTAAGTTAAACCCACTTGTGTTAAACAAGTAAAATCCATTAAACTTTACTACAAATGTTACTCCTACTAATATAATACACTTCCCAACAAGTATAGAAATCTAGTAGGCAGTAAGATGGTTACTACGATTTTTATCAAGATTAATACAATTTATTCCTAATATAAGGCTTACAACAATATCACATTTAAAAAAAAAACACCAACACATAATTTAGCTTTTTAATATAAAATATACTAGATTTTTAACTGTTAATTTTAAAGAGAAAGTAAATAAATGTAGAACAAATATTATATATATATATATATATATATATATATATATTCATGTGGGTACGTAAAGAGAAATGCTCTAAATTATTACTTCCAGGGGAAATAAAATCTATTCCACGTTCCAAAAATAAAACGGAAATACAATATTAAGATACTATGAAAGATTTTTTTTTAAATTTATAAACCTTAACCAAAAATGTTGTAAAATTATATGTACCATTACCAAATTTATTAAATCTTACCATAATTAATTTAATATTAACGGAAAACATATACATTTCAATCTAAACGATCATAACTATAGTTTTTTTTTTAATATAATACAATTAAGTTCTCCAAGCCTAAAGTTTTTATAATAATTAAAATTTGTTAATATTATTTTAGTTTCAAAGGATATTTTATTATTTATATAGATATTATTAAATAAAGTTTATAAGTATAAACATACTAAATTATTAATTCTAAAATTGTATAAAAATTCATTAAATGAGGTTTCGACACACACACACACACACACACACACACACACACACACACCACACACACACATATATATATATTCCATTTTAGGTAAAAAATGCTTATTATAAACCGTAAGATTATCCCTTCTACTAACTGTAAAAAAAATAAATCTCTTTTCTTGATACTTTGTAGACGGAATGTATCACGAAGTTCTCCCGGGACATTCATAACCTATAATATTGGAGAAAATAATGGAAAAGGTTTATATAAACATTCCTAAAATGTTGAAATCCGAGCGAAATCTTTCGCTAGCTTAACTTGCAAACGAAGCATTTTTTTAGGACATATGTTTATATGGCCCTTTCCCATTATTTTCTTGAGTAGTAGTAGTAGGTATATATATATATATACCTATTGAGTATAATAGAATATATATACACGTATGCAACGAAACACGTTTGTAACGCAAATGTAGAACAAGCTGGAAAAATTTATGTAGCTTTGCATAAAAGTAATGATGTTCATATTCAAACTTCCGTGTGGTAAATAAAAAGAAAATGTTTCAACTAATTAATTCCTTAATTTAAGAAAGACAGTCATTTACACGTATATCTAATTAAAAATAATAATAAAAAGAACAAGTGTCTTTATTATTATTATTTCTACTTAGCTTTAAAATAAACAGAAAATTTTACGTATAACATTCCAACAAGGTTAAAATAATATTTAAAGATAAATTTGGAGTAAGTATTTATAAGAGTTTTTTTCATAATTAGTTTTTTTTATTTTAAATAATGAGTTATACGATTGATGCTACTATCTGTTCATTTCTATTGTGTGCTAATCTTTTAACTTCAATATAATTAGTACATCCTCAATTATCTATTTTACGTATTCCAGTCTGTCTTTCTCTACAGTTTTACCCTAAAAACATATATATGCTACCAAATTTAACGTCTTAATAGAGAGCCCAACAACGTAGTTTGTCTTTTTAAAACATTCTCCCACAAAAATCACTTCTATTCTTCTTCAGACCTCTTCATTTCGTACTTCATTAATTTACGTAATTTTTTTTAACAAAACAATTTGAAAGTATTTATTTTATTTTCCAACTGTCCGTGTTTCATAAGGCGCTTCACTCTATAAAAATATTAAAAAACATATATATTTTTAATTTTTAAATTTATATTTGATACTTTCAAACTCTTTTTTTAACTTTCCTTACTTATGCCCGTCTACGTTTTATATCTATTTTAGTTTGTTCCTCTTTTAAAATTTTACAAAACCTAAATAACAAAATTATGCATTTCCAAGTCTATTTTAATTCTCTAAACTAACGTTAGTTCCTCATGATCCTCATTTGTAACACACCTAGTTAAATTAAAATTACTTTTACTTATTTTCAAACTGTCTGCTAACAATAAATTATCATGCCATTTAAATTTCTTTTAAACTCATTTTTATACATAATTGAATAATCAAGAAATATATTAGACTACAGTTTAGGATTGACGTACATAAAGTACAGTAAAACCAAAAGCAAATGCCCAGTATTGTTAAAAGCCAATAATTACAAAATATATATATATATACATTCTAAAACTGTGAACTTTAAGAGTTTATTGTACTACTTCACAACAGGTTGTAAGCCCAGCAACAAAGTACTTTTTTCTTACTGAAATAGTATTATTAATTTAACGTTAAAAAAAATTACCATTTTAAAAATTAAAATTACGTTTAAAAATTTTACCATTTTGTTATAGTTAACATAGGCTATCAAATTCAGTTAAAAGCTATCAAATTGCTTTTAATGGATTCGAACAGTGGTTCAAAAGCATCACAAAAAATCAAATTAATTCTAATTACAACATAACGGGTATTAATTATATTTTCATTAAATCATTATTTTATAATAATAAATAAAACAAAAATAATGTGAAATTATTTTTAAAAAGAAAATTATTTATAGATGGTTTGTTTTTTATGTTTTTAACAAAAAAAATTACTCCTACGTTACTGTAGAAATACATTAATTTTATATAATACAACAACGGCGTAACTGAATATTCAAGAATTGAAACACAATTATAATTTTAACTGGATTGATCTGAAATAAAGAGAAGCGGTTAAAAATGCCATGCACAAATGTATATAAGTACATATATGTATTATATAAACTTATAAAGTATGTGTATATGTATGTATGTATGTTGCCTGGGTTTAGGTTACACTTGGACGTGCTGTGTGCTTTATGCCATTGGTTTTTTCGCGATGAGTGCCGTGAGGTTATTGGCCGAGGTACAGTCAGTTTCCTAACCTACTAGACTCAACGCATTTACGAACTAACATTTTTACGACAATTCACATCACAAAACATAAACCTGTTCATATATATATTCATAAATATACTACCGCGTTATGCAGTAGAATACATAATTTCCTGTTCGAAAATATTTAAATCGTAATTACTATTTGTAATATTTTTTTTTTCAATTTCTTTCTTAAAACTAAACCTGCACGATTTTAATAACAGTTATTTGTTACTTAATACATCATTTTTAACGTCAAAACAAATACCTCACTATATGATAATGCATATTATAAATGTTATTCTAATTTGAATGACTGCACAAACAAAAATAGAGTTTTTCGCTTGTCATATTTTTATTACGCAGCAAATAATTAATCAAATTTTATTTTTCATAGATTAAATGACAAGATTTTATAGATTAATGGAATAAAAACGGTTTTAAGGGCAAATTAAATTACAAAAACTATCCCCAATATTAAAAAAGTCACTGTCGAAAACGACACAGGTCACTGTCGAAAACGACATTCTCAAGACTAACAAGAATACCATGCCAGGCTTATTGAAAATGAAATAGTGAAATGGTTTTCCGTTGCCTGCTTAGCTGAATTAGAATATATTTATATATGTTAGTGAATAGTACTAGTGAAATGCAGGTATAATAAGCCCTGAAAACGAGTCCATTTGTTAATCACAAGGACTATGGCTATATATTGAACATTATGTATAAAAATATAACCCTTTTACCAGTAAAAATTATTAATTAAAATATCAAATGGCAAAATAAATTTAATAAGTGATATTCTTTCGATTTAAACATACTGTAATTTAAAGATTCGTTTCCCCGGATATATATTAAAAAAATTGAAACTTTATAATTTTTATTTGTTAAATATTTAGCACATGAACGGTGAGAGGGGTGTCAAATGTTGTAACCATAAAAAAAATAATTTATTGTAAATTAAGTAAGATAAATTTAATCGTAAATTAGAAAAACAAATAGTTGGCTACACCATCAAGAAAGGACAATGATTTTAGGTGTAATTTCTATTTACCTCAACCGCAAAACGGTTGCAATGATTTTTCATAAAATAGGAATCATACAATTATTGCAGGTAAATAACGATTTGAAAAATATAAAATGGTGAAATGTACAATCAATTGTACAAACAATTCTGTATAATCAATAAATAAAAAAAACAAAATTTATTGAAACTGATGGTTATCAGATAAAAGATGGACCTGAAATAGTGGTCCTTAAATTTTGGAAATAGTTGGACGAATAACAAAAAAAAATTATTTTCTACGTTTACCTATATATCCACGTATGTACATCAATTTTTCCGAGCTCCATGGCGAAGTAGTAGAGTAAAGACCTTTCATCCGCAAGGCCCCGGGTTTGAATCCCGACTAGGCATGGACATGGCATTTTATATACTCTACAAAAATGTCATTTCCATACATCCACTTGTATGATACTTGTCGGATTTTTATGATACTTTTTTCAACTATACGATTAATAATTTACGATTCAATGATTCCCGCCGTTAAAATGATAATCTTTCCTTCTCAGGTTAAAATCCTAATAAAGGCTTTTATTGGGATTTAAATATTAGATCGTGGATGCCGGTGTACTTTGATGGTTGGGTTTCAATTAACTACACTTGTCAGGTATGGTCGGCCTGAGTTTGTTCAAGATATACTTTTACCGGTACAGTTATGTTACATTGTTAAGTCGCTAATGACTTTAATTGTTGATGCGACTATAAATAAAAGGATTATAAAAAAGGATCTGGTTCTACAACTAATAGTTAATTCTTTTATTTTCTATTTTAAGTATAAAATAGATAAAAACAGGATAAATAAAATAGAAAAAATTAGTGTAAAAGCTTTTAGAACTTCTCGATTTGGAACACGAAATCTACTTCATTTAAAAGATTTTTATTACTTGGAAACCAATTATTAATTTTAATAATTTATAAAAAAAACAAAAACTTTATTTTTTGTTTTTTTATAAATTATTAATAAAGTTTTTATACTGTTACATATATTTAATACGTTTTAAAAGACGAAAGAAATGATTTTTAATTTTCTCCATCATAGTGCTTCTATCTGCAACTGACGCAAACAAGTTAAGCGGACTTAAGTTATTGAACTATATATATATATTTTTTTTATTTATTTATTATTTTTTTTAAGAGAAATAGAGTGAAGAAAACATTTAATTTTTATTTTGTTCTTATTTTAAAAATATTTTTTTTTTTGTCTTTAAAAATAAGCAGATAATAATAAATATCGATCACCTAGAACTATACACAAATTATCATCTTTATACAACATCAATTTTAATTACAAAAATAGAAACATTTAAATAGAAACTTTTTAAAAGTTACTCCGTAAATTATACTATAAACTATTAATACTACAAAAATAGTAAAATATATAAAATTAATTAAATGTAACGATTAACTGCATTAATTAATAAATTTCCAATAATTTCCACTCCAGATATTAGTTGTATATTCTTAAATAGAAGTAAGGAGTTCATTGACACTACTAAAATTAAACGCAGCAAATGATAATAAAATGATCAAACTTGAATATCTTATAACTTAGTGAAAGTTGTTACACCAACTTCCATTTTCTCTTCATCCAAATAACCAAATAACGTAAAAACGTGTTCTTAATTTTATTTACACGAATTGATGTTACAGGCTGTATTATTAATAAATTTCATTTTCTATAATAAATTAATATTTAAAAATTATATCATAAAGTGAAAATAAAATACAACGCTGACAAAGTAACCGGATATTTTTAGCGATTTTTTTTCTTTTAAATATTCCATTTTATAAAATGTAAAGAACATTATAAAGCTACACATAAATATACTTTACGGAGTTAATGAAAGTTATAGTAGGTCTACTTGACTGTTAAAATTAAGCGGTTACTAAGTTTCCTACCGCAATTTTATTATTATAACGAAATTTGTTTTCATTAACATTAATCTGAAGTAAATATATAAATAAACGTATAAGTAAAACGTTTTCGAAAAAAACTAGATACACAACTGCTTATACAATATTTATATCGTATTAAAAAAAAAAATATCATTTAACTGAGATTCGAACCCGGAAGAAAAATCAAGATGATTCCGTTACATCACACAGATCGACCTACTTTCGATCTCTGTTCATTCCTAAAATAATATTTTGATTTTATAAAAGTTTTACATTTTGACAAAGAAATTGTTTGACAAAAAAAAATAAATAAATAAAGGCGAATTTTTTTTTATTAGGATCCCCAAAAAATGTATCATATGCAAACTTGTTTGATTTAGTTGAAAACCAACTAAATCAAACCAGTTTCCACATCTAACACCAAATATACAGGAAAATAATTAAAATAAGATTTAAAAAAAAATAAAAATATGCTTAAAAATCCCGCACTGAAAGGAATACTTTCTCATGTGTTCATTGAATATTTTAACACTGCTAAAAAAATAACGAAAAAATATTTTAGCTGAATCAATTTTCCGTAAACTTCGACAAATATTTAATTACTAGCTACCCACGACTTCGCATGTACTTATAACAATGTAGCCAAAAAAAGTGTTTTCTGTAAAAAAAGAAATAAAGAAAACAAAAATATTGGTTTAAATCGGTGCAGTAGTTTTTGCGTTATTAAGTAACAAGCTAACTTTCAGATTTTTATATAATATGATGATATTTCAACATAATTATTTTTCCAATATTATTTTCTTTCATTTTTAATTGTTCTACTATTCGAAAATCATTTTTTCAAAAATTCAATTTCCATAGTAACGACTTATATATTTATATTGTTATTCTCCTGTTATAATTTTGTACAGTTAGTAGCAAATTTTGAGTTTGTTTACAGATAAACTGAGAGAATGAAACGGGATGGTGAGGGTAGTTTTTTCAAATGAAATTTAAACAATTTCCTTTGTTTGGGACTTATTGTTCAAAATCTCATCTCGATCGGGATAAAACTGTACATCTGTATGAAAGACAAACGGACATACAGACATTCTTTATATATATAGAAGATTCTTCAAGTTAATGCATTGAACACAGATTACGTATAAAACAACAACTTAGATACAAATGAAATAATCGGAGTTTTACCCTATAAAATTAACGGGAACCCACTTCACTGTTCACTCTCCTTAATAGACCTGACATGTAATAATTGTTATTCTTATTAATCACTATGTCATCTAGAGAGTTTTTGTATCATTTCGTCTCAGGTCGGCTATGAAACCTAACAATCATATCATTATTTAGTCGAAATCTAAACAACTGAAAAAAATAATTTGTGGATTAAAAAAATTATTTTGCTTTTTTTTTTTAGTTAAAAATATTACAAAAATTTTTTTTTAATTTAAAAAAACTTGCTTTGTACTTTTTAATCATTTTTTTTTTTTGTCTTCAGTCATTTGACTGGTTTGATGCAGCTCTCCAAGATTCCCTATCTAGTGTTAGTCGTTTCATTTCGTATACCCTCTACATCCTACATCCCTAACAATTTGTTTTACATATTCCAAACGTGGCCTGCCTACACAATTTTTCCCTTCTACCTGTCCTTCCAATATTAAAGCGACTATTCCAGGATGCCTTAGTATGTGGCCTATAAGTCTGTCTCTTCTTTTAACTATGTTTTTACAAATGCTTCTTTCTTCATCTATTTGCCGCAATACCTATTCATTTGTCACTTTATCCACCCATCTGATTTTTAACATTCTCCTATAACACCACATTTCAAAAGCTTCTAATCTTTTCTTCTCAGATACTCCGATTGTCCAAGTTTCACTTACATATAAAGCGACACTCCAAACATACACTTTCAATAATCTTTTCCTGACATTTAAATTAATTTTTGATGTAAACAAATTATATTTCTTACTGAAGGCTCGTTTAGCTTGTGCTATTCGGCGTTTTATATCGCTCCTGCTTCGTCCATCTTTAGTAATTCTACTTCCCAAGTAACAAAATTCTTCTACCTCCATAATCTTTTCTCCTATTTTCACATTCAGTGGTCCATCTTTGTTATTTCTACTACATTTCATTACTTTTGTTTTCTTCTTGTTTATTTTCATGGGTTAGTTCTTGCGTAGGACATCATCTATGCCGTTCATTGTTTCTTCTAAATCCTTTTTACTCTCGGCTAGAATTACTATATCATCAGGAAATAGTAGCATCTTTATCTTTTCACCTTGTACTGTTACTCCAAATCTAAATTGTTCTTTAACATCATTAACTGCTAGTTCCATGTAAAGATTAAAAAGTAACGGAGATAGGGAACATCCTTGTCGGACTCCCTTTCTTATTACGGCTTCTTTCTTATGTTCTTCGATTGTTACTGTTGCTGTTTGGTTCCTGTACATGTTAGCAATTGTTCTTCTATCTCTGTATTTGAACCCTAATTTTTTTTAAATGCTTAACATTTTATTCCAGTCTACGTTATCGAATGCCTTTTCTAGGTCTATAAACGCCAAGTATGTTGGTTTGTTTTTCTTTAATCTTCCTTCTACTATTAATCTGAGGGCTAAAATTGCTTCCCTTGTCCCCATACTTTTCCTGAAACCAAATTGGTCTTCTTCTAACACTTCCTCCACTCTCCTCTCAATTCTTCTGTATAGAATTCTAGTTAAGATTTTTGATGCATGACTAGTTAAACTAATTGTTCTGTATTCTTCACATTTATCTGCCCCTGCTTTCTTTGGTATCATTACTATAACACTTTTTTTGAAGTCTGACGGAAATTACCGTTTTTCATAAATATTACACACCAGTTTGTATAATCTATCAATCGCGTCCTCACCTGCACTGCGCAGTAATTCTACAGGTATTCCGTCTATTCCAGGAGCCTTTCTGCCATTTAAATCTTTTAATGCTCTCTAAATCTTTTTAATCATACTTTAATCAAATTATTATCATACATCACGTGAATTAAAAAAAATACATTTTTTTATATCAAACGGCTATCGGATTTTTCATTTGCGACCGCAAAAACCCCGCATAACCGTTTTACAACTTTTTTTACACCTGCACCATTAATTTACCCCTGTACGGAGGGATTTTTGCAAAAGTAATGGTAGAATATTGTATTGTCACCCGATCTTAGTAGCTGTGAAAAATTTCATCAATCCGCAATGTCAAGAAGTATGTTAAATTAAAGATGCAACATTTGAGGACAAATATGAAAAAAGACATTGTGAGTCAAGGAAAAGTAAGTAATAAAAACCCCCGGTCTCCTTGACGCGAGTGGTAGCGTCTAGGCCTTTCACCCGGAGGTCCTGGGTTCGAATCCCGGTCAGACATAGCATTTTTCACAAACGCTATACAGCATCCATCTCATCCTCTGCGGAAAAAATGTTTAACTGCGGACCCGGACTCGCACTGTATATGGAAGAAAAAAATTGTTGGCAAGAAATGCGAAACTGAGAAATCCATGTTTTAATAAAAGTAAGAAAAATATGATGAAGTTATTACTGAGCGTTATTATATAAATATATAAAGAAATTTTTCTTTTCAAAAATATTCCGTTTAAGTCACCTGGATTTACCATGGGATCCCCAGGTTCTGTCTCTACAAAATTAAAAAAAATCATATCGAAATTGATACATTTGGTAAAAATTAAGACTTGGGAAAAATATCGAAGAAATTCCTGTTAATTTGTCGAGATTATAACATTAAGATTCGTATATGTCCTTACGTCAATTCAAAGTAGGTTTTTTCCTCTTATTTTAAACAAAACGGAAATAATTTATTTTATAAAATACACAGCTTTATATAGTACATAATTCGGTTGTTAAAGGATTCATACCATTGTCACTTCCGTGATTTCTAATAGTACAACTAACCGTTTCGACAGTAATTAGTTTCAATTTTGTGAACTCTAAAAAAAGTTATGCAAAGAATAAATTTTGGAAATAAAACATTTGTGTACCTTAATCTATTCGAAAACATGAAATGCATAATATTTTAGAGTATTACCACATTTTGTTAATTTTAAAATTAAAATAATGCGGAAACAATTACTAAAAAAATAAAATTTACGTAATTATCATTGCCCTCAACCTTCACTTTTTTTTTAGGAAAAATTATATTTATTTTCGTTAGAATATATTAAAAATTTTAAATTAAAAAAGTCTGAATCTTCGGTTAATTTCCGAAAAAGTGAAATTAAAAAAAAACCGTCTAATTTACATTTAGATTTATGAAGAAGATAATTTTGAATAATTAAACTGTGCTCACGATATATTTAATTAAAATTATAATTAATTAAAATCGTGAAAATACTGTAATTAAATAATTAATGAACGTATTACTTATTTCTTTAAAAACAAAGATGAAATCATCCCGAATGACAAGGAAGCAATTTTAATAAAGATTATTACAGTACAGTAACCATACAAGCATTAGGAAGGTTACGTCACGCGCAAACTAATGAAAACTTATTTCTTACAACTTTCGCCTCTCACGCGCTCTAGCAGAAATCTTGTGAACCACTTTCACTAAACCACACATTAACTGGAAACAGGAATTAATGTAAACGTGTTACACATATTTTTTGCAAAATAATTTTTTTGTTATTATTAGATTAATTAAATTTAAAAATCATTAGTAAATACAATATTATATTTAATTTAATTATAATAAACTAACTAAAAAACATATAAATGCGATAAAAAAATTGATTTTATTAACCGTATCAATACTTCAAAATTTTTTTAATTACACAATGAACCAATTTAATATACATTAATTATATTTATATAGCTTTGGATTGTGATATTTTCAAATCTTACAATCTAGGTAAACAAATATGTTTTTTTTTTATTACAGTACTTTATGGCTGATCTAACATACATTCTGGGTTCAAATCCCGGTTAGGCTTGGCATATTTCATATCACAAACCAATTTCTCACTTCAATAAAAGGGGAAGGCAGCTATAATTAGGGATTAGCTTGTAGTTGCCGTTGTGAACAAATAGTAAATAAAATTTAAAATGTTTTCTATTGGTTTCTACACATGCAAATGTGTGTATTTTAAAGTAAACAGTAATAAACGTACACACAAACACTAACACTTGACATTTGGATTGTATTTTGATTTAAAGGTTTATTTTACCAAAGGTTTAAAAATTTATGATGTACCTAAAAATGTTTAAATCATAATATAAATAATTTTCTTCCCAAAGCTAGACTCTATTTTCAATTTTCGGTGTATACTGCCATGTACTCTCAGATTTTTAACTACATTTTTTTCCATTGTTAGTAAAATTATTCTTTAATGTTTTTTTTTCCAACTTATGGCAAAAAATAGTAAGCGAATATTAGTGATACAAAAGTGTTTCTAATACTTTTTTCTTTTAATATGGGTATCTACCACATGAATCATTATCACTCAAAAGTCATCAACAATAAATATTTCACATTATATAACAATCAAATTTCCAGAAAAAAAGAACATAATGAAAAATAAATCAAAGTTTCACATAATGCAGATAGAAATATAATTCTAAATTTTAAAGGGGCATCCATAACAAATAGAAATAACAATCCATCAATACAAACATTTTTTTAAATATGAGATTTCCACTGCAGCCTAAAAATAAAATATATTTTTGATGTTGAAAAAGAAACTGCATAATTTTAGAAAATTTGAACTGCATTCTAAATTTATCAACATGTAGGTATTTTTTAAAACACAGTTCCTGTTCTACAGCAAAACATAACTTAACTACATTAAAAATGTTCTAATTAATTCTGCTTTAAATAAGTAAAATATTATAAAGGTAGAGTTACACAATTCAATTAGTTTTTCATATAAAGTAAATTGATTGTATTCCTAATAAAACCAATTTTAAATTCCACAGCACATGCTACTTAAAAAGAATTTAAATAGTTTGAAATTATTCTGAATTTTAAATAATAATTATGAAAATGTTGATGTTATAATTTTGAATCCAGGAGGGAATAATAAAATTATATATTATGTGTAATTTTTTTTTTACTTCAAAATTAAATTATTAAAGTCAAACAAATATTTAGAAAAACTTAATACAGTGTTATATGGCAAAGTTACACAAATTAGGATAATCAATCGCTTGATAACTTTTTTAATTAATCATACTTGAGCAATAATATTAATTACCTTGGCTTGGTAAAAACCTTTCTATTTTTGGTTCTTCTTTAACTGTTGATGTTGAAGGTTGAGGCACT
This sequence comes from Lycorma delicatula, assembly GCF_047948215.1. Taxonomy (NCBI): domain Eukaryota; kingdom Metazoa; phylum Arthropoda; class Insecta; order Hemiptera; family Fulgoridae; genus Lycorma; species Lycorma delicatula. The sequence continues at coordinate 118,186,420 of NC_134461.1, read as the reverse complement.
TCCATTTTCTAAACAAAAGAGATTTGTAAGTTCACCGACTTAATTTAATATTATTTCTATCTAATAATTAAACAAGACTACATAGTAAATAAAGGTTTCTTAAAGGCCTGAAACAGTATAAAATGATTAGAAACTGTATGGTTTATCAATGCTTATCTGGGAGTGAATTATGATAAAATGTAAAAATATGACTGCCATTCTGTTATCATATCTTACTAAACAAACACCAATTACATTAATTTACAACATTAAATAGAATAATTAAATTCTACTTTATTTAGTTCAAAAATCTATTTTAAAAACTTAATTGCGATGTGGTCGATTTAAATGTTGCAAATGAGTACGCTGATCCACTGCACGGTGTTTTAACAGGTTAGGTTACTATTTATTATTGCAAAACATATTCTTCTCAATAATTTTAAATCGATGTAACTTAACTGACTATTAAAGAAACTTTAATGAATTTTTAAATTACGAATTGTAATCATAATAAAAGTACAGAATATAACCGCATTCATAAATGTAAACATAACCTCACTAACCTCATCTTTCTTTTCTTTCACACCTTTTATAGAGACTACACCTTCTGAATTCATTTCAAACTTAGAAATATTATCAAGTATAGGAGCATTAGGACACGGTACTTTTACATCTTTCGTGTTAAGCGCTTTCAAAGCATCAAATTTCGGCGAATAAAAATTAATTTCTTCTTCAGACGACGACATTTAGTTTCGATACTCTATTATTACAACGATCAGATGACCTAGTAATGCAGGGCAACCAACATTGGTCATTTTCAGAGTACAAAATTTTATACAGTATCAAGGAGTAAGAAATAACACACCCCCTTTTTCTTTTAAATCGGGAATAAAATATTTTATTAAAAAAAACACAAATTTTTTTGTTATTGTTTTATTGACGTTCATTCTTAACTATATTACAACGCTTCCGTTCTGCAAATATTTTATTCTTTAAAAATAGTAGATTCTTTTAATGTTTAATTAAATAAAATTACATACTTTATTATTTAATCTTGTATCTCGAAAATTACATTTTGTTATTGACGATGTACGTTGTTAGGTTATGGAACGTGTTCAAGTAAAAAATAACATTCTCTATAACCCTTAAAATTACAAATTTCCCAATCCACTGATACCGTTTTTCATTTTTTGCATTATTGAAATAATCGCTAGTGGTTCTTTGGAACTATTTGAACTTTTTGTTTCTTTATGACCACTAGTCAATTGACTGTTAATTTAAAACTACTGTAATGCTTCATTTGCCGTAAATCTATCGTTTTTAAGCCATATATATTTTTTTTATTACCACATTGTCTGTGGTGAATTAGTGTAGAATTTTGGTTTATGAATAATAATTGATTCAATGTATACTATTACTTTCTCTACTTGACTGACTCTTGGTTATAATAAAAGTTGCTGATTTTAAATAATTCATGATAGGATATGTTTTAACTGAAATATTCATAATTTAAGCATGTTACAAAACCGTATGATTTGTATAATAGTGGTAGATGGTGATTAAAATTCTACATTTTAGTTCTAATTCAGAAATTATACTGAGATTTCTTCTTGGAAGTAGAATCTACATTATAAATTATAACTTAAATTGTACTTCTAGTTTTTAATTACTAAGTTAAGTGATTACTCTTTTGAATAAATTTATATTACTATTTTTGTTAAAATCATACTTTCATATTCTAATATTTTTGTACTTTCATATAATATTGCTCAGGTAAACATACCTGAGCGTTATTTTTACATGAAATGTAGCTTTGTTTTATAAGTTAATATAATTATGTAAATAATTGGGTTGTATTATTTATTTATTGCCTATTTAGATTTTCTACTAAGTAAATTTGAATATTCTTTTTATTTTTTGTTTCAGATTGTTGTGATAAGCTATTGTTCATGTATTGGCTCAAGTTTCAGAAACACCGAGATATATCAAGGTTTGTTTTATAAATAGAATTTTACTTTTTAACAGAATGCAGGACAAATTATATGCTAGACATGCAGGATTATATGACATGTATGCATTATATGCAGGACAAATATGGCTAGTAACATCATTTATTAAAAAAAAATAACTTGATGGTTAGCTATAAACCTATATATTACCATATAGTCATTTATATCTTTACTATTAGATTTACAACAGAAAATTTATGGTCATTACAGTATTCTTTCTCTTTTTTCCTGTTTAGCCTCCGGTAACTACCGTTTAGATAATTCTTCAGAGGATGAATTAGGATGATATGTATGAGTGTAGATGAAGTGTAATCTTGTACATTCTCAGTTCGACTATTCCTGGGATGTGTGGTTAATTGGAACCCAACCACCAAAGAACACCGGTATTCAAATCCATGTAAAAATAACTGACTTTACTAGGACTTGAACACTGTAACTCTCGACTTCCAAATCAGCTGATTTGGGAAGACGCATTAACCACTACACCAACCCGGTGGGATATGGTCATTACAGTATGATAATATGGTACATAACTAATATTGAGTTGTATATATATATATATATATATATATATATATATATATATAATTCACTTATTAAATTACTTTTTTTTTCGTTTTGCCTCGAAGGGAAAATCTACAACCAGACGCCCAGCAGCCCATACTGCTGGGTGTGTGTGGTTTCCTGCTGAGACAGGGACCCACTAAAAACCCTCCCCATCACACAACACGGTGATAGAACCACCCACAGGGTATTGCATCATCACCACACATGTCCACAGGCTCATCATCAAGCTTCCAGGAGAGTACATCTTTAAACCATACAGCACAGATGTTCCATTTCTCACTCAAGGCCAACATATGTACCATGACATCCTCCAGAGAGACCACTCCAACAGCCGCTCTGTAGCCCATCTTCGACACATTAAAAATGTATATTCCACATTCTCTCGAATCATGGCAGTATACACCAATCAATGTCTCCCATCTCTGTCTGGCATGGAGGCAAACTCAGTGTTGATGTCACGCAAACACAATTCAATTTCGTTATTGTAAGGAAATTGAATTGATACATTATGTGATAAAATTTTGTCACTGCATTAATTTTTTCATACTTTGTTAGTAATTTTGTCACACTGCAAGAGTTTTCAGTGAATGCCATTATGTGACATCATTACACAAAGGATATTTCCGTTTTTTTGTATTATGCTATAATCATACTAACATTCCATTCTAATGATATAGATAAAGCCATAAAAATTTCTGTAATGTTATCAGTCTGTTATATACTCACTAGATTACTTACATTTTTGTTACAGAGAATAACACTGTCATAAATTCATTTATGAATGATTTATCAGAAGGCACAATATGAAATTAATTACAATGTTCAACCATACAGTAATAATAAGAATATTGTTATGTATGCTACCAATTAATACATATAAAATGAAAATAAGTCAAAGAACTTTATACAAAGTTTTATTTCATGTTTATTTTCATGGTTACAATTATTGTTTTTTTTTTTTGTCTTCAGTCATTTGACTGGTTTGATGCAGCTCTCCAAGATTCCCTATCTAGTGCTAGTCGTTTCATTTCAGTATACCCTCTACATCCTACATCCCCAACAATTTGTTTTACATACTCCAAACGTGGCCTGCCTACACAATTTTTCCCTTCTACCTGTCCTTCCAATATTAAAGCGATTATTCCAGGATGCCTTAGTATGTGGCCTATAAGTCTGTCTCTTCTTTTAACTATATTTTTCCAAATGCTTCTTTCTTCATCTATTTGCCGCAATACCTCTTCATTTGTCACTTTATCCACCCATCTGATTTTTAACATTCTCCTATAGCACCACATTTCAAAAGCTTCTAATCTTTTCTTCTCAGATACTCCGATTGTCCAAGTTTCACTTCCATATAAAGCGACACTCCAAACATACACTTTCAAAAATCTTTTCCTGACATTTAAATTAATTTTTGATGTAAACAAATTATTACAATTATTGTTAAAACCTTTATTTTTTATATTGTTTAAATCATTTATTGATTTGTTATACTATATGGAATACTTAGGACAAATTTTTTTTGTTGTTATTTATTTATATATAATTTTAATAAATTCACTTTCCATTTTCATTGATTGGTGCAAATTTTACTCCTAATATCACATCTGATGAATGTTAGTATTTTTAATTCAATCATTCTCTGATGCTTATGAATTTCCTTGTTATCATTTTAACTTTACTTAAACCTTAATCCTTAATTGTTTTTTATTTACCATTAGTATACATTCTGCACTTTTGTTTATACAACTGTAGTTTATTTAAACTGAATGTTTTGATATAATGCACCTGTCTACTATGCACACACAGTATGATTAGCTTACGCACCAACTTGCATCATGAAATTTCCATTGAAGAAATTCATGTTTTTAATATTTTTTTTAAATTATTTATTAATTTCATTTTCCATATTTTGTTTAGTATATATTTTGATTAATTTCTGGATGTTGTATTGTTTTTAAAGACAATGGCAAAGGAAGTTAATAAAGTGTTTTGGTTAGCCTAAAAAAAAAAAAAAAGGAAAAAAATTATTTCTGTTTGACATAATAAAAAATTTTTATCATTTTGTTTTTATTTACTCATTTTTAATATACGTCTATTCATGTTTGTGTTGTTATGTTTATTAAACTGAAAGATCAAAAATTGTTTGATCTAATGATCAAACACGTTATCATTATGCAAACCAGTTTATTTAGTTATCTATTCTATATACTTGAAAATAGTTGCAGGAGGATCCTTGAGGGTAACTGGTGGTCATCCATTTCATTACTGTTGTTTCGTTTTATATAGATTCTAATTTTTTGACTGTGATATTAATTAAATAAATAATGAGCACATATTTGTCACATATTATTGACATGTTTATTAGTAAACATGTTTATTAATTTTTTATTCTGATAACCAGCCAGCCTTTCATAGCATTTTCACATGATAACTGGAATCGTTTAGTTTTTACTACAAAAACTAAACAATTCAGTTCTGTTCAGATAAAAATTTTAATAGTTTGATTACTTAGTACAGAGAAAAATAGTCACTACCAACCAGAAAAAGCCTCAATTCGATTTTTTTTTTTTTAATCTTGTAAGTTATAAAATTTTTATTCTTGATTTACTATTTTTACAACTGAATTAAATTGTTTACACTGAATTACAATATTTGTTATTTTATGTATACAGAACAAAACTGTTCATACATGTATAATTGCTATTTTAACAGTTTTTTATTTGATCATCTCTACAATTTAAATAGTTGAGTTTCTTTCAGATTCTGAATTTTTTTACAGCTAATTACAAACATAGCCCATCGAGCAGGTTTAGTAGTTCACTCATTGCAAATCACTTTAATTTTTAAAAATTAGGTATTTTTATACAGATTTAAATACTACTAGATAGTGGATGTCGGTGTGCTTTGGTTGTTGGGGTTAATTAACCACATATCTCAGGAACGGGAAATGGTTGGCCTGAGTCTATATAAGACTATGCCTCATTTATATGTCACATATATCATCCCCATCTCATCGAATCACGGGTGGGGAGGATTGCTTACTGTTCACTAGTTGAACAGATTGCAACGTATACTTTCAGAATAAATAAAAACTACAAACATTTTACTTTTACTTTTCATTTACATGTAAATTTACTTTTAATAAAATTAAGCTTACTTTTAAATAAATTAAAAAAAAAAACAAAACAGAATTACAGTATTATTAGATATAATTTTGCTAGAAAAGTCTAACAACCTTATACAGCACAAATAACAGCAATCTAGTTTCTAACAAAGCCAACAGGTGGCAGAAATGTAAGGGACAATTATTAATATTCTTATGTGTTGCTAGTTTCAAACAATTATGCAGAGGCAAAAAATCTTATAATGCAAAATAAAATACATGGATTAAGTAATTACCGTGGATTTTTATGGCCTTCATTTAAAATTAAATTTATAATTTAAGCTTTTTAAGGATACCAGTAACCATTGCAATAGACAATATGTTAAAGAAATGAGACCAACCTAGTCATATGATTGAGAAACTAAAAAAAAAGCTAAAATTATTAAAGTAATCAGAAGTCATTTTAGAAATTTCTCTTTTGAAGCATAGTGGTGCTTAGAGTATTATATTTCTTTGAATTAAGTATATTTTATTTATGTTAACTGGTATTTACAACAGTGTATGCATTATTTGTGTAATAAATTTTAAATGGCTATCTAAGGATTGTAAGATGTCTTACAGGTAAATATTAATACTACAAAGGAATGTGATAGTAATGTACACTTGGAAATGCCATGTGCTATTTTTAACATGATTATTTTTTAACAAAACATTTATAAAAATGTTTGTGCAAATATACAAATAGAAGTCATTAATTAAAATAAAACTATACATTTAATATAGTGGTTAAGTATTCAGCTATTCATAATTTTCGAATAATTTAATATTTATTTTCTAATTCATACTTTTTCTTTGAACAGGTCTCTTTTAAAAGGTTAAGTGAAACAACACACTGGCTTTCATTAAGCCAGGGCCCCCGGCGGGTGCGGGTGGCACAAATGGTTCAGGAGGAACAGCAGCTATGCCATTTATTGATGACGATTTACTTTGGTGCCCTGATAACGATGGAAAAATGGTCGATCTCTCTACTTGCCTTGTCAGTATTTTATTTTTTTATTACAGTATTACATAGTTTTGTACATAAAACAGTGTATTATTATTATTCTAGTAATTATTGAAGTGCTGTATTCTTTGTTCAAATTGGGAAAAATAAATAATTTAGTTCAATAAATTTAAAATATCAGTATTATCAATTAAAATTTTGTTTTTTTTAATATAAGCTCTTACTTTTTTTTTAAAAATGCATAATACTTCATTTTTTGAGTACAGGAATTGGTTGTAATAAAGAAGTATCTTTTAAGCACTTCTTCTACAAAGGAAATCTTGCATTAAAATTATGTTATTTAATATCTCTTTCTTAAAATGCATGGTGTATTGGTTTGTTGTATTTGCTCACATTTTTATTTTGTCACCATGGAAACAGAAGTACAATTTAGTCAAATTACTAATTATTTTTCTTTAATGAATGTCTGTAAAATACTTAATATTCTCATAAACATGAGGATACAGACACGTTGAGGGTCCAGAAACTAGTGTTTCTAGATTATAATATATATCTAATTATTATAAGTGCCAACTTCCATCACAAGTTACAGCACATCTTTCTTTGATCTGGAAGATTCTGATTTTGAATCCTGGTCAGTTTTGGCATTTTTTCACACTACAAAACTCATTTTTCATCATCGGCATTAATAATTCCAATTGGGTTTAGCACCTGTAATTACTTGAAGAATGAGTAAACACTCCTTTTTGGGCAGTTGTGTAAAAACACTTTATATATTATAGTGCAAAAATCACAGAAAACTGAAATTTAAGTATACAATTGTTAAGTTTAATTATTACATAAAGTAAATTTTTGTGTTAAAATTTGCTTAAACTAAAAAAAAAAGATTTTTCACTTATTTGAAAATTGGTTTTTTTACACTCCCTGATTTTCCTAAAAACTATAAGATTCATTTTCAGTTTTAAGAGTGGAAACAAGGAACTGTGACTTTTTTGCCACGTTTTATTTTCATATTATGTCCTGATCAACTTATTTAATTTTGAATAAAATAAATACTTTAATATCCAAATCATGTATTTCAGTGATTTTAAATGTAAATATTTGTTCATGGCAGATGTGTCAGTGTTTGTAAATTTGTGCATGTGATTCAGAACATATGTTTGCAGGTTAACAACTTTTTTTTAATTTAATCTATTATTAGCTACTGATTAATACAGTTCACTTGAAATTATTGTCTAAGCAGACAGACACTCAACATTCATTTAAAAAATAGTAGCATTTTAAGATTATAAACAAATTACTTTAAAAATAATGAGATTCTTCTTCCAAATAACCTTTTATTAGCTGCATCTTTTTCATCACTTAACCTGACTTTTCTAGCTGATAGCAGCACATTCTTTAAAGTGCTACTGGTTCCTCTGAAAGTTTCTTTAGAAGAGAGTTGCAATAATTGATAAGTTCATTATTTATCATTTTTAAAAATCGTATTGTTCAAATTACTGTAAATTGTCTCATAATTAATATGTATTGGATTCATAAAAAAAATTCAATAAACGAAGTATAACCGTGCCTTAAGTTCTAAGAAAAACAGATGAATTTATTTCTGCCTACTTGTGCTACTTTTTTATTTTTGTTGTATCATTCATTATTCATTTTGTTTGTCAGTTACAATTCATTTAAACAGGAACAGGTGGAATTCATAATTTTTCTAAAAAAAAACAGTAAATTTTCTTTTCCAGTTTGAATTAATGAAGTTGCATTGTACTATTCTAAGTATGAATTATTTTATCAGTACTGTTGTTCACTACTTTTGATGACCAGTTTAATGATTCGTGTTATTGCTTCCTTAATTATTACTTATCTTAAAATGTTACTGTAAAGAATTGACAGTTTAATAGAAAAGTTTCTTGTTGTCCAATAGTTTACCAGTTAAAATGTACAATTTTAGAGCTTTATTAATTATTTTGTAGAGATACACAATATTACTTAAAATATTCTTGAAAAATTGATAGATGTTAATCCTGCGCAAATGCTCAGCAATAAACTAATGACTAGTTACTACAAAGAAAAAAACTACTGTAGATATTATCTACTATAGTCATTTTATCACATTGTTTTTAGTTTTGATTATTTCAAAGATATAAATAAACGATGTTCAAAGATATATGTATATATATATATATATATATATATATATAAATCCAATCAATCCAAGTATAGAATTAATAAAATAAAATAGGATGACACCTACCTTATTTCATAATCCAAGCAAGAGTGCTTTCGCAAGTACTTTGCATCATCAGTTGCTCTATAATTTTTCAAATCTTTTGTTGCAAATTATATATTAAAATTAAAATTGTACATTGCAAATTGCACATTAAAATTGAAATTGAAATTTAAAGTTGTTAAAAGATCCTTTTACAATTAAATCAAAACAGAAATAAAACTAATTTTTTTATATTCAAAATTTTAAATTCTAAATTAAAATTAAAGTTAAAAATTGCATATATACAAAATACGAAGTCATTAATAAAAAAATTAAATTAAAATTAATAATAAAAATAAAATAGAAATCCATGAAGACTAACTAGCCAAAATTATGTGACTGTGCAGAGATGAAATATTATGAATTATCAACATCTAAAGAAGTGTTGCTATCTACAGCAGCTTTTATGATTGTGTTATCCTCATATTCTGTATGTAAGTTGATCAAATTAAATTTACTTTAATTTTTCTAAAATCGACCCTTTTGGAAATCATATGCCTCTGCACTATACAAATTATATTAATCCGACCAACACAAATACAGAATTAATAAAATAAAATAGATTGATACTTACCTTATTCCATAACCCAAGCAAGACCGCTTTTGCAAGTACCTCCCATCATCAGTTGCTCTATAATATTTTTAATGTACATATGTTGTAGATGGAAATTGAATTTTGTATTTTGTAGCAATTTTATGTATATATATATATAAATTGGTGATCTCCATAACAGAGTGGTAGTAACTTGACCTTTCATCCGGGTCCCAGGTTTGAATCCCAGTCAGGCATGACATTTTTCACACGCTACAAAATTCCATTTCTATGTACTACATATGTGCTTCAAGCTTATGTGTTGAGGTCATTAAAAGAAAATTCTTTGTTTTATTTGCATTTTTTAAATACCAAACTTATTTTTAGAAATAAGAATGATTTTACTTCCTTAACTGATCTGGGGTATTTCAGCTCCCTTTATTATTATTAATTTATTTATTCCTTGTTTCCTGCTCCACAGAATCCACTGCAACACAGACCTGTGCAAAAGTGTTGAGGATGATAGATATCTTCAAGCCTCCTCTAATTTAAAACTAATTACTTAAAAGTCTAAATGAGCTTTAAAGTTATGAGCAATTCCTGTTATTCTTTATGCTTATTATTTTTATTTGTATTTATTTACTTTACAAAATTTGTCAGTTCACTTTTCTTTGATTTCTTTACCTTACAATCAATTTCCTAATCATAATTCAAAGTATGAATGGAAAACTTTAAAAAAATCTGTTGGTTGATAAATACTGTGTTTAACAATGCCTAAGGAAGTGTGAGCTCCTAAATTCTAATCCTGGAGTTAGGATATTTTACAATTGATTATTGCACTTAAACAATTTAGCAAAAGTTTTAGCAGATATTTTATTAATTTTCTCTAGAATGATTTAGTTTGGGAAAAAACATTCTGCAAATAATTTATTTTCCAGTTGAACCTGAATCAAACGGTTGTAAAGGATTTACAGCTTACTTTAAATTGTGGTTTCTATTTTAAGTAAATGATGATCATATCAGATAGTTTATAAAACTCTGGAATAACTATTCTTATTTGATTTTTTTCTGTAGTTTTTTTAATTTTGTTTACAATTAATGTGCTGTAAATATTTTTTGAGGGGAGGATTCAGGCCCTAGGGAAGGTGGTAAACTCTTGATTCTTACAATGTCTTAATTCACCACTAACTGGATTATATCAAGGAGTATCATCATGGAAAATGACAGGTACAAAGAAAAGATAGAATGCAACAACTGAATCTAAATTTATTTAAACTGGTTAAGTGTGACAATACTGTATTCTTTTCAATTCATGCTGATGATAATGGCCATAGTAATCATAGGCACTTTATAATTTAATAGTTTTTTTTCAGTTAGAATCTTTTTTAGCTTTTAAATATAATTACAGTTGTTAAAAGTGAAGATTATTACACATTTCTCATTACTGTAAATGGCTGTTGATAAGTTACAGTTGTAAGAAGAAATGTTTATTTTGTAATGCTCTTTTTTTATTGAAATACTATTGATTACAATTGTTTCATTTTATTAACATTTTAATATTTTTCCATTTTCTGTTTAAATCTAAAAGGTTTTCATCAGATAGTGATCATGAACTCTAAATAAGCAGGATAAATTTAAACTATTATATTTCTACGTTCACAGATTAATTTCTAAGCCTATTCCAGTACATATCTTGCTAAAGGTCTTGTTTCCTTGACCTTTGTAACCTAATGTATACTTAATAGGAATGCTATTATTAGGCTTCCTTTCAGAATGCTTGTATTATCTACTTCTATAATCTCTCAATTTTATTTAAATCTTTATCTCAAGCTGCTTTCAAATATTTTATTACTGATTATGTCTAGAATTTTACTATATTTTTATACATAATAATTAGTAATGAAAATGATTTAAACTATGTTTAAATCATATGTTTATCCTTTCCCTGGTAGACCAGACCAGTGTCCATAGTTGTAATTAAACTAAGGTTAAACTATCAAGTTGTGTTTCACTAAAGGAACTAGGTATAAATTCCGTTGTTGTGAACAACATTTTCTTGTGGTATGTTTTATCTTACTGAAATTGCCTCAAATAGTATGAGACATTTACTCACTAATAGATTACTTAAAATGTAGAACTAGGTGTGGGGTTCGTGCTTCCTCAAACTCTGTTAGCTAGTTCAGAGGACAATGAAGTAGGACAGTCAAGATGTCCGAAAGAAGCCTACAACAAAGGTGAAGGCTGAGTCAAAATTCACCGATGTAAATGCCTTGGTAGACATTTACATCGATGACATCCCAACGAGGCCTGGCTAATTACTATGAGATGTAATCAGTTAGAGGGTCAAAAGATGACTTCCATTAAAGTCCATCATGGCTAGAAACAGGAGAGGGGTTGATGTGGCGACCAGAATTGTCATAAGGAGGGTGTCTTTCCCTATGGGGGTACATCCCAACCCCCATTATTGTGTTTAATTTGAAAATATAATTTTTAGCTACTAAAAAATGATATAAAGTGAGTTTTAAAAAGTTTATGTTTGATTTACTTTGGTTTATTTAAAATATTTACATTTTTTAACAATTTACTCTGTCTAGTAGTGTCTAACTGTTTGTGAACTCGGAACTTAATTTTTAAACTTTAGCATTTTCCTTTTTTTTATTACATCTATGGTTTGTTCCTGTATGTCAATGGTATTTTGTTGTTGTTCTATAAATCTTTAGCAATTAATTCCTGTTTTTTCTAAACATTTCTGTGGATTGTACAACATGTTGATTGAAATTTATTTGTCTTTTTCTCAATTTTTGTGGGTTTTTTTCAAATAAGAAACTGGTAACGTGTTACTGAAAACAACATTTTATTTAAGAATTACAGTGTCAATTGCATGTTTAGATTTCATTGGACTTTTATCATCACAAACTATTACTTCTCTGCTAAAAATCTTAAATTTTAGTTTATAATAATCTGTTATTAACTCTGTATGGTGACTTCTTTGTTGAATAATGATGCAGTTAATCTTACTGAGGAAACAGAAATACAGAATTTTTCAGTTTGTTGTAAGAAATTTGTTTTCTACAAAAAATTACTCCTCCTAAAATATATATTATATATTTCCTATTTTTATTCAATTTTTTTTTTTTATATAGATCTAATGTATTTTCCTACTGTTCATTCTGAATAATCATACTGATTGTTACTATTTTTCCTTTCTGAAACTGGAACTTTATTGTGCAGATAATGTGCTTTACTAAGAGTAAGTTTTATCTAATAAGTTATTCTTTTATTTATATTAACCACTACGTAAACATTAATAATTGAATACAATCTTTATTTTTATAATTAGGAGGGAGGTACAGATCTGGGAGAGCTATCTCATACGGATCTTAGTGGCCTGGTACCAAGCCTGGATGAAGAACAGGAAGATATCTTCAAACAACTGGCTGATACATCCTTTGAGCTGGAACAATTTTTTGATTTCAGTGAGGAAAAGGTTTGTATTAATGAAACAATAATGTAAGTTAAAAGACAAATAAAGATCCACTTTGAGGGTAATCTTTTCAGGTTTCAATTTATTTCTGTTTCTTGTCAGAAATAAAAAACCATGGTAAGCAATATCTTGGCTTTTTATAATTTAATCAATTTTTTTAACATAATTTATATATATATATATATATATATATATACTTAACGGTAGTGGTTAAATTAACAGGTTCAATAAAAGAAAATAAGAATATATGAGAAAAATCAGTTCACTTATTATCAACTTATGTAAGTGAAAAAAAAAATTCATATACTTTTAAAAATAATTGACTTCATTTTGAGAAAACATAAACATACTTTATTAATTTTAAAACATTTATTCAGTTTTTAGAACTACAATATTTTATACCATGAATATTCACCACATCCTTTTTTTCTGTTTAGCCTCCAGAACCACCATAAGGTATTACCTCGGAGGATGATATGTATGAATGTAAATGAAGTGTAGTCTTGTACAGTCTCAGGTCAACCATTCCTGAGATGTGTGGTTTATTAAAACACAACCTCATAAAAACACCAGTATCCACGATCTATTATTCAAATCCATATAAAAGTAACTGCCTTTTCTAGGATTTGAACGTTATAACTCTTCTTCTAAATCACAGCATCCAAAGTCTATTTTTAGTGTATTTCTAGCAGTATTTGTTTCTGTAGACTTAAATTTTCTGTGTTATGAAATCTACAATAACAGTATAACCTTGCATCCAAAATCTGGCAGTTAATATGTACATTTGGATTATAAGTTTTTCTATAAAGTATAAAAATATTTATAAATTTAACGTGTATATCCAATAAAATAATGCCATTATCTAGTTAACAAAATCTTCCTGGAATACACAAAATGAACTGTTCTGACTTCACAATGTTCTGTGTAGTTCAAATGAGATGTAGCTTCAAAAATACAGTGGACATTTGAAAGTCTTCCGTAGCCACACAATCTGCATTTGTCAATCATATTTTTACACACATCCACTAATAAGAGTGTTTTTGATTCTTTACATATACATAAAAAATACATCTTAACACGCTTGAATATTATGAATAATTTAAATACATACTATTATATACTAAATAAACAGACACAATTAATACCCAGTACATCTTAATACATGTCTGCCTAATCAGAAGAAAAGCCATTACAATAACATAACCTGGATTAGGGTGAAAACATCAACAACAATACCAGTCTGAAAATGTAACTTAATACAGATTGAACGTTGTAAAGTAGCTAAAAATGTTTTGAAGTGGATAAATAGTTTATAAAATTTGGTTCAGTTTGTCATTTTAGAAGTATATTAATAAACAACTCTTGTAGAAGCTGATATACACTTTTGTATAAAGAGATTAACAGACAACCAACAATGTACATGGAGACAACAATAAGTAGGAAATATATCTGAGATTAGAATTTAAAAAATTTCTTGAGTTCATCATGTTTTATCACACTTCTTGACCTGAACATTCTGTGAAAGGTTATTTATTACACATGCCTTCCAAAGTAATATTCTCTTTCTGTTAAACAGTATTATCAGAATGTCAATCAATGGAAATATTAATTATCTGAACCTTCTTTAACATTTCTAATTTGTTCATATAACAATAATTATTGGAGTATACAATTTATTGTTGATCTATTTAGTGATTTAAGGATTTGCTTAGCAGGTGTACTTATAAATTTATTTTATATTATGGTGAATAAAACTATAACATAAAATAAATGTATGTATTTGCACCTCTAATTCTTTGATCTCCAATAAGTATTTTATTTTGTGAATAAAATTACACAGGTCAACAGAAAAAAAAATGGAACTGAGATAAAAGTAGGTGAATTGGGTGTATTTTTTATACTGAATCTTAAAATGAAATCAGTTTTTCTTCATCAGCCTCAGATTTTTAGTTATAAACCTTTAAAATTTGTGAAACTTCTTAAATAATAGAATACAGAAATAATAATAATTACAATTAAAATTCCTACCACTATTTTGCAGACATTTACATTTATCTTAATTTTTCTTTTATTTTTTCCTTTTGTGTTCAGTGAAGTCTTCTTTTTTTATCATCCTTGATAATGTTGCTCTATCTGCAATATATCTTAATGAAGCCTTTCTCCTTGTTTGTCACTGATGTGACCCAAGTTTAAAAAAAAAAGTGAGAATGTAAAAATTGAATTTTCAATGACATTCTGCAGCCTAAATTTTTGTAGTTTACTAAGATTTCATTTATAAGCTGATCATGTTTTTTTAGCTTTTTTGTTTCCAAGAAAATCAGTAATGATATCTCTGAATGACTTCCATGCTGCTAGTTCTTTAGGATTCAGTTTTTTGTTAAATATATTTTCACGAATTAATTTTCTTATTTCTGGCTCAATGAATATTCCCTCTTCTAATTTGGCTTCACTTAATTGCAAAAAAACCTCAGCTAAATATATAAAGCCATCTTCATCTTTATCTAATGCTTTTACAAGATTTTCATCAGGCCCAGTTTTATGTGTACAGGTAGTAAAATAATACAACCTATGCCTGGGATAAACTGATTTTTTTTTTGACCAGTTTTTATTTGCGTAGTGTTTATCTGTAACCTGACTATCCCACAAACATAAAAAACACCTATATTGTGTAAAGTTACTCTGAAGACTGAGTGGTGAACTCGTCATCACAATTCAGCTGATTTTGAAGTTGACAGTTTTAAGGTTCAAATCCTAGTAAAGGCAGTTATTTTTATTCGGATTTGAATACTAGATTGTGGGTCAGTGTTAATTGGTGGTTGAGTTTCAATTAACCACACATCTCAGGAATGGTCAACCTGGAACTGTAAAGACTACACTTCATTTGCATTCATATCATCCTCATTCTTCCTCTGAAGTAATACCTTATGGTGGTTCCAGAGGCCAAACAGAAAAAAGAGAGACCAAAAAGAAGCTTTATCACTTTCAGGTCATCAATGATTCACCATGAGTGTTCATCATAATTAATAGCTTTTAATATTTTTAAAATTTTTGACATACTTTCATATGTTCCTTTCATTCCTACAGCATATGCTACTGGTATAGAAGAAAAATTATTTGAGTTATCCAACAACACTGCCTTTAAGCTTTTTTTTTTATGAGCCTGTAAGAAAATGCCGATCATGAATAACATATTCAATGTCCAGTTCAGACATTAGCCTCCTAACATATGGCAGGAACAAATTAAATCTCTCTTCTAAAATATTTCAGTAAATTTTCATTTCGATTTCTATATATTGCAATTTTAGTATCTTTATTTAATAAATTCCATTCTTTAAGATGTGAACCTATTAGTTCTACATGTTGTTTCAACAAATACGAATTAGGTTGCTTAGTTCTACATGTGTGATGAGGTGAGGTTCAGTATTTGATTCTTTTGGAATGTAATTAATATATATTGAAGTTGAGGATTCATCGGTTGAGCCTTCTGGGAAATCAGAAATTATTTCTTTCCAAGAAGTTGGAGCGATTGGAATTGGTAAATCAACACTAAGAAGTACTGGTCTCATAGCTGAACAAACATTTGGGCATACAATACTGCTTTTATTGTTTGAATTGAAAGCAATAACATTTGTTAAGCAAAAATAGCAGTCATAATAATGGTTAGTAGTCTTTCGCCAAATCATAAGTATGCCAAAAGGCAAATATTTGGAGTTAGGGAAAAATTTCTTTTTTCCCTAACCACTGGGATAGTTTAACATAGCACTTGGTGCATGCTACATGAGGAGTCCAGGATTTATCTTGGTCTCTCAAGGAACAATCAAAATAATGTTTATAAGCAGTTTTCAGCAAATTCAATGCTGGTTTTCATTGACTTTTCATGGTGAATTCTCCACAAATGTAACAAAAGATATTTGCAGAATTTTTACAAGCCTGATTTTTATTCATTGTAAATTTCTTAATGTTTTAATGAATGAAAGTAAACTGAAATATTACAGAAATAATTACTTAATTATAAAAATAATTAAGTTTTAATTTTTAAATACTTAATTACTTAAACTACTTCATAATATTGTTTTACTACGAAGTGCAATAAAATACAGTGCAAAACACATACACACCTTAACAAATCTTGATGTTCAATAAAATAATACCAAAAGTTGTTCTGTCATAAAAATCTTTCACTAAATTTATGGTATCACTGATGAAACAATCTTTGTAATAAGTGTATGATAAAACCACTACCACAACTAAAGAACACAGCAAGTCATGCCAAGAACTGAACTCATACTGAAGAAAATTTCATCACATTGATTATCTCATTACTTGAGTCACTGATATGTCTATACATGTCTGGCTTGACATGAAATGACATCATGCGATTGTTATGTATCAAATGTAGGTTTATAGCATGCATCACAATATAAATCTGATGTGAATAAGCAAACATACAGACATACTAACTCATTTGTATTGTTTGTTCCACGAATGATAGAACAAATAAATTTAAGGAATTGTAACATAAGAACATTATGTGATGGGTTGTTTCAGAATACATATTCAGATTCAGCATATAAAATACTATGTAGAACACCTACTCCCTTATTAGTTACAAATTTTATGTTGACCACTGTTATTGTTGATGTTTGGGAATGGCTGTTACAAACTTACAGCAAGTTATCTAGATTTAAGCTTTGACAAATAGTTTTCAGTAACGTGTAGTAATTTTGTGAGTTAATTATGGTTGTAAAATGATTTAATCATAATTACAGTTTACATTTTCTATAATTTCAAATTTTAAAACATGATTTGTAAATGTCGAACTTAAAAAGGAAAAAAACTTGTATACTTTTATCATACATTCACTTTTAAAATGTTGTATTACTTCTGTAATACACCTTTTTTTTTATTTAAGATCAGAAAAAAATAATTAAGATTAATACTATTAATCTTGTGCACTCACTGTTGCTGCTTGTCATAGAAAATCTATGCAATGGAGGAGTCCTCCATAACTAATTAAGTCTTCCATTATGTTCATGAAAGCTGATTTTTCAGGATGAAAAAAAAAATGTGTTCCTGTTGTAATTAAGATAAAGTAATAAAAGCATCATAATGTACCTTAAATACATATTTTATTATCAAATGGCATTTTTTTTCTTTTTGTTCTGACTGCTACGGATCACATTTTATAGTTTTGGCTTCTTTTCTTTTCCCAAAAGGTTTTCATTATTTTGCTTTGTTGTTGTACCTTTCTTCCATCCATCTATTTAGGTTTATTATTACCTTTCTCTTTCTTTCTCTCTGGGAACTTAGATTCTCAAATCACTTTTTTAAATTTCCCTCGTCTACACAGATTCTTAAAAATGTTTAATGTTTTAGATCTGTTTCTATTTTCTTTAAACCAGTTAGTCTATGTGACTTGTTTATGTATTAATTAAATGTTTGTTTTGTCAATGTTTGGTTGTTCATTCTGCATAATGGACATAAAACTGTAATCTTCGTTTCTGAATTAAATCCCGTATTTTTTTTTTTTGTATATTTGTAAATTCTTTTTCATTTTTCAATTTTGTAAATTCTATTTCATATTTTGGTCTATAAATTTTTCTTAAAATTCTCTTTTCTACTTTTGATATTTCTTGTTCTAAAAAAACTGCAGACATTGTAACCATGCAGTGATTCTGGTGGGATTACAGTTTTACAGTTCCTCAATTTGGAGTTATGTGACAGGGATATTTTACTGTAAATGTTCTTTGTTAGACAGTAGGCATGTTCCATTTCTTGTATTCTATTTTTCATCCCATTTTTTTCAGTTATAGTTGGAGTTATAATTTCTCCCAAATATTTAAGTTTTTGAACTCTACTTATTTTTTTGTTGCCAGAAATTTTAAGGTGTTGAGTTCTATTCTTTTTGTCATTAGAAAACTAATGAGTTTTATCATAAAAAATTTGAAGACCAATTTTGCTTGCACAATCGTTTAGTTATTGAATTTTGATTTTAGCCTCGTCTATATCTCTTGCAAAAATTGCAATATTGTCTGCAAAGTCCAAAATGTTTGTGTTTATAAATTTAGTTTTAATGCCTATTTTTATGTTTAATGTATATTTAACTTTTTAAGCTCTTTCTCCCATTCTCTTTTAATTTTTTCAAGGTCGCAATTAAAGAGGATTGGTGACAGTCTATCTCCTTGTCTTAACCCAATTTTAATTTTGAATGGTTCTGAATGTTCCCCTAAGAATTTCATTTTTGATTTTGTGTTTTTTAATGTTTCTTTTATAATGTTTATTGTCATGGGATCTATTTTAAATTATTCAAGGATTTTAAGTAGAGATTCTCAGTGGATGAAGTCATAGGCTTACGTAAAATCTATAAAATTGTAACAAATTTTGAGTTTTTAATTTTCTGGTATTGGAAAATTTGTTTTAGATTAAAGATTTGCTGTGCACAATTTCTTCCAGGTCTAAATTCACCTTGATGTTCTCCAATTCTTTTTCTATGGTTGGTTGTATTTTACTTAATGTTTTGGATAAAACTTTGTATGGGGCTGACAGCAGTGAAATTCCTTTGTAGTTGTTGATACTATTTATTCATTTTTAAAAAAAATTGTTTAACATATAGGTTTTACAAAAGTACAATGAATGTAACAGATAACCTGACCCTATCATTAAGCTATATAAAATCTGGAGGAAAAAATATTATTGGGTAAGGTAGGCCTAACTAAAAAATATACATTTTATACAATACTAGAAAATAATTATATTAATATTAACAGAAAATTAAAAAAAAAAAAAAAAAAATACAATATAGCTTTATCTGATAAAAAAATTACCTTATTAAAAACAAAATCAAATAAATTCTTTTATTACTCTTATTCATTTATAGTAATATATTATAAATAAATCATTTTATTTAGAAAAAAAAACAAATCTGATTATAATAAGTCATAATTAAGAAAATGTTAATGAAGATTATTATTTAAGCACATATTTTTATATTGACTGAACAGAATGTAAAAAATTCAGGGTTTTTAAAGAATTTTTGAATAATATTATTTAAAGATTGAGTCACAGAGTAATATTATTTCTGAAAGAGAAAATGTTTTTATTGTTTTTTAAAGAAATTGGTGGGAAGATATTTTAAATAGTCAGTAACTTATTAAAAATGAGAGTAAAGGCATAAGTTCCTTTTTCATAAGGCTAAGAACTGTGTTGAGTTAACACAAAAACAGTTCTACTTCTGATTTGATAGAGGTTATATTTTTATTTTTTAAGACTAAGTGATTATTCTTTTTTTTTTAAATTTCCACATTCTCAAATATAAACACAGGGAGCAATTTTGTTTTCTAAATATTGGTCTACTTGATTCATACTTACAGGCATCAAATAATAATAATAATCTGACGGCCCAGTTTGTATCTTGGAAATTCATTAACTTTTTGAGGTAGTGCTAATGTATGATGTTATACTTTAGATGGGAATGTATGTGTACATAATAAATATTTAATGATGAAATGTTTAGTATTTTATTAAGGCACTTCAAACCAGACAGTGCATTTTGAATTTTGTTATTCAAGAGAATTTGCCATTTAATAAAACAACCCAGAAATTTTGCTTTATAGGCAACAGAAATGTCTCTGTTTTCTATCATTATCATTAAAGAGAACTCTATCCATACGATTAGCAATCCTATATTTATCTGCGAAGCACAATATACCACTTTTATTTCATACTTAGAGTTGAATTATCACAATCTGTCCAGTGAAAATTTTTTTGATCTGCTATCGCAAGAATTTTCAAGTCCTTTTAAACATTTCTTTTGAGTTATAGGGTCAGTTGTATAATTTGCGAAGAGGGTAACAATGAACAGTTAACGATTTTGAGGAAGATGTTTTAATACATATGACAGAATGTATTAATATTAAAAACATAATAATTTTATTAATATCAATGAAGTTAATTTCATTGACATTAATAAAATTAAGTTCCTTAGGTCATTGTCATTTTCCCCTATTTTCCAGTCACTGTAAAAATAAACAAAATCATTCTTGCACAACTTCTCTCCAAAGTGTTTTGTAAGGAAAGATTTTTGGTTTCATGAAAAGTGTAGGGACAAGGGAAGAAATTTTAGCGCTTAGATTAATAGTACAAGGAAGATTATAAAGAAAAATATACCAACATACTTGGGATTTATAGACCTAGAAAAGGAATTCGATAACATAGACTGGAATAAAATATTCAGCATTTTGAAAAAAATTAGGGTTCAAATACAGAGATAGAAGAACAATTCCTAATATTTACAGTAACCAAACAGCAACAGTAATAATTGAAGAACATAAGAAAGTAGCCATAATAAGAAAGAGAGTCCGACAAGGATGTTCCCTATCCCTGATACTTTTTAATCTTTACATAGAACTAGCATTTAATGAAGTTAAAGAACAATTTAGATCTGGAGTAACAGTACAAAGTAAAAGATAGTAAAAGATAAAGATGCTACGATTTGCTCATAATATAGTAATTCTAGCTTAGAGTAAAAACGATTAAGAAGGAACAATGAATGGCATGGATGAAGTCCTACGCAAGAACTACTGCATGAAAATAAACAAGAACGAAATTAAAGTAATGAAATGTAGTCGAAATAATGAAGATGTAAAAATAGGAAGAGAAAAGATTATGGAGGTAGAAGAATTTTGTTGTTTGGGAAGTAGAAGTACTAAAGATGGATGAAGCAGGAGCAATATAAAATGCTGAATAGCACAGGCAAAACGAGCCTTCAATCAGAAATATAATTTATTTACATCAAAAATTAATTTAAACATTAGGAAAATTTTTGAAAGTATGTGTTTGGAGCGTAGCTTTATATGGAAGTGAAACTTGGACTATTGGAGTACCTGAGAAGAAAAAAACTAGAAGCTTTTGTAATGTGATGCTATAGGAGAATGTTAAAAATCAGATGGGTGGATAAGGTGACAAATGAAGAGGTGTTGTGGCAGATAGATGAAGAAAGAAGCATTTGGAAAAATATAGTTAAAAGAAGAGACAGATTTATAGGCCACATATTAAGATATTCTGGAATAGTCACTTTAATATTGGAGGGACAGGTAGAAGGAAAAGATTGTGCAGGCAGGCAACATTTGGAGTATGTAAAACAAATTGTTGGATGTAGGGGGTATACCGAAATGAAATGACTAGCACTAGATAGGGATTCTTGGAGAGCTGTATCAAACCAGTCAAATGACTATAGATAGAAAAAAGGAAAAATTGAATATAATTAATCTTCTTTTTTTTTATGTATCTTAATTAATTTCATTAACCTCTGCATTAGATTACTTTTCCTTGTTTACATAAACTTAAATGTTCACACTGATCTACACAATAGCTTCTTTCACATGCTACTGGAATTTTATCCAGAGATATTTATTAACAATTATTCTTTTGGATGTAATAAGCTTAAAATGCCATGAAGAATGCATTCTTTCTGAAAGTGTGTCAGGTGGCACAACTGAACACTGACCACTCAGTTATACCTTCTTTCCAGTACATACCAATATTCCAGTTCTTAAGTTGTTACTGTAGATTGTTTTTTCTTTTTTTTTTGTTACTAACATATTCAATACACAGTTAACAACGGTACTCTTCTTTTTCACCTCATTCATTTAGTTCAGACTCTATCAGGATGGATAATGTACTAGCACAGAAATAGGGAGGTAAATATCTCAGATGTAATATTAAGTCATAGCAAGCTGTTAAAGATCATTTGCTGCTCTTGTTCCATATCCACATCCATATCCATCTTCCATATAAAATCCATCTGACATAAGTCTGATGGTATGGAGAACTCCAGGTTTGGTTCTGCATAGGTGTTGACAAATTTTTGATGCAGTTCAGTTATTTATTTTCATATCAAACATAACAGTAGGCATTCCATGCAGTAATATTAGATTTTGATGGTCCTTCACAGACTGCAAAATTATGTAAATATTGTGACTGGCTCTGTATGAACTATGTACTATGATTGAACATAACAAATTTTGGTAAAAATCTGAGTTAAACATTTAAAGTGTTTCCCATTTTTATCTAATTCTCATTTTCATCTGTGCTTTCATAAAAATTTTTCATTAGTTTCAGTTTAATGTCTAATGATGATAAAATAACTTGGTGAGGCTTACACATGGAATATTCTTAACAATTTGTTCTCTTGAAGTGAATTATTTCTTTTTGGCCAGCCTTTAACTAAGTACTAGTAATATTGATTGATAGTATAATAAATACAAGAAGAAGTAGTTTATAATAGTGGTCTTTAGACTGAGTAGAACTCCAGTAACTTTCAGATCACCAAGATTCTTCTTTATTTTTCTGTTTAGCCTGTGGAACCACCATAAGGTATTACTTCAGAGGAAGATATGTGTGAATGAAGTGTTGTCTTGTACAGTCTCAGGTCGATCATTCCTGAGAAATGTGGTAATTGAAACCCAACCACCAAAGAAAACCCACCAGGTTGGTCTAGTGGTGAATGCGTCTTTCCAAATCAGCTGATTTGGAAGCTGAGAGTTCCAGCATTCAAGTCCTAGTAAAGTCAGTTATTTTTATACGGATTTGAATACTAGTTCATGGATACCAGTGTTCTTTGGTTGTTGGTTGTCAGTTAATCACACATCTCAGAAATGGTCGAGCTGAGACTTCATTTACACATACATATCATCCTCATTCATCCTGTGAATTAATACCTGAACAGTAATTCCTGGAGGCTAAACAGGAAAAAGAAAGAACCATCAGTATCTATAATCTAGTATTCAATCCGTATAAAACTGCCTTTACTAGGATTTGAACTTTAGAACTCTTGACTTTGAAATCAGCTAATTTGCGATGACAAGTTTACCACCAGACCAGCCTGGCGAGCTAGATCACCAAGATTCACCTACATCATACTTAACAGCTCTCAAAATAAGTGACATAGTTTCATATGTTTCCTTCTTTTTCATAGAATTAGCTATCAGTATAGAGAAAAGCTTATTGAATCACGCATCAGTACTACCTTCAAGTTTTTTTTATAGTCTGTAAGTAAACATCAATCATAAACAGTATATATAATACCCAGATCATATATTAGCCAAATAATACTACAGTCTGAAGAAATTAAACCATTCATAAAAATATTTAAATTTTGGTTTCTGTTTCCAAAAATGAAATTTTAGTCATTTGTCTAATAAATTTCACTTCAAACATAATCTAGATCTGCATGTTGTATAAAAAAAATCGAATTTGCTAACTAAATCACTGAGCTATCCTTGTAGGAAGAAATGTGTTTGAGTATTTGATTTTTCTGGTATGACTGATTTATCTTTTGTAGTTGATACTTAAGCAATAGTGTCAGAAAACCTTCATCAGATTAAGAAATTTTTGCCACAAGAAGCTGGTATTATTGGAATACATTAAAAGTATAAGATGGAACATAACTTAAGCGAAGACAAACTTGAGAACGTGCTGTGATGAGTATTTAAGGATGCATACTCTGATTTATCATGAAAAATATTATATAAGTTTAACCATCAATCCAATTTAGCCATCAAATCAGTGAAAAAACAATGTGCTCTCAGGTGAGAGCACTAATGAATTAGAAAAACAATGTGCTCTCACCTGGGAGCACATTGTTTTTCTATTTATTGACAATGACTTAATTCAATGATTAATTCAATGATTTAATTGATTCTATTGAATGACAATTGCCCACTGCGTTGTTGATTTTCTATTTCAGTTATGAATATTTTTGATATTAAGCTGGTGACATACAAATAATTTAAGTGGTTTTCTATTTAATGGTTGTTTAAACTACTTGTTATTTTAACACATCGTGACTGTAAAAAAAGAAAGAAAAAAAAAGAAAAGCTAATAAATATGTCATAGTTGATGTAGTTTGATACAAAATACCTGCTGTAGAAAAAATGTAACTGTTAACATCATGATATAGGCCTTGTACATTCATCACACTAATCCAGAATTATTTAAATATATGTGTGATTGCCTAATTTAAAAATTCCACTTAAAGGATCATGATTGTGAATTGAGAAAACAAGAAAACATGATACAGCTGAAAACCGTTCTGCAGCAAGACATGCAAAATAGTTTTAAACAGTGGGCAAAGTGCTAAGAATAATTCTGTTGAGTCAAAAGGATCATATTTTGAAGGAAATCTAGTATTGAATGTGTGAGATGTTTTTGTTTGATTACAGCATCCTGGTCACTTTTTGAACAAACCTTTTATAACGCACTAGAGTTCAGTTCAGTGTGGAGTGATTATATAAATTTAAATATTACATTTCTCATTTGATTCATGGATTAATTAAAAACCCAATGTATAGATTTATCTTGACATTCATGTAAACACAACGAACGGGCAGCTTAAATGGTTTACTTTTTAAACAAATTCCTAATGTTTACTGTAATGTATTTCTTAAATTAAAAAGTTAATAAAAAAAATTGTTGATTTTTTATTGCTTTTAATTATTGCAATTTGCAGTATGGTTATAGATTATTTATAGATGATAGGAATGCAAATCTAAAACACAAAAACCATTTGCTCTATGATTATCTTAGAATGGAATAAGACATTTAGGAACAAAAAATCCAATTTTTTAATTCATCTTTTGAGTATCAGTGGAACTGTTATTGAGAAACAAAATGTAGTTAATTTTTTTTTTATAGATTCATAATTTATTTATTCCTAAAAGAATTTAGAAGCTGGACAAACCTGTTTGATTGTTACAGGATTTTTTTGGAAAGTAACCTTCTCATAATGAATTTTAATCTGTTCTGTAAAAAAAACTTTTCTGTGTAATGGATAACTCCAGAAAACAGAGCTTTAATCCATACTATGCAAACTTTATGAGTAATGAGCATCTTTTTGTTCAATTGCAGTTACATATTTCTTTGTAGTATTCGTGCAAACAGTCAGATATTTTTTAATGAAATTATTGTTTTATATATGTTTTAGGAAGAGAATAACAATAATGTTGTGGCAACATTGGGAAAAAGCCAGGCTACAGTTGCCCTTATGCAGGAAATTCAAAGAAATCCCGCATCCGTTCGGAAATTCAATATTGCAGCCGCCAATCCTTTGCTAGCAGGTATTTTATAAATTTTATCTCTATTATTTTATTTCTTATTGATCAAGTTATTTGAAATAAAGGATGTATATACACAGATGACACACATACACATCTGTGTGTATTTTGAAACTATGTATTTATTTTTTTGATTATTGACATATCTAACAGATGTATACATGTTATGAAGGGCCGAAGTTCACATCTTTGGTAACAAATATTTTTCAAGAAAGATTAGCTGTTTTTTACATGATAACTACAAATCATGCCTCAGTGGTATATTGACGATGTACATGGTCAGGCAAATCACATTGATTTTATCAACTTCCTCCTTTATAATAACCCTCAGTGGAGAGTGTCCATTGTGTTCCTGCTAAATCACAGGCTTCAGATCATACTCTAAGATAGACTAAAGGACATTGGTTTGTTTTCTATTATTGAGTCCTCAAAAACTATTTTTTCAAAGAAAAATCATCAAACAAAATATTATAAAAAAACTACTTAATATGAATAATAAAAAAATATTTTTATTTAGATTGAGTTTTCCAATTTTTACTTCAGATACAAATATTTACATTAACTATTCACAAGTTATCTAGTTGTTCCCCTTAAGAAAAATTAACTTCATTCTTATGCAGAAAAAAGGCAGTCAGTTTTGGCTCTGATTGTATTATAGGTTAGGTATATTTTATTTGTATTCAGCAAATAATGAATAATGGTTAATACATTTCAAATATTCTTTAATGAGTAAAAACATAAGTTACTTCCTTTTTATGATTTGAAAAATGCTCCATGTTCATAATGATAAGTTCAATATCTTTAATTTACTTATCTAAAATGAAAAAAATGTTTCTACACATGGAATGCCAGATCTTCCAAAATCAATTATGATCAAAGGATTAGAATTAGCAGTGTCAATTTCAGTATACAAAATTAATTTATTTCATTAATCCATATTTCTTTGATTTATCTTGTCTCTCTATCTGGTTCTTTACTTCCTTGTACAAAGTAAAGAACGAAAAAGTAATCACGAAAAATTTTGATTTTCAGATGATTTCAATGGAAATATCCATTTTGATCATCCCTGGATCCATTTTGACTAGTTTGGGTATGACATCTGAATGTACATACATATGTACGTATGTATCTTGCATAACTCAAAAACGATTAGCCGTAGAATGTTGAAATTTGGGATTTTGGATTTTGGACTATTGTTACATCTACTTATGCACCTCCCCTTTAGATTGCAATTGACTGGGCCAAATTTGCCAAAAAAGCCCAAAATTCAAAACATTTGGATTTTGGACTTTTTCTTAACTGCAATAATAACCACTTGTTGAGAGCTTTTCAACGATATATGAGGGACAATCAGAAAGTAAGTTACATCCCTCTATGAAAGAAACAAATAAGACAATTTGTTTAAGGACTCCTTCCTTAAGTTCATCATCATTAGGAAAACGCTCCCTAACTTTTCGAACATGTGGAGATGTCACTTTTTTTGGCTGTGGTGAATTTTTATGTCTCCATTCATGTGATGCTCAATTAGTCTCAGGAGTGTAATGAAGCACCCAGCTCTCATCCCCTGTGATGATTTGTTTTAAAATGTGTGGACCAGTCCTGGAATAACGTTGAAGAAAAGAAAGAGCAGACACAAAACGTTTATGTTTGTGGTTGTTGGTCAACAGATGTGGCACCCATCGTGCACACATCTTACGGTAATGACACTGATCGTGAATAATCACAAACATACTACTATAACTGATCGTAAGTTCACTTGCAATCTTTCTAATTTTAATGAGGCAGTTAATTCAAGATCATTTCATGTGTTCAGCATTACCCTCGAGTTTGCAGTTGAAGGACGCCCAGCACACAGTTCATCACTCACATTTGTTTTTCCATTTCTGAACGTTTGGCACCACTTTGTGATCATCAGGCATGACATTGCATTCTCACGGTATACCTCAACAATTTGACGATGAATTTCACAATTGTAATTTTTTGCCCACAAAAATCAGACTACTGAATGAACTTCTATGCTGGACGAGACATCTAGAGAACACACCATATTAACAATGATACTACACACATACTGAATGTTGTACTAAATTGCTGGGGGAGCGTGAAGACAACAATGCAACCAGTGCTGCCACCATAAGACATTATTAATATATTCCTTCCAGTTCAAGAACACAGCAAGGGTGTAACTTACTTTTTGATCCACCTCTTGTATCATAAGTGGTACTTATGTTCATTAGTTACAGAGATGTAGCCAAATAAATTTTAATTACTGAAATATTTGGATCTTACAAGGAGAAGGCGCATTAATTTGAATCTGACTTCATATACATTTTTTTTAAACTTTTTTTTAATTCAAATATATTGATTTATTAATAATTATTAACCTCTGATTGTAAAAGAATTTTAACAATAAATAATTCAATAATAGCAATACAAAAAAAAAAAAATATGAAAAAAATCAGTAGTTATTAGTGAAATAAAATTGTGTGTACTTTTCATTTAATTCAACAATTTTTACAATCAGAGATTAATAATTATTAGTAAATCAATATATTTAAATTAAAAAAAAAGAAGAAAATTATCTATATGAAGTTGGATTTGAACCAATGTATGCATGGTTACAGATCCAACATGTTCTCACTTACACGACATATCTATTTGAGTGATGTGAAACAAAGTTAATATATAAACTAATATAAAAATGCTAAGGAAATTTTTAGGGCCATCTTTCTTGAGTATAATTGAATATTATGTGTTAGTATTTTGTGATTGAAACACGTAAATAGTGTACTATTCACACACGCAACATGGTTCAAATTGGTGTTCCAAAGCCTGTGCCTTCCCCTTGTTAGCTACAGTAATATGGATCTTAGGTGCCTTATACTGATTATACTTTTTATAGAAAAAGGCCGCTATAGTTATTTTCTCTCAGAATTAGAAATAATTTGCTTATGAAAAAAAATATTTTTTTAAACATTAAGCATGATCTTAGTATATTAGAATAATCTTATTTCCAAAGCCTATCATGTTTTACCTTTTACATATTCTCAAAAATGATTAGCTGTAGAATATTGAAATTTTGTATTTAGGACCATTGTAACACCTAGTTGTGCACGTCCCTTTTTGACTACAATCATTTGGGCGACATTTAGAATTACTGAATGTTATGTTGGTAATAATCTTGTATATTATATCTGATTATTTAATATTAATTGAAAATTATAGTTTAGAATTGTATTATTTTTGTATTTTCTTAGCAAAATCTTATGAAAATTGTATATTTATTTTTAAAAAAATAATTTTATTTAATTATTTGACAGAACAATAAAATACAATGTTATGTTGGTACTAACTGTACATTTTTTAATTGTATTCAATTTAAAGTGATTGATGAAAATTATTTTATTAATTACCATTGACATTTGAATACAAATAATATTTTTAAAAAAAATATTTTTATTTACTTTAGTAGAAAAATTATTTTATTTATAATAAGAATGATTTGTAAATTCTTAATTTCAAAATACTTACTCTATCCTTCAAATTTAATAAATCTTTCTATTTAATAAAAATGTAAGGACC
Source organism: Lycorma delicatula (assembly GCF_047948215.1). Lineage (NCBI taxonomy): Eukaryota > Metazoa > Arthropoda > Insecta > Hemiptera > Fulgoridae > Lycorma > Lycorma delicatula. The sequence continues at coordinate 118,156,780 of NC_134461.1, read as the reverse complement.
TTTCAAATGATATCTTTTTTTTTGTTATGGGGAAGTGATTCTGGTCGTAAAAAAAGTATAGTACATAACTCGACTTGTAACACATATTTTACACACTTGTGAAAATATGTAACTTTTATCACTTGTGCATAATATAATTTTTATAACACTTGTTATGCAATATAATATTCTAGATCACTGTTATTCATATGTTCATGAGTGCTGATTAACAAAAGTTTCAGATTTCTGGTTTGTTATATAAATAAAAGTTAATAATAATTCAATTATTCCATTTATTGGATTCTGGTCTGGTTAATTCCTCATACTGATTAAATCAAGTTTAACCAGTATAAGTTTAAATGAAGTGTAGCAAAAAATGTGTATATGTAATTTAATATGCGTACAAGGAAGTCATGTGGTATGTCCACATCAGATTTTTGTATAGAACTATTAAACCCAAGCACTTACTGAGGTGACTTGCTTTTTTTATTTACTGCTTACTGAAGTTAATTAACAGTTGCAAGTAGAAACGTTGTGGAAAAATGACATAACTGGGTGCCAAAAGTAAGAGAAATAAGTTAGCAAAAGTTACTTTTGGGACATTTTGCTCAAAATAATGAAAAAAGAATAAGTGAGACTGAGGAAACTTGCAGAAATTCTCGTATATTTTTGAAAGTAAAATTTCCAGTGAAAAAGTCATAATATGATTTAAACCTGATTTGCTCTGATTTAGACAATAAAAACTCTGAAATTTAATACTTTACAGTGTTATTCCTATAATTTTTAATTTTTTTTTGTCAATTTAAAATCCCCGACAGAGTGAAAACCGTAATACATATGATGGATTATTTCACAACAGAGAATGGTACACTAATTTCTTGCTTTAGTTCCAGTCTTTCATATGGCTTTGTTAGATGTAAAGCACTTGAGGTATGAGGCACCAGTCAGAGTTGCTTTCGCTAAGGTAATGAAGTTCAGTAAAAAAAGTGGTAAGTAGATTGAAGGTCACTTTTAGCATTGAGTGTTGATTGGATTCCATTTTGCTTGCTTTGCTAAAATGCAGTAGTATTTGAGTCAATAAAGAAACCAAGGAGAATACTTTTGCTTTTTTTTTTCATTAATATATCTGACGAGGAATACTTGTCAATCTTGCAATGGCAGTGGTATTTTAAGGAGTGTGTATCTTACATCAAATAACTAAAATCTTAGCAATTATGGTACAACAAACTATAGCATAATCTATAATTACAACATTTTATGGTCATTTCAGTGTTATTTATAGTTTCTTTTTTAAAACAAATGATTGATTTATTATGAATTTCATTTTTAATTTGTTAAATTAGAAAAGTTAGCAACGCCAGCACCTGTAGTTCCTGGATCACCAAATGCCAACTGTGAAGCATCTCCATTCCCTGTGCCCATCCGACAGATAAAATCTGAACCGGATTCTAGACCAGGTAAACTAAGTAATAATTTACATCATTCATTCAGTTTTATTATGCTTAGTTCGTAAACGATTGTAAATCAAGAATGCAAAGATCATGAACTTACACTATACAGATTTTACATAAACAAAGATAAGCTCTTTTTTTTATGCCAAGTAGGTGCTAGCTTTCAAAAAATAAGTAACTTTAAATAAATAAATTATAGAAAAAACTCAGTATAAGCAAATGTTAAGAGAAAATCATGTAACTTAAAATTAATAAGCATCAAGTATTTTTTTAACACATGGGGTGTCTAGTGGTTAACTCGTCATTGCAAAATCAGTTATTTAACAGCTGATTAAAGTTGAAGGTTCTGAGGTTTAATTTCTAGTAAAAGTTAGTTGCTTTTATACAGATTTGAGTACTAGACAATTGATACAAGTGTACTTTGGTGGTTGGGGTTCAGTTAACGCAGGAATGGTCAGCCTGAGTCTACAAGATTACAAACTTAGATACACAGGTTAATTTTTATCTAAGAAAATAAAACATATTTTTACATTTCAAAGAGGCTTAGTTTGCTGTAGTAATCTGTTATATTTTTAATAGTGTTGTAGTAGTCTGTAGTCTCTACATACTTCAAATTTTTATGCATTGCTGTTTCTTTTGAATTGTTTATTCCATAAAGGGAATATTTCATGAATGCATATCCAAATTTTAATTTTAAATAAAACTAAGGAATGTTAAATAAATTAAATTTTAAAATATAATAAAATTGACTAAAAAGCTTTAAAAATTAAAAAAAAATAATGCAGTTTCTATTCTTCCTTAAACTTTGTACTTTTTGAAATTAGCAACAAGTTAAGGATTCATCATTTTTAACATTAATATCTTTCAAAGTAGATTTAATCTAAATTAAAGGTTGAAGACATTCTGCATCTTAATGATAAATGACTAAATTGAATCTTATGTAAATTAATTTGGGTTTAACCTCTATGTGTTACATTTTTTCATTACCTATTTGCAAAAAATACCTATTTAAAAATTATAGTTATTAAAATGTTATTTAATTTCTTTTCCATAAGCATTTGGATTAATATGTCGTTTTTCAATTTTTTATATCAATTATTACTTTTTGGCAACAAATTAAGGTTAGTTTATCTTAAGAAAATTTAATAAATTAATTATTAATATATAAGTATATAAATTAAAATATTTTTCTTTGAAAATAATGTTAAGTAAATTATAATCTCTGTTATTGTGGAAGATAAACTGGATCACATAAAAAATACTATATTGTAATGGAAATAATTTGAGTCAAGAAGTTTTCCTTTTCTATTTCTTTTGGTGTACAACAGTTTAATTCATAGATTCAAGTTGTTTGCTGCTCTTCCAGTGATTTGCTATTCTTATAAGAATAAGATATTCTTAAAAGAATATCAAATAAGAATATTTGATATTCTTTATATACATACTGATTCACAAGACATGGCCATGCATAAAGTGGTAACATCCTTATAATAATTCTTTCACTGATTACAATGGACTCTTCAGTCTTCTAAACAAAGAAGTTTGCCATTAATTTGCTAAAGATTAAATGTACTAAAATCACTTGTCAATGAATAAAACTGTCTGTAATCATGGTTAGACATATTCTATGACAAGAATATATTAGTACTTAGAGTGTTTTAGTACTTAGAGTGTAATCATGTTTAAACAAAAATATGTAGAGAATGCTTGAGGATAGTTATATAAAGTGATAGGAGTCTAATGGGAATTGATAGGAATTTAATCGATTACCATTAAAGAAAGCAGCCTATAAAAAATAGTTAAACACTATTTTTCAAGTAGCAGAAAGTAACTGGTATAAAAAAAGATGATCAGAAAAATGATTAAAAATGAAATAAATTAAATGAAATTAAAACAACAAACGATAAAGAAACCTTTAAATTGGAATAAATTAACATGGGAAGAAATTTACCAAATTAAACAATTCTGTAGTAAATATAATATAAAAATGACTATAAATACAAATAATACACTAAAACAGATTTTTAATAGTACATAGAAAAAAGAGATATATACAACAGTAATGGTATATGCAAAATAAAAAGTCAATTAAGTCAACATATATTGGACAAACAGGAAGAAAATTAAAATTAAGATATAATGAACACATGAGATCTTTTAAAAATAAAAAAACAAGACTAATTACGCAACACATTTATAAAAGAAGGATATATTCTGATGAAAGTGGAAGAATCAATGAAATTAATTCACAAATGTGTTAAAAAGAAGAAGAATGAACATTTTAGAAAATCTAGAAATTTTTAAATTAAAAAGTAACAATAAAATGATCATAAATGAACAGATCAACAATCAAGCAGATGTTCTTTTCTAAAACATCAGTTTATTGAAAACATTAATAACAAATAAACAAGAAGAAGGCCAAACATCAAATGTAGAAGGGACCTGACTAAATGCTATATAAAGATTAACAGAAATTTAAAAGTACTAGCACAATAAGTTTTGACAATGGAGTGGTTCTGAACCGCATCAACATATAATGAAAGAATGAAACTAAGAAAGGTATGCAGTACTCAACACAGAAATGATAGAAATTTAACTTGAAATTAACTAAAAATATTTAAGTTGAAAATTTAACTGAATTTATACATTCCTTTCCAAAAAAGATTGAAGATGATGTAAACAGTGAAATCTATAGTGAGGTGATACTATCACAGTGAAGTGTTGTTTTAACTTAACCTTTTGATATTTCATCTTTTTGACACATAAACTATTATCACATAAACTATTATTCAGTAACATTTTGCATTTCTGATGCAGTTATTGGGAGACATTTTCCAATTTTTATGAAATTTTGCCATAAGTTCTCTATATATTTGGACAAATGACATATGTGTAATAAAATTTTCCCTCAAAAAAGATGCCCAATATGGCTGTTGAAAAGAGTGTAAACTGTTAGTTTTTACTTGCTGAGTCACCATCTGGCAGGTGCCCTTTTGTAAATTCTACTTTGTAAATAATAATTTTATTGTATATACTGTAATAATAAAAAAAAAGTTAGAAAAATATAAAAACCCATCAGGATTTAGTGGAAGTGCTGCCTCAATAGTTATCAGTCAAGTGATTTCCATTACCTCTGGAGATTGACTTATTAAATCTTGTTGTAGAGCTTAATTTTTTAAATCCATTATAAAAATAGCAAGATTACTGCTCTTAACTTCTATTGTAGAATTGCCATGTTAAATAAAAAATAAGTTGTGTTTAAAATTTTTCAATTTATACTTATTTTCATGTGGGTTGTTCATGGTTGCACTTCAGTCACGTATTTGTGTCATTTCTCATACCTTGTATGGACTTGTTTGAGTATTTTTTTTTTTTGTATACCTTTTGTTCTAGTTTATAGTGGTAAACAAAAATTATTGTTTTCTAGTAAGTTTGAAATATTCAGTTAATATTTTTTTCTGGTTTTACATTTTGGGTGATAACCTGTTTGGTATTTTGTCAATTAAAATAAATAATAAAAAATAAATGTTTAGTTCAGATCAGAACGTAATTATGCATTACATAAAATATGTGAGGAATTGGTAGGTATACCATTCCATGGATAAAAAAATGGAGTTAGCCAGCATTTGTCCTGAAGAACTAAGGAAGACTGTCTAAAAATCTTAATCAAAGTAGTATTACAAAGTGAAAAATTATTAAAATGGAGAATGCAATATAGCCATGCTGACATATAAAAAGTTAATGTGAATAGTGATAACATTTTTTGTGAACCTTTTATTTTAAATAAATAAATAAAATTGTACAAAATAAAATAAAAATTTTGAAGATGTCACATGGTAATATTTAAGTACATATTGAACAAGTATGCAGAAAATTTAGATTTGTGTAATGAGTACAGTTTTGAAACTTAATAAGAGTATAATATTGTTTCTGTAAAATAAAATCTTTAAGTTTAATTTTGATTTATCAGAATATCATTTAGACTGTCAGGTAATTTATTAAATATAGAAATGTATCCTTTCTTTAAGCTGAAGTGTTATTCTATGTAACATGAAAAATAGCAATTTGGTTTAAAAGATATCATTTCAACTCTCATAATTCTACTTTTTAAACAACAAACTAAATCCATTAGCAGTTAGATGTATTGTTATAGGTATAACCTTGGGGAATGTTTATAAAACGGATTGGTAAAGTTGTAATCCATGCTCACCAAAATTATTAATCTAATATTAAAATATAATTCTGATGAATGATAGTGCTGAATGTTAAGGTCTTTGTAGCTAAGCAACTACGTTAACTAATGTTGTCTACTTTCTACTTTGAATCTGTTAGGAAGAAGATAAATTAGTCTTCATATAATACAATTGTTTTTAGCATAGCTTTTATAGCAGTACCATTTTGAACTTGATTCCTAATAAATGATCCACTGGTGATCAGATAGTAAGATTGGGTCCAACGAATACCAATTTTAAGGCTATGAAAATTATCTTTTGTGTTTATTTATCTTCTGAATTTCTTTTGTTATGAATTGTGGTTCTGATTGTTTCAAATATTGCTTATATTGTTACTGATCTATGTGTATTTTAATCTCAATAAGTAATACAGGTGTATCACGAAGTTCTCTCAAGATTTTATACCCTATTCGTCTTCTGAAAACAATGAAAAATTTTATATAAACATTTATCCTAAAATGCTTTGTTTGCGAGTTATGTCTAGTGAAAGGTTTCACTCAGTTTTCAGCTCAGTGATATGAGGTCGTATTGAAATTTTTAGGATATCCCCGTTAATTAAAGGGGCAAACTTAGTAATTTCTAATGGTTTTAGACCTGTAAAATTGAATAAAATAGTCCTTAGAACCATATCTGCAGTAGTTTTTGAGAAATCTGGGATGAAAACCAATAAATTGGGATGAAAGACCCTGTTTTTTATATTTGACATAAGTACACTAGACCAAAGTATATTATAAATAACAGTTTGTAATAAATGTCTGAAAATAAGTCAACCATTTTAAAATCATTTCTTGGCATGTTTCTCTACTGCTTCTGTTACTCTTTTTAGTTCTTTAGGACTGCCCTTAAGTTGTTCAGCCAGAACCATAATGTGAACAATTAATTCCTCATGAACGTGTTAGATCACTCATAACACGTTTAGATTGAAACACGTTTAGATTAATAAAATCTAAACGTGTTAGATCAGGTGATCTTGGTCTCCTGGGAGATCTTTGTGATACACTCTCTATATAATTTAAGTTTTTACATAATTGTTGTTTATTTCATAGAAATTTTTTTTAAAGTTATTCTTAATAAAAAACTTTTTTTTAGTAGTTGTGTTATTGTTTGTTCAACAAACAATAAAGTGAGGTATGTGATTTTATGCACTTTAACAAAGGTTAGACAAAGCTCTGGTTTGCCTAATTGTACAGTTTGTTCTTTTGATAACTTGACCAAATCTAAACTGATTTGGATGAAATTTTTCAGTCATTTTTTTCCAAGGAGAAAAATACTAATGAAATTTTTTCTTTAAGCACCATACGTATACATTTAAAAAAATTTACACACTTTTTTTTCGTCAAGATACATCATAAATCTATTTTTTTATTAATTATAAAATTTTGGGGACCAGGTGAAATACAATGATAACCTAAAAAGAAGGTATTTTTTGACAATAGTTGTACCATTCACTTTCCACTTTTAAAAGCCCACTTTGATGCAATAGTTTATGGGTTTTCTTTACCACATTTTTTCATAAAGTAGAAAAATAGTTGTATCTTTTTTGTTATGTATTTCTAAATGTACATTTATTATGAATGTGTTGTCAGTTTATGTCAATTTGATAGGAAATATTTTTTAAAAGAGTTTTTTATGTCTTGAAACCTATTTTTTTGTGTAAATAGTTTTCTGGATGATTTCAATTTTAATATTTAAAACTTATTATTTTGCCACTATTTTTCAACTGATATCCATTTTATTCAGCTAAAAATATGAGTATATTAAAAATAGGAGAGTATTAAAACAACTTAGTTTGAGGAAATAAGTAAATAATTATAATTAATATATTTTTCATCAAACCAAAAGAAATTTTTGTAGGGTGTTTCTTGACTTAACAAAATTTTTAAAAGAAATTAGTAGGCAGAAGTACTCATTTATTGATTTTTTTTTTTTTAGGATATGTTGAGGATCAGAACATTAGTTGTAAATATTACTAAAATGTAATTACCTTTAGAAATGTGACCTGTTTCAAACAAGCACAATTAGGTTGTTAGATGGTGTATAACAAATAGTTTACAGACCTGTTACATGAACTAATGATAATTTAAAGTTAAATATCAGTTTTAGGTTACGTTTTAATGAAGTCAAATAATTATGTATTCATTAAAAACAAATCACAGTAAATTGTAATTAATTACATGATGTTAAATATTCTTGAGTGTGCTAGTTGTTAATTATAAGGCTTTCCCTTGTTTCACCCTGAAATTATGTTTCATTTGCTGTGGGTGACAGAACTCTACAATTACTAACATGCGTGTACAACAATATATATATATATATATTCATAAAAAAATTTTGGATCATAATTATTTTATTGATTATAAACCTGCAGATTAAAAAATTTACTGAAATCAGTTTATACACTTTGCTTTTATCATACACTGTTTTTCATGTGCTTGATTATTTTTTGGATCTTACAGAATGTTTCCACGCCACATTATCTTGTTGAAGTTTAAAGTTTACTGGTGAGTTAATCATAACAAAAAAAAGCTGATAACTCAAATGTAGGACTTTCCCGTCACGCGGCTTTTTTCTGATACATGCCTTACACATACATACACACAAAAAATGTATCATTTTATTTAAATATAATATTTTTTGTTTATTTAATTTAATGATTCTAACTAAAGTGCATGCGCATACTGTATTTCATTCATGTAGGTGTGGCAGTACTAGCAGTCACTTTAAACACTTTTTTACACTTTAAATATTATTCATTTATTTATTTCTATTGCTCACCTGTGACGTCACAGCATACCAGATGACTACAACAGCTGTACATCAGTTCTACATTAGCATTCCTTGTGATAAGAGGAGGGATTATTGACGCAGTATACCTACTTACCCACTAGTTTATTTAGGGCATTTTTTGGGGTGGAGGTGCAAGTTTGCAAAAATTTTTTTTTTACATATTTTTTAATTGTTAACAAATGCCCCTAAGAAAAATAAGACCATAATTAGGTGAAATCTTGAAATATTGTGGGTGACCTTGCTCTACAGCCTCACCCCCTTGACCTTTAAGTTGAAAATTTAATGGCATCAATGCCCCATACATAGAAGTAATCTGACCAAGTTTGGTCAATATCAGTTCAGTAGTTCTAGAGATATAAGGTGATTTAGAGGGAGTATGTAACACCGAACAAACACATGTATATACAAATATCTGGAAAATTTCCATCTGGTTTTTTGATTCCTTAGGTGTAAAAATATAAAGATCCGGTAAATTGCATATGCCCAAACTGGACTGATTACAATACTTTCCCTTCTAAAGCTTTAGCTCTGCATTTTAGAGCTAAAGCTAAAATGCTGAAAGCTGTTTAAACAAATGTTGAAAGCTGAATTAAACAGCTTTTAGCTGTTTAATTCCTGTTAGAATTAAACAGGAAAGTAAAAGCTGTAGACTAATAAAACTGAGGGATGAAATGTGGAATATAACATTTCAGATTAAATTAAGAAAAAATATAAAATCATTAAACCCATTTTGAAAAATGGTCATTAAATCTGAAATTATGAATGTGATTGGAACATCATAATGAAGGACAAATGAATAAAACCCATTTCTTTGTTTTCATAAACAACATAGTAATACTATTATGCTGCTTTAGCTATGAAAAATAAAATAATAAATACATAAAAAATAAATTATTCATTTGACTGAGGAATGCTACTGATTTTTTTTAATTGAAAAATGAAAAGGTTAATTTTTTTATTTTTATTACATGATACTGCTGTAAAATTGGTTAGATACATAAATTGACAAGAAATGTTATTACTTTTAATTCTGTTGGCTAGAATTCTACTAATATTTAATTCCTACGTGATTTTCTTATTTACTGTATCGTTTGGTTTTTTACCTATAACAGACATCCAGGATATATTTTTTACTGGGAGAAATAAGAAGGAAATCAGAAATTACAGTTATTAGAAAACGTAGAGTGAACGAAAAATGTCAGCGTCAACATAAATTTTTTCACTGAAAAACTATTGTTAGCCAACTAATATTATTAATAATAAAAAAAAATGTGGCAAAGTGTAAAATAAATTCCTCTCATTTTTCTCCTCAAATGAGCAGCAGTTGATATTATCTGTATATGGCGCCAAATTATGAAGTTTCACATTCTCTTCCAGATTCAAGTACCTGTACAGAAAAAGAATGTTTTATAGTTTTTCTTATGCATGTACTATAAGTAAAAATGATTTTTTGCGTTTAAAAGATGAACAATACAGTCATGACTAAAATAATAATATACAATCGATTAACTACTGTTAAAATTTACACATTTAGCAGTTACAGTTCTGGAACTTATTTTCTTTAATTTTTCAGGTGATTAACCATAAGAAATCACTAATTCTGCTCTTTAATTAACATCCTAAAAATTTCAGTATGACCTCATTTCACCAGGGTAACTGAAATCCAAATGAAGTCTTTCACTAGGCGTAACTTGCAAATGAAACACTTTAGGGCATATGTTTATACACACTTTTTTCATTATTTTCCATGAGTAGTGTAGGTTATGAAACTCCCAGGAGAAGTCTGTAATACACTCTAAGTACAGATTTTAAACTGATTACAATTTCGGTACAGTTTATTTCAAAATAAAAGTTATAAAATCTTTACTTGTGTTGGAGTTAGTTTTTATACTATATCTGAGCTTGTTGAAACACTAGGAGCACTGAATAATGGGCTTTGGGATGTGGAGCTGATGTTTGACATTTTCAATGATCTTTATTGTTCACCATGAGTTTGTTGAAATAAATTATCTGTTCATTATGAATGATATAATATGCACAAATACAAATTCATAGTTTTAAATAATCCCTGATAATGAAGAAATAACTCTGAAAGCGCTTGCATAATACATTAAAAAAGTTGTTGGTAAGGGGAGATATATTGTTTATATAAAGAAGTACGTTAATTAACAAAACTTTAGCAACACAAAATATATAAACATATAAAAAAGTACAAAAACAATATTCATACTTTTTTATGTTTATATATTTTGTGTTGCTAAAGTTTTGTTAATTAACGTACTTCTTTATATAAACAATATATTTCCCCTTACCAACATCTTTTTTAATGTATTATGCAAGCGCTTTCAGAGTTATTTCTTCATTATCAGGGATTATTTAAAACTATGAATTTGTATTCGTGCATATTATATAACACTATATGCAAAACAGGTAATTTGATTGTTTATTTAAGTAAAAAAACTGACAAAAAAAAGAAGCTTTTCAATGCGGTTTTTAATATCAGTGTTATGAATTTTTTATTTCTTTTTCTGTGTTTTGTTTTAACATTTGAGTAGGTGTTTGTCAGTGTTTTGTTATACCTACTTGCTTCAGGTAAATATACTGTTGTATATCCTGAAAGTTTTTATAAGAAAGTTGAGTATTGTGCAGTTTTTGAATGGTGAAGACTTTTCTGTAGACTTTTATCGTGTATCTTTCTTCTTGTTTTGCTATTGTTTATTTAATTTATAAGAGATTTATTTAGAAGGTTTCTGTAGATGAGATAATTGATGTTTTGTACAGTGAGTAGATAACGTGTTTCTTATAGCCAGTATATTATTTATTGATGGTTGTTTAAAATCAAAATCTAATGCATAATATCAAAGAAGCATACTTCCAATTGATTACGTATAAAAAAAATGACTGGAACTTAATTACTTTATGCCATCTAGACTTGATCTGGGAGGTAGGAACAACTGCTAATCACATTTTTACTAAATGCCAAGTGTTTTGAATGTTGAAAGTTTGTTGGATATTCATGACGCATTCTCCAAGAGTTATGTAATGATACATTCCATTACAAAATTCAGATAATTAGGAAAACAACAGTGATAATGCGAGTGATTTACATGTTTTGATAGAAGTTGTATTACTTTTTTGTCTGAAACATAGATCTACCTGACTGGCTGTACAGTCAAAATAATGTTTTGAGAATCCACCTGAAAAACAACCACATTTATTGAAAGTCAGGCACATTTTATTGATTAATTAATAGCTGTATTAATTTATAATTTATAGCTGTATTAATTTTCTCAAAAATTAATACAGCTGTTTTTTCTCTACGATAGTAACATCTGAGTGTTTCAACAAAGAACCTAGTGGTAGTGTTACTAGAACTAATGATTAATTTTGCTTGGTGTTACAAGTTGGAGTTGATAGCTTGTTGTGATCCTTTAAACTACAAATCATTACTTCTTAAATTCTGTTACACAACTTTTTTAAAATAATGAAATATTTATTCAAAAAATCTTTATACATATAAGGAAGAAAGAATAAAAATTCAAAATTGAATTTTAATTATTATACTTTAAAGCAACACTTTGGTATTTGTCTTAACAAGCATGAGAAAATACATTACAACATTCTTTGATGTATAGTGGCAACACCATTATAAAAAAATAAAAATCAAAAAACAAAAATAAGTACATAAAAACTATTACAATAAAACAATAAACTATTACAATAAACTTAAGTAAATAAATAAATTATTAGGATAACTTAAACCATCAGTTAAAGCAACCAAAAAAAAACTTTCTGGCTTAGAAAAACAAATGATAAATACATAAATGATAATAAACCTGTACTACAATAACAGTAAAATAAAGTTAATAAAAAATATTCTTGAATTAGAAGGTGCTTGCGTCTTTAGGCATTACTACACTATATACTAAAAACAACACAGTATATAAATTAAAAATAGAAAACCAATTAATATGAAAATAATTAAAATAAATGTATCAAATACGTAAATAATACTAATTGAAACAATTAATTTTATATATAAATTCATTTTTGTTAACAAAATAAAAAACAGTCTCTTGATGAATATAATTTGTTATCTAGGTTGTATAGAATATTTTATTTAAATTAATTATTGTGAATAAATTTCAAAAGTTGAAAAATTAAATACGAAATGAAATGTTTGTTTTTTTGAGTTTTCTTTTTAATTTTGATTTTATCAGTGTAACAGATCTACAAATCTGTTTGATTAGCTTTTGGAAAAAGATTATAATATATATTGTATTTATTCAATAATAGTTATTAAAATGTATATCAAATGTTAGATAAATTAAATGTATTCATTGTGCAATTACAGTACATCTTTTTTAACGTATATGCCAGTTACTTATTAACTGGTTTTCACATTGGGTAACTTGTTCTTCTTATCAAATATTGTTGTTTTCACATGTTTACATAGCATTTTATTATAAAGAATGGAAATTCACATTATTAATTTGTTTTAGATATAATGAATGTATATAAATTTTTATCAGTTTTATTAAAATACAGGAAGACAACCTGCAGACTGTTTGTTAATTAAAAATAACTTATCTCAACATTCACTTTTCTCATAATATAATTTCCTGATAAAACAATTCATAATCATAACTTTTTTTTATTAAATACGTATTTCTGCAGTAATGGTTTTGGCTTGTATGTTTAGCATTTGAGACTATAGTAATTAGTAGTTATATAACCAATTCATATGTGAGGCTCCCGAATGGGTGGGATAATTCACCCATCAATCTACACCACATCAGTGTTGATGATAAAGAAATTAAGAACAATTATATTCATAAGAAAAACATTGTTATTTTAAATTTTAAAAAAACGCACTGTTCATATCAGATCTAAGATTTAAGTTAAAAATTATTAAAATTATTGCAGTTTTCATTTAATTGCTTATTCTGAAGCTTGAACTCCAAAAAGTTTAATGGTTCATGTTTTCTATTCTGTATATATGCTTAGTCAAACATCAGTAGATGGTAGCTTCTTAGAGTGACTGCTGGGAAAAAGCTGTGTCACATTAAATGTAGTATTATGATATGGTATAGCTTCCATAAAGAATTTAATATGTCCTTTGTCGCTTGCATTTTTAGGTCAACTGTGTAAATGTTAATAGAATTATGTAAGTATTATAGAATTATATAAATCTTAATAGTTCTTCTGAATTTGAAAGGGAATTGATTTAATGAAAATTTTTCTTGTGCTTGTTTTACATTTTCATTTACTAAAAAAACATTGTCCTCAGAAATAAAATTTGAAACTATTTTTTACAATTATTGAATATTTCTCTGTAATATGGAACTGATTAAAAACATTAAACAATTTTTAAACGAGATGCTAAAGCAAAAATTGAATTTTAACCATTTTTTAAGGATATTTCAACAATCCTAGCAGTAGGAGTTTCATACATTTTTCTCTTATTTCATTAACTGCATCAGTAGCAAAAGCATCAATTATTGGTAAGAAAGTTCATTTACTAGCTAAATGGTATAATTATTAAAATTATTTTAAATAGACCATGTAAATAAGTAGTATGAGTTTCATAACATTGCATTGTATTGTTACAGCATGCTTAATTGAAAGAATCATTTATAATTACAACTGAAAAATACAAATTAGTAGATAGATTTATATATGATTAACGACTGGATCTGGAAAATGCATTGCTCTTACCAGCATCAGTGGTTTAACTGATTTTCTATGTTTACCGATTATTAATCTGTTCACTGTTACTGTAAACATTACATTTTTTTACACTTTATTTATTTTTTTTTTCAGGTATGTACCAACACATTCTGAATAAATTTCCTGAAAATCTATTGTAAGGTAAGAAGTATTTAATATTAATTTGGCGTATGTATTTTTTTATAGTTGTGAAACAAGTAACTAAGAACAGGAGGTACTAGTTTTCCTTGAGAGTAATAATGTCTTAGTATTCAGCTAGTTCCTGTGGTAAATTAAGTGAAGATATCATGTGTAGGGCTGAACTTCACTTGTAACTTGGTAGCTTGGAATGCCAACTGACTACAGTGTGATTCCATGATGAATGCAACAGGAAACCTCTCCTAGTTTTTCACCTCGTATATGATACTTGTTACAGAGGATGGCTATATTGATTATGAGAGTGACTTGTATCAAATACCATTTCTTCTTGTTTAAGATAACTATCGTTCAAACCTTCAATGAAAATTGTTTACTTTATACATTTAATTAAACTAAGTTATATTTTAAATCTACGTTTTACTTATTAGGTCTAAACAAATTAAATATTAATTTTTTAACTCATTTAAAACCCATTTAAAAAAAAATTAATATTCTTGAATGTTTTTATATGGATTTCAATTAATTGGATTATTTCATCGTTTATTTTATGAGAGGTTTTGGGAAAATAATTCTAATGAATGATAGATCACAATTTACAAGTAATTTTCCAAATGGTGAATGAATTTCAAATAAATATAAGCTTTCCCTAAATCCAAAATTTTTAATAAAAATATTTCTTATAAATAATTGAAAAGAAAAAATTACTTAAATTTTTTGTAAAAATGTGCTTAAATATTACATTATTTTACAATATCTCTACTTTTAACTTAAAAAATGAGTAGCTATACTTAATATTGAATGTGAGACTCTGAATCTGAGAATTGCAAGATCTTTTGAACTTTTGAGAGCCCTGGTGATTGCTAGAAAGTTGCAGTGATGTCATTAGATTATGTTCAGTAATAATTATGAGCTGTATGAAATTCAAACAGTCTAGACTGTAGTTTGCGGCTGTTGCTGTGAGGAGAAAGGATGTTCCCATTTTCTATTTTAATATTGTACAAGTAATATTAAAATATCACCTTGACTTTAATTATGTTGTAAACCTTTCTTTTTTCATATATAGTATGTATTAATGGTTTATTTTTCTTAGAAGTTCAAATTTTCATATATAAAAATTCTGCATTATCTATCACATCTGGCCTTATGCAATACAATTGAATTTAGAGAATAGATTATTAAACAGTTTTATATTAATAA
This sequence comes from Lycorma delicatula, assembly GCF_047948215.1. Classification (NCBI taxonomy): domain Eukaryota; kingdom Metazoa; phylum Arthropoda; class Insecta; order Hemiptera; family Fulgoridae; genus Lycorma; species Lycorma delicatula. The sequence continues at coordinate 118,141,266 of NC_134461.1, read as the reverse complement.
AACATTTATTTCATCTACTTTATTATATATATTTAAAGTGCAATATTATCCTAAATTATTATACTTTTGTAATTTAGTTTATTAATAAACCCAGTTTTAAAAATTTATGTGTAGTCTTAAGGTAGTTCATTCCAGATTACATATTATCATAAGAACCAATTTCATTTAGGGAAATTAAACATAAGCATTCATTTTTTCTGTTGCTTAATATGCTTATTATTTGACTACTAATGGAATATTGTTAAAACAAGTCAATTTATGTAGCAGTTATAATAATACATCTATACTGAATAGATTTATTAAATAAATTCAATTTTATAACTTTTTCAGTTGTTTTCATTTTTATTTTTAAAAAAAGAACTGTTTTATTAAAAGTTTTATGTTATGTATTGTGATCTCTACTCACTGAAACCCAATTGTAGTTTCAGTGAAACAATCTTTAGACAATTGTGAATCAGAAAAGATATCCATTATTGAATAAGTATTGTTATTCCCTAATGTGTCATTATATTATACTGTTTTCTTTTGACCAGATGCCAGTAGAAACTAACTGATATTTGATCAATATAGATAAAATAACCTTGATTTTTTTTCAACCACTGAGAGATAGAGAAATTGTTTAAATTTATCAGATTTATAATTGTTATAATGCATCCAAATCAACTGTTATATGTATATCAGTGGTTAAAAATTTGAATAAAGAAAAAACATTCTAAAAGAGCTTGCATTAGGGTACTCTCAAAACATTCTTCAATTTACACTAACATTCTTTTCTTTAATTAAAGTAAGTATATTCTATTACTTACATCCTTAAGATTTTGTTTTAATATTAGAAAGGGGTAATTAAATTCATTGCTTTGCACTAGCTTTTCCAGTCTTTCTTACAGCCATGACACAAGTTGAAATTTGGTAAGGCACAAGTGTCACTAGTTGAATCTGTTTTCTTTGATAATAATTATGCTTATTATTCAACCAGCCGTTATGAGAGGGATTGAATACATGCCTGTATTTTAGAAGACTAAGCATATTAATATGTTGCAGTATTTTTGGCTCAGTGTAGAAAACATTTTACTCCTCATTTTCCTCAGTAAGCCTACACCTTCTATCTGAGTAACTTGTCTATCAGTTGCACATAACCATTAAGTTATGGCATCCCAGGCACATCTACACACAATTTATGTACTGAGAATAGAATGAAATAAAAAATTGTCATCCACCTTTATTAATTTTTGATAATGGACTGATGTTACTCATTACTGCCAATGTAATTTTACAAGTAATATTTTTAATACAAATAGTGAACATTTTTTACTCCAAATACAACTCTTTTCAGCAAATCTAATAAAATGAGGAGGACAGTTCTATTATGCTGTTTAGATTTGAAAATTAGAAAGTTCTTTAAATCTGGGAATCACTGTATCGTAGAACTTTCTTCAAATGATAAATGAAAATCATTGTGAATAATCATAAAAACTTAAAAAAAAATAAAAAATTCAAATTATCAAAATCTCAAGTCACAGTACTCCACTAGTTTGCATTTGAGTTCTTAAGTACAAATGTTGTATATTATAAAAATTGCTCAAAATATTTTTGAGAACTCTCGTTATGAAATTTTTAAAGTAATGATTGTTTATCTAAGTTAACAAACCTACTGTAATTCAACTTGGATGTTGAAATTTAAATGTAAAATGCATAGCATTAATCTACAATTGTCATCTGCACATTAAGTAACACTGAATACCTCAAATTAACAATTTTATTCAGTAACAAATGATAAAATTAAAAATTTTTAAAAACCCATAAAGCTGTTTTAAAGAAACATATCTACTGCAGCACCACCCCCCCCCACCCCCCCATACACGCACAAACACACAACCTATTATCCCAAATGCATATGTTATCTCCGTTCTGTCTGGGTAAAAAAAGGACTATCAACAATATTTTATTATTTAATTTAGAAAGAATTAGGTAGCTATTTTTAATTATTTTATTTATTGTTTCAAGTTTAAATTTATTTAGATAAGGCAAATTTTTAGGTTTGGTTAGGTATGAAAATATTCTGTGGGTTTTTTATTATACCAAAAGTCTCATTGGAAATAATAGAATTGAAAAATTATTAAAAATATATTATTTTGATACAAATAATATTATATAATACCAGCTGTCCATGTTTAAAAAACTTAACTTACCGTAAAATATAACTGAAACAAAATGACAATGTACTTCTTCAATTTGAAATTATAATTACATAAAACTGTTGCTAACATAAAATCTGAATTGTTGGTAAGGTTGTATTTCATTTATTTATATATGAAAAATATTATATACCAACTGTGCCATATTTAAAAAACTTAATTAAAAATATATTAATTGCACTCACCTCCGCTTGTAATATTTTCCTACATTGTTATATATTTTTTTTATTTAGATAATATTGTCAATATTATTATTTTTAATCAACTGAATTAGTTTTTATTATTTTTCTCTTAATATTGGATTATCATAGTGAAAAAATGTCAAACTTTATTGGAAATTTTGTGATATACTGTTAAAACCAGAAATTCTATATTCTTTTTTTTACTATTCTAGTATGCACATATGAATAATTTTTTTCTTTCTCTAAACACACTTGTTATGAAGTAGTTTTTAATCTTTATATAAACTTATTTTTTGAGTCATACCGTTAAAACCAGAAATTCTATAAAATATTCTTTTTTTTACTATTCTAGTATGCACATATGAATAATTTTTTTCTTTCTCTAAACACACTTAAAAGAAATAGCCTTCATAAAAAAAAAATAACGTGAAACTGTTTTCAAAAAGAAATATTTTTTTTTAAATTATAAACTTGCGTAACTCCATAAGTTAAATAAAAAGTTAGTTGTTGACCAAACAAAAAACCAATTATATTAAAAAAAAAAAAGAAATAATAATAAAGAAGTGTTGTCATTTACTTATTGTAAATCATTTATTTTCAGTACAAGTAAATAGAAGGAATACTATTGACCTTAATTGTTTAGCAGAATGTTGCCAAATCAGTTGTTATGTTGCAAATCAGGTAAATCGACGACGATATCTGGTACGATGACTTTTAAGGATATGGATGTGGAAGTGGAAGTAGTTAGTGTAAAACTGGAAGTAGATGACTGCTGGCGGTTGTACGGGTGTATATTATGCTGTTTATGTGTGTATGTTTGTATGTACTTTCACCGTTTGAAAGAAGGCGGCCAAGGTAGGGTGGTACGGAATCAAGACAGCCGCTCTGAACTGAGTGATAGATTTGCGCAATATTACTTGGTTCGTTATACTCGTATGTTGCCGATTATAGAATTTTTTTTTTACGTGAATTCCCGTACGCAATTTTTTTATCAGAATTATTAATATAACGTTCTAATTTTAGAAGGACTTGTCTTTAGTAATACTGGTACAGTTTACAAATCTTTCTTTAGCAGTTAATTTTAATAAATTAAAATTATTCGCAGAACAGTGTTTATTTCATAAGCATTTTATATATCTATTAGCGTTCCCACGTCACTTTGCTCGCGATATTAATACCCTTCCCGTATAGCCAGAGGGCTCTATTTCTTGGACCCCGCTGTGTTTATTAAATTCATGCTTGTGAGAATAATAATGACAAATAGAAATTAAAGCCTGTTCAATTTAATAAAAAATATAAGTGTAGTGTAATTTCTTCAGAGCAACAGTTTCATTAGTACAGGACCCGAAACTTTGAGTGATCTAAGAATGTAGGTTTCAAAACAATCGACCTCCATCTTAAAAATATTAGTTATAACTGGTTACTCGTACTTCGTACGGGTAAAAATGTATTTTGCCCTTAGCGTTACCCGAAAAACATCATTAGGAGCTAAAAATACTTCGTTTCTCATTTTTTTAAAAACTATTTTAATTACTTTTATTTTATGTTTTTAATCAACTAAGGCAGGTGCAGCCAGCCGCATCACACATACGCGTATAGTAACAACGGTAGTGGCTGTGTCGGTTGAGCCGTCGGGCCGGCCCTTTAATAATTAAAAAAAAAAAACACCAAAAATGTTTTTAGATATTTATCTGAAGATATTTTGAAGCCCTGATCTAGTCAATATCTCGTTTAGTAAAGTCGGAAATGGGGAAAATTTGGAGTAGTTGTTCAAATATTTTTTTTTAATTTTCTTCACATATTTCAAGGTAGAATTTCGAAAAATTTAGAAAATGGTTTTTAGATATTTACATGAAAATTATACACACCAAAAATCAAGTTGATATCTTCATTTGTTACTGAGAGATTAAAAAAATACGGGTTTTAAAAAAATTCAAAATTTATTTTCACCCTTTAAACTCGGGATTTCAAAAAATCCTTTGTTAGTGTGCACTTACACCGTAAGAAGAACGTGTTTACAAATTTTCATCAATTTATCTTCAGTAGTTTTTGTTGGGCGTTTGATGAATCAGCCAGTTGCTTTTAAAGGTACCGATTTTGATTTTTTCCGTAATATTTTTTCATACTTTTCTGTTTTTCTTTAACCTTTATTATGGAGAAATAAGCATTGAGATTTTTTTTTGATTTATTATTAATATAATTTATTTAAAATTATTACCTTCAGTTTTATTTATTCTATTAATAAAGTCAACAAATTCTGTTATTATATAATTTATATTGATGAAACATTTTAATTTTTTTATTTTTAAGAAAAGGCCTTTATTTTAATTTTTTTTTGTTTTTATTACTTTAAATTTTTGCGTAGAATAGTTTTAGGTAATATTACTTTACATTTTTTCTTCATTAGTTAATGAAATATTCCACGGAAAAATATTTTTATTGTATTTTTTTTCGATAACAAAAATGTATAAAACACTTTTTAGATAAATGACGCTTCAAGAAAAGATTTTATATTATTTAATTAAATATGTATTGAGTATTTTAGAAATAAAATTACATAGAAAGTTACTACGGATTTTTATTTTATTTTTTACTTGTTGCTCTTCTTGTTTAATCGATTTTCAGCGTTGCTCGTTTGAAAGTGGTTAAAGAAGAAATTAAACTAGGCCGTCTTTTATTACTGTATAATGAGTTTAATCGTTTTATGTATATAAAAAACTTTTACTGAAAAAGATTATCAAGGACGATTAATAACGTAATGTAATTTTATACTTCAGTTATGATATTTATGTATAATTCAGTTTGTGTGTATGTATTAATGTGTTACACGCAATGCAGGCTACGTCTCATTGATAAACTGGAATTTAGCCGCCTTTACGTTTCGCTTTTAAACTTATCTATTATGTACCGTTTCATTATTAAACACTAAAGAATAGCATAGTTTATTAGAAAATTATTTCTGCTATATAAGAATTAAAAATTTAAAAGTATTGTTAATGCTATTAAAAACAAAATCAAGCAACATCCGGTTGGTCTAGTGGTAAACTCGTCGTTAATCAGCTGATTTCAAAGTCACAGTTCTCAGGTTCAAATTCTAATACAGGTAGTTGCTTTTATTCGGATTTGAGTACTAAATTGTGGATACCGATTTTCTTTGTTGGTTGGGTTTTAATTAGCCAGATGTCTTAGGAATATTCGGTCTGAGTTTGTTGGGCTGTGTACATTTACCGGTACAGTTACATTACACTGATAAGTCGCTAATGACTTTAATTGTTGATATGATAAGTAAAATTATTTAAAAAAAAAAAAATATGAAGCACCTGAAAATATGTGTTTTACTGTAATTTTTCTGACTTATTTGTTATTTTAGATGTTTTTCATTGTGACTTCTGAACAAAATAAGACCGTTGTTGCCAAGAATGAATGGTGCGCGGACAAGAGGGGCGATGTAGCTATTCGGGATGTCAGTCGCAGACTGGACAGGCGGTTTTTTGAGAGGAGGACTGGCCTAGTATCGGTCGAACTCGTAGGTGCTGTGTTCATAGGAGCATATATATACCCGAATTGTGATATCGTTCAATATGAGGAATTCATGATCCAGCCGCAAGGGGAAATATCCCGCCGTTGCGGCAGGAAGTGATTATACTAACAGAAGGGGAGAGGTCCTTACGGGATTGATGCACCTGATGAGGCTTTATTGTATTAATGACGGGACTACTTATGAAGCCAGAGGGCAAACACCCATTCTGGATATAACTATTTTGGATGGAAGTGGGAATCACGATTTTTGCACCTGAAGGGAGCTGGCAGATGATGCTGCTAGTGACCATCTACGACGCTGGCAGATGGTGCTGCTAATGACCATCTCGCCTCGATTTTGGTGGTGCGGGGACCTCTCTTTCAGAGTTGGGGACTGTGGGCTACCTCCAAGATTGTCTGATCATCAGGTGGACACCATAGTCCAGAACGTCAAGAAAAAACTAAGGGACGGGCTTCAGTTATCATCTGAGGCCCTGCAGGAGGTTGTCAAGTACAAGATTTCCCGGATAGCAGGTAGATGTAGAGACCATAAACCAGTTTACTGGAGGACGTCGAAGGTGGCGCAAATGCCTAAACCTTCAACGGAGTAGGATGCTTAAGCAACGTCTACGACGGTCCGGCAGAGAGGTTTGCGTGGAGGTTGCCCGACAGTATACGGTGTGCAGGAAAGCCCTCAATTTTTAAATCAAGAACGTTAAACGTCAGACGTTTCACATTGGAAGAAGTCATCTCGGTGATTAATATGCTTGGGAATAAAAAGAGTTCGGGACCCGATGGGATTCCGGTCAAAGTGCTCAAGGGAAATCAGTGTTGGGTCCCCTCCTTTGGTACATCGTTTTCGACAGATTTTTAGATGTCTGTTTGCCACTGCAGACGGAGACCGTCGCCCACGCGGATGACCTGGCGGTATTCGTCAATGGAAGGACTGAACGGAAGATCCAGGACCGGGGCATCTCGGCTCTCGCTTCGATAGAGGATAGGGGTTGATAGGGCATAGCTAGGAGAGTCGAGCCAATCGAGTTGAAAGTAGTGGACATTCAATCTATAGACAAGGTGAAATACTTAGGAGTCACCATGGATTAATCTTGAGGAACATGTGCTTGCGATCTGTGACAGGGCCGAAAGAACCTTACTTGCGTTGAGTCGGTTAATGTCCTCACACGCGTCCCCGAGGGCGTCCAAACGTAAGGCCATCATGGTATCAGTAACATCCATTCTGTTGTATGCAGTCTCAGTATGGAGAGCTACCATAACCATTAAAAGAAATCTGCTACGCTTAAAGAGAGCACACCGAAAATCCCTGATAGGTGTAATTGCTGCATGCAGGACTAGATCTTACGAGGCCGTATGCGTACTCGCGGGAGTCCGATCTTTTGGTGAAAGAATGAATCGGCAGATACGATGGTGGGAATAAAGCCGTGGTTATACCGGGCACTTTACCTGTCTAGCAAGAACGATGTAGGATGAGTTATCATGTTACACAGTTGATGACGGGTCACGGAAATTTTGAGTCATACTTTTATGGTGTTGGCATTCGGGTGTCCCGGAGTGGGAAGAGCACCGCCGACCCGTGCTGGCATTAGTAGCCTAGAGCCGAAAGATCTGACGGCGTATATGCTGAACTCAGAAGACAACTGGAGAGCGGTTGTGGAATTTGCTAGGGCTACCCTTCGGGTTAAGGAAGCAGTGAAAATAGGTGGGGGTTTCTAGTGGAATAGGTGGAATCGTGACCGTCACGTATGTGGCGGCCGGTGGGGCCGCTGAGTGTGGAGAACATCATAGGAAAAATGCTGAGCAAGCATTGGTATAAGCTGATCTCGCAATATCTAGTAGGGGTGATTCAGCAGAAATATCGGGGAGCGAGGGCTTTAGGGACAGCCCTCTGTGGAGTCGTAGTTCGTCTGGGCTTGCTCGGATGTGCGACGGTGAGGAAATAGGACGTCTCCTGACCCCCCTCCCCAAGCTGAAAAGATCGAGTCCCGGCTAGGGTGCCCCCCTGGGGGAGCCTCCGTTAGAGGTCAGACATTAAAGGACCGAGTCCCGGCTACTGGGTTGGAGCGGCTGGGAACGACATAGCCGGGCCTGACGCTGCTCCTTCCCCCTTTCCAGTGTTTAGAGATGATTCCAGAGCTGTGTTTTTGCTTAAATACGGGTCCGGCCCTAGGAGGCAAGGAAAAAATTAATTACTGGCAATGTTTTTGTTTTTTAATGAAGTGTTAAAACTATTAGATCCACTTTCCTTTACGTATTTTTTCTTCAAGGCTTTTAACTTATATTTTTGAAGAATAAAATAAGCTACCTATTTTTCTCAGTTATATTTTTGTAATACTTTCTTTAAAATAAAATAAAAACAATAAATAGATACAAAGGTGAAATTCTATTGTGTTATATATGTCTAACTTTATACTTATGCATAAATATTTATATTATTAATGTATTTTCGAAAAATTTATATAAATATTTTTTTTAGTAATGCATTTTTTTTATAGTTTAAACTTAAAAAAAGTTATTAATAACAAATCATCCCGTAATTAAAATTATAAAACTTGTCCAAAATTTAATGAACTATTTAAAAGTTTTGTTATTTTATATAAGTTTATAATATTTATAAACTTTTACATTATGTGATAGAAACTTTGCAATTTATAATTTTGGAACTTTTCTCTTTATATATGTCCTCTTTCTGGTGTTTTTTTATGCATTATATTACAGTTTCTTACATTTTAAACATAATTTCAACAGTTAAATAAAATTTGTCTTTAATTATTAGATTAATGTGAATTATTTTTATAAGTATTTTAAAATATTTCTTGTACGAGATGAGTACGTTTAATAAATATTTGTTAAAACAATTTATTTCCTTTAAAAAATCCTTGACACTAACGATTTCATTTATCATTTATCACTTTTAATTTATTCTTCGAAATCATCTTCTTTTTATTTCGCCTTCAACAACTGAATCTCCTTCAAAACTGCTTATATGAAACCTTCCTTCTCTTAGCACGTGACCGAAATGATTACTTTTTCTTTATTGAAACGTCTTTTCATCTCATTTATCCTTGCAAAGTTCATTGTGCTTCATTTCTAATTTCATCCTATCTTACTCTTCTCTAAAAACATATTACAATATTATTTAACGTATTCTCCTTTTTTAATGTTCTTTTTCTATATTCTCTTGCAAGTTTTACGTTCTAAACATAGCAGTTCACGAGGTGTTGTTTATTCACTTGTTATAATACGGTTTCTTTGATCAATTACAAGTCATTTCTGTTAAATGCTTATTTTAATTTTACTATCTTTGTTTATATTTCTTTGTATTAAAAATATAATCTTTTGAATACCATTTATCAATTAAATTTTTTTTTTTTTTAATTTAAAGTTTTTCAAATAAAATTAGTTTAAAATACTTGGTAGGTAGATTACTCTAGAAATAAAAAATCTGATGTGAACACATGACTGACTTGTACGCATATTAAATTACATATACAGATTTTTTACTGCACTTCATTTAAACTTATTTTATTTGAAAGTGGGATACGATCCTCCAATTCTTTAATAAAATGTACAGTTATACAATTGCTAAAATATTAGTTTATATTAACATCAAATATTTATGCAATTATTAATTGATCAATCTTACCTGAAATATTAGAATAGAGTAAGAGTCCTTCTATTATTCTAAATAAATCCAAATCTTATATCTATCTAATATTATGATTTTTAAATTATTAAAATGTAACCACCATTAAAATTAAAACAAAAACGAAACAGGAGAAAGTTTATGTATATATATATATATATAGCTAGTTATAGCTATATATTGTAGCTATAACTAGCTTAACTATATTTTATAGCGGAATTTATTATCAAGTAGACTGAAAAAATGCATAAATAAAAATAATATTAATAATTTTCAATTAATATTAATCAGATGTTTCATCAAATCTGTTGTGGATACCACATGACTTCCTTGTACGCCTATTAAATTACATATACACATTTGTAAAAGTACGTAAAATTTTTTTTATTGCTATTATTGAATTATTATTTACTGTAATTTTTTTTGCAATCGGAGGTTAATAATTATTAATAAATCAATATAATTAAATAAGAAAAAGTCGGAAATGAAATCGGATTTGAACCGATGTGCTTTTCCCTTGTAAGATACAATATTTCATTAATTAAAATTTTATTTGGCTATAATTCTGGAACCAATGAAAATAAGTGCCATTGACGATATTTCGTTGAAAAGCTCTCAATGAGGGCTTATTACTTCAGTTACGAAAAAGTCCAAAATCCCCCAAAAAAAAAATTAATTTTGGACTTTTATTTTGAATTTTAGACACTTTTGGTTCAGTCGATTGCAATCAAAAGGGTAGGTCCATAACTAGATGTTACAACAGTCCTAAATCCAAAATTTCAACATCCTACGGCCAGTCGTTTTTGAGTTATGTGAGATAAATATGTACATATGTATGTACAGACGTCATGCCGAAGCTACTAGTTACAATGGATTCAGGGATGGTGAAAATGTATATTTCCGTTGAAATCTAAAAACCGAAATTTTTCGCAATCACAGTACTTCCTTTACTTCGTACAAGGAAGTAAGAATACACATACTTATTTACTTGTACGAAGTACAATATATTATCCAGTAATTTAAAAATCAACGTTTTAAAAATTATAAATTCTTGTAAAATCAAACGTATTTTGTATTCAAAAATCTTTAAACTGTAATTAAGTTTACTGCATATTTTTTTATCTAGATAAGTAGTAACCATAGTAATAAAAGTGTTTGTTATTTGGGGAAATTGGAAATTTAAAAAAATAGATAAGAAATTATTCTTCTAATGTAATACAACCTAGAATTTTATTTTTTCCTGATTTCATTTTAGTAAGTACTATTTTTTTTAAATTTTTTTTTTTTTTTTTAAATCTAAATAAATCGTAATTAATTATACTCTAATACCCCATAATTAGAGTCCTTTCTAATGGTATTTGATATTCAAACCCTTATAAATTGGTGGGGGGGAGGGTTTAAAAAAGCACTTTTTTGTAATTACATTCTTGTATTAATTAGATGATTCCATTACATTATTATGTGGCTTTGGGATTCTTTTTTCTTCATTTTCATCAGATATCGTAGTTTTTCTTAATATCAGATTGGATTAACCAGTTTGTATGGAAATTAAACGATTGGAAATGATTGGTTTTATGGTATTTAATTTTGATTACAGTTGGTGCTTGCATGCTTATATGTTTACCATTACTTACATTCACGTTTCTCTTAAATGGTAGTTTTCCGAGATCGAAGCTCTTGGTTATTTTATAGTTCAATTATTCCATAAAACTTACGTCATAAAGTACAAAATTTTTTTGTACGTTATTTTTCTTGTTGATTTAAACATGCGCGCGCACATACACACTATTTTTTTATCTTGTGTTCCTGTTCAAATGGATCCTTTTCATGATAAAGACCGTCGAAGTTTGCAAAAAATATTTAGTTACTAATCTAAAGGTAGACTTAAATAAGAAAAATTGGTTTTTCCATTATTATGTTGGTACCTAATAATTCAAATTTCAGACGATGGTAACACTTTTATCTTACCATACCAAATTCTCGATGAAAAGTTACAATTTTCTTTATCATTATTCACTTATGATAATAAACATATATTTTCGATTACGCAGATGCAAATTTTAAATGCAGATCGATTGAAAAGAAAAAGAAGAAATTTTTAAATTCGTTTTGTTGTATTTATAAATATTTTAACACTAAAAAAACAATTCACTGAAATAAATTAGAATTTTTTAAGATAAGGGTTGTTTTGGTTCGTCAGGATCTAAAAATATTTTTTTTAAATTATTTTAAGAAGCTTTTTTTAATAAAATAAAATAAATTTATTTTGTCAACACTTTTTTACTGTATATAATCATAGTATTGCATACTCTGATTTAGGGAGGCCTTATTGTAACGTAATGAAAAATTTTGGTGAAAACTTTTATTCATTTTCTCCAGTATAAATAAGCCCATATTTCTTCACTTAATACGTCATGTTTCGCTTTTACACATATATTAAATTTACGTATATCTTGCCATTTTATTTCACGCTTTTGGCTTTTCACGCATTAACACCTACAGAGGAAAAGCTTACTGTTTAACCCGAATTGTAAAGGGTCTTTAAATATTTCATTTTGAAAATGAAATAATTTGAAGAGATAACCTTTAAAGATAAGTCTTTCATTTTATTTATGTGCAAAATGTATTTTATAAAAAGGTTTATCTTTTTCATAAGGAAAAAGCAATTTTAAAAATTAAAAAAATAATAATTTAGGCGTTAAAGAAATAAAAACTTTTCTAAATATTTATTTTTTGATTAAAAATATGTATAAAACACAAGTTTTTATAAATATCCCATTATACAATATAATATCCCATGTTATAGGTGCATAATATCACGTAATTTTTTCAAAATAATTTATTTTCTTATTCGAGTTAAACCTTTTATCATTAAAGATTATTTCTGTAAACGTATAAACGTTTTCATGTAAACTTTTCTACGTATTCTTTAGTATTTTGAATAATTTTTAAATTCGTTTTGTTTTTCTTTTTAATTTTCATTGTATGTACAGTGAACAAAAGGATGAATGATTCATAATCAACGCCCAACAAAAACTATTGAAGATAAATTCTTCAGTATAATTTGGTGTAAGTGCACATTAAGAAAGGATTTTTGGAAATTCCTAGTTTAAATAATTAAAATGGAATACTAATTTTTATTTTTTGAGAAGGTGAAGAAAAGTAAAAAAACTGTTGAAGAATGATTACAAATTTTACAAATTTTCGCTATTTCTGACTATACTAAATGAAATATTTTGGACTTGCAAGTACTTTTCAAATATACATCTAAAAACCATTTTAGAAACTGGTTTTTCGATGTGATTTTCGCTTTAAATGGTTTCAAACCGAAATTTAAAAACCATTTTTAAATTTCGTTTTTTAAGGGGTGCACACGGCGCGGCGGCACAACTGACAAAGCCACTGTTACATAAAATAATAAAAATGTTTGATCGCGATGGGAAACGTAAGTAACCGTAGAAAGCGGGCGAAGCCGCGTAGGGGATGAATATTATTTTTGATTTTCCAACATTTTGAATAGTTAGAAAACTGACATTTTTTAAAATTATTCCTAAATAGTTATGGTAGTTAGCAATCACTAAAAATTTTAATTAAAATTAGTTGCTGTGATCAAAAGAGTGAATATTAGAAACTTTATAGATGTGTAAGGTAATGCTAAAGGATATTTTTCTCAATCATGGTAAAAATTAATACAAAACTTACTTTTCAAAACTGGCTTACCACATTCCAGTTAAAATTAACGTTGAAATTTATCAGGAATATTTGCTCCTCCAAAATAATATTTACTCGAAACTTGAATTTCTTTTTAAATTATTTTTAAGGAAGTTAATATAAATTAATATTTTATTTCATGAAATCAACGGCAAATAATAAATATTTGAAAACATGTCTCTTGATTTTCTTTAAATTCTCTATAAAAGATTAATTTCAATATTTTATGATTGAATTATTATGAATGCTAGAGTTTGGAACTGAAAGCCTATACAAACGAGACTTGTATTAAAAATCACGGTTAAAATAGGGTTAGTATGGATTATCAAATCCTGTGGATATATTTGATTCGATGATTTCAAAATAAAGTTTAGAAAAGATGTTAATTACAAAATCGTTTTATGTCAGGATGTCAAAAAGTTTTATGTCAGGATCTTAGTTTAATATTTAAAAGGTTTAATTGGATAAAGGGACTTTTATATTTCTAATTTATAGTTCGAAAATGCTGAAAATATTAAAAAAATATGTAATTTTAAGATGAACTTGTCTGATTCGAACCTATGTGCGATCCACAACCCTTGTAAGATCCAAATATTTCATTAATTAAAATTTTATTTCGCTCTAACTCTGGAACCAATGAAAATAAGTACCGCTTATGGTATATCGTTAAAAAGCTCTCAACGAGGGCAAATCCATTTTTTTTTTATTTTGGGCTTTCTTTGAACACTTTTGGTTCAGTCGATTGCAATCAAAAGGGGAAGTGTACAACTATATATAATAGCAGCCCTAAATCCAAAATTTCAACATCCTACAGCTAATCGTTTTTGACTTATGCGAGATACATACAGACGCACAGACGTCACGCCGAAACTAGTCAAAATGGATATTTCCGTTGAAATCTATAAACCGAAATATTTCGCGATCACAATACTTCCTTTACTTCGTACAAAGAAGTAAAAATTATTTGAATATGCAAATTACATATTGAATTTTAAGAAAAAAATATTTCCTTTGCCCAAAATAAAAATAAATAGAACAAAAGGAGTTTATAAAGTAATTTGTCCGTGCGAAAAACGAGTGCTTCATTTAGGTAAAAATATTAGCCGCCTCCAAAATTTAAAACATTTAGAACTCAAAATAAGCTCAAAGAATGGTAATTTTTTTTACAAATTTCTTTAAATTCCCTTTTAGGTCCTGTTGTATATTTTTTTACTATAATTAGTTAATTATTTTAAAGATTAAAAATAAATATATTCTCGTAATAAAAAAATATTAACATTTGAGGACTGAAATAAATGTGAAAGATATATGGATTTAGCGCACTCTTCTTTTTTCTTTTTTTTTGAATCCCGTATGAGAAAATCTTTTTACATCTTCGGTGCACGTATTTGGGTCAATTGTTATATGTCTGCTGAATTTCAACTAAATAGGACATCAAGAAATGTCCTTTCTGCGTGGACAAAGAAAATGAAAAAAGAAGAGAAATAGGATAAAATTTAGTGAGATCACCGTAAATGGTATTCCTTTAACTTCCTTTAAATATGTGTAAATTAAATATATTTGAGGTGAAATGTTTACGAAATAATATTAATAAGACCAGTGATTTACTTACTTCTTTATTTTATATGTTTCAGTGAAACCTTTTTATATTATTATTCAAACACAGCTATAGCCATTTATTAAACAAAAATCCGATTAGATTATATTATACTGGTTTTTAGGTTTGTTGAATTGCTTTATGAATGCTGTAAACCTTGAACTTTCTATCATGAAATGAAATTTCTTAATACAAAATACATAATAACTTCTATTTTCCTTAACATCGAATTTATTTTTTTTTAAAAGATATTTAGTTTTTTTTTTAATTGCTCTTTGAAATAAATTTGTTTTCATTTCTATATTGTCAAATATATATTGTTTATTTAAAATTATAATTTAGTTAGTTTTTTTATTTATTATAACTATCAAAATTATTGTTGTTTTGAGACTGTAAAAAAAAAAAATATGTTATAAAATCAATACCGCTTAATTCAGTACTTTGTAGTTTGAATTCAAATATACTGCATTTTATTATTATATATTAGCTATCCGTTGCAGCTTCGCCCGCGCTATGTAGTTTATTGCGTTTACCATAACGGCCAATCTTTTTATTTTATGTTTTTTAGTCAAATAGGAGGCGCGTGCAGCCAGTAACACATACAGTAACGATGGCAGTGGCTGAGTTGATTGAGCAACAGCACCGGATACCTTCGCAATCCTTAAAATTATCTGAAGAGTATTTGCTAGCCCAAATCTACTGAATATCTCATTTACTATAAGGTAAAATTTTTTTTACCTTTATTCATCACCATTCAAGATCAAATTTCAAAAATCTAGAAATTGGTTTATTTAGAGATTCATAATCATTCAGTTCAAATCTAGCTCACACAGTGATACGAGACTCACAGTTCACAATTAATTAAAGTTTGCGCTTTAACCGGAAAATCTCCACTAGTACATATAAATTTTTCGAAATTTTTCGAGATAAAATATATCTAAAAATCTTCTCAGTTAAGCCAAGAGACATAAGTAAAAATTTGTTAAGATTGATCGGTGACGCGCAGTGTGAGAGTGGATTTGCTGGACCGGCGACTGGTTTCTTGTTACGTACGACATTTTGTTGCTTTACACTATCCCCTCCACATTTAAATATTAGTAGTGCAAAAATTATTTAAGACATTCCAGGTAGAGCTATTATATATCTATTTGTTTCCTGTTATGCCATAACAAAACGAAGTTAAGTAACTTCGTTTTGCCTTAACTACTGAGATGAATATCTTTACATTACATGGAATTCAGTAAAAATTATGAATAGATATTTTTATTAAAGATTTTCATATTTTCGGTTATTAGAGATCCGGTTACCAAATTTTAGGTTTCATTATAGGCTTAATATCCTATGGAAGTTGGAAGTTTGAAATATAGTAAAATGAATATAAATTTGTATGGATCACATTGTTACCAATATGTTGAGGTAGTGATAAAATGTTGTAATAGCTGATAATTACTTTGCCCTGAAGGGATTTCAATCGTCCCTTGCGAACGTACATACATATGTGTGTGTATGTTTTATATATATATATATATATATATAACATACACACGCACACACAACTCATTGTAGGCTACAATAATGGATGTAATTTGAAAGTGTCACATTGTAGAAGCTTAGTATATAGAAAATACATAAACTCACAACGTACATAAACACATAGGATTTACATATACAAACGTATAAACAAAAACACTACCACTACAAAATTCTCTACCACAATTGAGCACACGTTCTTGTGTATGTCATAATAACTCTGCTCGAAGCAATATTTAGTTATACAAAAGGGGTCGTGAGCCGAGCACGACTGGGCTGGACCGTGGCTGGCATCCGGTGTGCGTACAACAGTCAACAGTCAACCTAAATGAGAGATTTTTTTGTCGTTAATGAAACCATCATCATAGTTATGGAGTTAGTTACAACCCGCCTGTTGCTGTTTGTCACCCTTTACTGCATCAAGCTCTCTTTCTCTCTCCACATTCTCTTTTACTTTACCACTCATTCTCTTCTCTAGTTACTTTACAGCTAACCCTTCGGCCGCACTTTGAATACTTCCCTTCTAATTATAAAACCACGCGGTCCACACATTACGGTTCCGTTTAATTATGTAAAAAGGGTAATTGTTACAAATAAACCTTGTCTGGGAATTTTATTATGTTTAAAAATTTATTATACTGATTTCTCACTAAGTTTTTTGGTTTATATTCTTTCTTCTTTATAAGTTTACACTTCCGCACAACTGTACCTACAAAGCAACTTTTTCTGACTGACCGACTGACTAACTGACTGACTGATTCATCAACATCCAGAAAAAACTACGGAAGATAAATTGATGAAAATTTATATACATGTTATTTTTAAGGTGCAAGTGCAAACTAAGAAAGGATTTTGAAATTCCGAGTTTAGGATTAAAATGGATTTTGATTTTTTTTTTTATACCCGGTTATTAAAATTTCTCTGTAACAAATGAAAATATCAACTTGATTTTTGGTGTGTGTAATTTTTATGTAAATATCTAAAAATCAATTTCTAGATTTTAAGGGGTGAAGAAAGGTAAAAAAAGTTTTAACAATGATTTTAAATTTTCCCCGTTTCCAATCATACTAAACAAGATATTCACTAGATTGAGAATTGCAAATACTTTTCAGATAAATATCTAAAAACAGTTTTCGGTTTTTTTTTAAATTTCGTTTACAGGGGCTCAACAAACACAGCCACGTCCAATGTTACTATATATTCGACGTGATTGGCTAGACCTGCCTTCGGTTACTTGACTAAAAAATATTAAATAATAGTAATAAAAAAAATATAAAAAAGTTGGAGGCCGACTGTTTTGAAACCTAAATTCTTAGATCACTCCAAGTTTCGGGTCCTGTATTGACTAAACTGTTGTTCTGATGAAGAAATTACAATACACTGGTATTCTTTATAAATGGAATAAACTTTAATTTTTATTTATCATTGTTATTCTTATAAGAATGAATTTATTGAACACAGCGGGATCCAAGGGACAGAGCCCTCTGGCTAGACGGGAAGGGAAAGCGAAGCGACCTGTGACCGACTAAATATCGTCTGACCGCGATGGAAAACGCAAGTAACCATATACCGCGGGTGAAGGTGCGACGTGGATGCTAATATATATATATATATGAAAATTTGTATATACACTCTTCTTAAGGTGTAAATACACACTGAGAAAGCATCTTTTGAAATTTCGAGTTTAAAGAGTTCAAATGGAGTAAAATAGAAATTTATTTATTTTTTTTTTATTTTTCGGTATCAAATGAAGATATCAACTTCATTTTTGGTGTTTTTAATCTTCATCTGATTATCTAAAACCCAATTTATAAATTTTTATAAATTTCACCAAGAAAGGTATAAACATTCTGAAGAATGTTTGGGTTGCAAATATTCTTCAGATAAATATCGAAAACCATTTTCGGGTTTTTCTGAATTTCAATTTTTTAAGGATGCGACCGTGTATGACGAGGGAGCAATGGCTCTACCAACACAGCCACTACCACTGTAACTGTATGTGCAACGCGACTGGCTACACCTGCCTCCGGTTACTTGACTAAAAAACATAAAAATAAAAATAAAAAATTGACTGCGACAGGAAACGCAAGAAATCATATAGCGCGAGCATATATGTATATAGTAGTATAATATGTGTATATATATTATATATTATGTATGTGTATATATACTCGTACATTATATGTTTTTCTTAAGGAAGTTTGATCCTGTTCTTAAACGATAATATAGGACCTGGAGGGAAAACTTTTTTTCTTATTAAAAATGGATTACTTCCATCTTGGATAAAGGATAGCTTAATTTTCTCAGGATTGTGATCTGAATGATTAACTACTGCCTTGACAAGATCCTTCTCTTTTGGGTAGTTTAATATATTTTTTCATATTCCATCTGCGAGTAGATTATTCCTTCTTCTTTCCAATATCTGTTTTTCATCCTTGGCGTTATAAATATTTTTGGTAGATGTTAACTAAGACCATATTAAGGGTTTTGGGACTTAATTAAGTTATTACATCTCTATATTTCGTGTGGTTTGACTTTGCGGTTTGTTATCTATGGAACTATCCAGGGACTGCTTCGTACTCATTCAACTGTACAAAATTCCTAACTTGAAATGGAGATAATTGTACGATAAAGCCACTAAATTATATAATAATGAAATAACGAGTACATATCTGAAGTCGAATATTAAGTATCGTTTTGAACGAACATATTTTCTTGGTATTTTTTTCTCGACAATGTATTTTTTTTATAAAACCTTTGATTAAACTAGAGAGAGAATATAGTTTTAAAGTGATAGCGTATATTAATAATGAATATCGCTAGTTTATTTTCACCTTTGACTTAATATTCATTAATGGTAGATTGAATTTACCGAACGAATAACAATTTAAATTTTATAAATAATTAATTTTCCTATATACTAGATACCGACTAACCTATTGATCGGAAAGGATCGTGACTGAGGATACATTTTTTCGTAATGCATAAGAAATAAATTTAAGCGTTTATATACTTCTTACTATTTCAATAAACGTTTATAAATTTGAAATCGTTGGTGCAATATTCATTTATATATTTATTATGTTTTACTCATAATTTTTACAGTTTGCGAATTGCTAGCAATGGAAATAAACCAAATGTATTTTAAATAGGCTATGTGATTAAGCGTTGCATAAGTATCTAAAGGTTGATTACCTTGGTGAAATGAATGCATTTGCAGTATAGTGTAAGTATGCTCAACAAATTACCGAGGCCTGATTTTTTTCTCTATAATTTTTTAAGTTTTTATTTGTATTTATTGATGTAATATTAGGATTTATAAAAAAATTTATATATATATATATATATTTTATATTTATTAAAACTGACATTGTCTTTTTAAAATTTATAGGCTTACTCACACTAACGGGCGTGCGCGCAACTGCTGCTCTAAATAGCTGTAATCCTATTTTAAACAAAGAAAAAAAAATTGTTTATGTTTATAAGTTATTAATGTGTATATGCCTGCAGTATGACACTTTATTTCATACTGTAGAACGGATTGTTAAATGATACGAATGGGGAAATAAATTAAAAATATGTTGTTTTAGTAGTAGTTTTTTCTAGTTAGATATTTTTCCGCTAATTAAAAAGTAATTAATACGTAATTATTCAATAAATATATAGTTATTTCCATTCGTCTAACGCATTAATCTTGGTCCATTTTCTACTTTTCATGAAAAGAAAGGTACTGGCAGCTATTCTAAAGACAAGCGCTTTCTAATTCCCTGTGATGTATAGGGCATATCACGTAGTTCTCCCAGGAAGTTCGTAATTCTACTCGTGAAAATAATGGAAAAAGTTCATACAAACGTATGTCATAAATGCTTCGTTTCCGAGTTATAGGTAGTGGAAAATTTTGCTTGGATTTCAGCTACCCCGGTGAAATGAGGTCGTATTAAAATTTTTAGGACGGTAATAAAGGAACAGAATTAGTGATTTCTTATTAATAGTGATTAGTAATTTCTAGTTTTTGATCTGAAAGATCGAATGAAATAGAACCGAATCTGCAATAATGTTTTTTTAGAAATCTGGGATGAAAATCGATAAATTGGGGTAAAAATCCCTGTATTTTATGTATGACGTACAATATTTTTTTTAAATAGGTAATAAACACAAAAAAATTTATAGAGAATAGAACTGTTAAACAACAATTACAGAGAATTTAATTCTGAACAAAATGCTGTTAAGATAATACGAATAAAACAAAGAAAAGTTAGAAAAATTCGAATTTTATTTAGAAACGGTAGAGTAGACCAAAATGCGTTATACGTACCAGTTTGTAATAAATGTTAAAAAATGAGTCCGCCATTTTCAACATATTTCTTGGCACGCTTCTGTACTGTTGTTTGCTCATTTTAGTTCTTAAGGGGTGTCCTTAAGTTGCAGATCGTCGATTAGGAATGGAATGGAATGCAAAGTTGGCAGGAGTCTATTACTCCCTACTTTATCGCAGAACCTGGACAGAGTCCCTTGCTGCTGGATCATTCTAATCGGGCTTGTTTTTTTTAAAAGGTTATTATTTTTAATCTCGGATCTAATTTTTAAATTTTTGTCTATTATTATTTTAGTGAATTTAAGACGGATTTAATTGCATTCCAATCCGTTGTTAAACCAGCGTTATCGAACCCATTTTACGGGCCGACCGCGGAAGGCTAGGCTTATAAAGCCCGTCCTCCCGACGTAATTCCCCTTCAGACCGTCCACTGAAGTCCTTTCGGTGCTAACTCTTTAATAGGCTAGCAGGAATACGACACAACGGGGCACTACCTGTAAGGAGGGAGCAATGCGTCCCCTTTTCCGGAGGAGTCGCAATTGCTGGGTTATTTTATCTTATTGTAAGTTTTGAAAAGGAGAGGATGTTTAGAAGCTCTTCATCCGCTTTTGGTATGGGTGCCCTTCAGGACGCATCTCTGCTGGGCTCTGTTCCGGACTCCAGTCCGTGATGTTGAGACGAGTGGCTGGTCTTCCTTCTTCTTCATCTTCATCTTCTCCCTCTTCTTCTCCCGAAAACCTCTTCGTTCTTCTAAATATCGTCGATTACAGGTTGTTCGTATTTGGTAGAGAAATATTAAATTTAAATTTATTTACTAAATTTATTAAAAACATATTTCAATTTACTTGGTAGTAAACCTGTTTTTCCGAAGATTGTGAAAAGTCCCGCTAATTGTTTTGAGATATGGAATCCTGCGATTCGGAAAATGTATTTCATATTCTACTGCAGGAACTGGAACACACACCCAAAATGAAAACCATATCAGTGTATTCTTCTGTTGTAAATAAGTACGGAATTACTTCAACGGCAAAACCTATCACGTTCAAGCTGAAATTCACAGAAAACCTTCGTTAATGACAGCGCAGTTCATAATACCCGATATACTTAATTTACCTTACAGAATGATTTAAACACTAATACAATATTGCGCGTTGTTGATCAGCTGTTGTTATTTTATTACTAACTTTGAAAATAGTAATTTTTCAAATAATTTATTGTATTCCGGTCATTAATAAAAAAATTATTATGTAAATAATTTTTATCCAATTATTTTTATTTTACAATTGTTGAGTAATTTCCAATTATTTTTTTATTTTTTTACAGAAATTTTTAACAATAAATTTTATTTTTACAAATATTTCAAATCATCAAAAAAGAATCTGGTTTTTGTTTACATTAAATAAGTACTTTTATGATAAATATAGTAATGTACTGTTTCTAAATAAAATATTTTTTAACTTTTTTTGTTTTGTCATGTTTAGCACGATAAGCCCAATCTTCTTATAATTCCATCAACATTTTGGTCATTCCTTGCCAAAAGCGTTGATCATATCAATGGTTACATTTAAAAAAAAAGTTTCACATGTTTAGCATACGATAAGCCCCATCTTATAATTACAGAAACTTTACAGCATTACAGCAAATTTTAGAGATTGACAAAATTATATAGTTTTGAAAGTTGTAGGACTGTTTCATAAGTTTTGTATACGTTATAATTTTTTCCAAAATAATGTGTTTTTACATATTCACCAGGTTTAATTTAAGTTTATATGATTTTACATGAATTCTTATTTATATTCCACCCATGTACTATTAATTATATATATATATATATATATATATATATATTTATTTATTTTTTTTTTTTTTGTATGTTGCCTGTTCTGATTATTTGTATATACTGTATATACTTCTATTATTTTTTTTTTATTTTTGACACACGTCGTGGTTTTTCCATTTTTTTGGTATTATCCATTTACATTATTTTAGATCTGTGTATTTTTTTAAATTTTTTTTGAATTTTAATAATTTTGAATAAATCCTTTCCAGTATTTAAAAAAAAATTATCTTTAATATATAATCTTTCTAGTTAATGTAGTGCAACAGTATTTTTTTTTTTTTTTTAGTTTGATTTCACTTTTAATTTTTTTTATGTTTAGGCATTTAAAAAGCCGTTTTGAATATTTTTTTCATAAGCGAATATTCAAAAATAAATAGCGCTTATGAAAAAAATAAAGTAAAAATTTTGGATATTTAAATGAAAATTAAATTAAAGTAAAAAAATATTCTTTTTCTTTTTGTACTTTTTGGGTTTCTTAATGCCACTTATGTCATTTTTTTACTTACTTTTTCTTTATTATTATAATCTTTTCGTGTCTTTTTGTTATTTTAATTTTCATCTTTTATCATTATTTATCTTTGTAAAAACATCTTAAGCGCTTAAATATTCTATCTTTAATGAATTTCCTAGAAAAAGTTTCTTTTTTTTGACTTCTGATTCTTGATACTCCTTTAGTTCATGGTTTAACAGGGTGCTACTTTTTTATGTCCTTTTAGATCATGAACTTGGATTCATAAATCTTCAGTTTTATTGGTGTTTTTTCCAAATAACTACCGGATACATTAGTCTAGATGAAATATGGTTTTTCTTTTACAGCTTGCATTTCTATGTTTAGGCTGATGTGTGTATATATATATATATATATATACGTATATGTATATATATGTGTGTGTGTGTATAATTTTTTTTTAAAATTATAATAGTTATTGATTTAAGTTTCTAGTTATCAATTATTCTATAATTTATATCATTGTTATATATTGTTACTTGTTGAATTTGTTTTTATGGTAAAATGGTAGGAAATATATTTTTGGAAATACTACATCTATTTAATTATTTTATATAATTAAATAAATATTGTAACATAATTATTTTTTTACAAAATTTTACAATATTGAATCACTTAACCTACGCTCGCTTCGCTCGCTACCTTACTAATTAGCAATAATATTTTGAATATTTAAATAATAAATTCAGTAATTATTGCTGCGATTATTTTTTTGAAAATGCCATGCCTGACCAGGATTTGAACCCGGAACCTCGAGACGCTGCCACGAAGGCTGGAAATTATTTATTTAAATAATCAAAACATGACTGTTAATTAGTCGAGTAATCGAAGCGAGCGTAGGTTAAGTTTGGTTGATTATATTTATAATTATATGCAATAATGCTTATATTTTTAATATGTAAACTATGTTAATATGGAGAATGTTTAAAATGACTGGTATAAAACACCATGTTAGTGCAACCAGGTTAATGTTAATATCAATATTTCCTGCTATTTTGAAACATGCATATTCTCACCTAATTCTTATTGGATATTAAAAACACATCGATTTTTGTCCCATTGGTTAAAAAATTAAGTGGTTTTTTTTTTGAGAATGGAATTCCAAAAACGTCCAAACATTTTATATTTTTGCTGTGTACTGATTTCTTCAAATGATTTTTGTAGAAATGGATCAGAAAAAATATTCAATATTGTGTTTTAAATTTTGTTTCCTAGGGAAAAAATCAATCCATTTCAATAATACATCTTATGCACAATAAATATACAGAGCGATTCCAAATTTCACAAATTGCTCGGAAGAAGATTCAATAGCCTGTTTAAAATTGTATCACTTTTCCGATCCAGTTTGTGTGTTTTGTTTTTAATTAAAGTTGATCTCTCAAATTTTTGTTTAATTTTAACAGAAGTTATTTACATCAATTTTCTTAGAATTAGATTTTCTACAAAGGTAACTAGAAATTTTTATTTGTTTATTGGTAAATTAATAAAGTTATCTTATTCCAAACCTAAATGTATTTTCCAACAAAACCTGTCCGTGTTTCACCCCACCTTTCTTAAAAATTAAGAAACTTAAGGGAGGTAGAGGTCTAGAATTACTTTTATCCAGTTAATTAAGTGAGGTAGAGGTCTAGAATTACTTTTATCCAGTTATTTAAATCAAAAACCATAAGGAAGCATCAAATTTACCCCTCGATTTATATCCCAAGAATTTTAGTACGGTTTAATTTCTCAGAGAGAGCAGAAATCAGGGCTAAATGTTTCACTAGCCGAAACTCGTTGACGAACCGTTTTCTGACCTATGTTTAAGTGAATTTTTTCTTATCTTTAGCTATAGAATCTTCTTCTGAGAGATTGCCGTGCAATTAGGAATCATTTTGTATTATTTAATTTTAGTTTTATATCCTTGATACATGATTATACTAATAAAGTTGTTTTTATAGTAATTTTAGTAGTTTTCAAATTATATAAATAATTTTAAAAAAAAAGTGAATTTAGATTATTAGTGTACTAATACTAGTATAGTACTAATACACTAGTATTATAAATGTACTAAAATCTTTTATAAAATAAAAAAAAAATATCGATTTGCCTTTATATATTTGCATTTATTTTTGTATACTTCTTTCACCGATTAATAAATTTAATTCTTGAGGTATATAAATTTATTCATAATTTTATGAAAATAAAAAAGTAATAATACTGGATTTAGAAGGTTATGGTTTGTTCTTTGTTTAAAAAGATATTCTTTTTATTGGAGTGGTGGTGTGTTTCATAAAATGAATACCAGATATCAGCTCTGACCAGTTTATTATAATAATTCTTGAATATTTTAAAGGTTTATTGAAGTTTTTTTTTTTAATTTTTCACACCCTTTATAAATTAGTATATAGTTTATCAAAAAGATTTTATAATTTTTAAACTCTTTTACAGTCACTTCCTTTACTTTTTCTTTTAATAATATTTTCGTCAACCTAGAAATATAGACATAAATAAAAATAAAAAACTACTGATTTACAAATTTTTAGAAAGTATAATCGTGTTGGTGTTTGTTTTTTAATTGTTTAATTAATGTTGTACCTTAAATAATATTGATTTATATTGGGCAAATAGTACTCTCAAGATGTTTACAAAGACATTAGATAGGTGCAGACCAATTACACTAAAATGTTTTATTAAAAGCCAGTTCCTTTCACGATTGTCATTCAATCTGTATTCATTACTTAAAATTAGCTAATATTTTTATATTAGCTTAATATTAATAATTTTTTATTTAAAAAAAATATATAATTTGAACAAAATAAGGATAGATTTTCTGTTATATTTCTTTTCAGTGTGTTGATCTGGAACAATTTATTTTTCGTATGTAAAGATCAGTATCAGTTATTTAAATGAAATAAACAATATTTTATTTTTTTTTATTTTATTAAATTGTTTATTACATATGAAAATTTAACAATACGAGCGGTATAGACTAACGATTTCATCCAACCCCAAAGGAAAAAGTTCGCTGGCGTGAGATCGGGTGATCGAGATGGCCATTTTACTGGTCCGTGATACCAGTACTGGTCCGTAATACCAGTACTGGTCCGTAATACCAGTACTGGTCCGTTTCGACCAACTCATTGCTTATTAAATGTGTTGTCTGCACTCTATCTCATGTGTGCAAAAACTGCAAGCACTGCTCTCCATTGAGCCTTGGCGGTAAGAAAAAAGAGCCTATGAGATTATTACCAAGAAGACCGCAGCACACATTAAAGTGCTTTGAAGTGACTTGAAGGAGTCTCAATGGAATAACCCACCGGGTTGGTTAAATGGTGAACGCGTCATTGCGAATCAGCTGATTTCGAAGACAAGAGTTCTAATGTTCAAATCCAAGTAAAGGCGGTTACTTTTATGAGGCGTGGATACCACCTTACGGTGGGGTGGTTCCGCAGGCTAAACAGAAAAAGAGAGAGTCTCAGTGGAATTTTCTTCTACCCAAGTATGAGTGTTTCGATAATTTACTACAATGCCATTTCTTGTAAAACAGGATTAATCAGAAGTTAGAATATTAAGGAAATCGAGATTATGTTCACATTTTCTAATTATCCATCGGCAAAATTTCATCAGTTTATCTGGTCATAACTATTGAAACGCGTTGTATGGAGTGGGTATAATGTTTGCTCCCGTAACGTTCGCCGCACACTTGAATGCGAAACACGAAAACGATGTGATGCTTAAGGTGGGAGATACTTGTACCGCATTTACTTCATAAGCGTTGGTATTTCTTGATCGGCACGATCACCATCGAATCGTTGTGGTTTAAGCATTCCTGTTTGTCAAACTCATCTTTCCAACACCTCAAATATTTTACCATCCGCTATTCTTTGATGTGGATAATTTTTCCGTTATTCACTCACAGCAGCCAATACCTTTTTGTTTACTTAATATAAATTAAAAACATGTCCGTCAACTCTCCACCTATTGTGAATGACTGACTGAATAATATCAGCAAAAAACCGCTCAAATGAATATTTAAATATTAAGACACTAAATTTAATTGTTGCTCAGCCATTATTTCCAACCTATTAAAAAATTAAAAAAATTCACATGTTTTGTAATTCATACGATTTCTTTTTATAATTTTTATTATTTGTAAGTAAATTGTTTTGTTTAAAATCGTATCACTTTTCCGATTCAATTTTGTGTGTTCTGTTTCTAATTAAAGTTGAGCTTTTCAAATTGTGTTTAATTTCAATAAAGTTATTTTATCCCAAACCTAGAATTTTCCAACAAAACCTTTTCGTGTTTTATCCCGTTTTTCTTAAAAGTAAGCTAGAGTAAAATAGAGATCTGGAATTACTTTTCAAGAGGTCTTGAATTTCTTTGGTCATAAGAAAACACCAAATTTACCCCTCGATTTGAACCCTAATAAATTTAGTACGGTTAAATCGTATGTTTATTATAAACTTTTTTTT
Source organism: Lycorma delicatula (assembly GCF_047948215.1). Taxonomy (NCBI): domain Eukaryota; kingdom Metazoa; phylum Arthropoda; class Insecta; order Hemiptera; family Fulgoridae; genus Lycorma; species Lycorma delicatula. The sequence goes on along the minus strand of NC_134461.1, from coordinate 118,113,751 downwards.
TCTTATTTTTGGTTATAGAATCATCTCTCGAGAGATTACAGTGCAATTTTAAATCAGTCTGTTTATATATAAAAATCCTACTTCAAATTTACTTAATACGACAATGGATGCATGTAAAACAAAGTTTCACACGTTTAGCATACGATAAGTCCCATCTTATAATTCAGCAACATTTTTGTCATTCTTTGCCGTAAGGGGGGTTGGTCATATCAAAAATTGTTTCAAACAAATATTTTATGTAATGTTTAGAGGACTAACGATCACTTAAAACCGATTCGATATTATGCTTATTAAGGGATGTATGATTCTTTTTTTTGTTTTTTAAACCCCATTTTTTCAATCCCCTGGGCCAATGGTGATATAAAAAAAATTTACATAGATAAGTTTTAGGTCCTTATCCAAAGAATAGTAGGAACTTTAAACGAATTCAATATTTTTACTTAATACGAAAGTTATAGCGATATTTTGTTTTTTTCTAAAAAGTCCCCCATTTCCACTCCAGTGGTCCAATTTTGGTCATAACGAACTCGACCGAGATTTTGGGATGAGTTATTTTTACGGAACAATTTGAAAGTGATTGGCGCAAAATTACGGCAGTTATCGTGTTCGCAAGAAAGTGAAACACACACACGCACATACACACACACACACACACTATATATATATATATATATATATATATATATATATATATTTTGATTAAAATTTTGATCTGACAGTGTTTTTGGGGTCTGGGGGGACGTGAAACGTGAAAATATGTCGAAATTTATCGGAAGTCGAATAATTGTACCAATTACAATACGTAGCTTTTTTATGAAATCAACAGAGAGAGAGAGAGAGAAAAAGAGATAATATATTTATTATAATTATCCAAATTTCCCCTGTAGTTTGTTATATTTTACATACTGCTGTTGAAATAATGTAATTTTATTTTTATTCCATTTTATTTTAAATATCATTTGTAATGATTAAAACAATAATTTTAATTATATATCGGTATGGATTATACATGTACATAGCTTATTAATTTGATTACAAAACTTAATTATATAGACTGCAATGATATAAGGTCATATGATAATGCTGTAATATTACGTTTACCTGATTATATTTTCTTTTAACGTTGCCAGGGACTACTGTTTGACGCCAACGTTGTGTGTTCAAAAGACAAATACAACCTAGCATTTCTGTATACTGCGTTAAATGTATAGTAATCGCTTACGGTCTACAACTACAAAATGTTAATATAATAATTTACATAACACTAACTTAGTATCTTCCAACATAATAATAATACATTGTAATTTTACGTACGTACTTATAAGCGACTATTAATTTGTGTGGCTATATACTGGTATGGACTTGTAAGCAAATGTACAGTTTATTTTTAGTTATAATAATATTAAATTTTTGTAATTAAGGGTACATACTTTCAATTATTTTAATAGTAGCTATAAATAAGACATTACCTAATATAACTGAATTTTATTTTAGTAATTGTGATTTTCTTTTAGTAATTTTCTTTTCTAGTAATTGTAGAATTGCAGTCGTTCCCACTTATCAACTTTACTGCGTTAAATATTATATAGAGATTTTCCTTCCTTGTACGAAGTAAAAGAAGTATTATGATCGCGAAAAATTTCGGTTTTTAAATTCATTCCTGAATCTATTTTGACTAGTTTCGGCGTGACGTCTGTACGTACGTGTGTATGTATCTCGCATAACTCAAAAACGATTAGCCGTAGGATGTTGAAATTTTGGATTTAAGGCTGCTGTTGCATCTAGTTGTGCACCTCCTCTTTTGATTGCATTCGACTGGACGAAAAGTGTCGAAAAAAAACCCAAAATCCAAAAAATTGGATTTTGGACTTTTTCTTATCTGCAGTAATCCAAATTTTTTAGATGTTGGGAAGAAAGGCAGACAAACAAATTGAGGCTTTTGAGATTCGGATGTGGTGCGGAATTATAATTGTCAGACGGCAAGACCGTGTAACAAATGAAGTATTAAAGAGAATCGGAGAGAACAGGAAAATGCTAATGTGATTGAATATAGGAAAAGGAACTGGCTAGGACATTGTATGAGAAAGTGTATTAGTGGATGCCATAGAAGGCTTGGTGAATGGAAGGAAAGAAAGATTTCAAATGATTGATGGGATTATAGAAAAAAGGAAAATACGCGGAAACAAAGAGGTTAGCAAAGGATAGAACAAGGTGGAGAGCAGCAGCCGTGACAAGACCTACCGTAATGGCAGAACAGTATGAATGAATGCCTTCAAATATCAATCGATTTATCAATAGATCAATAGACCATCAATAGATTTATTCTTCTTTTGTAATAAAAATTTACTTCATACATTACTTACTTTTTAAATGAATTCGTTTCGTTTTCTGATCATTTTTGTACTTAAAGAATTCTTTTTTATATGTATTTTTCAATTTTGCGTATGTCATTAGCATAGTATTTTTTTTTTTAAGATAATTTCTATTGAAATTATTTGGATTCCTAATTTCTTGTATACAATACGTTTTTCCTTGGTTCCTTTTTTCTTTATATTTAAGTAGACTGACTTTCTACGTCAGTTAAAAAAATGGTTTTGTTTGCTTACATTTTTTGGACTAATAGGAAGGGTATTTTAGCAGTATATCATTTTTTTTAGTATGATCATGTTGTTTGTAAGTTAAAAAAAAAAGAGTTATAACTTCTTATTTTTAAAAAAGAATTCAATTTTCCGAATAATATGTTATATATAAAAAGCAGATGTAACAATGATAATTGTAACAGATTACTATCGTGCCATTCGTATATTAATATTTGGTTCCGAATTATAAAATTTTCAAATTTTTGTATTTATGGATTAATAATTATTTCGTTTATGTACATATCTTTCGTTTATAACAGAAAAATTTATAGTAAAGCCTTTATTACAGTTTTTACATTTTTACTTTTATTAGTATTTATTCATTGATTATTGATTTACATGTCTGTCGTCATCAAAAGTAGATTTACAGTTAAATTATGAATAGTTAACTGTTGCGAATAATTATAATAAGCACACGTACATATTATTGTGTAGACATTCATACATGTAGAAATACACATCGATACTTTATTTAGTACATGTACTGAGTATATGACCGATGTAATTAGTGTAGTTCTGAGAAGAGGTTTTCCTCGGTGGTTGTCTATTCGTCCGATAGATTGATCTGAAAAAAGGGCGGCGGAAGTGGGGTTTGGGAACGGGTGAAGTGAGGAGGAGATGAGCGAGCGCCAAGGCCGACGGAGAATTGTGGAGTGGGGACGTACGGGTCGGGCCACTGACCTAATACGACCCGGCGCCGCGCCACGACGCCAAGGTCGCTCGCTTTAACCCTCCTCCGTGCGACCTTGGGCTAGCCAATCACAGCGTACCTTGTCGGTTTGATCAATTTCCCTCGCTTTGCTATTGGCTAATTGTCCATCACCCTTCAGTCGCCTGTTCTGCAACTACTACTAAAATATCATGCGAGATAGATGTGCGCGATTTCACTCTTGTTTCCAAGGGGAAATTCAACGCTGAAAGTGAACAATTTTAAGAAAGCAACCCCTCCCTTCCTATCTACTTTTATTTATTTTATTTTTCATTCTTTCTTTCTCTCTAATCGTAACATAAACTTTAAAATGTAATTTACTTTATATAGTTTTACTTACATGTAATTTTAATAAAAACTTTGAAAAAAATACCCAATTAGGAATTTTACTTTAAAAAAAAAGTAATATTCAAGTATCATTCTGATCTTAATATAATTGATACTAGTTATTTTTTGTATATAATGTACATTACTCAAAAAATAAAATTAATTTTATCTTGTTCATTATAATAAAATTGTATACATAAATGTGTTAATTTTTATTATATTTTTTGAGATTACATTATTTTACATCTTCCGTCTTTGGTTATATTTATTTGGTTATTTCAATAATATATTCAGGACATTTTAATAAGCATTACTTAGTGATTCATAACCCGCCGGGTTAGCCTAGTGGTTGAATTTGTCATCTCAAAATCAGCTGATTTTCAAAGTCGAGATTTCTGAGGTTCGAGTCCTTGTAAAGGGTGCTACGTGTATTAAAATGCTTGATACCGGTAATCTTTGGTGGTTGGGTTTCAATTAACTACATGTTCTCAGAAGTGTTCGAAATGAGTCTGTTCAAGACCCTACACGTTTACCGGTATATTTACTCAGATATTCATGAGTCGCTAATGATTTTAGTTGTTGATGCAACTTTAAATAAAAATATATAAAAAAATAAAAAAGTAATATATTGAGTATATATCTTAAATTCTATTAAAAATAGTAAATAAAAAAAAAAAGAAGAAAGATCTTTGGATATATATTACAAAAGCCCTAATTACGGTTGTCACTTTGTGTAGTCCTATTTTATTTTGACCGTTCTTAAGACTAAATCCTAACTACTTATTCATCCAACCCCCATCTACTTAAAACATACATAATTCACATTCATAGGAATTTTTTTTTCTAAATCAGTGCCTAGTAGTAATGTTATACTAAAAAAAATGTGTATTGATTATTTCTTCTGGTTCTCTATTTTTAAAAGAATACTTCTTTTTTATAATTATTATATCTATATTCGTAGAGCTATTTATTGTTTTTTTTTTATTAGCATATTTTTAAATACACAAATATGTAATCTTATAACTGAATTTTATTATTTAATAAATTTTTTGTTGTGCAGGTCAGTTATTATTTCTATTTTGCAATTATTATTTTTTGTTTTATTATATCTGACACGCGAATTTTTGCATTATTATTCAGTATTTAATTGCAACTGAATAAATTTGATGATTCAGCTTCCTATATTATAACATTAATTCTTTACAGAAGTTTCAATCTCAGCTATTAAACGAGGTTAAAATCCCCCTACACACACGCGCGCGCACACACAAACATATATAAACATATATATGTTTATATATTTATAATATTTATATATCTTATTTATTTATATCTATATGTTTTCTCTCTTCAACTGTTCGACGACAAACTGATTTGGATCAATTTATTCGTGTGCATTGGACTGCTCTGATGCTCATATTTTCTTAGGCTAATAAAGGTAATATTTCTTCTCCAGCATTCTCTTTAAGCGATTTCCCCGAACTCTTTTATATATTTTTTTTTAAATTTCACTCAACAGTTCTAGTTATTTGGATCTGATGGTGTCGTTACTTATGTTCCTTTTTGTGTATCATTTAATTATCTTTCGAAATATATCTTGGCATCCATTATTTTTGATTTGTCTTTATTATTCAAGACCCATTGTCTCGAATAAGAGATACAGTTCCTGTAGTAGCCTCCAAAAATTATTAAAAAAAATTACAAAACTTACCCGCCGAACGAAGCATTTTAGGCCATATGTTTATATGAACTTTTACCATTATTTTAAATACAGTAAAATAGATTGTAAAATCCCGGGAGAACTTCGTGGTAGAGAGAGAGATCGAACTTATGTACTTAGTGCTGAATTAGACACTTAGTGCTGTACTTATTTACTACAGTGAAATATGCTAATATGGTATTCATTTTCGGTGTGTGTAATAGTAATGATACATACAGCTGCTATAGTAGAATATGAAATACGTTTTCCGAATCGCGAGGATTCCAGATCCCAAAACAATTAGCGCGACTTTTCGCAATATTTGGGAAATAGGTTCACTACCTAGTATTCGTACCAGCTAGGAACGATCTGTCCAAAACGACGCTGATATTGATGAAATTATTATCGATTTAATTATATTTATAATTACTTTTAAAATTATACTTTACTTTTTAATACTTTATGTATTTCTGCGCAAATAAATTATTTTTCTTATATTATTAGATTTTTTACCGATGTTGTCACTTTTTCCTTATACTTACATTAGGCTAAAAATATCATGATTTATTCATTCCAGTCATGCAACTGTTTTGTTCGATTACAATCTTTCGCGATGAAAAATTGATGTTTTCTACAAAATCGAACCGTACTGTATTGCTTTGTACTGTATTAATAAAATGCTAGGCTTGACATGTCATGTTTTCGGGCTCCCTTAAAATTCAGAACTGGCTTTCCGTATGAATCATGTAGACAAATAACTAATAATAATTATAACTGTTAAACACAGGCATACGTTTATATTTACGAATTTTCAACTTTGCTAAAAACAAATTCCTTTATTAAAAAAAATTAACTCTGTAAATCCAGAAAACAGAATTCTATTCATGAAACAACGTAATATTTCGGCTTGTGAGAAAGTGTTTCAGTGTGCCATTTTTAATAAAATTGCCGAAACTTTTAAAAGCATTTCCCTCTCAATTTATTTTAAGTAAATTAAAAGAAATTATTTTATAAAAACAATATTATTCTGTCGATTAAGCAATCAAAAAATGGGATATGGGACTTTTACATTTTCGCATTTCTCAATTTTTCATTACCCAGGGGCCCCAAAAAATAAAGTGGAAGGTGATGGTTTGCGTGTTTGAAATTTAATAAGTTTTGACTGGTTAGCCGATTATGATGAAATTTGGCACAGTGATTAGTGGATATGGGGTAATTTGTTAATAAACGTTTGGGGGTCAATATCGCCAGGGGTGGGATAGATAGTTTGGGATCAATTTTTTTCTAAATTTTACAAATATAACCCCCAATTTATATTAAGCTCAGTACATGAGTACTTGCTTATCTCACCATTTAAAAAAAAATATTTTCCCCAAATTCCGTTCCCCAAAAATCGAAAAACTACCTTTTTATTTATTGGATATTTTTTAACCAAATTTTTTTTGTCATTTTAAGCGTAAATTTTTGGATGGGGAAGCCAATTAAAGTTTAAAAATATAAATTTTTGAATTTTTTAAACTATTTTCAGGTATTAAGTTTTTTCACTTTAAAATAATAAATAACCAATGCCAGGAAAGTATATAGAGACTTTATTGTCAGCTTTTTTTATTATTCAACAGTTCATTAATTATTTTGTTCAGTTTTTTAAAAAATGCAATTAATATTTAACCAAAACTTTGAGAAATTTCGTTGAATTTTTTTAGGAATCGAATTTTTGTTATTCTTTCTACATAGTAAGATGAGTATAATTGAATAAATTTATTAATCTAGATGTTGGGGAAAGGGACGAAATGGGGCACAGACGATAGATTTCGGGTAAAATCAATGAAGTTATATTAAAAAATATATATAGTTTTTACCATTCCATATATATATATATATATATATATATATATATATATATATATATATACACATCCACAACCAAAATTTTTAATGAGAACTTAATTGAAATTTAAATTATAATATAGGTCTAATACTATCAAAAATCATAGTAAATACTATTTACCGATTACAAATGCCTAATACAATAAAAATGTTGGTACTAATAGACTATATTCGTTTGTTATAAACTACAATGAAATAATGGCCTAGTTTTGTCATTGAAATACATTATGTATTACAACTGGCGATTGCATTGATAATTATGGTGTAATAGTTTTGCATTACAAATAAAACAATACACGAGAGCCGGTATTGTTTAGTATTGTACGTTCTAAAATCGTTACTTTGGATTTATCATTTTATATTTATTGATTTTGTTTTTCTTTAAACTATTTAGGATAGTTAATTTTTTATATCTTTATTATTATTTTTTTTTTTGCTTTATAATTAAACTACAGTCATAAAAATGAAACACTAAGAATAATTTACAAATATTCTAGGGAGTTTACACATTTTAAACTGCCTTAGTTTGTGTGTTAGCATTATATAAAATATTAAAGTTAAGTTAAATAATAATACACCCAATACGTTTACGTTTTACATTAATATTTAACGAAAATTTATTTTTCTAGATATGTTAACGTCTAACGTAAATGTATTGGGTGTATTATTATTTATATTATTTAAATAAATAAAACCGCATGAAAATAGTTTATTCCTTCTTCCGACATAAATATACATGTTAGATATATTTTTATTAAATATTAAAGTTTTTGCTTTATTTTATTATGAAAATATCTATTAAGAAAAAAGATCCACCTTCAATTTGTATAGATGAAACAAAATTGAGATATCTTATCGTCATGGTTAATTTGATTCACACTACCTTTTACAAAGCTTCCGCTAGGTTTTTATATTTATTCGAATTTTTCTGCTGAATTTAAAACCTTATTTTGAAATAGAGCAAAACAAAAAAATTTCACAAAAATAATAATTATAAATATTTTTTTTACTAAAATTTTAAAATGGCGAAAAAAACAAAATTTTTAATCATTGAAAAAAAGAATAGTATGCCATAAAACGGCCAAACGGCCAAAACACGAGATAAATTAATTATATATATATTAACTTAGCGTATGTAGCCTAAATAATCTTTTACTTAAAAGATTACACTAAATTTCAAATTAACTGTCACTAAGTGTGAGATATTTAGTTTAAAATAAACATAATTGGTTCAATAGATGGATAATATGTCGCTTTTACTTATTTCTAACACAAATTTAAAACCATCTATCAATGAAAAGTCTATTAAGGCTTTCCCGAATGAACAATCTTATTTACTCTTCTCTCAATTATTAATTCATTTCTAACAAATTTATTTCTGTGTAGGCTACATACGCTAAGTTAATATATATAACTTATTTATATAGTTTTTTGGCCGTTTTATGGCATACTTTTGGTTTTTTTAATGATTAAAAAGTTTTTCTGCGATTTTAAAATTTTAAACTTGATTTTTCAAAATATTTTTATATTTTATACATTTTAGTAAACCTTACATTAGTGCGTTTGAACCAACTTGATACTTATACCGTTGTGCCCTAATAATTATTACAAAATTTTAATTTTGGCGGTCATTTTGAGGTGAACTCGACGGCTGATCGTGGCCATTCGTGTTTTTTTGTAATCCTATAACGATGCTTAATCCGAATCCAAAATGAAAATCCAGATAAAAAGTACTCACACTTATACATTCATATTGAATTGTTCGTTCCTTTGATAATGTGTCCAATATTTATGTTATGAGAAGGTAAACTATTGTATGGCAACTTTTAAGAGATGTTTCTCTTTTTTATTTGTGGCCGCAATTAAGAATCGGTTTAACATTTTTAAACAATAGTAAATTACCATCTCATCTTGTGTGTACAGAAATAATTTTGGTCACTAATATTATTAATGTGTTATAAAGACCGTTATTTATCAAACTATAAGGAATAGTTTATTAACAATTAGTGTATAAATATTAAAATTTTATTTAAACGGTCCATATTACGTATTAGAATGAAGATTTTTAAATTTCATCTTGGTAAAGGGACATTAAACAAAGATTTACAAAACTAATTTAAAAGATTTACGGTTTAAAACAGATCACCGTTCGAGACGTTTATAAATAATTCTTGCCGTAAGCGAAGGATGCAATGATGATTGCGAGATTGAAAATAGTAATAGAGAAAGAGGATTCACTTTTATAATATTTATACATATATATCACCAAATAATTGCAGATTTTTTTAACTTAATTTGTTCGGTTCGGTTACAGATTTGTTCTGGAAATTGCAGATACTTGTAAAAAAAGCTTTATTTTATTAGGTCACCAGTAATTTTATGCAACGATTTTATTTTAGATATAAAAAAAGAAATAAAATCTGCGATACATTATTTTCATAGAGAAATAGTAGAAATAAAATTGAAAATATTTCATCATTATCAACTGTAATTGAAGAAGATTCGTGTATTAAAAACATATTTACCCAGTACACTGACAAGATCGATATTAAATATTCGTTCTATACACTTTTTATTATTTATATGATGTAATGTAGTAGTATATAAATGAAAAAAAAGGTTGGATATAAATAAAAAATAAAAAACAACTATTATATAAAGAACAAAAATAAAAAAATAGTTAATTTTCGTATTTTCCAAAAAAACATTTTATGTTTAACAAAAATCCGTTATACAAATAAATAAAAAATCATAAACTTATAATTAAATAACTCTAAATAAAAGAAAACGTGAAGCGAAAAAAATATCATGGATGAAAACTTAAATAATAAATAACAAGAACAGTGCGGGTATAAAGGCCCACAACTGTTATAAATTATTTAAAAACAAAATAAGAAACAGACAAAATAAAATTAGAAAAAGTAGCAGTAGCAGTGCAAGTGAACGTGTAAAGAGCCATCACTTGCATAAACTATAGAAACAACAACAAAATATGTTTACTAAAATTTGTTTACTAAAAAAACAAGAAAATTAATAAAAAATGAGGAGTTCATTAGAAACCTCCCTAAACAAATTGGATAAAACCTCAGCCTAAAGCTCCCCTCCAAAAAAGGATGTTATCTAAAACTTTGACGTCTGTCTACACGAATACCTCTTCGTGAAATAAATGACGTTTTCCTTCGCGTAAATGACGTTTTCCTTCGTCTGTCTCTAAGGAGAACTGCTCACCAATGCAATGGAAATTTGGAATTATCACTAACGTTTATCCAGGCCCTGACCACTTAGTTCGAGTCGTCGATTTAAAGACTGTTAATAGTCAACTCCGAAGACCTGTACATAAGTTGTATTTGTTGCTGCCAGTATCTGAAAATTAATTGAATATTATTTATTTAAAATAAAAATATACTTCACATGTTATTAACTGAGAATATTGTTAAAATAATTTTTATATTATAGTTTATTATTGTAATTTATTCATGTGCTTTAAATTATGATTTATATTATGGTCACAGATTTTATATATTGTTATTGTATTGTAATATTCTGTGTATTTATACCTTACTCATATGTTCTAACACTACGTATTATGCTACTTATTATTCTACATTATATGTACATACATACTACATACAGGCACATACGCAGACAACACATACAACATGAGCACACACTGTGCAATAAGTCATCTTATTTACACCTTTTATCCAGTGGCACCATGGTTATTCGGACCATTGGTTGGACACATCTTCTCCTGCGTCACGAACACATTTAAAGAAATCCTAGTCGCTATAGATTATAGGTACAGGTGTGCAAGAATATATATGTATATTATTACAAAGTTATTAATATTCTGAACATTATGATTATTCTTATATTCTTATTGTATTACTATTCTTATACATTGTCATTGATTTGCGATCACTATTATATATTATATTGATAAAAAAAAAGTAAAATAAATACACTTTGTACTCAATTGTAATTGTATTATGCTTGGTTTATCTTGTATTACTGAATCATATTAATGACAATTTATATTTATTAGTATAACATTTATGTACCTTATATTATAACTTATTGTTTCTTTGTCCTCTTGCTCAATGTAAACATCTCCTGTCATTTTCTTCTTTTCTTCTTTATTCTTGCTTGTTAATGAACCAGCTGATTTAATTTTTGTTAGAACTATTAATATATGAATACTTAGTTTTCATTTAGAATGTCAACTAATTAACATAAAAAATGTATCTGTGCTAGCCAGAAACTTAAAATAAAGTATAAATTACCCATTTGTTGTTTTATCGGGCAATATTTAGTGCATTCAAACGAACAAGAACTTGCCCCGCTATCTTTAGCCCCGTTATTCACACTTTCGTTGTCGGAGAAAAATCCAGCAAATAGTCATACGTGTATAGCCCAATGTATTTCTGACGCGATGGGATGTCTTGAATACACGTCTTCAATAATAAAAGCTAGAACGATCTAATAAAAGCAGGAACGATCGATCTTAAATTGTACAAGTCTACACTTCATTTACATTCATACACATCATCCTCATTCATCCTCTAAAATAATACTTTACGGTGGTTCCGGAGGCTAAAGATAAAAAGAAAGAAGGTGTAATGAATCTTACTCGTGTAGAATTTCTGCATGAATTTTTTGTTGATATTTTTCTTTTCTGGACTGGATGGATATGTAAAAAGGTTTATATTTTAATAATACATTGATCGGTCAATATATTAAATGGCAACCTACATTTTTTCTTTTTCCAATCGTTTTTATGGTTGATCGCTAAATTTTATCCAGTATATTAATAGAACTATTTTTAATAATTTTATTAACATGGATTGAATCTAGGATTTAAGATACGCGGAAAAAATAAATTTTTATACAAGCGAACCTAGACATCTTACATATATATATATAAGAAACATTTTTTCGTGAGTAAAGGTATCAACCTATTATGGTAAATATATAGAGTTCTATGAAAAGAAATATTACGCTCTGTGTTATACTGCTTTAGGTTTATATACTGCTTTAGGTTTACCATGCTTAGCGGTTTCATGTTTTATGTACAATATACTATGTAAAATATATAACAGCACGCGATCGTATTACATGACTGGTAACTGTTAATAAAAAATAGACTATCGAATGATATATATATACATAATAACGTTACGTGAACTTGACCATGATGCGGTCATTAACTGTTAATTTAATTTTCAAATTAGTTTTACTTTTATTTATATATTACCTGGTAATTATTTGATTAAATAATATTATTTTATACAATAATGTCTTTTGCCCTTAGATGACCTTCACCTGAAAATCAAGTTTTAATTATATTAATTTTGTTAACTTTTTATACACCGATGAAAAATATATAGATCGATTTATAAAAAAATCTAAAAAACTAATATTTTTTGTTTTGTTACTTAAGGAGACATTTAGATAAAATTTAAATAATTTGAAAATTTTATTCCAATGCTCTCAGGTTCAAAAAATCTATTTTTGTCAGACGAGCGCTTGTTCGTATGTACGTACGTATGATAGCTTTATAAATCTGGACCTTGTTTATCGATTTTCTTTCAATCTTAGTAGACGGGCAATACGTTCGGGGGGAAGTAATGTATAAAATCTTTGCAAAAATGGAAAAAAGGTGAGATCTTCAAAGTACTATATTTTTTTCATTTTGAGCCTCCCATATTTAATGAAAAATATTCGGGTAAAATTAAATTTAAAAGAAATAATTTCTCAAAGATACAGCCATAATTCTAAATAAGCAAAGTTGTAATTTTCTAGTAAGGGGTGAATATTTTTGTTTTTCAAGAATTACTAAAGAGTATAGGCTATCAAAAAATTAAGATTTATGCCTAATTTATTATTTTTTTTATTAAAAAAATATTTTTATTTCTACGACTATTGGAATTGGTTGGGCAAAATTTTTATAGTAATTTTTGTGAAAACGTTTGCGAAAGTTTTTTCAAAAATTAACTGCATACTTGTCGGCGAAATTTATGCAATTCATTGCCGGCTTACGGTTATTGAAAAAAACAAAAAAAAAACAAAAAACAACTTTTTCTTAATTAAATCACTTTAGATAAATTTTTAACTTTTAATTTTTTAACACTTTTCTTTAGAAATATTTTTGAAATTTTTTTATACGTAACTTAGAAATATTAAAATTAAAGCAATTAAGAGTATGAAATATAGAAACTGTTTTTAAAAAGTTAAATGGGGCCTGCTGAGAGGATACTCTTTACTACCTAAGAACTTATAAACGATTTGAAAGTTTGGAAATCCAATTAGTGTTATAGTAACGATATTTTAGTTTTAGAAGCTTAAAATATTAATTTTATTTAACCTTAAATACATTTGTACGGATTCCACTTCCTCATAAAAAAAAAATTATCCAAAAAATTATATTTAAACACTTTTGTAATTTTTTATTTATTTATTCTTTTTATTGAAAATTAATAATGTTTTTAATTTGTTTTTCAGGTAAGAATTTAGTTTGAATCGTATCGAAATTGTGAACTGTAAGCTCAAAATACATATTTTTATTATTATTTATTTAATATTATGTGTTTGTGTGCGTGCGCGTGCACTGCTTTGTAAACACATTATGTATGCATTATCAACCAAAATTTAGATTTCTGTTCGTTGTCCATTATAAACTTCTTTGCTTGAAACACAAATGCTGGCAATAATGTTACTGAAATTTTTCGGTACATGAATAAAACTTAAAATTTAATTACTCTTCTCGCTGCTCGTGGTAAAATTGAACATTTCTTTTTATTATTATCTTTAATTATTTTCTGATCTCCTTACTTAAAGAAAAGTATTAATTAGACTTATTTCTTAATTCAGGAATCGAAATTGTGAACTGTAAGCTCAAAATATATATTTTTATTATTATTTATTTAATATTATGTGTTTGTGTGCGCTTGCGCGTGCACTGCTTTGTAAACGCATTATGTATGCATTATCAACCAAAATTTGTTGTCTATTCGTTGTCCATTATAAACTTCTTAGCTTGAAACACAAATGTTGGCAATAATGTTACTGAAATTTTTCGGTACATGAATAAAACTTAAAATTTAATTACTCTTCTCGCTGCTCGTGGTAAAATTGAACATTTCTTTTTATTATTATCTTTAATTATTTTCTGATCTCCTTACTTAAAGAAAAGTATTAATTAGACTTATTTCTTAATTCAGGAATCGAAATTGTGAACTGTAAGCTCAAAATATATATTTTTATTATTATTTATTTAATATTATGTGTTTGTGTGCGCTTGCGCGTGCACTGCTTTGTAAACGCATTATGTATGCATTATCAACCAAAATTTGTTGTCTATTCGTTGTCCATTATAAACTTCTTAGCTTGAAACACAAATGTTGGCAATAATGTTACTGAAATTTTTCGGTACATGAATAAAACTTAAAATTTAATTACTCTTCTCGCTGCTCGTGGTAAAATTGAACATTTCTTTAATTATTTTCTGATCTCCTTACTTAAAGAAAAGTATTAATTAGACTTATTTCTTAATTCAGGATTAAGTCCTGACTGACCTAATTTAATTTTTTTTGTAAGATTTTATAATAAAATACCATTGTGTCAAATTGTTACGAGGTGGGTACCTCCATATAACTGTCTTTCTACCGTTTCTCTGGAAAAGTTTATTTCAAGTTCTGTTCGCTTGAAAAAGTTTTTTTTAATGAAAACAAAAATCTATTTCCTCAATAATGTTGAACGATCTAATTTATTATTAAACAATGTAATTTTTTAACTGGTTGTAGATAACAGTTTGGCTATTATTTCAAAACTTTATCTATATCATCATGTTCAGATTACATTTTTTTTTAGTAGAAAATATTTTTTTTAAATATGGATCTGTTTTGATATGAATGTATAAAAAAAATTTAAGGATTCTTCGATATTTATGAATTTTTCCCATTTAAAATGATCTTATGTTATCGGCATATTTATATTTTCAGTAGAAAATTTGTATCTTTTTTAATGCTTTTTCTTTAATATTAACTATCTTTTTTAAAATGAAAGAAAAATATTTACAGTGGATATTTTTCGAGTTTCCATGATGAAAAATTTGCTAACGGCAATATTTTCAGATGGAGAAAATGCCAATTTCTTATTGCTTTTTTCATCATTTTTATATAACAATTTTTTCTTGGATCTGAACAATTCTTCCAGTTTCATGCACATCGTTTTTGTATTTATATTGTTATGTATTTCGTGTATGAAATTTTACTCAAATATTTTTTCAATTCCTTTATGCTGTAGGGCTTTATAAATGTATAAAACGTTATAGTATGGCTTTATAATTATGCTATTATTATTAAACCTGATTTAGATTATTTCCTCATTATTATATTTTTAATTTACGTATGTTTATTTTTTTACTTCCTTGTACGAAGTAAAGGAAGTATTGTGATCGCGAAAAATTTAAGTTTTCAGGTTTCACTGGAAATATCCTCGTGATTTCTGTACGTCGTACATGTGTGTATGTATTTCGCATAACTCAAAAATGATTAGCCGTTGGATGTTGAATTTTGAATTTCGGACTGTGCATCTAACCGTGCATCTCCTCTTTTGATTACAATCAAAAGGACTGGACCAAAAGTGTCCGAAAAGCCCAAAACTCCAAAAAATTTGGATTTTGGACTTTTTCTTAACTCTTAACTGCAGCCCTAAGAGCTTTTCAACGATGTATCACAAGTGGTGCTTATTTTCATTGGTTCCAGAGTTATACCCAAATAAAATTTTAATAATGAAATATTTGGATCTTAAAAGAGGAAGGGATTAGGTTCAAACATAAGAAAGCTACCTATTGTAATGGGTACCATGATTTGACTTCCGGAAAATTTTGACTTATATTCGCGCTTCACAACTCCCAGACACCAAAACAACCGTCAGTTCAAAAGGTTTATGTATATATTTCACATCTTGTGGACACGATAAGTGCCGTAATATATATATATATATGTGTGTGTGTGTGTGTGTGTGTGTGTGTGTGTGTGTGTGTATAAATGTATATATAAACTTTTGAACTGACGGTGTTTTTGGGGTTTGGGGCAAAGATATGTCGAAATTTTCCGGAAGTCGAATCATGGTACCCATTACAATAGATAGCTTTCTTATGAAGTCTACATAAAATTCAAAAACATATCATAAGTTATTAATGAAATAAAATTTTATGTACTTTCATTTTAAAAATATGTGTATATGTAATTTAATAGTAATACAAGGAAATCATGTGGTATCCACATCAAATTTTTTTAATACGAAATTAAAGTCGTAAATTTTGTCAATTAAAAAGATCGGTATATTTCATTATATATAGGATAGCATTCTCATAGCCTGATAAGTTTCACATGTTCTATGTGTATATTATATGTGTTTTATCGAATAAAATGTTACATTTTAAAATTTAGAACATAATATAGATACTTTTATTTATTTTTATTTTTTATTGTTTTAAACTGTTAGAGAATTTCGGGGGAAAATTTTTAAAAAATAAGAAAAGCATGTTCGCATATACTGAGCTTAATATAAAGTAGGGAAATATAAGAATTTGGGGGCAAAATGTTTTTGGGGAAGGGAAGAATTATTTTAAATGGTAAGATAAAGTGCATGCACGTAGGTATACACCTGCGAAAGATAAGCACATGCTTAACTTAATGTAAAGCTTAATATTAAGGGAAGCTATATTTACAAAATTAATTAACCCCAAAAAGCTACCTACCCTTCTGGAGATATTGACCCCAAACTTTTACCCATACAGGTAAAAATTCATCAAATTTTTACTCTCAAGATAGGTTGATCAGTAGAAAGTTATTAAGCTTCAACCATACCAACACATACTTACATACAGACGTACGTACAAACATTACCCCCTTCCTTCATTTTTATGTTTTTGCGGTCTCTGGGTCATGAAACGTCGAAATGCAAAAACCAACATCCCATTTTTTGGCTGTTACCATTCTTTCCTTCTTACAGCATAGCTCTAGAGCTGTGATGCCAGGAAGTAATATTAATCCATTTTTTTTTTTTTTATTTTTGTATTACTTTGAGATTATGTACAAGCATTGCAATTTGTGTTTAACTGCTCTTTGGTAGTTAATTCTTGAATGTTTAGCAAACGCATTTCTTACATTGTAATGCACTGTCGTTACACAGTTTTATTTATGAAATATCATACTGTGATAATTTTCAGTATTATTTTGGTTTTAACGTTAAAATTAACCGTTGTAGTAATTTAATAAGTATTCCTAATTTTGGCAAATATATATGGTTTGAATCCTGACAATGTTAGTAAGGTTAATGTTTTTTTAGAGTTGCAATATGCATAAATTCTTTTCGATTAAGAAAATACATATGAAAATTTCTTATAATTATCGTTTTTTTTTTTGTTTTTTTTAATACTTGATTCTAATTTAAAATTAAGTGTTTTATTTTCTTAAAAATTTCGAATATTAAAGGTTTTTTAAGAACTTTATATACGTAAAAATGAGCTATTTTCTTAGCTCACTTTTCTTAGTTACTTAGAAATTTCTTTAAAATGTACTTTTTTATTTTCATAATTAATCGGTTTTTAAATTTTAAAAAAGGTTGAGTTTAAAATTTTTATGAGCTGAATTCTAAGCAAGAAAACATGACCTAGTTTCGTACTAGCTACATCTAGTGGGGAGATATTTCACTAGTTATAAATTATTGATCGTACTTCGGTTTTGAAATATAATTTGGTTTTGCTTTCTGGACATGACCTAATAACAAATTATAATGTTATGATTATATATATGTTAATTTTTTTTTTATAAGTTATTTCAATTTTTTAGAAACCAAGGAAATGATTAGAGAAGTGTTATTATTATTATTTTAGGAACTTTTGTATAGTTAATTATATGAAACAAACGCGTTTTTAATGAGAAATTCTTTAATTCTTGAAATTTAGATACTTGATTTTGAAAGTTTTTAAAAAAAGTTTTATTTTAACAAATTAAAATTATAATTAGCAAAAATTATTTCGTAAGCTTGTTTTTTTTTAATTTTTATAGAAAATTTAAACACCAGAAAATTTAAATAAAATTTTTTAAAATGAGCGAGTTTTGCGGTCCCAAAAAAAATCATCTGTTACCATGGTTGCATCATCATTTCGTTTTATTTATCCCGGTTTATTTAAGTTTTTATGCGTCTATCTAAAATTGGACTTTAGAGTTGGGTCGTTGAGATACAACGGGAAAAGTAAAACTGGAGCGGTATGAGGGTGAGTTGGGAGTTTTTACGGGGGTGGTACGAGGTTATTGAGGGTGGTATGAGGTGGATCAAATGGGCTCAGGACGGCACGGCGGTTACCATAGTAACGCTGCAGGGAAAGTATTCATAGGTCAAGGATGTATAGACGACCCGCGACCTAACCTCAATGCCATCTTGTAATTTAATGTCTCTGGAGAGAGTGAGAAAGGAGAAAGAGAAAGATAGAACTAGGTGATGAACGGGGAGGATAGTTGTTCCCTTTTTATACTTTTTTGTTGGTTTTTCTCACTTTATTGATACCAAGTTCCATTCATTCCTTTTGCACTGTGTTTTATTCTTTAATTCTTTTATGTTTTTAAAACTTAAAGAAATCTATTAATGTTAGTGAAATTTAGTTTACACACACGCGCATTCATATACGCACACACACACACACACACACACACACACACACGTATATATATATATATATATTTCTATGTACACAACACAATTGCGTACAGTCAGATCGAATAAATAGATAAGGGAAAGTTTGCATATGTAACTGCACTTGAAAAAATATTAAATTGTGGGCCAAAAAGTTATGTAATGCGTTACGTAATGAAAGTAAATTTATATTTGGTTATCTTAAAAATCTATAAAAAATATATTTTGTTACATTCTAGACCAACATTTAAGCAACTTTTTTAACTTATGAAATTTCCAACATAATCCTACCCTACTAAAGGACATTTGTCTTAGTCCGAGTAATGTCATTCCGTACAACAATAAATAATTATGTGCTCTGATAACAGGCATCACCGAAATGTACCACCGATCACTAGCGGAAAATCCCGATTCGTTAGTACATGTCTCATGATGGTCAGATGTATACTTGTTACATTATATATTTAATACTTGTACTAGTTGTTTTTATTTATACTTGTAGTATATATTTATTTCTTTAATGGATATAAATACATTTTTTATATTACCAAAAAGTAATTACTCAAATTAACCATGATAAAAATTTGATAAAAGAATAAAAAATTGATTTTATTCAATTTTTTATTCATTATTCATTTTAATTTATATACATTTTAATTTAAAAAAGGAACTGGTACACTTTTTATTATTAATACTGATATTTTAATTCATCTTATAAATTCATGTTTTCTATTATTATCTAATAGTGAATATTTATTAATTTTAAGTATATTTCTATTGTTCTATTTAAAGCCCATTCCAGAGTACTCTGATTATAATAAGAATTTCCTTAAAAGTAAAACTACACATAAATCAAATTCTTATTATAATATCGTTAAATATAATCTTTTCTTTAAGCGGTAAAAATGTTATGTTATGAGGTAATGAAATCAGAAATACGGATTATTTTTATCAACGAAATTAACCAAAAGAGCTTGAAAAATGACCAGTAACCGAAAATCGATAATACAAATTGCGCACACTGTGCAATAAAACCCAGTAAACTCAAAATCAATTTTGAACACCTAATAATCCCATTCCGAAACAGGGCAACCCGCAGCTGGGCCCTCTGGGCGGGTTGCCCTGTTTCGGAATGGGATTATTAGGTGTTCAAAATTGAGAGGGCCCAGCTGCGAGGGCGTGCCATAGGCACGCCGGGAGAAGCTAGTGATTACTAAAAGAGTTTTTATAATTGATTTAAATTTAGTTTAGTCATTAAGACAAGAACAAGAACCATTTTTTTATTATATTATATTTATATTAAATTCTAAAATAATATATTAAATAAAATAATATAATAATATTAAAAAATAATATATTAATTTTTTTCTACGGTTTTATTATAACATTTGAATTATACGACTGGTACCTGCATCATAATGAGGATAATTATAAAACAGATTCAACCTGATATCGGATCTGACATCCGATATCATCGGTTGAACAACCGATCTGATATCTTTGTTCAACCAATATCAGATGTATCAAGCCAGTTTTTTTTTAACCACTGACCAATTAGAAGCGAATGTTGTTTAATGTATCAGATGTTTTTTTTAGTTTGATTTAAATGCTATTTAAAATCTGATTTCCAAGTAGAGAGTTTTGATTTAAATCATTGATAAAATACACCGTTTACGGAATATATTTTATAATTTTTCAAAAAATACATTAAACAATAATTTCTATGACAGTAGGTTTCGGTCTTAAAGACATTTTTTCCGCAGATTCAGACCTAATTAACAAAAAGATGACAAAAAGAAGACAATGTAATAGGTAACCAAGATTTTATATTAGTACTTTGAAATTAACGTCATGAATGTAAATTAAGTGTAGTGTGTAATTATAGTGTACAATCTCAGGCCGACTATTCCTGAGATGTGTGGTTAATTGATACCAAACATCAAAGAAAACCGGTATCCGCGATCTAGTATTCAAATCCGTATAAACGTAACTGGACTTACTAGGATTTGAATCTTAGAACCTACTGTCATAGAAATTGTTGTTTAATGTATTTTTTGAAAAATTATAAAATATATTTCGTAAACGGTGTATTTTATCAATGATTTAAATCAATAATCTCAAAGTTTTCTCAGCCGTATAAAAAATACGGTAGCAACGCTCTGTAATGTTCATTACTGTATTCTTGTGAAGTTAACGACACGAACCTTGGTGAGAAACGTAACCTTCGTACTCGTGCATTAATGGCTGTCATTAGAGGATTGTTGCATAATGTACTATTATTTAAGATTTTCTTTTAAGTGTTTACTTTGAATAATAACTCATGAGCTAGTACTGGAATTAGTAAAAATAGTTAGTATCCGGCTCGTGGGGTAGGGTGGAAAAACGTTTTTCTCTATTACACAGGTACTTCAGACCATCAATATTTTATTATAATTCTTCTTGGCCTGTACTTTAATATTTAAAACGTAAAAAGAAGTATACAGTTATGTTGATGTATATTTTTATCTTTCTAAAACATAATCTTGTTACCACAAATGATTTTTTTTTTTTTTTTGCTTAACAGATTTAATTTAATTTTATGACAATTCATCATTCTTTTTAATAATAAAATGTTAAACCTAACTTTCGTTAGGAATAATAAAATAACGGCTTAACTTATTTATAACTTCTATAAAAATCTATCAAAATATATAGTCTCTTTACCTAAAAAATTCGAAAAAATGTATACATCAGAAATAACATTTAATTACCAAATAATTCCCTTTAACATTAAAAAAAATAGCCTTATTATACAACTTTAAGTTACGTATTCTGACTCGCTTTTTTGTTGAATCATAATCTACATTTACGCAATGTAAATTATGAAAAGATCATTATGCAAAGATCATTTATGCAATGATCTTGTACCACTTTTTCTTTTCTTGACGCCCAATACATGTTATTTAATAAATAAAAATTGTCTCATTCGATTTATAACATGCCCACCGGGCTGGTCTAGTGGTTAACTCGTCGTTGCAAATCAGTTGTTTAACGGCTGATTTTCGAAATGGAAAGTTTTGAGAATAAAATCCTAGTAAAAGTTAGTTGATTTTATACGGATTTGAATACTAGACAATGGATACGGATTTACTTTGTTGGCTGGAGCTCAATTAACCACATGTCTTAGGAATAATCAGCCTGAGTCTGTGCAAGGCTATACAGCATTTACATTACACACATATAATCATTCCATTGGGCCGTGTTGGGTTGCTTGTTGTTCACTAACTAAATAAAAGTTCACTAACTAAATAAAAGTTCACTAACTAAATAAAACAATACTTTTTATAATAAGCATTCACTTATTATGTAGCAGTATGTAGCAGACTCTTTCCTATATTTTCTAAAGTATTCAGGGAAAACGTAGATAGAATACTTAGAGGTAACTGAAGTTTAAAAATAAAAATAATTTTAAGATTAGCCACTGGAAGCAATTTATAAGTATTTAAGAAAATATAGGTTTTTATTAAAAGTTAAGAGCTAAGCTAAGACGTTTAAATTAAAAACTGTATCAGATTATAATTGACTTTTTATAATACCTTGGATAATTTAGTAGGAGTTTTCTCTATCTTTAAACTCATCGCGTTAGTTTTTAAACAAAAGATTCAAGTGACTCCTTTTGAAATAAGATTCCATTGTTTACCATAAAGTTGGATTATTAAAAAAAATTAGATTAATAAATACCTAGTATTATTTGGACGATTTTCGATTTTTCTTTGAAGAATAATAGCTTTTACAAATACATATTCCCACACCGAAATATAATTTTGATATAACATGTACTTTTTTATAATATACGAGTATTATACTGTAAAATAACTAATTACATTTACGATCGCATTTCTATATGTTAAGACATCTATAAGACTTTTCAAGTTTCTTTTACCTTGTTTTTGATAAGCCCAAGATATAATCATAAAGCACCACAGAGAAGATATTTAATCATTCCTTCCATCAAAATTAAATTGAAAACATGGTTGAATAGGATTTTAGTCTTTCAGAGAGAGCCTGATCTGGTTTTTTATATTAATATAAAAAACCAGATCATACCCCTTTACTTTAGGGGGGATATACCCCTTTACTTTATTTAAAGTAAAGGGGTACTTTATTTAAAGTAAAGGGGTATACTTTAAATAGTAAAGTATACCCCAAAATATAAAACAGTAGATAAGTAAAGGATATTTTTCAAAAACATTTAAATGTGTAAGTTTGTCTGTTTGTAATAGCATCACGCGAGAACCAACCGACCGATTGCTTTCAAATTTTCAGGATATATTTATGTTATCCCAGAAAAGATTTTAAGTCAAGATTGAGGCCCTTGGGAGTTAAGATATTAAAGATATGCACTTAAGAAAAAAAATAATCCTTTTATTTCATTATTATATTTCTGTTGTCACGTGAAAAAAATATTTTTGTCAACATGGCAACAGAAATATAGTGAGTTAAAATTACTAATTTTTTTTCTTTAATTTTTTCTTCGAATCAAAATTTAAAAATTTTTCACCAAATAAAATCTAGTTTATATATTTCTTTTATTTATAATAAAAAAAAAGTTATTAAATTAGTTATTTTTATATTATTTCATTATACTCATAAAATAGAATGCTATAATTCTATTTTTATGCTATAAAATTTTTGTAATTTATATATATATATATATATATATATATATATATATATATAAAGGTATAATAAAATTTATTACGATATACTCCCATTAAAATGCCCTTTTCCTAGTCTAATGTTTCTTCTGTCTAGTGTTTTATCTATGTTTTCTTTTCAGCATTTATTCAGGGACTGATTATAGAAATACTCTATAGTCGATTGGTTGGAGTTTGTTTTCCTCTATTATATTTTATAACAAGTAGGTTATGATAAAGGTTGTAGTGATATTAAGTTACTATATTATAAACCTCCAAAGAAGTTAATAATGCAGATCAAAAGGAGTACCGTAGAAGTAGGATAAGTAGAAGAAGAATGGGAATAATAAGAAGTAAGTGGGTGGTCGGACGATTAAGAAGAGTGTGTAATGTGAAATAGTAGCCGAGATAGATAGGGGTTGAAATCGACTCGAGGGTTGGTTGTCTTTCTTTGTGTCTGTTGAGAAAGGGAAAGTAATGATTTAGTCCTTGGATGTGTGCAGGGAAAGTGCTAGAATTAGGTCAACCCTGCCATATCATACCATCCCACTAAGCTCTACGAGTCTATCTTGCGCAGTGCGCCACAGCCCCATTCCAGGCAGGCAAACCGGAGCGAGCGGGATAGAATATACCCGTCCCACCCGTCTCATATATTGCACAGTCTCTCTGGGCAACGGATTTCCCACCCACTTTTACTGTCTGTTTTCCCACTCTTCTCTTTTCCGACTTTAACCTCCTCCCCTTATCGTCCCCAATCCTTTTCCCGTCTCGTCTGACCCGATCTGACATTGGTAGTGCCGTCAGCCTGCACTTTCACTAGCTTTAATAATAAAATAACCAGCTAGCTCTGCGGCTGTCTGTTCTGTATTCTGTATTCGAATACCTTGATACAATATTTGTTTAGTTAGCTGGTAACAGAAGAGAATTTGCTTTCCAAGTACAATAGCATCGGTTGTTGTTACTAAGTGGGGGAGATATCTGCCCTATCTGTTTTTGCTTTCAGTTTCATTTAGACTTAAAATTATTTAAATGAAAATCCAATATTTACAAAACATAAAATTGTTTACTTTATTATATAAACATACTTAAAAAAAAATCTATAGTATTTATTTATTATTTGCCATTTACCATGAAAAATATAAGGCATTTTCAATTGTTTTTATCCTGAATCCTTTAAAAACAATTATCTAAATTATATCCATTTTTTTTTTTTAATATAGTATTCATCTAAAAAAATATGATTGTTTTAAAATACTACTTTTCATTCACTGATCTGTTTCATTAACGTATATATAAGATGGTATTAATTCCAAGAAGAGAGATGAGAAATGAATACGAGTATGTTACAGAAATAGTAACTCCCACGGAAGGGAAAAGAAGGTGGAAAGGATATATATTAGAACTGAAAGATAGACGGATTGGAGAATGATGAAACACCGATTAGAGACAAATTGGAGAAAACAATTAAATGAGTGGATTTTAGATCAAGTGAAAATAGAGAAATTAAATAAAATCTTATTTCTATAGCAGAATAAATTAAATAAAATTTTATATCTTTGGCCAGGATTAGTGAATTTGATTCTGTAAGGAATTATAAAAATCAGTAATGGAAGGTAAATATTAAAAAAAGAGAATAGATAAACGATTAATTTAAAATGTAAAAGGTATGTCAAGGGTTAGAAATTGGCGCAGTATACAAAGGAATGGAAATGTGCATCAAACCTGACAAACAGCTGATCGTAAAAAAAATTAAATAAATATTCTCTTTTTAGATAATTTTTTTTGTTCCCTCAATTTGTCTTAAATCGTTATAATAAAAGATTTTTGGAGGCATTTTTTGTTTTATAATGAAAAAATGTGTGATTTTTGTTATTTAAATTTAATTAAAAATTTGTTTTTATTTAGCATATTTCTATAAATACTTGCATATTTTCGTTCAATATAAAAATAATTTGTCTGGACAATTTAAAAAAAAAAATATATATATGTGAAATAAACTGGCCGGGTTAATCTAGTGGTTAAATTCGTCATCGCAAAAGCAACTGAATTTCGAAGTCGAGAATTCTAAGGTTTGAATCCTTGTAAAGACAGTTACTTTTATACGGATTTGAATGCTAGACTGTGAATACCGTTGATCTTTGGTGGCTGGATTTCAATTAACCACACATCTCAGGAGTGGTCCACCTGAGTCTGTTCCAGACTACATGATTACCGGTAAATTTAGATTGCCCTACATCTGCAGCTAACTCAAGCTTGACATGCCGGTAGCGGTAATTGCATTTGCGTATATACATACACCCAGAACCGGTAGTAGCTTGAAGACTGGTTGGATAAGACAAAAATATGTTTAAAATAATATATTTAATAATTAATTATATTAATGATTTTAAATATCAGTCTCTTAAGAAGGCATATCATAAAAACTCTTAGAAGTAATATATATACTATTATAAAACTGTTAGAAGCAGTGCGATACTTGGTTGTTATTTTTTCCAGTAAACTGTCTTTTATTGTTACTTTATTATCTTTTTAATATTCTAAAATTTTTTTTTGTTTTTAAATTTCTTATAAATTGTACCTGTGAATTCATACTAGTTACAACTTTCTTATAAATTGTACCTGTGAATTCATACTAGTTACAACTTTCTTGGTATAGATCTCTACTCCTTCATTCTTTTGTATCTGCAACACAAGTTAGTAATGAAGCTTTTATGTTGCATAACTAGTTCCTTACAGCTCGTGAGCGTTATCAATCGTGTGCAGTACCCCCGTAGAACTATATTTTTTTTCTTCCATATATTTGCTACGAATTTTATTTCTGTAATTGATTTCTTTTTTAAAAATTGTAACATTATTGTTACTTTTTACCTAACGATATACGTATACTTTTTTCTTTTATTTCATTAATTTATTTTTGTAGATCTTTTAGAATTCCGTTATCTAACTAATGCTAATTGTTTACGAAATTTATTTTTTATTTAAATTTCGTAAACAATTAGCATTAGTTAGATAACGGAATTCTAAAAGATCTACAAAAATAAATTAATGAAATAAAAGAAAAAAGTATATATATGCGTGCGTGCGCGCGCGGGTATTTTTGTATTATCGACAGTAAATTTGTTTGGAAAATAATTGGTCAAATAGACCCGTAAACTATTGTAATTAAGGCGAGATCGTATTAAAAGAATACGTTTCAAAAAATAATGCCACACTTGAACATGCGTTGCTCATTACATCTCTAAGTGCCCTGGTTTTTAGTCCTTCTAGTTTATTCATTAATCTTCCTTAGCTCTTAGACAGAACAGAGAAGTGCTATAGATATTTTTCGACTCCTTTTTCAGCCCAACCTCTACTTAGCTCTTGTCCTCGAATTGTATGCGTATAAACTGTCATTATTCTCTCTTTTTCAGTTGCTCATCTACTTTTTTTTTATTTTGCTGATTAATGTTCCAACATTTAAGGATTTAGAATATTTCATATTACTTTTCCTTCCTTCTTTTTTTTTTACATTGAAATTATCCTTTTAAAATAAAATATACAAAATGAAAATACAATTGAATAATATTTTTATTTTTCCATCTTATTTTAAGCTTTTCATACGTGTTATAGCCGATTTTGCAAAAATAAGGAAAATTTATCTTTCATTTTACACTTCTTGATGTACTTTCACTCTTATTTCCAGAACGACTATACCGATTTTCGCGAAAATATTTTATGTATTTTAGACGTGTGTATATATATATATAAATTTTCATATAAATATATATGTATTTATGTCAAAATAGAAGATACATATACGCGTATGTGGAAATAATCTGAACCTAGGAAAAACAACATCCAGATACTCTGAATCAACACCCAGCAAAAACTACTATAGATAAATTGATGAAAATTTGTATTTCCTTACGGTGCAACTGCGTGCTAAGAAAAGATAATTTGATATTCCGAGTTAAAAGGGTTATAGTGGAGTAAAAATGAGATTTACTATTTTTTTTATTTTCTCGGTAACAAATTAAGATATGAACTCGATTTTTGGTGTGTTTACTCTTCATGTGAATATCTAAAAACCAAATTGTATATTTTTCAAAATTAAACCTTGAAGGAATGAAGAAAGGTAAAAAGATTTTGAACAATGGTTAAAAATTTTCCCTATTTCTTACTATACTAAACGAGATATTCACTCGATTGAGCTTGAAAATACTTTTCAGATATATACATAAAAACCATTTTCGGGTTTTTTAATTTCGATTTTTTAAGGGATGTGATGCTGTACAACGCAGTGGCTCAACCAAAACAGCTACTGCCACTTTTATTGCATGTGCAACGCGACTGCCTGCACCTGCCTTCAGTTACTTGATTAAAAAATATAAAATTAAAAAAATAAGAAACGATGTACGGTCAGCTCCTAGTGGAGTTTGTCAGGTAAAGCTAAGAAACGGGCAAAATACCTTTTTACCCGTAGGAAGGACGCGAAACCAGCTACACCTACTATTTATATGATTGAGGCTGACTATTTTGAAACCTGCATTCTTTTTATCACTAAAAATTTCGGGATTGTACTGACCAAACTGTTGCTCTGAAGAAATTACAACATACTGATAGTTTTTATAAATTGAACCGGAGTTAATTTTTGTTTATCAGTATTATTTTTACAAGCATAAGTTTAATGAACCTAGACCCACATGCTAGACAATCTTTCCATCTTTTTTTTCAACTAGTGCATATTTCATACTATTTGTGTCCATTTTTTTATAAGATATATTCTTGAACAATTATTTATTTTTTGTTATTCAAAAATATAATAAGCTTAACGTTGAGAGTTTAGTTCTTGTGTTCACCTTCAAATTCCCATCGCGAAGCCGCGTTGGGAATGCTAAAGTACGAGTGGAAGTGTATATACCAGTGTAAATAAAAATAATTATTTTGGAAAAAATCAGATCTAAAATACTACCAGTCTTTATGAAGGTAATTGGAAATTGTTACTGAACACACCAAAATTAAAATTCCATTTTATAAAGTAAGTAACGATGTGTAATTTTCAAATACCGATTTTCCAAAATAAAATGAAGAAATATATTTGGCAATAAAATATTAAAATTCTTTGTGTAATTCCTAAAACATTTTGCTGGATTTGTGCCAATCTGAAAAAATTAAGAATTTTGTTTAGTATTCTTGAAGCAGGTGTATCCATTTCCGGTCTAAATAATCCCGCCATTAGAAATCAAATTGTTTTCTTTTTCTTATTCCTCAAATCATATTATATTTTATGTTGATTGGTTTTTGATATAAATTTGTAAAAACTCCAGTTGGTTCTGCATTCATTAAACAAAAATGTTTTTTTGTTAAACATTACCACTCTTCGCCTTCTTTGTATTTTCAATACGAGGTTACGCCTATCCAAATTTCGTGTTGATTGATCCTTTTACAATTTCCGTAGTTGACCAACTACTACTTTGAAAAGAGAGCCTTGTTCAAATTCCACAGTGTTCTCACATATTTCGCGGTATCTGTTTCTCGGCCGTTTCATATAATCGGCAAAAATTCTTATATCTTATATCAAGAAAAAAAAATTAGTTTATTCCCTAAGTTATTTAATAAATATTTTTATAAATTTATGCTAGCTTAAACATAAATTTTTTATATTAAATAAAATTGTACGAGAACATTATTATTAATTTAATCTACATTCGCTTTAAAAAATCTCTGTGTTTATATATTTGAGTGTGTTTTTAAATTATCTCAGCAAAAATAGTGTTGAGGAAATTTATGGCTAAGCAATAAAAACAGAATATACAATAAATAGCACGTCATATTATATACATAAACATACATGTGCACCCGTTTTACTCGTACTCTTTAATATTTAAACCTACGTCCTTTTTCGTGTCATTCATTCATTTATTTTTTTATTATTTTTTTTTATCATATATAGGTTCATTTACCTCATACACGTCTGTGTTTCTATTATGTGAAATTTTATACGTACATTTTGTAAAATGTAAAAATTTATTTTTTATTCAATAAAAATATATTAAAAATTGAGGTTTTCTAAATTTTTTTTTTTTTTTTTTTTTATTTCGAGAAGCAAATATAATACAGTGAATTCCAAATAGCGTGAAAACTTTGTCACTATTATTGAATGTGACGAAAAATTAGCTGATGTAGTGTATTAAATCAGATTTTTTTCGTGGGTTTTCCCCTTTAACATTAGTTGTTTTGATCTTTAACTACTACTAAAGATAAACTATCAATTATCCATGAAACAAGATGTTAAAGAATTTGTCATATTTTGGATATTACGTGATCGTTAAAAATGTTATAATCTTTATTCTGCTACTATTCAGGAAATTTCTACTATTTTACAATACTCTAGGATTTCAAATGCATATTTTCTCTGTAAATACAGAGCAAGGTAATGGCATGCAATACATAAAATTTATAATGTTATGATTTTATTATTTTATATCATTTATTTATTACTGTGCTAATTGACGGCTGAAATTGAATTTCAGTTAACTTTTGCTAAACCTTAACGGGATACGAACTTATATCTTCTCAAATTAGCAGCTCTTCAGTCCACTACCGTTTATCTGCCTCAATTAAGAGTATTTACGGTCCTAAAAAATCGTTTGTTCGAAAAAAAGTGGAATATAATAATTAGTTTCAGATTAATTTTCAAGTAAATGTGCAACAAGGAAAGATTAGTATTTTTTTTTAAAATTAATTTCAGTAATAAATTAAATATTTTTTTTTTTATTCCTTATAAAACTGCTTATAAAGAATGCCTCTGTTGAATGCCTTAATTATCTTCGAGTCGCTAGCATATATTATCTGTACTTCTATATAGAACACACGATCCCTCATTCTTTTTCACACTTACATATTCGCAGGCACATATGCATACTGTGATTATGATTCACGCATTTATTGTACATACACAGCGTATCTTGATTGAGAGAATGTTGTTTTGTTCAACAGTAAATGTTTAAGTTGTTTTCCCTTTATAATTTCATCTGAAAGGTTTATAACAGGCTTATACGTGATGGAAGTAACTCTCTTCGTTGAAACTGTCTATCTATACCACAACAGATGAGCCTGACCATATCTGTACTTGTGACGTCACGATCCTGACCTGCTTCCCAGCCGCTGTTACTATGGAAACGGAGTCACGCTCTGTTTGCCAACTCTTTTTCTATCTATCCATCTTCTTTTTTTCCACTTCTTCTTTTCTTCAGCATCTTTCTTTCTTTATATATTTCTTTTTCACTTTTTTATTTATTTTTTTTATTATCTTTGCTTTCTTTCTTTACTTTCCCCGTCTATTACCTTTTACTACTACCACTATCACTACTGTTATTTTTATATAGTTGCTTCCTTTGCAACTTTTATACGTTTTTATCATTCTTTTTTTGTATTATATCTGCGTTTATACGTGTCATAATCTATGTCAGAGACCGCGATTTAAAACATCTGTTTTCTTTCTATATCGTATTTTATAGTTTTTTTTATATATTTAAAAATTTGATAATGCGTTAATTGTATGAATTAATTGTGTAACTGATAAAAGTTGAATATAACACAAGTCATCACGCTTAAGAATAACAAATTTCTCATGCCAGGCTTACCAGTTGCCTTCTTCACTGAATCTAATAATTGATATCGGCATTCCATGTCTACTGAAATTCAGGTGATATTTAACCCTAAAAATGACACGATTTTTTCACCACCGGGAATAAATGTATAATGAACATCGTTACTTTCATGAAAAGCAACACTAATTGGTATATTTATTGTATCTCAGATGAATTATACATGTAGCATCAATAAGAAAGATTAAACAGATAGTCTCAAGAAAAAAAGAAATTAATATACCTTTTCTAGAAGAAATATTGATATGTTGTATATAATAATGTTTGGTTAAATTATTCTGCATACTTTACTTAATTGTATAAATAATTAACTGAAATTAATTTAATAAGTTTGAAGATTATTTGAAATGATCACCTATAACAAATTTTTTTATTGTGTATAAATGCCACCAAGCCTTTCCAACATTCGAAACTGCAATGTTTTGGATGAAAAATAGAAACTATCACTTACCTGTTTGGTATTTTGTAGTATATGGAAAAATTACCAGAAATTAATTTTTTCTTCTCTCTTATGTAACATTTTTTTCTAATTTTACACTTTGTTTTTTTCCACTTTAACTTTTCTTTTTATTTATTTTTTTTTAATTTTCAATAATAAAAAATTTCATATTTTTAAAAATCAAATTGTCTTTTATCTAAATTAAATTGTAATAATTTCTTAACAAAATGTTTTTGATTTTTCGTCCCTTAGTAACTGAAACATTAATATACATTAAAAAAAAACTTAAACATTATATTCTTTTATTATAAAACATATGGAAATATGAAATTTCGTAAATATTATTT
Organism: Lycorma delicatula; assembly: GCF_047948215.1. Classification (NCBI taxonomy): domain Eukaryota; kingdom Metazoa; phylum Arthropoda; class Insecta; order Hemiptera; family Fulgoridae; genus Lycorma; species Lycorma delicatula. The sequence continues at coordinate 118,081,676 of NC_134461.1, read as the reverse complement.
TAAGATGTGACGTTATGATACAATCAAACCCTGAGTGCAAATTATGTATAAATGGGTAATTTCCAAATGAAAGGAGTAAATTTGTTATTTTATAAGTTCTTACATTTCATATGGCTTTAATGTAGCATGTAAGGTAAAAGAGATCATTGTTGCTTTCTCTGAAAGTTTTAGTTGTACAATGGAAGGTTGTCACTTGACCTATATATCAATGTAAAACATTATAATTTGCCTATGAGAAGAAAACAACGAGAACTTCACTTCTCGCTTCACCTGATAAGCTTATCATAGGATGCTTGTTATTCTTTCTTTTCTGTAATGTACTTATTTCTTAGATCGATTATAACCGTTAAAATTTATTCATTTTTTATCAAACATTTTTTATGAAACAATTTTTACAGTAAAATGATTTCTTATAATTTTTCCTTTGCATGTTACAGCGCATTTATTTAAGTGATTTATTATTTTTATTAAGTTACTCAATTTTTATTTATTTATTATTGTAAATAATGGAAAACAACTTTTCTACTATTAGATCTGTCATCTTGTTTTTTGTTTTTTTTTTTTATTACGCTGAATTTTATTTTTACATTAACATTCGAATTTTAAAAAAATATTTAAATTTTTATACACATTTTTATTTTTGTTTGTAAGTTTTTATATATATTTTTATTTTTGTTTGTTTTAGGTACGTATTTTGAAGAATAAATTTTACTGCTGTGATCAGCTTTGTAAGTTATAATTATAAAATATATATTATTTTTTATACAAGAATATAAAATACAAATACCTTAATAGAGGATATTACTGCCTTTTGAAATACTATTGTTGTTTAAATCTCTTAATATTTTGTAATATTGTAATTTTTAAAATATTTAATTTTTATAATTAAAATTTTAATTTATACGGAGTTATAGATCGAAAAAAATGTTCTGTCTTTACTGTCCCATGAAAATGTTTCTTAACCGAAGTATGTGCTAATTCAATGAATGATTACGTCAATTAAATGTTTAATGTCAGAGTGATTAGATGACTGGCGAAATAATTTCAATTAAGATACCAGACAGAACGTTTTAAATATATTTTTTAACATATAATTGTTTATTTCAAAGTATAAAGAAGAAAAAAGGAAGTAAATATCCACTTGACTTTCGCAAAAATTTAAATTTACATCGTTTGTTACGTAAAATAATTTGTTTTTATCCTGCACCAATGTATCAGTTTGAGAATAACTATTACCGCAACTTATTAATTTTTCTTCAGTAGATAGTAAGGTGTTTGTCTTTCGTACTATCTACGTTAGTCTGTTCAATTAGTGAACAGTAAGCAACCCTCCACGGTCCAATCAGATGAGGATGATATGTATAACATATAAATGAGGCGTAATCTTTTACAGCTCAGGCCAACCATTCCTGAAATGTATGATTAATTGAATCCCAACCACCAAAGATCACCGGGATCCACTGTCTAGTATTCAAATTCGTGTAAAATAGATAATAAATAACAAACCGTTTTTTTGGGAACCAGATGTAGATTAATTTTAATCATATATAAATTAAATATAAATTATTTTTGTTTTTTATAACATTTTATTTCCATTTATAAGAAATTAGTTGTACGCTATTATTTTATTTATGAAAAATGGTATATATAATTTTTTTTTTATTATATGAGAACAATTAACCGGTATTCTGGCTTAGAAGATGCTCACAATTGGTGGTCAAACAAATCCGGTTAATAATGGGGACATACAAATTGGCAGATGAGAGAGTTCACTCATATTTATTTACGTAGGTTGTGAGATTCAGAGAAAAACTCAGTGGGAAAAAAAGAGTTTTTATACGCTTTCTGCTAGGACAAAAGAGTGACAAAGTATTATATCCGTGAAAAATTATTCCTTTCATCATGTTATTGTGTTTTCTACTACAGTTTATTGTAAACTGTATTTTACATTAAGTAATAATAATAATGTAGTCATATATGTAATTAATAATATACACTCTTATGCATCCGTTATAAATTAAATTTTTATTTGTATTATCTATAGTATTTTTTTAATATTTAAATGTACAAATTTAAAATTTTTTAAGTTAAATTAATTTTATTAAATAAATATATTTAAATTATAAATTCTTATTCTATTCTGCACGTTCAAATCTTATTTAAAATATTAAAAAAAAAGTGTAAACGTCTTTTAAATTCATTTACACATTTTTTTAGTATTTTAAATAAGATTTAAACGTGCAGAATAGAATACGAATTTATAATTTAAATATATTTATTTAAAGATTTAACGATTTATTTGGAATAAGATGGAATTTAAAATTCAATTTATTAAAGAATTTTTCTAATTTAATTTTAATTACATACAAAGAAAATGTCTTTATTTATTTATTAATAAATATTAGTATTTTTTATACGCTTATAAATTTTATTAACTTGTTCGAAAACAAATAATTATGTAATATTATATGTATATTAATTTAAAGTATAAAATATTTTTTGTAGGTTAAAATTTCATATGTAGGTTATATTAATAATAAACATATCCATGAACTGCTCGACTTATAAACTTGCCAAATTACTACACATTAGTCCTACTTCGTTTAAACAAAAGCTTTCTTCTACTATTATCTGAATAAAGAATAACAAATGTTCTTCTTTATTGTGGATATTCTTGCCTATTATTTGCTTTATTATTATGTAATACAACAAAAATAAGTTTAATTTTTTTTTCTATTATAACGACACAACACCTTTACAATTTGTTCAGTAAGATAATTGAACAATAAGTAAATAAGATCTACATTTGAACTAACATTAAGCAGTCACAGACCCAGCGGCTGGTGACTTAACGATAACAACGAAACGAAAGAAGTGAAATACAAGAGCACTCCGTACAGCCAGATCATAAAGTCACCTAATTGAAACGATAAGGCAAACCAAGAATATTGTTCCTTAGCAATATTAAAAAATCATTGATCATGTTATGGAATAAATTGACCACCAATTAATTTGCATGCCGATCCAAACGATTTTGATACTATAGGCTGACCAGAGGGATTTCTTGCCGAACGGTTTGCTTGCTTATATACCAGGATATGTTTAGCATTTTTCGCAATGCTTTTATCTGATAGCGTTCAAGAATGTCCATACTGAAATTGCATGCTGTACCCTACAATTCAAGCCTGTAAGTCCAAACAGGCTTCAAAACTGATTTATAAATCAATAATTTACTTTCTACCGAAAGCTCTATGTCCTATCAACCAGTACGTGTTTTTTTAACTTGAGATCCAACTGTTTCCGCTTAGATTTGATATGTTTCGCCCAAGTAAGTCGTCGGTCTAGATGAAACCCCAAATATTTACAGTACTGAGATCTTGGAACCGGAACAATGAAGATAGAAACCGGAGGACAGTGTTCCTTACGAAGGGTGAACGTAACGTGCTTTGATTTTGTTTCGTTGATTTTTTTTTCCAACATGTAAGCCACGATTCGTGGAGAGTGATATAAGCGGTACCCGGATCCTCGTGGACAGCAAGAATTGCAGTATCGTCAGCAAACGTTGTAACTGAGGTATCTACCGTAACTGGGAGGTCAGCCGTAAACAGAACATACAAGATGGGTCCGAGAACGCTTCCCCGTCAAAGTCTCTCCATGTTTAATGATAAAAAAATTAATGAATTTTTTAGGGGAATATTTTTTAGAAGTGGGTATTCCTAAACTTAAAATTTAATGAAATCTTTTAATTTCATGTCTACGCGATTGGTAGATCAAATTAATTTTTTATGGCGTAAGAAGTAGCAAATTTTATATGCAATCATTTATAAGATAATTTTATTAGGCTGTTAGAAAAATAGTTATTTGTTTTCGACAAAATTATAACTAAATTACTAACCTCTCGATATTCAAGAACTATTGATCTATTTAATTATATCCATATAATAATACAACATTTGTAAAAGGAAGTTTTGTAGAGAAAAAAAAGATATCTTAATAAATAAAGAGGTTTAAAAGTAGAAAATTTAATGAATATTTTAGATCTTAACATGACAACAGATTATCAACTCAAGGTAAAAGCGTATATTTTCAAATTTAAAGAATTGTATGTTAGCTTATTTTTCCAAAATAATATTATAACATCTAACTGTAATTTTTATATTAAAAAACTATTATTATTAATCAATCGCTTTTAGTCTAAAGAAAGATCCACCTCAACGGAGTGCCACTTGTAACTCCAGTGAAGAAGGAGCTACATAATTACTTAAAATAAAAAGATATATAGAGAAACAATCTCCATGTAATTTGAAAGAATCTTTTAATTTTTAAGAAATGTGTCACCATTTTGTCATGCTGTATTAATTTCATTTTACGTATGAAATAATGAATGGTTAATTGGACAACGACACGTACGTGTTCTTATCTAACAATCAAGAAAGCCTTTTATTCTTGATGTTAAGTTGCTTCCTTTTCTCTTTCACGTAGTACTTCCACGTTAAAAGTCGATCAAGGTGGAGCCCAAGGTCCGAACCCAGTCAGAGTGCGGGATAACACCTCATCCAGGTGGACTTCGGGACAGACACTTCTCCACAATAAACGTCATATGACTTGACTTATTCGGATTAATTTTATCCACCATTTTGGTAGCCACTCGCCGATCAGGTCTGACACCATATGTAGCTTCGTTAAGGCCAAGTGCAAGTCCTCGACAACGGGTCAGCATCGCTGTGTCATTAACAAACGAGGCGACGGTAACATCGTCGGGAGCTGGAAGGTCCGTAGTTAAAATATTTTACAGGACTGGTTCTAAGAGAGAGCCTTTTGGAACCCCCTTTTAATCAAAGAATCCTTACAAAAAAAAATATATTTTAACATTTTATGCTATAATTAAATTTAAATTATGAAATACATTAATCGAAACAAAATATTAAAACAATGAATAATGAAAAGATATTTCGAACAGGCAACTAGTAAAATTTCAGTTTTAATGATCTTTTTATACAGCTATTAATTATTCTGATAATCTATGATTAATAAAATTTATTTAAAACATTAATCATTTCTTAAAAAAAAAAAAAAAATTTTTACGCAGTGTAAATAACAAACTCATGTAAACATTTTTCAAGATTAAAAATTATAAATTGGTATTACAATTTGTATCAATTGTTAGTATTAATTTCTTGTTGGCATAAAAAATAGTTAATAAATTGTGGTAAATATACACACTTTGTACAGATACGACAGACAGGTTTTAAACCACATATTTAAATGTACGTTAAAGCACATTCTAATGATATAGAGAATTGAAGCCTTGAACCTCTAGACCCTTTATAATAGGGTAATCGGGGACACAATATATAAGTTCTCTCTCTGTATCTCCCTCGTACATATATATATGTATATTTTATGTTCGTTTACATTACTAACGAGTTGTAGTTCAAATAATATTTAGCGATTAATTAGAAGAGTTATTTTTCCTTTAATTTTTTTAATATTTAAATTTGTTTTTTCTGACTGTTCATTGATTAACTGGAAGTAGAGCCATTTTATACACCAAAACGAATCGGATGTGTGTGAACCACAATCTGAATACAGATAAAATTCTATTTATTTCTATTAATAACCGGCAGAAATTAGTAATATTTTTTACTTTCCTGACATAGCTTTAGAGCTGTACTACAAGAAGGAAAATACAGTAACGAGACAAAAAAATAGGGTATGGATCATTTTCATTTCTCGATGTTTCATGACCCCGACTTTAAAAGACAAAAAAAAAGTGTGGTTATGTTCGTATGTTCGAAGCCTAATAACTTTTGACTGGATAAACTGATTTTGATGAAATTTGGTACATGGGGCAATTTTTTAGTGAAAGTTTGGGGTCAATATCTCCACCGGGTGGAGTAAATAGTTTCCTTGGGGTCAATTTTCTCAAAATTTTGCAAAAGTAACCTCATTTAATATTAAGCTTAGTACATGCGTGCATGCTTCTCTTATCATTTTTTTTTAGTTTTTCCCGAAAAGTCTTCCTTTTCCAAAAATTGAAAAGTTATCTTTTTATTTATTGCATATTTTTTAACCGAATTTTTTTTGTCTTCCTAGGCGTAGTAGTAGTGAAAATGACCCAACAAAAATACTTTGGAGGCAATATTGGAAGTGCGGGAGTCGATCAAAGTTTAAATTTACAGATTATTTAAATTTATTTATTTTGATTTATTTTCAAGTACATTTTATTATTCATTACATTTAAAGTACATTAATTAAAATGTTTTTGTCTCCTTTTTATCAATATATAGAGGGAATGCCATTTAAAAGAAAATAAAATTTGTTTCAGTGAGGTATTTTAGTTCTGATTTATCTTTTAACAGCTTCAAGATGTATTCTTCATTTTAAAAATGCTATCCTTTTTCATCATTTCATTGAATTTTGTTGTCATCTATTGAATTTTGTTACGTCTTATTTCTCTCACGTACTCTACATCTTTTTTTTTTTGCATTTTGTCTTTCAGTATTCTATTCTCATCATTTTACATCCAGTTCAATTTTTACATTTTTATTCTTCCAGTCATTTTTTATTTGTTTCATATTTATATTTATCATTCTAATCTTCATTTATTATTCTTCCAGATCAAAATCTTCATTTTTATTTCAGTCTCTTAAAATTTCTTCTCTCTGCATATAATTCAAAAATTATCCTGAGCAATATTAGAAACATGTATCAATCTTTTTCTTTCATCCTTCGTTCGTTATCAAAATAAGACATCAGTTTATTTAAGAAAATTTATACTTAATTGATACGTTAATCAAATTTCGTATTATTTTTGTCCCAAATAAAAGTTGAAACATGGAACTTTTTCCTTATGGAACTTACAAAATGTTTCTGCCGTATTTTATTGCCGTAATCCTCTCATCAAAATAATGAAAATGTTCGTATAAAAACATAAGTCTGGAAATGCTTTGTTTTCAATTTAGAGTAAGAAAAGTTTTCAACCGAAATTTCTGCTTTAAAGATCCAATACTGCTACTAAAATTCTACGAACACAAATTATTAAGGAAGATAAGTCATTTTATAAGCAAGCTTATATGAAAAATTCAAAAAAGGGTCCCATAACCAACTTCTCTTCAGTAATTTCTGAAAAAAATTGTTGTAAAACCTAAAAAAATTAGGAATTGAAAAGCGTGCTTTTTTTTAGTTTTATTGTAAATTTACTTTTTTAATAACCAATGTTGATAAAAACCGAATCAAATTTTAAAAAGTTAATTTTTATTGAAAATTAAACACAACAAAATAATTCTGTATGGAAGTTTTTAGAATTTTTTTTATAGTTGGAAAAAAGGTGTTAAATTATTCCTTATTTAAGACGTACTGAGCATAATTAAGGATAAAAATATATTGGGTATACATTTAAATTACGTTTGCTAACTTTTCCTTTAAAAAAAGGAAAGAAACTACTGAAGATATTAAAAAAAAAGTAGAAATTTATTAAATACCGTAAACCAAATATTGAATAAATTAACAGCACATGAAAGAGTAGTTTAGTCCTAATTTTAACTCGTTTTATTTTTTGTTTTGTTTTGTTTATTTAATAAGAATTACTTTCTATAAAAAGCCAGATTAAAAGAGATTGAAGTAAAATATTCTTAACCAGTTCCTTCCGTTTTTACTCGTTGTTGTTGTTGTTGTTTTACCATGATGACAAAGTGGTTTTTATTTCCCGTATTTTTTTTTTTTTTTAATTTAGATTTACATTTACATCGAGACCTACTAATTTAATTACTTACTATTGTTTTATCTAATTTTAAATAAAATTAAAAAGAGTTCTGCATGCATATTATTTTTAATTGCTTCTTAGAAGAAAGAATTTTTTATTTATCGTAATTAACTTAGTATTTTTTTTTCTATTTTCTTTGAAAAGATTTTTAATTATTTTAATATTTACATAAAAGAAGCTGTGATTTCTTTCTCAATTTTTGAAAATAAAATTTTATTAAAGATTTTTTGAAATAAATAAATCGGAAAACAATATTTTTAATTAAAATGTAAATATGTGTAACAATAAAATTACGAACTATTAATTTTTGTTTGTTCTTCACTATCCATCGCCATTATCAAAGCCGTTCTAGACTGCAGCCTTGGAGGAGACTTCCAGTGTCAATTATTCATTCATTCATATCCTACGTTGCCACCCGTACATTCGCGTTCCTAGAATAATCATTTTCTTATAAATATAGTTCAATTTTACCCTGAATGTTTGTATAAATTATTCGTAATTTTATTTTTAAACAAATATAATTTATACAATAATAGCAGATTTGGCACAGAATTTACATTTATTTTAATTCATAAGTAAAAAATTCGATTATTTATTCTATCTATATTCATTCAAAAATTAATAAAACACACATTTTCGATAGTTTATAAACTATCGATTTATTAGTGCATGCCTATTTTTGTCTTTAATACCTCCTTCATTCTATCTTCTATAATCAAAAAATCATATATTGTTTCCGTTTTACAATTTTTGATTATAGTTTTACTTAGGCTAATAAAAATAGTAACTTAGTATATACGTGCTATTTAAGGTTTAAAAAATAACTGGTAGGATGTTGATTTGAGAATCATCTTTTTACACAATGTATTTTAAAATTTAAAACTAAATGATAAATAAAATTTAAAATTTGAAATTAATTGATAATTTAATTACTTTAGCTCATGCAGTATCTAGGTACATTTAAATGTACTGACCTGTAAAAGTATCTGACTCAGAAGGAAATGAACAAGTACTAAATGTACTAATTTTACGTTCCACTTAATTTTCCTTAATCATAAATACATTAATTTTATGTGTAATTTAGCCGAAATGAGTATAAAGTTTTCCAATGAAGTTACGTTTGTTCTTAACTTTAGTAGCGGTTAAAGAAAATTAACCTGTTATTTTCATCCGATTTTTTGTTCAACATATTGTAAGATTTTAGTGAATGGCAAAAATTTCTAGACATTATCAGTTATTCCACTAAAATGCTTTTACTACAGGTCTAGTGGTTTTTAGAGGTAAAAATACACAAAAATGTTGTATATACGCTTAGTAATTTGTTTCTATTTATTTTTTTTAGAAATTTGGGTAGAAATTATTTCATTCAGATAACCTCACAGTTACAACAGATATAAAAAAAAGGTTTTACGTAATGCAAATTGATCTAGTAGGAAAACTTTACGTTAAAATTTTTCTTTTAAATGTATTAACTGGTCAAGTAGTTACTTACAATAGATTGAAACACAAGATTACCCTAAAAAACTATTAGAAAAATCTTATTTAAATCTAAATTTAAGATGGTCGACCTACCGGGTTGGTCTAGTGGTGAACGCTTCTTCCCAAATCATCTGATTTGGAAGTCGAAAGTTCCAGCGTTCAAATCCTAGTAAAGGCAGTTACTTTTATACGAATTTGAATAATAGATCCTGGATTTGGTGGTTGGGTTTCAATTAATCACACATCTCAGGAATGGTTGAACTGAGACTATCCAATACCTGAGACTGTCATTTACACTCATACATATCATCCTCTGAAGTAATACCTGAATGGTAATTCCCGGTGGATAAACAGAAAACAGAAAAAAAAATTAAGATAGTTACCGTCATTGTTACCGAATGATTATTAGAAATTGCGAAAAAAAAATTATTTACTTATTACCCATATTTTTCTGATTAATTGTTATTTTTTATTTATATTTTTTTGCTTATCTACTGATGTTTCTTGCCTAACAGTTGAAATAGCCAAGATGGCTTAGATTCCTTACAATTTTGAACTTATTCCAGTTTATATTAATAACCGTTTATAATAACTCTCTATTTGTACAATCCAATAAATAAAAAAATATTATCAGTTTTAAAGTGACTGTCCCAGATTAATAGCTACATATATATCTTGGTAAAAATTTTGTAGCTCCATTTAAAGGTTTTTTAATTCGTAATATTACTGTTTATACTGATTTATATGAATTCTCGTATTTGGTATATGGGATTTAATACGAAAATACGCAAATTGGCGTATGGATAATAATTGTTTCATCACTTGCATGCTTAACTAGAAACTTACTGACTACAGACTTGCCGAACAAGTCTGTGTCTTAAAATAAATCAACTAAGTACAAATGCACTTTTGCCATATTTTATATAACACGCCTCTCGTAGTATACCAATTATAAAATAGTACGTTAAAAAAAAATATAATTGTACTTTTACATTTTTTATGAATGAAAACGTGATGGTTCTCTCGTATTACAAAAGGGATAAATAGAAATTCTTAGATTAGATTACTATACACGGTCTTAAAGATTTAATAGATACTTTAAATTTTATTTTATTACCAGTGTTGATATTTGTTTCTATTACAAGAGCTCTGAATACCAGAATTTATTCACAGTCACCTTGTTCAAGTTTAGCTTTTTTATTATTGCTAGATATCTAGCAAACAATGCAAATATCTTGGAAATAATGTTTCTAGACAATACTATACTTAAATTCATTACCGCATGTAGAGGATACATTGATGGACTAGCTAAAATCTGCAATATAGAACCAGACAAAACTGCTTAAGATTAAGAAAATAAATTGAAGAAACATTGGGTGATCGTGAAATGAGATACCTAAAAAATGGAGATCCATAGACACAAAATTCCTCAGAAGATCGGTTTCAATTTCCACAGAATATATATATATGTTTTTTTAACCAGCTGATTTATTTTCTTTAATTTTATGTCGACCAGCTAATATATACTGTGGCGAAACACATGCTTTTATTCTAGGTATTTAAAACGAGGGTTCTAAAGTTCAAATACGGATTTGAATATTAGATCGTGGATAACAGTGTTCTTTGGTGGTTTTTTTACTCTTGCCTCCGGGAACCAGACCCCAATTAAGCATGAACACGGTTCTTGGAGGTGCCTTCGCCATAAGTCGCCAGGCGAGAGATATGCCGTTCCCGGCCTCTATCACCCAGCAACCGGCACTCGGTCCTTTGTTCTTCGCCTCTAACGGGGACACCCCCGGAGGGACGGCCCCGCCGGGACTCAATCTTTTAGCTCAGGGGCTCGAGAGTCCCTGCACTTCATCCCCGCCGTCCTCCCGTGCAAGCACGGGCAAACGGCAGCTCCGTACGGATTTGTCCCTCACTCCCTCGCTTCCTGATATTTCAGTTGCAGTATTCCCGACACAAACCCCGTCACAGTGTCGAAGTTCACCGAACTTCGTAACATCATTCCAACGATGTTACCCTCCTCGAGATACCTAGTTACGGCAGTACAGTCACGGCGTTCCTCATCTCACCGCTATGTTCCGGCGTGTCTAACTCCCGACAGAAGGGGCAGAAGGGGTCTTCGTCCACACAGATCTTCTTTGGTGGTTGGTTTCAATTAAACACACTCTCAGGAATGGTCGACTTAAGGCTGTACAAGACTACACTTTATTACATTCATACATATCATCCTCTGAAGTAATATCTTACGGTGGTTCCGGAGGCTAAAGAAAAAAGAAGGTATTTAGAATGATACATGAGTATACGATCAGAAAACTTTAACACATCCCCGAAATTTATGATATAAATATTCAAATGTATTACAAATCGTTCAAGTGTACCCCAGTTATAGACTTTTAGTGTATTTTGGTTATTCTGTCTCATATAACAATAAGTAATTGTTTCTTTGAGAATGGATAAATACAACTGTCGAATTTTAATTAGCAGTTACCGTTCGTTATTTATTATAATCTCGAAAAAAAAATTGTGCGACCTATATAAAATCTTCAGTACAGTATTTTTTTTTTTTGTTTTAAGAAAAATAAAAGCATTTTGGTAATAGAAATTATAAGTAATTAATAATTTCTTAATGATTAGAAATTATGATAAAAATAAATTATCTTTCATCGATTAGTTTATGAATTATTATTATTATTATTTTTAAATGTATACTCATTTTTATTTACAGTGAATTGCAAGTAGATTAGATCAAGGTTGTTGGTTGTACGCAATGAGTGTTTAAGTTAAATCTTTAAAAAAAACTGGTTGTATGAATTAGAGCTGTGTTGTACACCGCTCGATTGAATGAAGGCAAAAGTCGAATAACAAATAATAATAATAGCAATAATAAATAACAATAATAAAAAAACGAGTCTGCCGCGGTGTTTGTGTGTGTGTGTGTGTGTGTGTGTTGTATGTTTATACAGTAGCCTAGTGATACAGTAGTTGTAGATAGCACTAAGGTGGCTTTCAACAACCACCGGTCTACTTTTCTTCTCGCTTTCAACGTCAGTTTCCGTTTCACGCGATCTTGCTGTTATTACAAGTAAAACTAGTCGCGGTTAAATATTACTAGTTTTCAAATAGTTATTGTCCTATTTAATTACTTTTATTCTCTTTTCACATCGTTTCACTCTTCATTCCCTCTCGTTTATTCCTTGTATGTCTACTTCTCTTATTTTTTACTTTTTATTTACTGATCTTCAATTTCTTTTTCTCATTTCCCATTATTTTTTATAGAAATTTACAGCGTGTGTAAAATACAATTCACCTAATTTTTTAACTTAATAGGTGTTAAAAAAAAATTAACTAATGAAAAGAAGTTTACATTTAGGTTAATGTTCAGTGGAAGTGGAGAGTTCCAGCGTTCAAGTCCTAGTAAAGACAGTTCTTTGATGGTTGGGTTTCAATTAACCAAACATCTCAGAAATGGTAGAACTGAGGCTGTAAAAGACTACACTTCATTTATACTCATACATGTCATCTTCTGAAGTAATATCTGAACGGTAATTTCCGGAAGCTAAACAGGAAAAAGAAAAAAAGGAAAAACGAAAGGTTAATGTTCAAAAAGAAACTTTAATGGAGAAATTCTGATAACGTGTGAAATTTTTTTTCAAATGTATATCTGCATTTAAAATTATTAAAGTATAACTAAAAATAATAATAAAAAGATTTTTCCGAAATAAGAATCGTTTTGTACGATTTTCTTAAAAATTCACATTAATATTATTTAATATTAAACATATACTGTGGGTTATATTATAAAAAATTAATGTTAATAAAACAAAAAGCATAAAGAAAAGGGAAAGAAAAATTGTAAGAAAGATTCTAGGACCAGTCAAGACTACGGGAACTATAAACTAGGATCAAACGCGGAACTCTTTAAAAAGACTGAGAAAATCATTACTACCTTTAAGAAAAGAAGATTATAACCTGCGTGAACAGGAATGAATGAAAATAGAATAGCAAAGAAAATCTTGCAGTTCATTAAAAACAGAAAAACACAAGGACCTAGATGAACATAACGTAAAGAAGAAACTAACACTAAATAGAGAAATCTACAAAAAAACAATCCAACAGATCACGGGATTCCAAGAGATCAAAAAAAGAAAAACCAAAAAAACATGGTCAAAGAACAGGATGAGAAAGTACTGCCTGAAGATGAAAAAATTCAGGGAAATTTTTTTTTCTGATTTAAGGATTTTACAAGGATAATCCCAATACTGATTTATGGTTTTGAAGTACGGACAAACATAAAAATAGACACAAGAATTTTTAAAAAACAGAAAGAGAAATACAGACCCGTTTTAATTCAATAAACAAGCATTTAGAGAAGAAAAATAAAAGTTAGACAGTGATAAAATCTGACCAGGAACGGACGCCTGAGATACTCCGATTGAGACTATTAGGTAAAAGACTAAGAGCGAGACCCAAAATCAGATGGTTTAATCAAGTACAACAACGCATTCGTTGTGTTAAATGGGAAAAAGAAACTGCAAAAACATCGTCAGTTTATGAAACGGATGTTGGAAATTGTATGATACGCATAGTCCATCGGGTCAACTCGCGAAAAGAGGAGAGAAAATTTAAATTATGTAACAAGATATATATTTACACTAAATTGAGACCTGTATTAAAATGATGAACTTGATCTAAAGATACTACTGATCAAAGGGCTTTAACAAATAAACAAAAAGTAAATATTGTTTTTTATTTTTTATTTTCCGGGTTTATTGAAAACCTTAATTCTATTATGAATAAAAGTACTTTACATATTTTTGACTAAAGGTTGGTTAGAATTTCAAATTGCATAGATCTACGTACAGTTAACTTAATAGATATTCCTTTTTACAAATTATTATACATTACCAAAATCTAGCCAGTCATATCTTGTTTGATTTATGATCTCAGTATTCCTTAATTTTTTAAAAACATCTTTTGAAAAGTGGTTCAATATACTTTTAAAAATTTAAGGTTAACATTAAATTTACAAAGAAACTCAACTTTTATTATTTGGTCATTAAACATTTGTTAACTCCCTTTCCTAAAAGGTGATTTTATATGCTGATACATTTCATAATCAAATCTACACCGTAATTTTCGATAGTACTTTAGAATTTTTGTAAGTTAGTTTTATTATTATCCATCTAACATTCTTTTTTGTTTACTGATCGATTTTATTTATTCTCACTAACTTGGCAGCTTTTCTTTTTAACCTAAATAATGTTGTATATATTCTATTAAAATAAAAATCTGTATAGAATTAATTCATAGATAAATTTTTATGGTATTTAGCAGTTTGCTTTTCATCCGTAACGTTCCAAGATTCGAATCCCTATCAGGCATGACATTTTTCACACTCTAAAAATTTCATGTGTCATATTACCACATTCACATCTGCAGGCTTATAAAAAACTATCAAATCGTTAAAGAATAATTTGAATTCTTAAATAAATTATTAGAGAATTGGAGTCTGCATTCAAAATAATAATAATATCACATATAAAACGATGTAATCAAATCGGAACTAATTTTTAGTAGATATGCGTTAAAAGATATACGAAAATTTTTTCCAGTTTCCTGTGAGTTTTTTTAAACAATAAATTAAACATTTAAAATAATTTTTCGTTTAATGTAATAATATAAATAATTGGATTCTGAATAACTCATAAAATACAAAAAATTATTTCTTTTATAAATATAATTTTAAAAAAATAAGTCAGATAATTTGAATCTAATTACTAATAATATACAAAAATTTTGAAGGATGAAGTGAAATGTTAAGGATAATTGGACAGATAAAATTACCTCCTAATTATTATTAATAATTAAAATTTCAGTCATAAGAACTTGTAATTAAATCTTCCTAATTTAGATAGTTATTCTATATTTAAAAACTTAGGAGTTCCATTTTTCATTTGACAGATTGGAATGGTCTTGCTTAGGAAAGAATGTAAGATTGCAATTTAGATAATCACAATCCAGTAATAAAACTACGGGTCAAATAACTGAAATATTAGTTTGTTAAGGTTATATTTTTTTGTGTAAATTTATTTTTACTCATGTAAACTACAAAATTAAAAAGTTTAAAAATCAGGAAAAAGTTAATTATAATTAATTACGTACCCCTATACTCTATACCCGCACTTAAATAATTTTTATTCTGTTCTTTTTGTGACATCATAATTAACGATATAAACATTACAGATCGAATATTTTGTTTAATAGAACCTCATTGCAATGTTTTTAGACAAATCTAAAACCTTTACATGTTGCTATAAGGAGTAGTAACAGATATAATTTTGATCACTGAAATAAATTTTAAAAAACTTTTTGAAAATTTTTAAGTCCAAATTCCAATTTTTAAGTTGAAAATTAAGTCCATTCAAACAATGTTAACAAAGCAGCAAAAAACACACACACACATTTTTTTCACATTTAAAAAGATATATCTTCTTATACTATTCTGAATATTACGTTTCATAAAAAAAAGAAAAAAAAATTTATTCTGAACTTCGTAGCGGAATGCTACCGTCTCTGTCTTTCATACGGGTGGTTTTGGTCTTCAAATTCTGGTCATTATAATATTTTTCATATATGCTACAATATCATATCATAAAAAATTAAAAATTCATTTTAAAAATTTTAAAATGAAATAATTAATTTTTCAAATGAAACTTCATTTTCAAATTTAAAAATTTCGGCAGTAAATTCATTTTTTAGAAAACTTTCCGTTCTTTAAATTGAACAATTTTAAGCTGTTCCATCAAGGAACCTTTTTTGATGATTGATATATTAACTGAAATTGTAAAATCGAAATTTAAAAAACTTTTTCGATTTTTTAAATAATTTGGGAGCTCCCCAATCAGAGGAACGGTTTTAAGTTATTTTAGTGACTTTATTGTGTAACAAAAATACGTTTTGATCATTAAAAATTTGAAATTGCGAGAAATTTTTTTTCTTATTGGGTCCCATACTTCAGGGAAATGATTCGGGTAAAATTAAATTAAAAAAAAAAACAAATTCCTAAATGTTGATAATAAATTTAAGAAGGAATTTTTTAAAATTGATTAAAAAATACAGACATAGTTGTAAGAAAATAAAGTTCTAATTTTGTAGAAGGGGTGAAACTTTTTTCTTATTTTTTTTTACCAGAAATACTAAAGAGTAAGGGTTATCAAAAAATTAGACTTTTACATTTTAAATGTAATGGATGACTTGCGAGATGGATTTTTATTTAAAATATTTAAGTAGGATTGGCAAAAATGTTTTATAGTGATTTAAAGGGCTATTGATGTAGAAAATATAGATGTAAAAAACTTCCATTAATTCCTTTATGAAGCAAGATGTAGCGCTAAAAAAAGAAAAATATATTGTCATCCTATGGGGAAGGGGTGAATATTAATAAAACGTATGGTAATTTGTTTCTTAATAAAAAAAACTTCAACTTTTGTAACAATATTTTTTATCTAAAGTGCCCCAATAAGGATTTGAAATTTTATTTCGGCTAAAACATCACCAACCCTTTCTCCAATTTTTTCAAATATTTAAAATATTCCTTCTCCCCGAAGGTAGTACCTATCTACCAAGATTGAAGAAAATCGGTTGACGGGGTCAAGAGTTATATACGACCAAATACAGGACAACATACATACATGTACATAGGCACAAACGTCCGTCTAACAAAAATAGACTTTTTGAATTTGGAATAAAAAGATTTTTTCGCAGTTAATTAAAAATTTATTTAAATTTTTTTAACGTCTCCTTAAGGCACAAAACCTACCTACAAAGTACCAGTTTTTTTGGGATTTTATGAAATGGAATTGGGCGTAGAACTTTTGTTACTGGAGAAAGAAAAAAATAAGTAAGGATTATTTAGTTATTATTTAAACGTTTAAAAAAACTATCCCTGACTGAATCTAGTTCCTTGTAGAGATTTAATTGTAACAGAAGAAAAGATTAATATTTATTTTTAATTAATAGAAATATAGTATAGTTAAAAATTTATATTTATTTTAATAATAATATAATTCAGTCTTATATACAATGTGAGCAACATAAAACCGAACCCTTAACGTAATCGCTGCAGAATCGGTAGGCTATGTTGGAATTAAATTTTATGAACGATAAAGATAAATTAAATAAGAAAAACATAAAACGTAATTTATGTGTTGAATTTATTTACCGTATTGTTACAAAATATGTTCAAAGTGGTCACCCTGGGCATCGATGCACTTTTGTGCTCGACTGATCATATTGAGATTCGTCTGACGCAAAAGGTTGTTATAAATCGCGGTGATTTCTCGTTGAATTTTCACCTTCAGTTCATCAATATTGTGGGGATTAGATGCATAAACTTTCTCCTTTAAGTAACCCCAAAGGAAAAACTCGCAAGTAGACAACTCTGGGGGAGGTGGAGGCCACAGTCAGCTGCTGACAGCTCGTTCATTTGTGAAAGCTGCATAAACGCGATTAGTGAAACGTTTGATGTGTGACATGTTGCTCCGTTTTGTTGCAAGAAGCTCTATTATTTTTCATTATCGGTTAATTGCGCATATAAGTTTTCGGAACTTTTGTATTAATAGTCCGGTCAAAATATATTGGTCCCACTATACGATTACCGGAAACGGCACACCAAACACCAATTTTCTCATCATGAAATGGACGCTCGACGCTCGAATATCTCATGACGATTCCTCGCCATCCAATACCTGGTGCTCTGCGAATTAATATGGCCGGATAAATGAAACCGTGCCTCGTCTAACATGAAATGTGACATTGGGTTTATCTGGCCACCAACAATATTTTTGAGAAGCCGGTTGCAATAATCAGGTCGTTTCGGTTTGTCTGTCTCCTTCAGTTGCACAGTTGAAACGCGGTATGGTTTCAATTTTAATTCATTAAGACAAGATGTGTATTTAACACCAGATTGTTGGGATAAGTTGCGAAGTGATTTTTTTGGACTGGCAGTAATTCTTTCAATATCACAATGGCCTGTGGAGTCCTAACGGAAGGTACCCTATTTCGTTTTGCATTTCAAACCGAACCCCTTGTACTCCATTTTTTTAAACTAAATCGTGTTTGCTACTATTCCCTGGGATACAGGCATTTGGAAATTTTTCTACGAATACTTGACGTGATCCTTCAAACGATCCAGAACGAATATAGGCCTCAACTATAAGCTATCCTCTCCTGGATTGAATAAGAAATTTTACACAAACACAACTGCACCTACAATACTACATAGCAACAAAACAAAAAAAGAAGAAAAAAGCAACAATCAGTAGTAACATATACATCCATTAGTCCCGCTAGTTGTATGAAAATCTTTCCTCAATAGCGGTTTTATTATGAGGGTTTGATTTATGTTGCTCACTCTGTATAATAATACAATATTTGACAACTTTATAATACAATATTTGAAAACTTTATATAAGTATAAAGTTTTCAAATATTGTTTAAGTTTTAATTTTTGGAAGACGGCACCAAATTATAATCAATTTTCAAAAACCTATTATCCTCTCTTAATTTTGCGCTGATTTCAAAAATTTAAGGAATTGAAAAATGTGCTTTAGCTTAATTTTTTTTTCTAAATCTAATATGCCTAAAAAACAACTTCCAGTTTAAAGTCATTTGAAAGAAAGGCAAGACGCCTTTTTAAAGGTACACTATATTGCGAGAATAAATATGTATATATATTTTTTTAAATTGCGTTTTAAGTAAATGAGCAAAGATAAATGAACTTAGAGAAGGTGAACCGTAGGCTATAAAAAGCACAAATTTTTTTAACCTAATTTTTCCTACTAATTTTTCTAAATTTCAATTCAAAGATACTTTGAATTTTAGATTGACATCAGCTGTATATCATTAGTTTACAACCATCTAATATAAAAGTCGTGGTACGAAAAAATAATTATCTATACTATTATGTAACGAAGAAGATGGTTTTTATTTGTTCGGTATAAACAAAAAAAACTACTCGATCAATCGCAACCAAATTCTTACCCATGTTTTTTGGCATAACTGAGAAGGTTTTTTGATAATATTTCATCTCGAAAACTCTTGAAGAACCAACCAATCGATTGCTTTCAAATTTTCAGAATACATTCGTATTATACGATGGAAGGTTTTAAGACGCAGACCGAGGCCTAGCTTCCTTGAAGGTTAAAATATTAATTATTTCTTCACCCCCAAGGAGGGTGAAGTTGTAAATTAAAGATATTCGTTATGGAAAAAAAAGATTAATCTTTTTACTTCATTATAATATTTCTGCCTCCAAGGCAAAGAAATAAGCTATGAATTTTTCGCCGTCAAAGGTTCTTCAGTAACAGTAGCTATTATTATTCTGTCTTTTGTAATTTAGTTTCTTTTTCAGTTTCTATAAAGCCTTAATTGTTATTTATTAGTATTACTCTCATAATCATGAAGATAACGAATAGTACGGGGTTCCAGGAAGCGAAGCCCTCTGGGTAGATGGGAATAGCGACCGAAGCGAGCTCTGCGGGTGTTAAAGGCGCCGTCCCACATCAACATGAGAATGATGAGCGAAGCAAGCTCTGCGGCTTGTGGCCCCGGGAGGCCTCAAGGAGCCCCTGAGTTGGCTCCCGGGTTTCCCTGTGCCGATCTGAACCCTGATGGTCCAGGATCTGGCTTGACGGGCCGGCTTAGTATATATAAATAAATATCTTCAAACCTTCCAGGTAGAAATTAAATTTTACGTTTCCACGTTATTAATTTTCCTTGAAGGTTAAAATATTAATTATTTCTTCACCCCCAAGGAGGGTGAAGTTGTAAATTAAAGATATTCGTTATGGAAAAATATATTTCTGTTTCTTTTTCTATGTTTTCTGTTTTTTTTTTTGGTTTATTCTTTTTCTATGAAGAACCATAAAGAGTAAGGTTTGACTGTACATTAAAAATTAGTTAATGGATAATTCCATTAATTATGAAAATCAAATTAAAGATTTATTTGATTAAGAAATTTAATAACTAACATTACAATAATTGAAATGAAACTATTATGAAATTCATAATTAAAATAAAATAAATATATAAATAATATTTCTTTACAAAGAAAAGAAAAACTCAAGTGTGTGTGTATATATATATATACTCGTTTGAAGAAAGTGGAAACATATTACGTACGCTTAGATTTTTTTGTTTTTTGCCCAGTGTTTCCAAGGTTTTGTTATAAATTTCTGTACCACCGATAGTGTATAAACCAACCCAGAGTATTCAAAGCGACAAAATATTATTTTGAAAAGAAATTACAACCTTACATAAAAAGATCTATCTAACTTTGTTTCTTAAACTTTCTTATTTAGGCTTCTATTCTGATATAATGTTTTTGTGTTAAATTTTAAGGTTATTATTATTGTATAAGAGACAACTGAAGTTGTTCTACACAAGAGATTTTTATGTAGTATATATATATATATATATATACATACGTATGTGTAACCGCGCGCTCGTGCTTGCTTGTGTTAGCGTGTTTGATGTGACGTTGTTTAAATGAATAGTAGAGTGATGGACGCCCTTGGCGGCGGTTGTTGCTTGCTTACCAGTATACCAGTATTCTCTTCTCTACACTCTGTAAACTCATACAACAAACCTCTTGAATAGCCGTCGGGCTAGCCTAAACGCCTAAACCATTTATTTAGTACACATTGGAGTAGGCAGGGAACAACTAGTTACTTAGTTTGTGCACTCAAGCTAGGAGTTTCTTCCGGGCTCTTTTATATAACACTACAATTTGTCTGATTGTTTGCGTTTGACCTTGTAACTTTGTTACTCCTATAAAATAATTTGTAACACACTATTAATTTTTATTGGTTTTATTATTAAAACCGTGTTATAAAAAAAAGTATTTACTATATTATTAAAAATATTTTAACTGTTTTTTTTTTTTATTGTTTACTTTCATCTTTACAGTACCTGACAGTCTGAAATAAGCTTATTTTAACGAATTATTTATAAAATTACACTATTCTTTTATATCGGCAGTTTAATTAATTTTATTGCCGTTTGTAATAAAATTAAAATAATTTTAATATTTTACTCGTAATTTTATATTAACATTTAAAAAGTCATAAAATTGGTACAAGAATAAGTATTAAAGTAAATAAAAAACTTTGCCTTTCAAATATCAATATTATTTGCACAAATAATTGTTAATTTTATTTACTACAATTTCTGGTTTAATATTTTTTTACAATTGATTTTCCTTTTAAAAGTGTTTTAGTTTTTCTAACATTAGAGTATTGTTTATTTTGATTTATCAAAATATAACCAATGTATGGGGCAATAGTCTGTAGTTTAAAATCAGGGATGAAAGGAGAAAAACTAGTATACAAAAAAAATTAACTCTTCTAAAATGAAATGTATAAATATTATGTACCATAACTGAAAATTTTGTCGCCAATTCGAAATGAAATACAAATCAGTCGTAAAATTGGAATAGCTATTGCTAAGATAACAAGCATTCCATGCCATACTGGCTACGAAAAGTTAGAAATTGAATGTCGCCCGTTGATTGTTTTACTGTTTTTTTTTCTGTTTAGTCTCCTGAACCACCTTAAGATATTACTTCAGAGGATGATGTGTATGAATGTAAATGAAGTGTAGTCTTGTACAATCTCAGGTAGACCATTCCTGAGAAGGGTGGTTAATTGAAACCCATCCACCAAAGAATACCGGTATCTACGATATAGTATGCTTGTTTAGTATTGGTATCTACTTACTTGTTTTACTGAGCCAAGCATACTGTTCATTGGTATGCCAGCTCAACGAAATGCAGCCGATTTTTAATCACGTACAATAAGTCACATATCATTCTGTTTACCGTAGGGGCTGGCTATAAAAATGATTACTCTTTCTGAAAGCAACTCTGATTAGTTCCTTAGGTACTTTACATAAATCATAGCGAAGAAAAATTGAGAACAATAATTTAATTTAAACTTTTAATTTAAATTTTAACTATGCCCTATCAATTTTAGTATATTAATTTAAATATCCCTTTGTTTCACCGGTGAAATATTACATAAAAAAATTGAAACAGTTCGTAGAAACACATTTCTGTAAACCACTAAATAATTATCATTATTCAATTGAATTTAGGTAATTGAAAAGTTTTTCTTAGAAATCGAAATTGGATGTTCTTATACTCGTATTAAAATTTTATCATTTACTACAAACGATAGGTATCTCTATAATATTGTGAGATAGAAATGACCTTTTAATTGTATAAAACCTATTCTTCAGGGGATAAACAATTAAAAATTTTGGCAAAATACCGTTTGATCCTAATGTTAATATTTCTAATCTACTTTTTTTTGTGTAGTTCACTAGTGATGAATAGGTCGTTTATATTAATTTAATTCCGATTAAATTGCATTTAATTATATTATAAAGTAGTTAATTTCGTTGATAAGTTTATATGTAATATCTATCTTGTTCCGTTACTTTTGCTGATGTTCAATTTTATTATTTTTTATGCCTAAATTTACTGTAAGAAATTATTACGTATTACTTTCAATGACAATAGTAAATTCATTATTGTAGTTATTTCTATTATTGTTATGGTATTACAGGTTGTAATATTAGCGTCAGGTTGCGAAGCTTTCTGTTGTGTGTGCAGTCGGCCGTAAAGTGTTCCGGACTGATGGTCCACCTTACCCCTCTTCATAATTTACCATTTCTCCCACCCTTCCTTAGCTTACCTTTTTTTTATTATTATGTCTTCTATTGGACCTTAGTTGTCATATTAAATTAAACCTTGAATTTCCTTTCTCTTCCGCTACCGTTCGTTTTGTCCTCAAATTCTTCTTAATTGTTTTTATAATTCTTATTCACGTGTTTTTATTTTTCTTTTGGTACGATCTTCTTTTTCTTTTTTTTTTTTCTTTTGGCACGACTATCTTTTGATAGTCATGTTTAATGAAAGTGTATTATCCCTTTTCCCAGATTTTATTTCTTCGGGAAACTATTTTCTGTACGGTAATTTAAAATCGTGAAATATCTTATGATGAATTGTGTACCATAAAGTGATTCCTTATTATCACTTTAATTATTAAAACACCTTCTACTTCAAAAACTTCATGACGGTAATGAGGAAAACAGTTTTGTAATCTAATCCTGTCTTTTCCTTTATTTCCTTTGTATTTTCTACTTTGTAGAATTGAAATTTTTCCAGGTATCATAAAGCTAGGGTTTTTTGGTATTTATCTATTCATTTTTTGTTCCGTATTCATTCCTATTGGTAGAATGTTCATTATTTTTGCCTCTTATCCTATTTCTCTTTATTCCGAGGAGCCTAGAAATTCTTCTTTAAGTGTTCTTTAGTCTTATTTCATCAGAAATAAGGTCAAATCAATAAGTGACTTATAATGATACAAATTAAACTTCTCTAAATTTTAGTTTACCTTGTTTGGTTAAAACAATACGAAAATAAAATAAGAAATATGTTTATTTCTTTTTTTAATATAAATTTTCATAAGTAATAGCTTCATCAAACGATTATTTAAAACAATACTTGTTTCTTATGATATACTGAGCTGAGCTTATGATATTCTTTGTCTGAGTTCTTTAAGAGAAAAGTACCGCGGAAATGTAAACAATTCTTTTTTTCATTTGAAGCTGTATTTGTATATACTGTAATTTTTACATTTATTGGTTGAAGTATTTGTTTTTCGTATATGAAAATATAACGTTTCTTTAACAATTACATATATTTATATCATATTAAAATCAATAAAACATTTATATGTTTTGATCAATTTAAATTCAACTTACGAACGGAATATATCCGAAATTTGACTGTCTTTTGTCTAATGGTTTTTTTTTAACTGAAAATTTTAAAGCCTTTAATCCAGTTTTTATTCTTTTTAAGGATATTTTAAATGAAAAATCTGAAATAACATTTCATAATCTGTAACGAATTTTTAGTTTCTATTCAACCTTAGGTTTCTATTACCTTTATAAAATTTTATAAAGGTTACAATTAGGAAATTTATACTTATTCTTTGGTTATTTAGGAAAGCATCCAGTTTTTTCCAAATGAAGTTACGGTTTGAATTTTCGTATATGCTGTACCGTAAATGTTATATAATCTGTAAAATTTACTTATAATACGGCTTTATTGTTTAGGAATGGATTTAATTATATAACCGAGATGTGGTAGTTTAATAACTTAGGGGGAACATACTGCCAAGGTTGAAATTTTATAACTACAAACAGTAATTGTGTTTTTAAAAATGTTTGTTATGGATTAAAGTTTATTTTATTTTAAAATAAAATGCTTTGGTACTAGTTACTTTTTTTATTTGTTAATATTGTACGGAAATCGGTTTATTTGTTGTTTTTTTTGGGGGGGGGAAATGATTTTTTAGTAATTATCATGTTAAGATGATGCTATGATTTAATTATTTTTAAGAAATGGATCGATTGATATTAAAAATAAGTGAAACTATTCAGAAAATTAATAAAATGTAATGAATGAACGTACTTAAATGTAATGAATTTTTTTTAAAGAACGTAGAAAATTAGCTTTCTTTCTTAGAAAATGTTTTAATAATAAGACATCTTTATTTCATTTATTGATTTTAAAAAGGTTAACGATTTAGCAGATAGAGAAACCATTTTTGACACGTTAAAAGCATGTTGACCAAAAACCATAAATTTAATAAGGCTCTTTAACCAACACTACATCTAAAATGAAGTTCTTAGGTGAAGTCAGCGAACCATTCCAAATAAAAAAAAGATCTAAGACAAGGAAATGGTCTTTCAGTAATGCTTTTCAACTTTGTTTTAGATAAAGTCATAAAAAACTTCTTTGAAAATAACGGCTCAAGGACAAAAATAGAAAGAAAGAATCAGAACGTCAAGACTGATGTCTAGCTTTTTCCGACCACTTATCATTCTTTGCAGAATCACAACAAGAAACGATCAACCAAATTAACCCATTGAAAAAAAAAATAGCTGAAAAAGCAGCCTTGCGGATCTCCTTTTCAAAGGTAGAAATGATAAAGTGCCAGTAAATAGACAATAGACGGAAAAATTAAGATCACGGACTATTGTAAATATCTTAAAGAAATAATTACTAGAAACGAGACAGATAAACTAGTGACGAGACCAAAAAAATACAAATAAAAATCGCTAAATCTTTTCACAAAATAATATTTACAAAAACAAGATCTTTTCTGCAAATGCAAAATTAAGGCACAATTATAAGACCAATGGTCCAAGAAGGCCACAGAGTGAGATCAAATAAAGATTTTTTTTTGTTTTACAGGCAATCAAACTGCTATTGTCATTAGCCTGATGGAAATTTGTAAAGTATGAAAAAATTCCATGCCTGACCGGGATTCGATCCCGGAACCTCTGAATGAAAGACAGAGACGCTACCACCCGCCACGATAAAACTGATATTCGATAAAATTGAAAATTGGAGGTAACAATAAGAAAAAAAACGACTAAAATTCTAGGGATATATGGTTCAAATGAACCAATCACGGCTATACAAACAGATTTTCGATAAAATCTAGAAGAAGAAAAAAGAAACTACATGAAATGATATTTGCATGGTCCTTGAAGGCCTATCCGCGTAGAGAAAAAAAGTTGTTAGTTATAATTAATAAAAAAACAAACATAATTCTTTTATGTTAAGTACTTCTTATTTTTATAATTAGCACGCACATGTATAATTATGTCTTGTTGGTATGTAATCAAGATGTACGGTAAGCTAGTGTGAAGCAATTCTTCCTTCTATTAGGGAAATGCATCTCGTTTTCTCTCAGGGAAATTATAAGAGAAAATGAAATCTACTTTTACCGTTTTCACATCCTTTAATGAATTGTTAACTTATCTGTAAAGTTGTCTATTATAATATAATAAAAGATAATAAATTATGGTTTTTATATTAACCTAGTGACTGAGATCAAAAAATATAAATAAAAACCACTAAATCTTTATATAAAATTATATTTACAATAAAAAGATCCTTTCTGTAAATGCAAAATTAAGGCTTGAGATAGCCTTAATTTATGTTTGTAATATTAAATTATGTTTCCTGCTAATTTTTTATAATTGTTTTTTGTTTTAAATTTCTTTTTTTAACTTGGAGAAAAATAATCCGCTTAAATATAAGTATTCTGTGTTAACTTGAAATGTTAACTCTTATGTATTCCAATATAAATTGTAATATTTTAAGATACTTAGAATATTAATCTTGGAACATCCCGTAATTTGTTGTGTTGTTTATCAAACCTAATAAATTTTAGGTTTATAAATTATATAGTTTCAAGTAAGAAATTTATGAATTTCCCTGCATAATGTTACGTATACTTTGTAAAATTAATGAATACGTGTCTACAGCTAAATGCTAACACAGTATGAAATTTTAAATCGATATATTTTTTATTTTATATTTTATTATGCTGTTATACTTCACTGATATCTTGCTTTGATTTTTTTTTTATGATGGAATTAATAATACAGTCGAAACCTGGCAAGATCAAAACTTATACAAAAGATATTTTGGTTAGGAGAAATATTGATGTAGTGATTAAACCACTATAATATTCAACAAGAAAATTCTCATAACTTCTTTTTCTAGGTTTATTAAAAAAAAAAACTTAAGTAAACTAATACGAACGAGAAACAATTTATTATCAATATATGAATGATTTTCCTTAGTTAATATATTTAATAATTTAATAAATTATATTTAATAGTAATTTAATAATATTAACTCTACTGAAAAGTCTCTTGTCCAATTATCGAAAATAAATGATTCTTACTGTTAAACTTATATTATATTTTTAAATTTATGAATGATATATGCCTAAAAAGTGTAAATATCAATAACATTAAATAGAAAAAAAATGATGTCACTTTTAGAAGTGGTTCCTATCGATTTCTTATTCTTTTTTGTTTCGTAAGAATTGAATTGAATGAGGAAGACAGTTAATGATGTACAAATGAGTTAAAAAGAGAGAATAATACGAAATCTGACATAGATAAAATAAATTCCATTTGTAATCACGTGAGTTAGTTCAGACGACAGACTACTACTACTACTACAACTACTTGCTTCGCTTATTTGTATCCATTTATTCTGATGAAAGTTTTGTTATTGCTGTTGTTGTTGGTGCGTCTACGTTATGTATAATACTCTATCTCAGTTGAGTTGACCTTTCATAGCTGTCAATATAGGTAGTGAGTATATAGCTTTACAGTGATGAGGGGGAAAACCTTGAACCGGACTGCATTGTAAAAAGGCTATTCGCGTTTATTCAGCCTCTGGCGGCTTCCTTTTGTTCTCAGAAAAGAAATGTTCCTTCTCTCGGTTTTCTTAGCTTCTCGATCCCTTCAAAGATATTCTCTCATTCCCAGTTTTGTTTTTATGCTTGTTCATCTACGTTTGTAAGTATGTGTTGTTATTTTTGTAAAGAAAATTCTGCGATTGACCAATACGTGTACCCTTTTTTGATTTATCTATACTCATAAGAGTTTTATGAACAATTTCCCTCTTAGAAACCTAGTCTCTTTCTTTTCTTTCTTCTCTATCCTTACTTAATTTGATTTTTATATATTGAAAATGCTTATATGGAAAACTGTGGTTTTTATTGCATTAAAATACCTTAAATATATTTATTAATTTTTATTTTTTCATAATTAAATAACAGAATTTATTATTTTTATGGTGAATTTTGAATATTTTGTAATCGGTCTAATTTGGGCATATGTGGTTTTTACCGGATCTTGACGTTTTGACACCTAACGAACCCAAAAAACCGGATGGAAATTTTCCGGATGTTAATGTTCGTATGTAATGTGTGTTCGCTGTTGGCCGATAAAAAACCGTATATCTCCAGAACTACTGGACTGATTTTGACTAAACTTGGTCAGATTACTTCTAAATATGAGACATTCGTGCCATTAAATTTTCAACTTAAAAAGTCAAGGGGGGTGAGGCTGTAGAGCAAGATACCTTCAGTGTCTCGAAATTTCGCCTAATGAAGGTCAATTCTTCTTAGGCACATGTGTTGCAAAAACAAATTTTGCAAAATCGCAATCCCATCCCAAAAAAAAGATGTAGTCGACTCCTATGTTGTGACGTCACTGGTGAGCGGTAGAATTAAATAAATGAATAATATTTACAGTGTAAAAAAGTAAATCGGTTTGGCTGGTGTGTCAAGCCTTGCGGCTATATCAGTCTGCCGACTGTACAAGCGAAATTTGTTCTATGTAAGTTGTGAAATTACATTAGTTTAGTTAATTCCGAAAATCGCCGCTATTACCGCCATACCTGCGCGAATTAAATAAGGTATGCGTGTGCGCTTTAGTTAGAATCTTTGAATTAAATAAACGAAAAAATATTATATTTAAATAAAATGAATAATGTTGTAAATTAAGTTTTGTGTGTAAGCTGTGCATCAGAAACAACCAAAAGTTGTAGGATTTTCCCGTCACGCGGCTAGTTTTCGCCATGTAGTCCCGTAGGCTCGGCGAAAATCTTGAGTAACCAATCATACAGGGAAAAATCTAGGGCAGCAGGTCACGCGGAAGACTGCCGAAAAAATGGCTGGATTTAATTGAAGAGGCGACTAGAGATATGTTTGGCACATTAATTCCAATAGCAGAGCACCGTGAGCTATGGCGGGAAATCGTCAGAGTCGGGTCACCAGTTGTCAGACATGAGAAGGTTCACTGATGACGGATTTTTTTTTTATTCTAATTTTTTATTATGTGATATATGATTTATAAATTTTATTTTATTATCTGTTTATTATTAAAATTAATTTGTTTATATTTAAATATTTGTAAAAAGTTTTTTAGTTTTTTTTTTTAACTGTTTGTAGAATGTTTAATATTTATTTTCATCTATTATATACTGATATCCAAATCATCCGGAAATAATTAAATAATTTTTGAACCGAGAAAAGAAAAAAACTAGATTTTATTAAACTGTACTCGAGTTAAAAACCGACTACTTGACATTCCTTCAACTCTGGAAAACGTACTAAATTTATTTATGTTAAAGCCTCATTAGAAAATAAATTTAAAGATCTCATTTCGTGAAAGCGATTTCCAAAGAAATCGCTTAAGGGTAAACTTCGGGAATTTCAAATTTTTTATTTATCTGTTAAACCGCAATTTGAATTTAAAGATAAAAATGTCTTAAAATAATGATTATTAAGGAAGTTTAGAATCGAATGGTTCAGGATTCTAATGGTGAGATTAACTACATGTTCTAAATTAATCTGATTACTGAAATATGCATGAAAAATATGGTGTAACCACTCTCAATAATAATAACGTTTCATTCTAAGCTTAAATAGTGTACGTCGTTGAAAATTTTATATATATATATATATATATCTTTATTTTGTTTTCAATAGTATTGACTGTGTGGAGACATCATTACTTTCAAAAATAGCAACCCTGACTAATGACTTTTGTATCTTTTTTTCTGTTTAGCTTCCGAAACCACCCTAAGGTATTACCTGAGAGGATGATATGTAATGTAAATGAACTGTACTTTTGTAAAGTTTTAGGTCGACCACTCCTGAGATGTGTGGTTAATCTAAACCCAACCACCAAAGAACACCGGTATCCAAGATCTAGTATTCAAATTCGTATACAAGTAACTGCCTTTACTAGAATTTGAACCTTAGAACTCTCGACTTCGAACTCGGCTGATTTGCGATGACGAGTCCCTTTTGTACCTAAAATCTTTAACATTAAAAATACTGAAGCAATTAGTATAAAGCAACAAATAAAATGTTCATATTTTGTCAAGAAGTAAAACACTACTTCTTTCCAGTTGGCTTCATTACAGGCTATATTGTTATTTTATTTATTTTTCAACGTTTTCGAATAAATTTTCTTAATTTTTTTTGAAAAAAAATAATTTAATGTCAGCTTGACTTCGGGCTATATTTCGATAATCTAGGAATATTATCCAATATTAACGATGAAAATTTTCTTTTAGACTGATAAACTGTTTTTTTTTTTTTTAAATATGTTTCAGTTATTTGAAAAACTTAAATTCATTAAGTAACCCGGAGATTCCGGGTTCGAATCCCGGTCAGTCATGGCATTTTCATACACGCTACAAATCATTCATCTCATCCTCTGAAGTAATACCTGACGGTGGTCCCGGGGGTTAAAAAAAATAAATTCACAAGTTATTTTGGAGTTTACGATTAATAATTTATATAGCCTTCTCCTCCTCCTAAAGAATATATTTAGTGATGAAGGGTAAATTAATATCTTAAGGGTAATATTTTTAAACCAGTAATGGTTTAAAATCCAAATTTTCTGTTCTTTTTGACGATTTAAAAGTTTTTGGTATACTATACGTATTAATACTGTTTATTTTCAATTAATATCAATAATGAAAGAGGTGGGATTCGTAAATTAAGATAATTACTTTTAATAATTGTTAGTTTGTTAAACGATGTTTTAATCAAATTCAAGGTAATTAATTAAATTGTTAACAAACTCCAGCCGGTGATTTAAGAAGATTATTTTTTATAATAGAAAAAGTTCTTTCTTTTATATCTTAATTACTCGCCCACCTCTTTTTGAGAAAATTGTTACTTATATTAAATTCTAATAAAACTTTATTATAGCTATTCTCATGGTAAATTTATATTTCAAAGTGTGTGTCCGCGTGCACCGATTTTTTTGTCGATTGGTCTGACTTAATTAAAATTATATGATTGAAGTAAATTATGAATTGCAAACATCAGTTTTATTAATTAGATTCTGATATTGGTAATAAGTTGTTTAATAACACTGAAAATACTTTTAATATATTTTATTTATTTTAACCCGTACTTTCTTTCAAGTACGTGATGGGTACTTGATGTTCGAGGCATTAACCGCAAAATACCTTTTTAGATTTTCTTGTCACAATAATAATAACAATGTTGGACATATGTAGAATGTGATGTATGTCTTTCGTTTAGGGTTAGTTTTACATATAATTACACGGTAGCGAAGATGAAATTTCCATCATCTAAATAGATTAAAAATGGTTTATTGATTCAAATAATTTTTTTTTTTTCATTTTAAACGATAACCAAAAATACTCCCTGTTATTAGAATAGTTTATTAATGATTATGATATTCCGGAATGAATTTTCTTGATTTTGGAGCTCGTAGACAGCTTCATTGATCTACGGTATAACTTGCCGTATCCTTGGATTACCTCGCTACGATGTGTTGTTAATTAGACCCTAATAATATAATGATGGTTAGGAATTAAAATTGGAAATACTTTTTGATGTTCTTACTGGTGTAGTTTATATAGTCGTATATTTTCCTTTTTTCCCTTAATTCATAATACTTCCTGCTCTTTTTGTTGTTATTCATAAATGGTTTTTAATCAATAAATCTATAATTTACCAATAAAAAGATAATAATATTAATAAATTATTTAACGTTAAGGTTGAATGGTTATCCTGAAATAAAAGGGTATACGGTTGTATTATAACTATTATATCATAAGCCATGAATAAAACTAGATTCTAGGATTATTTTGTTGTTAGGTTTCTGATATCTAGTACACTTTACTAGATTGTTATAACAACTTAAATACAGAGGAATGAATACAATAACATCAACAACCGACTGGCTATACAATACTTATATAAAAAAAAATAAAATAAAAAAAACCAAGCAGTCGACTAGTAGCACTGTGTGGTAGCTCTGAACGTTCTGCGTCTCACCACGCACACCATTCCACTGGACTACTGCCTTGCCTTGAAGAGGTCGTAGCTCCTTGTCTGCGCGTTAGCAGCAGCAGCATCTAACTTGGAGAAGTAACGACGACATCGACAACGTCTATCGTTTGCTGTTAGCCTGGTATTGTACTAGCCTTATTACTTACATCATCTTCACGTGTTTTACCTACCACTCCTTTTTTTTTTTCTTGTATTACTCGCGCGCTCATTCTTTTCCTCTCGTCTGCACAATCTAACGGCCCCTTGTTCTCTATATTAAAACATACTTATCATCTCATACAAAATACATTTTCTTTTAGTTAAATATTATTCTCAGTATTATTTTTATTTAATTAGTATTCAGAGTGTATGTATTGTATACATACTCAGAACATCTGAACATTTAAATATTTTTGTACAAGATTCGAATTTAAAACAAAGAATAAATACCGTAGTAAATTAACTGTTTTTTTGTTGTTTTTTTTTTTTTTTTAGAATTATAAATTAATATTTGGGATTAAATGATTTTGAATTTGAGCCTTTATTTTTGGTTAAATTAAAATTCATTTTATAATGAATCGTATATATTAGTTATGATTTAAATGAAATCCCTATAATCTTCCCCTGATTAAAAGATATTTAAAAATGTTTTAGTAAAAAATATATATAAGGAAAGTTCCTATATAGACAATTATTCGTATTAATTTTTACGATTTTAAGTAAGTCTGTCGGACTTTTTCTTGGTCTGCTTTTATCGGTCATGTTGCACGGTTATGGTAGAGACTGTAAATTTAGTAGATTTAAACGTTATTTATTGTTGTGTAGGAATTGAAAAGCAGATGTAAAATCAATTGCAATTATTGAAAGAATTAAGAGAGATTAAATAGTTCTCGTGCTGAGAAGATATTCGTCGAATTGTTAAGAAAGTTTAATTGTTATATTGATGATTATTAAATATTGCAGTTATGTTAGTAATAAAATGTTTAAAACCGAGAGAAGATGTGGCAGTCAGCATCAAATAGATAAGATCCGATGTTCAGTCTATCCAAGCCAAAGAACTCTGGGATAAAACGAATAGAAAGAACAAACGTAAGGAGTGGTAGTATGCATTACCGACCTACGTATTGCAGATTCTAGTTATTTCCCCTCGTAATTGGATTTTTATAATCAAATGAATAAATACTTAAAATAAAAAATATATTAAAAAAAATGTTAAAACACCACTCTTAAATTAAACGCACTAAAAGGTAAAAATTAATGTTAGGGCGGTATCTCAGAATGGATTTGACAAAAACATTTAATGGTGATACGTAAGATTATGTGAAAGTCATAGCTTCAAATTAAAAAATTGATGTTTCTGTCAATTTTTTAAAATGCTTGATGAATGGCCTAAAAAGTGGGGTGCACGCACCCCACTTGTTTGTCAAATCCATTCTGAGATACCGTAAAGTTATTTTGAACCTTTTAGTGTGTTTAATTTGAGTGATGTTTTAAAAACACTTTTACATTTTTTATTTTCTACTTTTTAGTCTTCTAAAGTTTATACTTTACAGCTGTGTTACCGCACAGGTTTGAGCGTCTTTAGCGAAAGATCGGATCGGTACGTTTTACGGTGGGTGAGTGCAATCAAAACATAGGATTAAACGATTTAATTTCCGGATAACCAAGATCCGGTTGATCAAGAGTGTAGCCGATGCATTAAACGGTTAACGCTTGACTGGCTGATACATACGCCGTTTGAATCGTGAAAATCGGACGAGCGGTTGCCGAGATATTACGATGACATCCCATCGCACCCCCTCCACAATTTCCGAACGGCGCCCTGGGGGCACTTAAAAATATCATCCAATGGGTATCACTGAGAGCGGATAGAGATTGGTCGAGGGGGTCGAAGAAATTTTTCAGAGCGCTAGGACCGACCGTTCTCGAAATATTTGCGATTTTCGTCCGAAAATTCGGATCCGGTTATAAAGTACTAAGTTTTCCCAAAACATCGAACGCGAATTTTAGATCCAAACTTACCCAAACAGTCTAGGTTATCTTTCATTAAGAAAATTTCTTTCACTAAGAAAATATACATGTAAACGAGGTTACATAAGTTTAAAGGGCATTTTTTTCACTTAGCAACTTGGGACATCTTAGCGACTTGAAAATGTTGTCATCAGGAGCAAATCTGTATGCAAAATTTCAGAGCAAATGGATGAGCGGAAGTACTTCAAAGTTTGACCGAAAGGTTCCGTACCGTGAATCTCACATACACAGTCCAAGAGCGAGTTAATATAAGAGTGGTAATTACTCGATATTTTCAATTATTGAACGGGTAGAAGGAAGGATTCGATTCTGATCCTTCTACAATGTATTTTTGAAATTTGTATTTCTTGCGAAGAATTTAGCTTGTTTCTGTCATGTTCCCGAGGATTTTTTCCTTTCAGTTAATTTTTTGAAAGCCATTTTAATTCTAGTACTGATAATGGTTTAGCAGGAACTTGCTTTATATCGGGTGTTTGGTTCTAGATATAAACTGTTTTTATCGGAGAGAGAGGTTATCATAAGATTCGCTATTAGCACATTACTAATTTTCACTCCAATATGATTTTAATTCACCTGGGGTTCGGGAATGTAAAGTCTAGAGCCGATATGAGACAGCCCTGTCCATGAGGGGTGAGATGCTCCCACCGTCGATAATCGGGCGATGACTCCGTTTTGTCACTAGGGGAGAAGTTACGACCGTAGTCCCGGTGAGGGATACCCTCGGGGGTTCCTCGCTCGACGCAAGGCACTGGCGGGGAATCCTTCTCGGATTCCCTGTTAGAAACGTGGCATTGGATGACCATAGTCCTGGTGAGGGGATCCCTTATTAGAGGCGAGGCACAGAAGACCGAGTTCCGTTTGTCTGGGTGAGGGCCTTGGAAACGGCATAGCCGAGTCCTTTGTTACTATGGACATCCTTAATTCGGCTCAATGATTTAAAGGATCGCTTTAAATAATTAACGACGTATTTTTTATTGAGTTTAATTACCCTTCATAAGAACTACTGGTAAAGAGAATTAACTGCTTGGAAGGATGGTTTTTTTTATAACTTAAATTTTTTTAGATGGTTGTAGAATAGATAAAGATATATTTAACAATTCTTCAAGATTTGGTTAATTTTTATAAGTAGTAATACTTGATAGCGAAAAACTAATAATAATAATAGACTGATGATATGTGTTTGTTTTTAATCTTAGGTGAAGGACGGTTTTATATTACTACGGGATTTTTTTTTAGTCGAATTAGGATAATTGGGAAACCTGTCAAATCTGACCCAAATTATATTTTTGATTCAACACCACGTGTAATTTCATCGTTTTATTTAAAGAATATAAAAAAAAATAGATCGTTACCTTTTTTGGGTATCACCGTACGCAGAAAATGAAAACTGTAAATAGATGAAATTTTAAAAAAGGTAATTCAGGTAGTTGTCTGTTTACTTTTTTGCCTATATTTCGTGTTACTTACCTTAAGAATGTTAAAAATGCTTATTAAAAATGTAAAAACACTTACTTTCATTTAATTTATGTTCTCGTTTAAATTTATTCATGAATTCGTTCCTTGATTCATAATAATGTTCTGTATTGAATTGTACTTAGCATTGAGCAGATGTTTTTATATACCTATGTGCGTGTTTCTGTATATATGTTACGTGTATGTGTGCGGGTGTGTTTTGTTTAAATATTGTATATGATAAGAGGTCTTTTGTAGTTATGTCATGAATAGAAAGACGAGTTTTGAAGTTGTTCAGGGTTGCATCGAACATGAAAAAGACCCGGGCCAACAACCATCTCGCGTCTGTCGTGGGACCGTTATTCTTACACGTGCCTAGTCGAATATTTTCTTCGCTTACCGTCTTTACTTACTGTACTACTCCTTCCACTACCGATTTCTGTACTTAAACTACACCACTGCATTACGATGATGTTTCTTGAATAAATAAAAGATAAAAAGAAAACACTTAGAACATTGTACTGTAGACCTTGAAATGAAATTCAATCCTAATATTATTGTAAAAAAAGTTGCATCATATTTTCGTGTTAACTGTTTAGTTTAAAAAAGAAAACAAATGACGGGTGTCATCCAGGTATTTACTTCAAGTTTACTTTTTACGTATGACCTTTTCAATATCGTCAACTTTAAAAAATTTATGTTCTTTGTTAAAATTATTTCTTATGCTGGAATTTGTATAAAATGTTACTTCTTTAAATAATCTGCTATGTTTTTCTTTATCATTCTTCATATTTAAAACTAAAATGAAGTTTTATAAATTTAGATTAACTCATTGTTTAAATATTCAGTTATTTTACATTCTGTTAAACAAGTTTAGAAATAAATTATTTGTAGTTATATTTATGTAAAAAATACTGAAAAAAAAAATTTTAAAGTAAAGAAAAACCTAGGAGATATGATGCGTAATAAAACTGAATCAGATTACCTAGTATCTGGTAGTATATTGAAGATAATCATTTGTTGATTGGTATATTTATAGTAAATAATCTTTTATATTCCATATCATATGTTACTAACACCTTCAGTAAATCCTAAAATCATCGGAGGATATTTAATATTCCCATTAGCTAACCTTGTAGATTAATCCTTAGGTTTTTTAATTATAATCTGTAGGTCTTAAATTTATTTTTCTTAAAAGCTCTTCTTTTTTCTAAAAGCTTAACATTCCAAGATTATTTTCATAGCAAATTCTTCATCTTATCCATAATAATTGCAGATGGGATTTTATATAGGATCAGTCGACGAAAGGAAGATAAACCCATTGACAGTTTCCAGATCTCAAGAAATGGCTCGCCCGCAAATACGGCAAGAGTTCCTTAACGGTCACAGGTGTTTTAAGGCATACGTGTATGGACGGATGCTGAGACCCTCCTCCGATTGTGATTATTGCTGAGAAGAGGACACCGCAGAACAAATGGTATTTTGTGGGATTGGTTCATGCAGCATAGGAAAGCATACCGGAGAAATATCGCCATCCTTATCTGAGAGATTATCATTGAGACTATATTCCAGACCAAACGACCGCGGCACACGGTATCCCTGATTTTTTTTTGGCGAGTCGGAGAAACCCCAGTTATGGGCAAAGCGTCGGGCTCGCTAACAAGTTCCGCCAGATGTTGTTAAAATGCGTACGTATGCCTGCGCCCTACCGACTAAAGCTCCATCTCACCAATTACTCATTACTATCTCAAGTATTACTCAGCCCCCGGAGTTGGCTTTGAGCTCAGGGGATCGAGAGTCCCCGTGCATCATCACCGTCGTTACCCCTTTGCTCTTCGGTCGATTACTTCTCCACAGCCTTATTCCAGGGATTTATCTACACACCAACTATTGTGAGCAACAATTCTGTTATTCGGTTCTGATATCAGGAGAAAGTCTATTCCAGACTCCACTGCCGCCATCCAGATCATATCATGAGCAGCCAAGCACCTGTTTGTATTCAAGTATAAGCACCTCAGTTGTTGCGCTTCACACTCCCGGTTACCCATCCTGTGACCGGCTTTGCCACATTGAACAAAGCAGGCACGGCTCCTGTTCATTCTCTTACATGTGGAAGCCTTGTGTCCAACCTTTCAGCATTTGAAGCAGTTTACCTCCGGCCTTCTGACCTCAGCTCGACACGACTGCCATCCATCCCAACCCCGTAGGGGGAAGACGCTCACCTTGTGACGTTACCGGTTGCCACACCACCCCCTCCGTTCCAAACCTTGAGGGGCTTTACCGGAGGTCGTCTTTAGATCCTCTAACTGATTACATTTCAGTCATCATCCAGGCCTCGGTCGGGTTGCAACCGATGTAAATGCCTCAAACATTTGCATTGGTAAAATACATATAAAATTTCGCCTTCACAGAGGTCTCAAACGGACATCTTCACATCTAACCTAACCTGATTCCCTCAAACTAACTGACCGAAATCGCGGAAGCGCGAAACCCGCGCCTAGTACAGATTAGACAACACTGTTCGTGAATGCCTCAGAAAACGAACGAATTTAAAGTTAAATCAATGTGCTACACTCATACCAATCAAAATTATGTCTTACGCAACAAAGAAGTTCAGACGTACTCCCAAATAAGTCGACCAGTTTAGGTCAGCTAACAAGGGGAACGCAACCTCATTCCGGAACACGCAGGAGCCGGGCGACTACCATCCAACGAGTATTCTCCCACCGGCCGTCAGCCGCTGTACCTCACTCGGCAACAGAACCACCGTGGCGTTTTGAGTGCAACCAAACGCTTGCCTCAACGTAACCTTGGCAGAGGTGGCGTCACTCAATGACCTCTTGACCGCGGCCATAATCTCATCCTTCATCACCTCGGCATCCCGATCTATAATATGTACTACAGCTATTCTTAGTTCTTTCTCAGCCACCGTCCCACTAGGAACAGATACCAGGAATTTCTCTTTTAAAGCCTGGAGCGCTCTTCCTCCGTCCTTTAGTCTAACTTTCAGGTCCTCTTCAATGCCCTTTCTAACGGACGGGATATCCTGAGCTAAGGCCTCTCCAACGACGTCTTAACATTCCTATGAAGGTCGGCGTAGGTGGCATCCTGTTGGCGCAACACCGTTGTTGCCATCTTCCGAAACTCCCTTGGGATCGGTCTGGATTTCCCATTCGCTAGGAAGATCGTGGCCTTTAAGTTCCACCTCCTGAGCCAGTACTCAAAGTCTTTCGAACTGAGATAACGGAAGAAATGCACGAGTGAGGAATTACTTCTTAATCTCATTTGGGATTATGTTCATATTAAAGTAGGTCCAGTCCCAGGTTGGAGAAAGTAAAGGAAAAAACAATAGGATTTATAATAAAAGCCTGTACTATCAAAAGTTTTGAGGCTCAAAAAGGGTTTAAAAATTTTTTACTTTGTTAATGATTTAAGGTTTTTTTTTAATGTATATACAGTAAGCTTTCGTTTAAAAATAGTATCTAGATTAATGATTGAAATAAAATGATATTTTATTATTTAAATTAACGTTTTCTAAAAAAAAGAAACAAAATTAAAAAACATGAAAAAATTGATGAAAATAACAATATATTTGTTATCTTTGAAGAATAGTCTGTGTTCATATTAAAGTTCACTATTGTGTGATTAATTTGTTTGAAAATAATAAAATTTTATATTGTAGAGAAAAAAAATTGTTAGTTCTAGAGGCCCTGAACAAATTAATATCAGTTGGTTTTATAGATATTGAACGTTTATTAAAAGATATTAAAGTTGTTTATTATTAAGTAAACTATTTTATTCTGTAAAAATTATTCTATTTTCAGATCTGATATATTAAAAACCAACGTAATATATTTTTTAAAAAATGACTTTTTCAGAATTTCTTTTTATTATCTTGCCTAAAAATGGGAATATAATTTTTTTTCTTCGATCTTTTAGAATTTCATCTGTTTGGTTGTGTGGCTTTAATATTTTTTATAGAATTTTTCACAAATTTTCTTGTTATTAGGCGAATCGAAAATGTATATTGATTTTTTCATAAATTTTTTAGTTTTAAAATTGCGGTTAATATTTTTTTTTTTTTTTTAACTTGAATGACGGGAGGATAGGTATAATGGAGTATAAATTCTCTAGCTAAGCTACCAATATATGTTCTTTCTATTCATTATATCACCTACTTTCAACGACTTAAATTTCCGTTTTCCGTTCATTTTTCAACGGCTACACATTAGATACTCTAAAGGTACTATTCCAACCTTAAGGTTACTTGAGACTCTTCTTCTTCTACCGCGTAGAACCTTTAATTTTCGTAATACGCTATTAAATATTTAATTTCGAGTTTGTTTATGTAAAAAATTATTTTATATTATTTTCCCTTAAATATTTTATTTATACCAAATTTTAAAAGCAAAAAAAAAGAACAGGGTTACAATGGAAGTATCTTCTCGACAGAAGAGATGTCCGTTGTCTATGAAAAAAATGCTTGTGATATTCTTAGTAGAATAAAGTTATTTTTGATGCTGTCTTACATTAAGTCTTACATAATCAATCTGAGAGTTGCATTTTTTTTTTTGTAGTATATTAATTCAGTTTATTTATCACTCTTATAATATATTCTGAATGATGATGATCATAGTTAAATTACAGCGTAGGACTACCACGTTTTCTTTATACAAAACATTTTGTTATAAAAGTAAAAAAAAAAACGATAAAATTAACAGTTATTCTGAATAAAAAATTCTTCAGCTATTTAAAAAGATTATATTCATGGACATGCGTATAAAGTAAAGAATCTTAGACTATTATCATTTTTATATTTATTCAGATATTATTATTATTATTATTATTATTATTACAGGTATCCTTTTATTTAGCACATAACTTTATATTAAAATTTTCATTTAAGTTATAAAATATGACTTGTTGAATTTACATACATATTATAAAAGGATTTCTTTAAATATACTACCGTTGAACAATATATATCATTAAATGATGCATATATTAACAATCATTCTACTATTTACTTTGTCGCATATCGAAGATATATTTCAAATGTAATACAATGTTGTAATATTATCATTTTTTATTATAGTACCGTATA
The DNA here is from genome assembly GCF_047948215.1 of Lycorma delicatula. Taxonomy (NCBI): domain Eukaryota; kingdom Metazoa; phylum Arthropoda; class Insecta; order Hemiptera; family Fulgoridae; genus Lycorma; species Lycorma delicatula. Next base: position 118,041,073 of record NC_134461.1, on the reverse strand, counting down.
TGGAATTCTACTAAATCTAGTACCTTAGTAAGGGAAATTCTGGAAGACTTATTATTAAAGATGATAATAAGCTTTATTAATGTAAATAATAAAATTTTAAAAATCCAGTCAAAGATTTAATAGATGTTTTAAAATCAGTTCAAAAAAAAATCAAAACAGGAAAAAGAAAAGGTAGCTTTACGACCCACCGGGTCGGTCTAGTGGTAAACGCGTCTTCCCAAATCTGCTGATTTCGAAGTCGAGAGTTCCAGCGTTCAAGTTCTAGTGAAACCAGTTACTTTTATACAGATTTGAATACTAGATCGTGGGTACCGGTGTTCTTTGGTGGTTGGGTTTTCAATTAACTGTACATCTCAGGAATGGTAGAATTGAGACTGTACAAGAATACACTACATGTGCACTCATACATATCATCCAAATTCATCCTTTGAAGTAATAATAATAACAATTTTTTTTTACAAAATAAACAGATTACATATGAAAATAAAATTATTTACAGTTATAAATCCATAATATATAAGCTTAGTAGACATAAAACCAAACAATATAATATAGAAGTAAAATAATAAAAGTAAATATTTATTACATAATCTTTTGGAACTAGGTACCTCCTATAGTAATAATTGTTTTGGAGGTTATTATTTTTTAGTTTTATTTATTGTATAATAGTCAAATGTGGATTTCCAAGTTGGATTTCAAAATTAATTACACGTTAGAAGTCTTGCAGTACTAAGATATTAGCTAGTGACAAAATTATATATATATATATACATATACAAATTACTCAGAACTGTAAATACAATACAAGAATACAGTGATAAAATTGAAAATGAAATTATCCTAGATAAAATTGAAAGAAAAATAACAAAAATAAAGATAATAAAAATATGAAACTTTTAGTCCTCGATTCCACCCAGAATCGCAGGTAATTCCCGGAGGCTAAATAGAAAAATAAGGTAGCTATTACGGTTTTTTTGTGAAATTTTAGGCTTGTTTCTATGTTTTTGCTTCAGAAAAGGCTTATTATATTTTAAAATACAGTGTATGTTGGTCAAAATTATCTTATAATCGTTTGTACTTTATACTTTCAAAAGTAATATTATTTTTTATCAACTTCACCTGAAAAGTATGCTATTTATTTGGTTCTTTCTAACTGTAGAATAGCTGTACAGCATTTCATGAAATACATATATTAAAAATTCACCTTAATCATACGAGTGACACCGGATTATATCACGTTTTTAAGTATAACGTATTTTTATAACAGTGATATTATTTGTATAAAACTGAAAAAAAAAAACATATTTTAAATTAAATCGTTTCGTTTTCTCCAACCAGTTTTCTAGTTTCTACCGGGTCTGGAGGTGTGTGTGTGTATAGGCAAATGTAATTGTCGCTACCGGCTTGCCAGGCCCGACGTAGCTGCAGTGTAAGTGTAAATGTACCGGTAAAAATGTAGTCTGGAACAGATTCAGGTCGACCACTCTTGAAACGTGTGGTTAATTGAAAACTCAACTTAAAGCTAAAGAACACCGGTATCCACAGTCATTCAAATCCATATAAAAGCAACAGTCTTTAAAAGGACTTGAAAAATCAACTGATTTTGCGATGACGAGTTTAAATACTAAATTAACCACTAGAATTTAAATTTATAATCAAAATATTACAGTATAAAACTGAATTTTTATGAATAAGATAATAAAATCTTTGTGTAATAAGTGACTCTAGTTACATTAAAAAATAAACAGTTTTAAATATTTGACTAAAATTTAAATATAGTATTTGTGAAGTTCACGTAGCTGTTTCTTGGCTGGAAAATCTCGTAATTATATATTTTTTTGACTAAAATTTAAATATAGTATTTGTGAAGCTCATGTAGCTGTTTCTTGGCTGGAAAACCTCGTAATTATATATTTTTTTTATTCTTCCTCTTCTTATATTATAATAATAAAAATAGTCTATTTACTTTTCTGATAGATGTGTTGACGTTATTTAATAAACAACGAATTTAATTTTGGAGTTTTCCTTGTTGGTTGTTTTTATTTAGAAATTTTTTTTACATCCTGTTTCTTTATTATTCGATTTGTAGGCAGTTCAAGGTCAGTTGTTCTTTCAATGTTTTTCCTAACTCTATTTCAAATCTTTAACTTAAAAAAAAGTTTGGTCATCTAGGTGTCAAGATTAACATGAAACATTCTATATTACGTTATTATTTCACTTTTATCGGTTTAATAATAATGAAAATAATAATAAATTAAATTTTCTATAATAATAGATATATTGTATGCAAGATTTATTTTAGGTCAACAAGTAAAATTGCATTTGATTTTAAACGAGATAAACTTGCTTATATTAAATGAATGATGGATTTCTTGCTCTCCTCGGTGTATCACTCTCTAATTCAACTGTAGTTAACTTTCGTTCGGCTTTCCTTCCACCTTACATTTAACAAGTTTCTAACCTACAAGTATTTTATATACAACCTTCTATAGTTATATACTTTCATAAGAAGATAACCTTCATTCATCTATTGTTGTGAAATAACTGTCTTTTATATATATATAATATATATATATATATATATATATATATATATATTTTACTTTTGTTTACGATGTTTTTGCCATTTAAAGTCAACGTTTCTTATATATTTTTCCATTATTCATGAAATTTTTTACAGTAAAATTGATTATGTTTTTATTTATTTAAAATCCGTTATAGTTTGCTGTAAAATAAAAATAAAGAAAAAAGGTTGATAAATGGATAACCAACAGATTGCTAAGTTAAAACATTCAATTTAAAAATAAATAAGAAAAATAAAAAGAGTAGTAATAATAGCCATATGTCATACAAAAGAGATAATTCATTTCATTATTGTGCCAGAAATACATATTGTCGAATTCGAAGAATTTTTACTTTCCTGGGAACATAGGGGAGCGTAGAGCTAAGCCACAATAAGGAAAGTATGTTAATCAGTAACATAATACCGCTTAATATTAAGCTCAGAACATCTGTGCATGCTTACCTTAACATTTAAAAAAAATATTTCCCTTTCCGAATAATCGAAAAAATCTATCTTTTTATTTATTGCGTATTTATTAACCGATTTTTTCTTCCTAGGTATAGCAGTAGAACAAGTTACATAAAAAAAATACTTTGGGGCAATATTAAGAGTGGGGGAACTGATCAAAGATTAAAAATATAGATTTTTTTTGATTTTTTTTAAAGTTTCAATAATAATATTGCAATAAAATTTCATCATAATTCACCCCCACCCAAAAAATATACTAAGTAAATTTTTATTGGTTCCACAGTTTTCAATGGAATTTTTTTTTCAATTTCTTCCATAATATAGATAAATCAAACAAATTTCTTGGAAGATGTAGGAAAACGAAAAATAAAAAAATCGATTATTTAAATTTGTAAAAGTTTTTTTGTTTATTTAAATCCCTCCACCGCAAAAACGTTTAGGAAACGTTTTTAATGTATAATTAATTATTATGTGGGTCAAACACATCAAAGAATTAAAATCGAGATGTTACAAACTTTTAGATATGCTGGAAGTCCTTAGTAATACCAATTGGGGTGCGGATCGGACATGAACATGTATGTTGCGTTTTTACTATTCCTTAGTTCGTTCCCGTTTAGATTATGGTTGTGTCGCCTACTCTTCAGCGCGTGATGTCGTTCTTAAAATGCTGGATGTTGTACATCACGTTTTCCTTCGGCTTGCGTCAGGTGCCTTTAGATCAAGTCCTGTCGTAAGCATCCTTGGGTGACCCATCACTTTGGGATAGACGGATCCAGGCATTCGCATCTTATTTCACCCGTCTTAAGGGACAGCCAAATCACTCGGTCTTTGACGCAGTCCTTGGAAATCCTTATTTTCAAAGATACAAGGACTGTCCACGTCATACTGCACCTGTATGTATTCGCACCCAACGTTTACTACACCTTATGAATGTTGACGCACCTTCTGTTTTTCCAGTTTATTCGCGTTCATATCCTCCGTGGAGAATCAACCTTGTAAATTTTATGTTTGATCTTACGATATACAATAAGGAACCAATGCCACCTATTTTTTTTCAAGAAATGTTTCACCATATTCTCTTCAAGACAAACCCAGACGCAGTGGTACACGGATGGATCGAAGCAGCACGATACTGTTGGATGAGCATCCAGCTGGTATTACGAGTGTCTTTACTGCTGAACTGCTGAACGTTGTAAATAAGGCTTTGAATATCATTAACCCGAAGTACCGTCATATTCTTGTTTGTAGTGACTCGTGTAGTGCTCTCCAAGCCTTAGATGATTTTTATTCCAGATATCCTATCGTCATCGAAATCTACAATGCAATCGCCAAGCTGAACCATCGCAACACACAAGTGAGTTTCTGCTGGATCCCTAGCCACATGGGGATTCTGGATAATGAACGTGTAGATTCCGCTACTAAAGACGCATGTAGTCAACCATCCTTCACTACCCGTGTTACTACATGGTTTACTATGTAAACTCACTTTTCGCACAAAGTGGCAGGATGACTGGACGGAGTCGATAAACTCCGGAACATTAAAGGTTCTGTGTTTCTATGAGACTCCTCACACTGAAAATTTCGTCGTGAGGAAGTGGTCCCCTGCCGATTGAGGATTGGACATACGAGAGCTACTCACGGGTATTTGATGTCAGCAGTAAACGCACCAGTATGCATACGTTGCAACTGCCGCTTGACTGTGCGCCACATCATTGTGGACTGCATAAGTTATGCTGCCTTGCGTCGTAAATTTAAATTACCCAGGAATTTTCGTCAAATCCTGGGCAATAATAAAGAAATTTTGGACCGTGTTTTTTTGTTTCTCCGAAGTGTTTTTTTTTTTTTTACAGTAATTGTTTGTTACAGTTTTTTATAGACAGTAAAATGTACGAAAAATGGTTGATACAAAGAAAGTATGAAGTGCAAACCACAAAAAAACAATATGTTTTATATATATATTTATATTTATATTTATATATATATATACTACGTTCACATCCTAGTAAAAGCAGTTACTTTTATATGGATTTGAATACTAGATTGTGGATACCGGTGTTCTTCGGTGGTTGGGTTTCAATCAACCACACTTCTCGGAAATGGTCGACCTGAGACTCTACAAGACTATATTTCCTTTACACTCATACATATCATCCTCATTCATCCTCTGAAGTAATATCTGACGGTGTTTCCCGCAGGCTAAACAAAACAAAAAATTGAGGCCCTAGCCCCCTTGGGATTGAAATTGTGAATTAAAGATATTCATTAAAAAAATATATATTAATTCTTTTACTGCATTATACTTCTGTTACTATGGCAACAGAAATTTAATGAATACCTGTACAATATTTAATATTCGCATTACTATAGTTACTACTATTCTGTCTTTTGTAATTTAGTTTTTTCCTTCTAAGTGCCTGTACATTTCCTTCCTTGTTTCGGTCTTTTCTTTTTTCTATATCATGTCTTCTTTCAATATTCTTTTGTCTTCTTTCAATCTATTCATTATGCACTGTAAGAAGAAATCGACTAGGACGATCGTCAAATACCGCTAAGCGCAGCCGGGTTTCACGAGTACATGAAGCCAAAGAGGAAAGAGATCAGCACCTGAAGCTTGAACGAGAATATAAATGCGCAAGTTTCTCATAACCATGAGGATAAAGAATGCGTCGGGAGTCCAAGGAGCTCGACATAAGGGCTATTCATTCATCCAATTAATGAGTATCTTTAATTAACTGTCTAGTATATATTTAAAAAATCTTTATTGATTTAAAATAATTTTGTAAGAGATTTAAAAATCGATATTTTAAACATTGATCGGCTACCTCCACCATTAATATTGCCCCCAAAGTCTTTTTTTTTTTCACTACACTACTACTATTATGCCTTGGAAGACATAAAAAAAAAGCTGACAATGTTATAATTCTTTTCTGGCATTGGTTACATATTCTTATACAGTAGAAAAATAATTATACATGCAAAAGTTACCTAAGATTTTTTTTTGTTGGTGGCGGTTTACGTAGCGACACACTCGAATATCTCTTAAATCCCCAGATGCCATCAACGATCGGTTCAGATTAACAATATGCGACATTGTGATGAAAATTAACGAAATTCTGGATGAACATGATCATAATAAAAAGAAATGATTGTATTCAAAGAACTAGGTTGTGCTAGTACTTAGTTGAGTTTTAATAATTTTGACCAGTGGCTAGTCCATTCGTCACTAGCTAGGATGTTAAATTATATAAGTATGTAATATTATTGGTAAATAAATGTATATTATTATTAATCAGAACGTATTTTATTTTTTGTTTCAGGTATTAATAATATTTGTGTTTACCATCTAATATACATTGTAAGTACAATAACTCGATTTTAGTCTAGTTATAATTAAAGTTTTTTTTTGTATTTCTTGAAACCCTATAAATAGTAGTATTTTCCGAAAGAATTTACTCCGTTGGAAAAACATTTGGCTAAGAGCCGTTGTGTTTTTGAATTAGGATATTGTGTATTTCACTTCCGCTAAAATAAAACAAAATAAAAAAAAAAACAGAGTACATAGTACATATATTCTATTAAATCGAATAATACTATATATTAACTGTTTTATAATCTCATTAAAAAAAGAAAAAAAATTAAGAAAAAGATTCGTTATGCGTGTATGTTTTATTTACATGCAAACATTTGTGTTTAGTACTTAATTGTCTTATCTCATAGATTCTATTTATTATATTATATGACTTTTCTCTTCCTTATTTTCCTTCTTTTTTAAGATCTTTCGTAAGTTTTTTCAAGTACAAAGTTAGACATTTTTATTTTTATAAAGGAAATTTTTATTTAAAAATAAGTTTAGTATATTTATAAATAAGATTGGAATATTTATCGATGTTACATAAATAATAAAATATGTAGTTCTAGCAGTTTCGGCGGTAATACCGTCTTATGAAAGCATTGAATGAAAGCAAAGAATAATAAAGCATTGTTTGAGTTAGCGTAAATCATTATTTTAAATATTTTGTCAAAAATCTACTAAAACTATTAGCATATTGATATTAGCATATTAGCATATGTTTTAAAAATATTTATAATTTAATGATGCTTTTACCGATTCTTGCCTGAATTGGCGTAATGATAATCGTAATTCCTCCTTAAACATCTTTTCCTTGATATTTAAGTTACTACCATGTAGGTTGATTATTAGGTAGATTTCACTAGAGATTGTTTATTAGGTAGATATAGTAGGTAGATTACTCCCGTAAATAAATATATATCGGTACAAAGGTAGATTACTCCCGTAAATAAATATATATCGGTACAAACATAAAATTCAGTTCGATTAAGGAGGAAGAATAGCATTATGACATCAGCAGTATTTCCAAATGATACGTAATAATAGAATTAAGTTGCTTACTGTCAATTACGAATAATTTCATTATTCCTAATACTACACTTAATCATACGTCCTAAGATTATTGATAAAATCATTCCCGTAAATAATTTTCAACAATTTTTTTTATATAATCAGGTCAAATATCTTCTTTACTGAACTGTACTTCTTCGTGGTAAATACATGTTTTCGTCATTAGACATATTTAGACCAGTATATATTCTCTAAAAATCCTCCACAATGGACAAATCAAAATAGATTTACAGGTGCCAGCAATTTGCTTACGTAAAGTTTTTTTTTTTTTAAGAAAAACCCTTATTTATAATCGTTGTGAATATATATATTAGCGGTCATAGGGTTCCGTCTAGCCAGGAACCCCCGCTGTGTTTGTTGTCTTCATGGCTGTGAAAATAACTCTGATAAATAACAATTAAAGCCTGAAAAGCTCTCTTTTGTACAACGTTTCCCTCGTTGTGATCTGATACGCTCCTCCTGTAGACGAACATATTTTTTCGGTTCCCCTTTCCATTTCCAAGCATGATAATACGAACAGACTTTTTTTATGGCACCAGTGTGTCGATTATCGGCATACTTAATCTGTACATAATAGCTAAAGCCACTTCAATCCATATGTAACCATGGTAATTCTACAATGACATCAGTATGAACTTATAAAGAATTTAACTGTAATTCGCGTTGCAAATTTAATGCAGCTCGAGTCTGGGCGTAGCGTTCTCGGTCAGCAACTAACGTAATTTAGTTCTTTCAAAGGACCGAAATACTCTCATTGTTTTAGTACACTTTGATTAATAAGAAACGTTACTTCTTTCTCTTGAAGGCTTACCTTTTAACTTTTGTCAATTCTATATCGACAGCCGAAATAAACAAACAAACCTCATAAAATTTCAAATGTGCTAATTTAAGCTAATTAAAATAATAATAGTAATTTAATAATAATCATGTAATAAAATATTAAAATATTTAAACTTTAAAAGAAATATAAATATTCATTTATTTTCTTTATATCTTAACCCCCATCAGAAATATCGTGATAAATCTAATTGAAAATAATGACCAAGACTTTTGTAATAAATATGCAAAGTTTTATTAAAATCTGTCGAGTAGTTTTTGCGTGATGCGCGCATAGGGACGACTCCCATTATATGTATAATGTAATGTTTGTGGAATATACAAAATTATGTATACATAAATGCAAACGTTTATATCGAGTTCTGTCTGTCTGTCTGTCCGTTTGCAACAGCATCATGCGTGACCAACGGACCGATTGTTTTCAAATGTTTACGATATATTCGTGTTATCCCAGGGAAAGTTTTAAGCCATAGATCGATGCCCTAGCCACCGTAGGGGGGGGGGGGTGAAGTTGTGAAGTTTTCCTCGTCAAAGGTCTGTGTACTTTAGTTACCATAGTTACTTACTTACCTACTCATAAGTTACTACTATTCTGTATTTTGTAATTTAGCTTTTTTTCCAGGTATCTGTAGTCTGAATACTTTTGTTACCTATCTGTATTATTTTCACAATCATAAAGAACACAGCGGGGGTCCAGAAAATGGACCTTTTGACCATATATATATACTTTTTTTTTCCAAGAAGTTAGCATTTACTTTATTTTTGAAGTACTTTCAACCATTTGAAAGCACGCAAGTATATTTCCAAAAAATTAAATAGAATCATTTAATTCGATCGTCAGTTATATTAACAGAATTTAGACATTGTATAAATGGATCACCGGGTTGGTCTAGTGGTGAACGCGTGTTCCCAAATCAGCTGATTTGGAAGTCGAGAGTTCCAGCGTTTAAGTCCTAGTTAAAGCCAGTTATTTTTACACGGATTTGAATACTAGATCGTGGATATTGGTCTTCTTTAGTGGTTGGGTTTCAATTAACCACACATCTCAGGAATGGTCGAACTGAGAATGTACAAGACTACACTTCATTTACTCATACATATCCTCATTCATCCTCTGAAGAATTATCTAAACGGTAGTTACCGGAGGCTAAACAGGAAAAAGAAAGACATCGTATAAATACTGTTTTCTATACCACTGACAACAAATTTTTCTTAATATTTTACATATATTGAATGGAAAATTCGATATTTATTTGTATGCACAGCCAGCTTCTTTGATTTCTTTAATGAGTTATTTAGAAAAAATTAATCTTTATCTTCCTGATTTTGTCGGTGTTGTCAACATTTCTGTAATGAGTAAAGCAAGCCATCTTCAGTCGATAGTATAATTGTATCTTGTAAATAGGTTTCCGCTTATTAAATAAGGTATTAATAAAGCCCTTTTCTTGTTTCATTAGTTATTAATAAACTTAATTTATTTTTACTAACTTGATGTCTATAAGTATGTTTTGTTTCCGAAACAAGAAATTAAATTTAGAAATTATTTTTCAGTGTTTCAGAAATTAATTTTAGTGGATGATCGTAAATGACTAAAAGGGAAAGTGGAGACCATAAAATTTTCTAATTGTCTTGAAAGAATGATTTGAAAAGAATTTAAAACATATATAAATTATTTGAATAAATTCTCCTTGCAGAAATTCTCTTCACCCGGGTGCGCGCGTGAGTGTGTAATAAAGAAAGAAAATGAAATAATTATTTTTTCAATATACATGGAAGCGCATTTGTCATTAGAATGCTAATAAATTAATTGTCATTCAATAAAAAGAAGTTACTAATAAAAATCCTAAACGTTTGACGACTAGAAAACAATGAGTTTTATGTTAATTAAATTACGATTTGCAATTAAAAAAAAGGTTGAAAACAGATCGGGGGGAGCTATATTATTTGAACGACGGATTACGGTTACCCCAGGTCTAGGTGTGGTGAGCCAGGTCAGGGCAAACCGTGACGACGCCAGGCCGGGGGTGGTTTACCGGCCGACGGGAACGTCGGGGAGAGAGGCGGTGTCGGTGGCGGTAGGAGTGTATCGTGGTGTATAGTGTCGGGCCGGGGGTGGTAGATTTCTATCGATCTGCCGAACGGCGAAGTCGGCCTGTCCTCGACCTTGGTTAGCGTGTTGGTAAACTTTGACATTTGGGCCACGTGATGCCGGCCTTGGTGGGTCGTTGTCACATCCGTTGGTATACGCCATCTTGACTATCAACGTCACACTATAGTGTGAGTAGATGCGCGCGCACTATCTTCTAATAATACGTACCATTACAAATACGGAAACCGAAAACAATTGTAAACACTTTCAATCTTTATTGAGTATCGATTGGTTAAATTAAACTTAGAAATAATTTCATTACGTAACGTATTTTTAATCTCTCAGAGGAATTAAATTTATCATTTTTCTAATTTAATTACCCATGATTATTATTATAATGATTAAGATATAATAATATTTTTTAATTTACAAAATTCAGTGAAAATAAGTCTTCGATTTAAACTTTTTATTAAGATTTTTCTTATTTTCAATATTAAAAAAAGATAGTAGGAAGAACTTAATTAATTAAGAACTTAATTACTTAATTGAATTAATTCAGAAACCTAACTTAAAATAGCAACGATCGGAAACACTTACGTACGTTTTGATAATTACTAATATTAAAACGTATTATTTTTCATTAATAATTTTAACATACTTAAGCTATTCTATATGAATTAAGTCTCTTATAACCGAAATACTTTTACATCTTCCCAAATGTTTTCAAGATAATTTCCCTAAATCAGCTGTTACAAGTAATTATCTTAATCATTTGGAAATTTTAAGCGTATGTATAACTGATATAAAACTATAAATTCAGTTACTACGTCGAAAAATTAAATTATACGTTTTAAAATTATGTTTTTATGGAGGGATAGATATATAACATTAATGGTTGTAGTTAACCTGATGCTGGACGAAGTCACTCCCGAAAATGGCATATCAATTTCCATTAATATTGCAATTTTATAATAAAAAAAAAGGGTAAGGAATAAACTCCTTCTATTGTCGAATATCAGTATGCCAAACCATCTAAAATTCAGATGATATTAAGATCTCCAAGAGATACCTTAACTTTATTGAATTTAGGGAATGAATTTATAGTAAATCATTACTCTTAGAGAAAACAACTCAAACTAGAGCTTTTTGTATCTCAGATGTTTTAAATGCGTCACATCCTTAAAAAAAAATTAGATACATAATTTAAAGGAAAATATTACTATGTACTCCTTTCTATTAGGATAAAGTACTTATACATACATATAACAAATTATTATACCTACTGCTTATGTTCAGAACGAGAAATTTTAACGATAATTAACTATTTTTATGCTATTTTATCCAGTATTCGATTTCTTTGTATTTCTTACATTATCGAAAACTTAACCTGTCCAGATCTAATGCTCATTAGCCCAAGAGTTTTCAGAAAAAGGTTTTCATCTTTAAATTCTAAAAATTTTAATTTTTTTTCAAAGTTATTTTTCTTAATTTTGAATGTATATCGATGTATCAATATGTTGTATATATACATACAATTTTATAATTATAATATCGATATTTTATATTATATCGATATATTCTGATTTCTTTTATTATATTGTCATAATACATTCGTAGTTTTCTTAAGAAATATCGGTTAAGTGTCCGGAACAAATATGAATTATGAACCGTGAAGAACTGTTGACGAAAAAAACGTAAAAAAAAAGGCTGGTCGATAACCGTCTCATTTTCAACGACATCCTCTATTTAACAGTGAAAATATTACTACAACCAACACGATTATTATAACTGGGATTTTTTTTTTATCACAGCTATCTTAAATCTGGGTTATAAAATTTGAAACTGAATTCTAATGAATTAAATTGTAGTTGATTTTAAAGTTTAAAACCAGTTATTTCTTTTCTCCTTGGTTTTAGATTTTTTATTTTTTATTTACTAAAAAAAAATTTTACTTTATAATTTAACGGAAATTTGAGTCATTGAAGCATGTACCATATATTTACAGTAAGTTATAACTTAATCAGGTGTAATATAACGAAAAATGGTGTTATTGTTTAGTTATATGATACAGTAAAAAATGTTAGAGAAGACTTTCCTTACTAGTATACAGTTTTTTTTTAAATCTAATTAAATAAAAATTGTAATAAATATGCTATTTAAATCGTAATCAGATATTATATATATATATTAGATTAATCATATCAAGAATGGTAGTTTTGTTTTCCTTTGAATAATAAAAAGGCAATTGATTACCACTTACCTGGAAGGATTAAGTGAAACCTTTTAAAATTTCTTGATGCGATCAGTATTACAGAATGAGAATTTAAAAATAAATACAAGAGAAGCGGATATTTTATGTATTAATACATAAAAATAATTATTCTGTAAAATAATAGCGATGTAACCACGCGTTCTTGATAAATAAAAAATATACTAAATGTAATAACAGTTTTAAGATGTTTTATTTGTAAATATTCGAGTACATGATATACTAATATGAAGAAAAAAGGTAACAACAAAGTTTATATACTTTCCGGGCGCATTGATTAATGAATGAAAAAAGCTTAAAACATTTTTTAAAAATGTATTTTTTTTCTGCTCTTTTAGCTCCAAAATGACTTCCCAAGAAAGGTTTTTGATTTCTCTAATATTAAATAAAAGAAGTGAAAAAAATTCCACTGAAAAATGTACAACCAATAAAAATTTACCTAATTTTTTTTGGGTAGCGAATTATTGTAATATTATTATTAAAAGTTTAAATAAACTAAAAAAGGTTTTCAAAGATTCAAAAAGATCCATATTTTAAAAATTTGATCGGCTTCTCCACCACGAATATTTCCCGAAAAGTTATATTAAGTTGGTCACTTGATACATACTATACTTAAGAATACATAAAAAAATTTCGGTTAAAAATACGCAGTAAATAAAGATTGCTTTTGTTGATTTTTGCGGAAGTGGGAATTTTGGGGCAAATTTTTTTTGGGGGCTTAAGCGGGGTTATGTTTGCAAAATGTTGAGAAAATTGACCCCGAAAAACTACGTACCCCGAACCCCTGGAGATATTAATCTTAAAATTTTACCACAAAATTACCCCATATACACGAGTCCCAGTGCTAAATCTCATCAAAATATCTTTATCCAATCAAACAGTTATTAAGCGTCAAACACGTTCACAGATACGTACATACGTAAGTACGAACACTACCCTGCCCCCTCCACATTTTTTTTGGGAGGTTTCTGGGTCGTGAAACGTGAATTATCTTTGTGAATCGAAGTAATGAATATATAAAACATCTTTTCATTACAGAAAAATTAGCATTAATCGATTCCTTTATACTTTTTCCCCAGTCTTTTTTATGATTGTGATATACAAGTATTTAATTCTCTTAAGATACACGAGTCACTAGTCACAGTTGGTTTCTTTTAAGAGAAATAATATTCTCTTAGTCTCTGGTAATGTCAGAATGAAGACGTCAATTGTAAGGTTATATCTAGATTTCGTTGGAAAACTCATTCCTTCCCCTAATAAGCTTGGCATAAGATGTTTATTATTCTTAAGGATGGGAGCAAGTCGTTCTGAACAAAGCATTTAAGATATATAAATTTTTTTTTAAATCGAAAAATTTTAATTCATTTACAGATTGTAGATTACAGATTCATCCTGGTAGATGGGTGTGATTATACAAAAGCTTAAGTTATTGTGCCGGCCTCCATGGCGCAGGTAGTAGCGTCTAGGTCTTTCATCTGGAGGTCCCGGGTTCGAATCCCGGTCAGGCACGGCATATACGCTACAAATCATTCATCTCATCCAAGCAATATCTAACGGTGGTCCCGGAGGTTAGAAAATAAAAAAAAAATAAAAAATTAAAAATAAATTAAAGTTATTGCTGCTGTAGAAGCATATTAAACTCGAATACAAAAAATATGATTCACATATTATAGATAGTATTGTAGATAATTATATTTTCGTTATTAGAAACGAAAATCGTTTAAGACGATATTTATCGTTATAAGACGTTATCGTTATAAGATGTTTATCGTTATAAGACGATATTAGAAACGTCTTCAAATAACACTGAATAGGTTATGACATTCCTTGATTATCCGGAGCATATCTAGTTTGGATAAGCGGGATTATATTTTATTTTAGCTTTCTGAAAACAATTAAACTTTCTTGATCACAGAAATCGATCTAAATATTTTCCATTTAACTATCGATCTATATTATTTACTTATAAGCTCTCTCTCTTTCTCGTTTTATAATAGGTGAAACATATTTACTTTTATACTTTTTTTTAGCTAGATTTTTTCGTAATTACATTTATAAAACTTATCTTTTTATTACCCAGTAGTAAAAATATAGTGGAATAAATCTTCAGAAGTTACACCGCAGGGAATGATTGTTCATACCGTTAATGGTTCGCAAAAGCACAGGTTGAGAACCTCTAATCTATTACAAATAGTCCAAATCTTATATTACTTTACAGTTATTGCTCTACACACTTCTTTTCGATTAACAAATTAACTTCTTACTAGCGATAAAAAATACCGGTTTAGTTTTTTCTTGTATCATTTAACCGTAAATTTCTTCGATCCGTTTTTAGAAACGTCTTAATTGGAACCCTATCGACTTATATTATATTTTACGTTTCTTTATTCTCTCGCTTTGTGAATTTCGTATTAATCATATTTCACCGATATAAGTCGCTAAACTACAAACAAACATTTTTTTTTTTTTTTTTTTTTTGTTTTTTTAAGCTATATTTCATTCTAACTGATTTACTTTTAAAAGGAAAGCTCTTCCTTTGCAACTAAACTGTTTCTGATGACTTTTTTACTCCTTATATATCGTTTTGCGGTTTTTCTATCTATATGTACAGTTAGAGGAGGTAAATAAAAATTGATTTTTTGTTAATAAAGATGATTTTATTGGAGTAACAGTTGTTTTAATTATTACATCAACATTATTAAATATTTAGATCTACATGTATAATATACTATATTTAATACTTTAATATATTTCAATTAAAATTTTTAATTATAATATAATTTGACAGTCGGACTCGTAGTCACACGTTTGAGCTTACTTAGGAAAGATTTCACATAACTATAAAATAAAACATTTTCTCACTATCAGAGTAGTTGGTTAATTTTTAAAACCTACGCCTAAGACGTTGTTAGCGCTCCATCTATTGGTATTTTTAAGGATCGATTAGATACGATATTGCAGGATAGATGACTGCTATTCCTTCCGATCGACTGTAGTGTAACTGTATTGGCTGTTGAATCCTCATTGGCCTATTGACTTAATTTTGTTTTATTCCTTTTTACTTCCTTGTAAAAATAAAGGAAGTACGAAAATAAACGAAATATTGTAATCGCGAAAAATTTCAGTTTTCAGATTGTAAGGAAATATCGATTTTGACAATCCCTGAATCCATTTTGACTAGTTTGGGTATGACGTCTGTACGTACGATTAACCGTAGAATGTTGAAATTTTAGATTTAGAATTATGCACCTCCCCTTTTGATTGCAATCGACTTGATCAAAAATGTCCAAAAAAGCCGACAATCCAAGAAATTTGGCTTTTACACTTTTTCTTAACTACAGAAATAAACCCTCATTGAAAGCTTTTCAACGATAAATGGTACTTATTTTCATTGGTTCCAGAGTTGTAGACAAATAAAAGTTTAATTAATGAAATATTTGGATCTTACAAGGAGAAGGCACATTGGTTCGAATCCGACTTCGTTTCCTATTTTTTTCTAATTATTATTTTTAATTTAAATATATTGTTTTATTAATAATTATTAACCTCTGATTGTAAAAAAAATTACAATAAATAATGATCCAATAATAACAATAAAAAAAAAATCCCTTTCGGCACGCCAGAAGGCGGAGGTAGATTTTACCGGTACTAAGTAGGGGATAAAAGATTTCCACCTTAAAGTTATGAAAAACTTCAAATTTATTTAATACGAAAAAACGTTGTATATGAAAACGTTTCACATGTTTAGCATACAAACCTCATCTTACATTTCCAGCAACATTTTGGCCATTCCTTGCCGTAAGGGTTGGTTATATCAAAACTTGTTTCAGACAAACGTTTTAGGTAATGTTTAGATGACTAACGACCACTTTAAACCGATTCGATGCTGTTCCTTTTAAGGGAGGTATGATTTTTTTTTGTCTTCGAAACTCTATTTTTTCCACCCCGTGGCCCAATGGTTGGTGATATCAAAAAAGTTTTAGGCCCTTATCCAAAAAATAGCAGGAATTTCAAACGAATTCGATATTTTTCTTAATAAGAAAGTTATAGCGATATTTTGCATATTCGAAAAAACCACCCCATCTCCACCAACATGGTCCGATTTTCGACCGAGATTTTGGATCGTTATTTTTAAGGAACAATTTTGAAAGTGATTGGCGCAAAATTACTACAGTTATCTTGTCCACAAGTGAAAAAAAAATAATAAAAAATCTATATATATAAACTTTTGAACTGATGGTGGTTTTGAAGTGTCGAAATTTTCCGGAAGTCGAATCATGTTACCCATTAAAATAGGTAGCTTTCCTATGAAATCTATATAAAATATGAAAAAAATCAGAAGTTAGTGAAATAAAATTTTATGTACATTTCATTTTAAAAAAAATTATATATGTAATTTAATAGCCGTACAAGGAAATCCTGTGATGTCCACATCAGATTTTTTCTTTGTCTGAACTGTATTGAGTTTTTTTTTATATGTTCGTTTGTCTAAAGATCATTACTTTATCCTAATTATATAATAATAATACTTTTTTTTTGAAAAATTTATTTTATTTTTTTTAAATAAGTAATTTGATTAACATTTAACCTATGATATAGTCAATAAAAGTAATATTTAATGTTAAAATTTAAACCTTAAACGTGTTACATAATTCTTCGCGTGAGCAAAATTAAAACATTAACTTCTTTTGTTTTATATTAGGTTATTGCGTGTTTATTTTAATGACGTCAAAATATATAGCTAGCTAATTTGAAATGGACCTGCCGTAAGCGGATGGCCACTAAAAATTTGTGCAATAAAAATATAACTTTCACTAATTCGTAAAACTATTTTCATTCATTTAAAAATATGGTATGTATTATTATCGTTTAAAAAAAAAAATATATTTATTTTTAAAATATGTAATATGCAAGTTGCGTAATTAATAAATGAGTATGGAAATATCGAATTTTAAAAAAGTTGACAAATAACTTGTTATATTTTTAAGGCGTTGGTTATTCATTCTTATATAATATAAAAATAATGATGGGGGAAAAATTTTTAAATCTATATTTTTAACATTTTCTTGCTTCCCATTCCTAAGCTCCTTCCTTCCTTCCAGCTTCTAGAATTTTTTTTTGATTTATCCACATTTAGTGTATATTAAATAGAAGAAAATAAAAAAATTCCACCGAAAAATGTACAAAGAATAAAACCTAACCTATGATTTTTTTGGGAGTGGGTAGGGGGAGAATTATGATGAAATCTTATTGTAATATTATTATTAAAATTTTAAATAAACTAAAAAAAGGTTTTTAAAGAAAAAAACGATTTTTTTATACTTTAATCGTTTACTCCCGCCCCCATTATCGCTCGCAAAGTTTTTTTTTTCACTACTACTACTACTACTACTATGCTTAGAAAGACATAAAAAAATATTCGGTTAAAAGATATGCAATAAATAAGGAAATGGCGTTTTTCGATTTTTGTGGAAGGGGAGAATTTCAGCGAAAATTTTTTTTAAATGGTAAAATGTACATGATTGTACGCATGTACTAAGCTTAATATAAAGTGGGGTTATGTTTGCATAATTTTGAGAAAATTGATAGCTATTTATCCTACCCCCTTAGAGATATTGACCCCATACTTTACCATAAAATTATCCCGTATACATGACTATATATACAACTTATTTTTTTATAAATAAAAAGTTTTTAATCAATAATATTTTATTTAGAGTTTCAGTAAATCCTGATAAAACAGTAAAATACTGAAGGAATAAATAAACGATGAATTGTTGCCCAAAACTTAAATAAAGAAAAACAAAAAGGAAGTTAAGAAAATTGAACAATATTTGTTAGACCAATCCATTTTATGAATAAATTAAAATAATTCAATATAAAATTCCAATAAAGATAAACAAAAAATTTATTACAATCCCAAATTTATCATCCCCATCGCAACTTCGCCCGTGCTCTATGGTTACTTGCGCTTCCCGTCACGATCAGAAGGTCGCTTCGCTCTCCCTTCCCGTTTTCTCCCTCCCGTTTCTCTTTCCCTTACTTCCTTTTCCCCCTTCCTCTTTCCTCTTTTCTTTTTTCTCTTTTCCCTTTTCATTTCCATTTCTCCTTCTTCCCTTTTACCTTTTTCGATTTTTCCCTATTTTCCTTTTCCGATTTTTCCCTTTCTCCCTTATTCCCCGCTCGTAAATCGGTCCAGTTTTTAGTCTATAGCGGACACGCACATCGGAAACATTGCAGTGGAATCCTAAAATATTTAGTATAGTGCATGTTGCTTTTACGTCCAACAGATTTAGTTTTTGAAACGTTGTGTATTTAATATATAAGTTAATATAGTTGACTGGTTCCCCAAGAGCTTAATAAAGGTAATATTTTTAAGTAAAATACTACCAGACCAGGCAATGCATCGCTATTGCTAGATTTGAGTATATATAAATATAAATGAACACAATTGAAAGTTTGATAAACATTAACAAAATGAACATTACGAAATTTCACAAAATATAACCTTTCCCTTTCTCTTTTTCCTTTTCCCATCTTCATTTTTAAGATATTCCATTTTCCTTTCCTTCCCCTGCTTTTTTCCTTTGCCTCTTCCTTTTTTCTTTTTTCTATTTTACCCTTTTCATTTCCTTTTCCCCTTTTTTCTTCCCCTTCAGCTTTTTACCTTTTCCGATTTTTCCCTCTTTCCCTTTCCCCGCGAATAAATCGGGGTCCAGTAGTTTTTTAGTCTATAGTGGACACACATCGGAAATGAATCATAAAATATTTAGCATAGCGTGTGTTGTTTTTACGTCCAACAGATAGCGCTGTTTTTCAAAAAAGCATATTTTTACCTGTCACAGGTGCGACATATAAATTGTAGGTATATAAAAACGCGCGCGTATTCGAATGAATGTCAAAATTTCAAAGCAATCGGTGAAGAACTTTCAGAGATTTAAGATTTTAAACAAACGAACATTTAGATTTTTATTTATATATATATGAAGAAAATTAAATTTCAGCCCCCTAACCCACAGTTTCGGTCGTATCCCGTGCGAATTAAACCGTCACACTGTGGGTAATACCGTACTTTTCTACCATAAGTCGGTAATAAATTAATAATTGAAAATAAAATAGTACTTATAACTTGAAAACTATAAAGCTTATTTCTAATTGTATGTATAAAAATATAAAAAACAATTCTTAACTAAAGTAAAAATTCAATATCGCTTTTGTTCTCCATAGCAAAGTGTCTGCTTTGCTATGTTTTTCTAATCTTCTGTTTTTTTGTGCCACTATTAATGATAATATAATAACATCTTTCAATATTTTTCAATAATTTAATACTATATTTTAATAGAAAATAATCTTGGTCCATTTTTAGTGATTGAAATTATTTAATTCGATAATATGGCAAGGAAGATAAAAGATAAAAATTTTAATTTCAGTATAAAGTTACCGATGGATATCGTAAGAATTAAATGTAAATTGAAGACGATTAGAGAATCAGATCAATTAAATGATTGATGCAGCACATCTATCTGTCGATAAACATGAGTAGAAGAGGTTATTTTTTTCAGTGGTACTGAGTGGGAAGAATATATTGTGTTAATACTAATCCGGAGTTCAACGTATCTAAAAGAGAGGATTGGATGTTATGTTATTTTTCTAGGCTTATAGGCTATAGCAATATAAATATGTAAAATAATGGTGCGCATTGATGAGTTTTATGAAATTATCCATTATTTATTTCATCATAGGAAAAATTCTTTAAACAAGTTTTGAAATGATATATGGCTGAATAAATATATAATTATTATAATGCCACTAATTTATTTAAATTGTTTCCTTAACTTTATAAGGCATCGGATTAAACGTTTTATTCGTGCCGATCTACTTTAATAACGATTTTTAAAATATATTTATTATGAAAATCGCTACGTATATTTCCAAATGAGGTAACTAATACCGTATATGATGTAATATTAAATTACGTTTTAGGTTTGCCGGATGATAGAGTAGCGTGGTTTTCCGTCGGCTAAATGTGGAAAGATTTTTGTTGACGGTTAATCTATGTTATTAATCGAGCGGAAAGATTTCATTCTCGTTGTTCGGTTCGATCATAGCACCGCAAACAAGGTTGCTTGTCTGGACGCTCAGATATTAGACTTCTTAACATAACACAGACGTCCATTTTTTTCGCAAACACAACGGATTTACTAGTTTCTTGTCTGCCGCTGTTGAAACCAGTTGTTGGCAGGTGGCCCGCAGCATTCTTCTGTACGTCTTTTTGTCCGTTTCTGTGGTTGTATGTATTTATTTTTTTAATAAAAAGAAAATCTTTTCCATAAAGTTATAGTACTTCCGAGATTTATGTTTGGTTAATAATCACTTGATTGTCTTTGGTTAAACAGTTTTGTTTACGTAATTTTTTCTCTCCAAATCATTTATTTTTTTTAAGTAAAAGAATCCAATTTAAAAAAAAAATTAAAATTAAAATTAGAAAAATTGTAATTCGTATACAAATTGATAAAACATATTACAACTATTTAATCGGTTAAACATTTAATCCGATAAATGGATCTATGAGTAGGTTAAAGATTGTCAAGGTGTGTTGATAATCTCATTATGTACATTACAAATTATTGTCTGAGAATCGGAATGCCTGTTAAGTCTTACTTTTTATAAGGAAAACCCTTACCTTTTGTTTTTTGCTTTTGACATGTTTAAGGTTTACTAATCAATCATGCTTTATACCAGCCTGTTTTTTTTTACTGAAAAAATAGTTATTTATTCATATAACAAGAAAAGAGTTGCTTGATGAAAACTGAGAGTAATAAATGATGCCTTCATGTTAACTACCTTGTAAAGGTAGTTTGCTTTTATATAGATCTGAATGCTAGACTGTAGATACCATTATTTTTTGGTGGTTGGGTTTCAATTAACCACATTTCTCAGGAGTGGTCGGCCTATTGTTTTTGGTGGATGGGTTTCAATTAACCACATTTCTCAGGAGTGGTCGGCCTAAGTGATTACAAATCTACTGGTTCACTTACAATTATACGCTAGACTACGCACAGGTGCCTTGGCATCATTGCAGAATACTGTTGACATCCTGTCACTGTGCTGTAATCTGGTATATACAAATAAATAAATATACATATATATCTATGTATGTATATATATATATATATATATATATATATATATATATATATATATATATATATATGTTTTACTGTTTCGGTCTTCTTATAATTCCAGGCGTGTTCTACTGCTAGTTTAGTAGTTTCGTCTGTGTATAGCTTATTAGTTAACGTATTATATCTTAGCTTAAATAATGAACAATATTAATTTTTATATCACGGAAAAGTTATTAAATTCTAGAAATTATTATCAGATTTATTGGAGTTTGTAATATTTCTTTAATGGGCAAAACATTAGGTCCAGTTGAAATGTCGATGGTTTTAACCTGTTAAAACATAATTTTTTTTTTAAAGATTAGAAAATCTCAAAATAACGGTTGCAAATAATTTATCACCAAATGATTAAGGATTTTAATATGGAGATTAACCATTCGTTGTAAATTGATTTATTTATTTTAATGAAACGTGTACGTTTTATGCTGGTGATAGGAAACCTGTCAAATTTAGCTTTTCCTAAGAATAACAATATATCATACAAAGTTTGCTAAGGAAACTGAAGAACTAGGTTATTTGTAGTTGTCATCTTCAGTGAAACAATATGTATACAAATTATACATATCTACATTTGGTAATAATCAACTATAAGGACTATTGTATAATTAATATTATCATACGCTTTATATGTATCACTCTTATAATGAAAATATATATTAAAAATATATATTTATATAAATAAATTATAAATGTTTTCTATTTAAATGTTGAATACATTTTAATATAAATTTGGTTTATTTTGGCTAGAAAATATTAAGAAAAAGATTATAGAAAAGGCATTATACAGAACATTGGATTAATTTTGAATTACTTAACACTAATGTCAAAAATATCTTAAAAGTAAAATACATTTTAAATAAAATGCTAATAGTTTGTTGTAATCACTTTACACGGATGATTTAGTTTCATCTGGGCTAAGACTTGGTAAGACGTTACGTAATCCCTAGATACCAATGAAAACTAGTATTATAATACTGGTGTATGAAAGCCCAATTATCCTAATTATTTCCGCTTTAGTATCACTAAGAAATAATATAAAATTATTACCTATAGATTTAGATTAAACAGTATTTTTAAAGTTGTTGCTTCTCTGTCTTTATTTTTCTGATTAAAAAATGAATTAGATTAAGAAAGATTTTTTTTTTGTTATTCGTGTTATTTTATTATAGATTCTTTTATTCGTAAATAACATTATTACGTAAGATATCTTTTTTTTCTTAACCGTGCCTATACGAAATATAGTGCCACACATTGTTGTGATATTGGCTAGCCGTAATGTAAAGCTCTTAACTTGATTGTGTTTTAGGCATTGTTTGCCATAACAGTTTCAGTCTCATTTCTCTCGTCTTTCTCCCACTCTTTACACCGTTCTCTCTGTCTCTCTCACTCTGTTTTCTCCTTCCCCTTTAATTCTCCTGTTACATAATAATAAATTATTCATGAGTTGTCTAGCGGGGTGCCATTAGTAGATTTGTAAAACATTCTTGAGGTCGACAATGAAATTGGGCTAACTTATGTTGACAACAGTGTTTGTACTCGTCATAATGTTTACATAAATAACATTAATACAATAATAACTGTAACTTTTGTACAGTGCAAAAATTATGTAATCTATTATCTATTTATAAATTTATTTATTTATTTATTTACTAAATGTAAATGTAAATAGAACTACATAAAAATAGATACAAAAATAATAAAGTCGATCATAAATATTTAAATACAAGTTTGTGATCGTTTGTTTTTTATTTGTACTTGTTATCTTTCATTCAAAAAACATAATAATCAATTACACGAAAAATTATAGTTTATGATAATTTTTAATTTATTTATATAAAACTATTGTGTTTGAAATCCTAACATTTTAAACTTAATTAAATAAACGATTTCGATAGTTACATATATATATATATATATATATATATATATATATATATATATTGTAAAAGTTAAAGTCTTTAATGAGCTATAAAAAGATTAACAAATAAATAATATTGAATTTATGGAAATTATAATTCCAGGTAATCTGAGATTTACTTCAAATTTACCTGGTAAAATAAATTGCCTTTCCTTCGCAAGGAGAATCCATATGTATTACTTTACGTAAACCGTATATTTAATCCTTCGTTATTAACAATGATTCAGTTTTTTATTTTCTAAATTAAGTTTCTTTGGTAATCCCACTGTAAGCTTTTGTAATTTTTTTTTTGTTTATAAATAAATTACGTGAATAAAAAAAAATTATTTTAGTAAATAATTACATCGGGTTGAAAATATCAAAAATCTATTTTTGTAGTTCAATTGTATTGCAATTCTATTTTTGTAGTTCTGAATGGGTGCAATTTGTTCAACTAATGAATAACAACCAACCCTCCTCCAACGGTTTATTGAGATTATATATATATAATGTGTACTCTTGTGTGCAGACTCAAACCGTCCTATCCTGAGTATTAGGTTAATTGAACCCCAATATATCTTTCTGTTTAATATTAAATATTTCTAATCGGATTTTTTTTTGTAGGACAAAAATTTACAAACAGATTTTCCTGACGAAACCATAAGTAATATTGTTAAAATATCACATGAGAGAGGGCATCCGATGATGACCCCTCCACACAAAAAAATCAGTAAATTATTATAACAGTAAACGTCCATTTTAATAAACATACTTATAGTAACACACTAAGATCCAGTAAACATTGATATAAGTATTATCATTGGGTTCTATTGACTTGTTCAGTCTACGGTCTTTTTTTCTTTCTTTTCCCTGTTTACCCTCCGGTAACTACCGTTTAGATAATACTTCAGAGGATGAATGAGGATGATATGTATGAGTGACCACCAAAGAACACCGGTATCCACGATCTAGTATTCAAATCCGTGTAAAAATAGTTGGCTTTACTAGAACTTGAACGCTGGAACTCTCGACTTCCAAATCAGCTGATTTGGGAAGACGCGTTCACCACTAGACCAACCCGGTGGCTTTAGTCTACGGTCAACATGTGTCCAGTCCAACACATTCTAGTTCGCACTCGGGTAAATAAACGAAATAATGAAAAATTAAATACAGACATAAATAAATGGGTGAAAAAAAATCAGCGAATAGGTAAATGCAAAGTAAGAATATGACAAACAGTTTTATTTACTAAACGCTTTTTAAATTCAATTTTAATTTAATTTTACTAAAATTTGTTCTGGAAGTGAAAGACATTTCTAGAATCATAAACAATATATAAAACTACAACTTTCTACAAAAGTTCCCAAAAAGAATTACATTATATTTTAATTTTACTCGTATTGTTAGAACTTTCTTCATTTTTACCGATAATATATTTCCTGAACGGAGTTTATTAAGTTGTGCTTTATTATATTATTTATCTTAATTTTTCTTATTTCTCATCTATGCGATAAACGGAATGAAGGCGATATTTCTAACGCTAAATATCACCTGTATTATAACGGGTATGGAATATCGATGTACAACAGTATATTCGACTGAATGAAGAAGCCAGAGGAAAACCACTTTGCTCCTCATCGTTCTGTAGTAAAAGGTTGTGTGATTTTGTATCTCACGTTACGTCATCAACAAAACAAGTACATATTTAATAGGTGAAAGATATTCCGTATGAATAAAAAAATACGTAATGAAAAATAAAATTAAAATTTAGTTGCATTTTAAGACTTTCTAATCTATTTTTGTTTGATTTATTTATCTATAATTCATAGTAAATGGGAATAATGTTCGGTATACATTTTTCTAAAAATAATTATTACTGTTAATATTGGGTGAAAAAAAATAATTGTTAAGTTTCATCATTGTAATTTTTTTAAATTATATTTTTTTGTTTCCCCGAGTCAGTCAGTTGACTGGTTTGATGATATTCTCCATTCCTATTCAATACCAAAAAAGGAATCTTATTAATTTTTACGCTGTACATTACACCTTTTTTATAAGTAAAATTTAAAAAAAAATAAAGACTAAAAGTTACAAACGATAACTAATACCTCCTGCGGTATTAAGTACAAATTGTTCGGATTTATCTGTGTACAGATTGATGAATTGCCATACTTAGTTGTAAATATTTATATTAAGTATCTAATATATGCGTGTCTTGTTTCTTCCTCCACATATCAGTTGTCGATGTGCAGTTTGCGATGAGCCGAGAACGGTGAGAGAGAAAGAAAAAATGAGTGAGGGAGCGAGAGATGTGATGTCCGACGTCGACGGCTGTACCGCGCGCGCGGCGGGTAAGGGAACCCGTTCAAGGTTAAACCCTTTGTCTTTCTCACCTGCCTACACCCTGGGCAGCGCTACCGACTCATGGCCGCAGGTGCTGTCTGGCCCGGAAGGGTTATCAACCAGTTCTGCTTTGTTTGTTCCTTCTTAAAATAAAAACAAAATAGAAATGAAAAGACAATCTGCCAATGGAATTATAATGAACGGCACTGTTCTTCGTAGATTGTGATTAAAGAAGTTTATTGAAACGAGGTTAAAAATATATTAATTCTTGCGTTTGTTCTATTACTGTTCTTCCGATATATAAATAATAAATAAATGTAGCGAAATGTAATTTTATATTATTAAAATTGTTTCGATAGTAGCACAAGACATTTTGTGAAAGATGAAAAAAGTAATCCAAAACAAACTCTTCATATTATGAAAATTAACTAAATTAGAGTAAATTGTAGATACGCATTTAATTTTAAACTAAATTAATATATTACGTCAAAGTTTAGTACGAGGTTAATTTTTTTTTTAAAGTGAGTTTGGTGCAATGTACGATTAATATCTTTGAAGAATCATTCTTAAAAAAAAAATAACCACGTTACCGAGGTCATTAGAAAGTACTATTTAACTATCTTATCTGTACGTGAAATGATAGGAATTTGGGCATGGTTCCAACAACTGTCCTAAATTCTTCTTCCTGTGGATTGCAGTTTTGGAAATTTAAAATTGGATTTGTTTGAAATTTGCGGGCATACATTTTAATATTTAAATTTTTTTTTTTAATTTGAGGTAAGTGAAGGCAAGAAGATTAATTTTTAATACATCAAATAAGTTTCAGTTCTTAAAATTTTTAAACCAATTTTTTTTCGGTTTATTTCATTAAAAGTAGAATATTTTCAACGTTTCATATAAAAATTAAATTATTTAATGAGTACGCGTAATGATCGGTCTGTAATTTATTATTTATTATTTTATCAATTAATTTTAAAAAAAGAATATAATAATACCCCATATAATTAATTTTTATAAAACGTTATCTTTGATTTATGTTGTTTAATTTATCGATTCTATTTTTATATTTATCTATTAATTTAATTGTAATTATTTTTGCCCATTATATTATCATGGAAACACATTTAATTATTCACGGTAATATGGTCGACAATATGAAAAAAATTAGTTAAAAATACTTACTTCTACGTTCATCTAAGAATCTAATAAAAAATCAGATCTTATAAGGTTATTATAAGGTACGTTATTTATAAGGTCATTATTAGCAGGGTTAAGGAGGGTCTATCGTTAGTATGATATCGGTTTGATTTTAAAATGTTACTCGATCTCCGTGGTGGAATGGTAGCGCCTCGACCTTTTATCCGGAGGTCACGGGTTCGAATCATCGTCAGGCATGGCCTTTTACATATCAAAAAAGTTCCATTACGGATAAATGATCATACCAGTTGATGCCAGTAATTTAAAAAAAAAAAAAAATATATATATATATATTTAAATTTTATTTTAATACATTTAAATTTTATTTTAATACTTACGTAATGTTTTTTCTTAATACAGTTAACCAGTCGATAAGGATTTAAAATTTGTTTATGAAGTTCTGTATGTACTTACTTGCCTATATTAGTAAAGTTGAATAAAGTAGATTTAGTTATAAATAATAAATACTTGTTTGAATCTACATGTGGATTAACTTGTTAAAAAGAAAAGACAAATTAAGCAAATTTCTATTCCAGTTAGAGAGATTATATACCAAAAGCTATTAGTATAGTATTATTTCTTTTTTCTTTTTCTGTTTAGCCTCCGGAACCACCGTAAGTTATTACTTTAGAGGATGATAGGTATGAATGTAAATGAAGTGTAGTCTTGTACAGTTTCAGGTCGACTGTTCCTGAGATGTGTGATTAATTGAAACCCAACCACCAAAGAACACCGGTATCCACGATCTAGTATTCAAATCCGTATAAAATTAACTGTCATTAGTATGGTCTGTCTACGTTAAACCAATCATTTCATAGACACGGTGTTTTTGAATAATGAAAGATCTTTCCAAATACTGTTGGCCTAAAGATTGAGTGCAACAAGTTCTATTGAGGATAATATATAAAAAGGATTGTCGTCCTTCGAATTTCATATTATATAACGTATTTTTCCTTAGAATTAGATTAGATAATTTTATATTTAAAACTACGCTCGGGTTATCACTCACCTCTATCTATAAATATAAAAAAGAATATTTGTGTGTCCGTGTGTCTTTTATTCAGATTATATTCCGTTCATGTTCAACATGCCGTTCATATTAACCGGATGGCCTCTTGTTTGCCCGCATGACTACTTTGTATTCGTCTGTAGGCATATTTTTTAATGCTGTTTTAAACAATTGCACTGAATGATTGTGCGAATGAAATAATTTTACCTCCAACGTTTCCCTCGTTCTTGACGTAGAAGCTCTAAAAGAGGCTCAAAAGTTTCAATAAAAAAATTTCCCAAATTATTGCTTTTGCAACGCCCTGTTTCCAACATAACTATTTTCCCAATATTATTTTTTTCCATTTCTAATTGATCTATTATTCGAAAATAATTATCATTTTCCATAGAAACGACTTTATTTTATCATTTTCCATAGAAACGACTTTATTTTGTTAATGCATTCTTGTATAGTTAATCGTAAAATTTGAGGTTGGTTAGAGAATAAATTGATCGAGGAAAATCGGGGTAGGGATAGGTTTTTCAAAATAAAATGTAAGTAACAATTTTTCGTTTGTTTAGAACTATTAGTGTGCAAAATTTCACCAAGATCGAAATAAAACTGTCGATCTGTTTAAAAGACAAACGGACATACAAATATTCTTCGTTATGCATATAGATAGAGAGATTTTAATTATTTATATTATTAAAAATTACAATTACTTATTTACCTTATGGATTCGTAACATGAGGGATTACTTCCAGTTTAGTGTAGGAACCTTTACCTATAAGCTATATTTTTTTTTATAAATAATTTAAAAGTTTGGTACATTTTTTTTTTTACTCTTTCTTTATATCAAAAACCCCTCTAATTTGCTTTTATATAATTTGTTTTACGTTTTAGTTAGTCCTGCTTTATCAAGGTTTGCGACCTTATTTTTTAATTGTATTTCTTTCTATCACTTATTTCAATCATTATTTTTATTGTTATTTTTTATTTTTATTAATTTATTATTTATTTATAAATTAATTTACTTCGCTTTTTAAAATTATAACTC
This sequence comes from Lycorma delicatula, assembly GCF_047948215.1. NCBI lineage: Eukaryota > Metazoa > Arthropoda > Insecta > Hemiptera > Fulgoridae > Lycorma > Lycorma delicatula. The sequence continues at coordinate 118,011,763 of NC_134461.1, read as the reverse complement.
ATTTTTCGATCTTCTTTTTTAATTAGGTAATAGTGTATTTTTTCTATCACTTATTTTAATCATTATTTTTATTTTTTTATTATTTATTTATAAATTAATTTACTTCGATTTTTAAAATTATAACTCATTTATTTATCCCAACTTTATCACAATACGGAATATATTTAAATAAACTATTGTACTCCACCTCTATGTTCAATTTGGATAATTAATTTACTTTATTGCAATTTTCAAAATATTTGAAATAAATAAATATGTGTTTAATAATTAAAAATTACTAATCCAGAATCATTTTCTTCAAAGTAAAACAAACGTTGCATTTTTTTAACGTTGCATTAAATTTTTTAAATTATGAATTTAAAAAGTATACAATAAAATATTAATAATTTTTAAGTATAAAAAGCGATGAATAGAAATGAATTTACATTTAATAAATAATTATTTAAATAATGAAAAACCACTTAAAAGCTTGAAGAAAACGGGCTTGAAAAAACTGGTAAATGTAAAAAAAGAAAATTTAGTATGAATTAAATGAATGAGAAAGTAGGGTAATAAACGACCAAATGAAAAAAAAAGCTGTATGACAAGAAAGATGAGTTATAGAGATAGAAACAACGGATAAAATAGATAACGTTTGATTTTTTTAGTGATACTTTTACGGTAACTTATCCTCTGAATCAAAGAAGTGATTGAAATATGTTTTTAAGTGAGTAATTTTTTATGAGGTTTTTGTAATAAAATGTAGTAGTACGAAAGATAGAATAAAATAAAGAAATGTTTGTTAAACAGTTAATACTATGGTACTATTAGCGGAACTAAAAGAACGGTATCACTATTTATTTGTGATTTTTTGTTTAATCAGAAATAACTTAGTTTTTTAAATAGTGATTAAACCACTGTATAGGTCAGTGTTAAATGAAGCATTAATTAACGGATAAAACTGCAATCAACTGTCATACTTATCTTAAGATTTAGACTGTTCGTATAAAAATGCACAATTAAAATTGCATACGTACTTAATGTTATTTATAATTATATTCGTAATGAATAAAATATAGATAATTCCTCCATTTGTAGATGATTTTGTTTAATTATAGAAGTAATTATTCTTTTCTTCTATCAACTCTTCATTTTATTTGAAAAAAAATGTTGCCGACGGATCTGGATTTTTTTTTAAAGTTCTGGAATATACAGCCAAACTGCTGGATCATCTAATAGCCTAAGATGAAAAGGATTACAGTCTCAGTAAATAAAATTAAAGACGCAAAAAACCTCACACCGTAGAAAATGTAAAAAATAAAAAAAAATAATTTTTGCTAATTTTCATTTCTTTATCATCTATAATAATTTTAATACGTTTAATAAAGTAGTTTACAAATTTGTCTCCAAAAAGGCATAACCATTCTAAAAAAATAATACAATTCAGTCTGAGGAGAGTGTGGAATGAAGTGGTTTCTGAAACGAATATAGAATTATTCATCGACATTTAAAATTCATAGAAATGCATATATTCCAGCTCAAGTTAAATATTTACAATGCTCAACACAAAGAGGGATGGAATGGAACGGAATCCTAGGATATCAGGGGATGTTTAAACCCCCTTTTTTCAACTCATTTTTTTATTTTTCTAATCAAGTTTATTTACAATCGGTTACCTGAAGTACATTTTGAAATGGTTAAGTAAATCGAATGAGAAATTATGACAAGAATGAAGACCATCCAATGATGACCCTCGTTGGATACAGGCGTATAAAATTTTGGAAACAGTACTTCATGAAATTATAACAAGAACAGTCGATAGCAGTAATAGAAATAAAAATATATGACGAACAAGAATAACGGATAGTTAAAGTTAAGAAGATATTAAGGGAACTAGACAATAACAATAAATGAGTCAATAACAAAATAATAATGACCGTATTAAGACTGACAATCAATATCAGAATGCCATGTATCGAGTAACTGCATGTGGCTTGGAGGCGCTCATGTAAGCTCCGGGCGCACATACATATGTTATCACTAGGTACCACAGTGGGTAGGGTCTCTGTGAGCAAAACGGACTGAATAGGCGGACTGAATTATTTAGTGCTAGTGGATTCATCGAATGGTGAAGAATGTTTGGTCAATCGCTTGATGGAATCAGCTCGGTTGGTGTTGGGTGAGAATGCCAATGCCTATTTTTGTGAGGCTCACGGGAGGGTGGGGCTTCTTATGTAACGAGTGATTGAGTATGTGGCTTGGAGGCGCTCTTGTAAGCTCCGGGCGCACATAGATATGTTATCACTGCACAGTGGGTAGGGTTTCTGTGAGCAAACCGGCAGGTCCCCCAACCGCGACATTGGTGGTGAAGGCGGCAGGCCGCACATTTGCGAATCTCCTTCGCACTGTATAGAACTCCGTGTCGCCGGGCGAAGTAGGAATACTCTCGTCGCGTCGAGGTCAGGGAGAGGACCTTCACATCAGAGTTACGGACACTGGAGATGTTGCTGAGCAGCTACGTGGGTAAATTTTGGACAAGGTAGAGGACACGACAGTTACGGCCGGAGAGGCGTTCGACGTGTTCTTGCGCGTAAAAGACGTAGAAGCTCTTACCTCTGCGATGTATTTAATGCGTGATATCAGCAAGACGGCTGGAGACTCAGTGACGATAGATGTCCTCCCCTGCGGCCCTCATTTGGAGATACAAAACTGACAACGGTGGCGGTTCTGCTTCTGCTCGCGGATAAATTGCTGAAGGACGGCCGCATCCGCATTAAGTGGGTGTCTTGCCGGGTTTCAAGGAGGTCAGCTGAGCAGCGTTGCTATAGATGTTGGGGGATTGGGCACCGGGCTGGGTCCTGCGGCGGTCCCGATAGGTGAGGACATTTTCAACTGTGGGATTGCGGGGCATCTAAGGATTACCCAACGGAGGCCAAATGTAACCTTTGTAATTCTCGAGGGCATTCTCTCGGTGGGGAGGGGGAACTGCAGGACCAAGACCAAATAATTAGGTGCCTTTTCCTGTGTTTTGGGGAAGACCTGGGTTGGGACAGCCCTGCCCAGAAGGGGTGCGCCGCTTAGGTGTCCGGCTGCCAGTGAAACAGGGACTCTCTTATTGTTCCGATCGAACTTCGATGAGGAGGGTAAAGTAAGACTGTTGTTCCGATGGGGGATTCCTTTGGGATTCCTCATTTGAGACGGGGCGTCAAGACCGGAGTCCCGTGGGGAGATCTGTACGATCCCCTTTTATTAGAGGCATGGTGACTAATTAAAGACCGAGTCCCGGCTGTTTGGGGGGGGGAACGTCAGTTCTGGACTAGGAGTTTGAGGCGATGACACCCCCTGGAGCTGTGTTCATGCTTGGTTTCGGGTCTGGCTCCAGGAGGAAGGGATAAAAACTGTTATACTCAAAAAAAAAAATTGCGCATTCGAGCTGTTAAGATTGAGGCCCAGCTGGGGCCCCCTCGGGGGACCCGGTTAGAGGCAGGTAACTGTTACGATTAACATCAAGTCGGACTCATTTAATTTTAACGTCGTTTCCTCGTAACTCAGATTTTTATAATAAATAATTTTTTCTGTAATCAGTGTTTCCTTACCACTAAGTATTATAATCCCTTAAGAATCTTAAGTAAAAAAGGGGGAAAATTGATATGTGGGGCTTGCCATTAACATTTTGTTAAGCTAAATCTGATTCATACAGTAAATTCTGTCAAAAGTCTCATACTAAAGTTACTTAGGTAAAGTCGGTGCTAAATTAAAATATTTGGATAATTAAATTTTTTATGGATTTAATTGATTACTATAAATAATTTATAAATTTTTCTCACATTTTCAAAATAATTGACAGTATAGAATAATTACCCGTATAATATTTTTTTAAACATTTAAACCCGTTTTGTAATTTTTTTAACTTTAATAAAGTTATCACAAACGTTTAAAAAAAATATATTTTAAATTATTTATGTCATTTTTTATTTAATTTTATTGCTTACGATTTAATTGCAATAAAAAAAATTTAGAATATTGATTTAGTTATGGCGGTAGATTAGAAATCATTTTTTCCATTTAATTATTTTTAAATAAATTGAAAACAACAAATAATTTTTTTCCATTTGAATAAATCTATTTTAGGTTATAGGTTATTTTTGTTAAGAGAACTATTTAAAATTTCAAGTCAAAAAGATTATTATATATCTCGAACCAACAAAAAATAATTTAACAATTATTTTTCTGCAATAATGTCCTTTAGGGTCAGTTTAATTAGATTGTAATATTTTTTATTTTAGCCTTCAACTCAACGTTATCGGACACATTTTATGTAGTCATTGCTTGCGTGTGTATGAATTTTAAACAAGAAGTTTATTTGAGATAATAATTTATTATTTAAAATGTTCTAACAACTCATTTTACTTTAAACATTTATTTCAATTTCTGTAAGTAATTCTTGTTTTTGTCTAGTTTTTTGCATTTATAAAAAGAACATTTTGATAAGCTGATTTCTTCAGGGTAGAAATAATTGCTTTGTTGCGGGAATAATATGTTTGATTTTTCCATTGGCTGATTTTTTGTACATGAAAATGTTTGGTTCTAGCTTATTGCTAAAACAGGTTGTTCTAAAACATCACAAGATAATAGCAAAATATATAAACACATATTAACGGTATTTTAAAAGAAAGAAATAAAATTAATGAAATACCACAGAAAGTAGAGTAAAGAAAAATTAAATGTTAAGATAGGAGAATGTAATATACCAGAAATTACAGAATTTTGTTATTTAGGAAGTACATTGAAAAATATAGAATAAGTAATTCAGACATCAAAAAAAGATTAGCATAAGCAGGAGAGTTTTCATACAGAAAAAAGGGTCTGACAATAAGAAAGAAATACTTGAAAGAATTTTTGTGATACTGAAGCTTGGACAATAAGGAAAGCAGAAGATATCTTTACAAAGTGGGGATAAAGAAAGATAATGAAAAAGTAGGTTGATCGATGAAATTTCAAAATGAAGAGGTCTTACAAAAGATTAGGAGGTGAGATAAATTTGCGGTAAAGTCTTGTAAACTGACGATTTAGATCGGTGTTACAAGTATTAAAATATTTAACTATATTTAATTTAATGGTAAATGGCCGTGTTAAATGAAAAACCGTAGAAGTTAAACTTTGAATATATAAAACAGTGAACTGACACAAAACAATTAACATCATTAAAAAACAAAAATACAAAATCCAAAGTTAGATCTCTTAGAGATCTTTCTGAACCATTTGAAATAAAAACAGGCGTCAGACAAGGAGACGGACTTTCTTTAATCCTCTTAACAGCACTCTAGAAAAAGTAATTAAAGAATGGAAGAAAAAAATCCAAAAACTAAATATTGCAGATGTTAAAATGGGATATAAAAACAAATTTATAAACACAAAGTTATTAGTCTTCGCAGATGATATCACGATATTGTAAAAGACATAGACGAGGCTCGAATTAAAGTCCAGAATTAAGTGAACGGCTAATAAAAAAGGCTTAAAAATTTCTTTCGAAAAAACAAAATGGTTCTCCAACGATAAAAAAAATAAATTACAAACACTAAAAGTTCTCGAAAATCAGGAAATTAAGAGAGTATCAAAATTGAAATATCTCGGAGAAGTAATAATGCCAAACAATATAGAAAAGGAAGAACTAAAAGAACAAACGGAGAAAATGGCGTTAGCATTCAACTTAACAAAAGATTTATGTAATAAAAAATCGCATTCGCATAATGCTAAACTCTAACATTACAAAACAGTAATTCTTTCGAAGGCGTTATATGGTTCTTAGTATTTGTAAAATTTTTCGGATAAGACTTTTTAAAACAGAAAAAATTTTAAAAATCATATATGGATCCGATTACCAGGACGGAATTCATAAACTAAAAATGAAACAGAAATTTATAAATATATACAGAAAAAATAAGACACCAACCGGAGAAGATAAAAATTTTATGGTCATTTATGAGGTGTGTGAGAAAAGCAAGAGACTGACTTTTTACTTTCCAAAGTTTTTATTTTTTTCAAAAAACAATATTATCCCCTTCAAAGTAGTTTCCATGGGCAGATATACACCGGCGGAGTCGTTGTTCCCGCTCCTGGTAGCAACGCTGGAAGGCTTCAACTGGTAGGGCTTTTAACTGGTCGGTTACAGTCTTTTGAATGTTCTCCATAATTTCAAAATGACGTCCTTTTAAGACATGTTTCAATTTCGGGGAAAGGAAAAAGTCACAAGGACTCAAATCAGGTGAATACGGGGGTTGAGGAACCATAGGAATGCGTTTTGAGGTAAAAAACGGTTTTCGTTTTCTTCCTGTATTCTTCTTCAGACACCCTATCAATAAATGTTTTTTTTTTTCAGCGTCTTTCTTTAGGAAATAAATTTCTGTTTCTTTGATCTTTCTATTAATATACCGTGCGTTTCAAAATGCATATCAGGGTTTTAAAGTTATGTAATACTTAAATTTTACTTACATTGATAAATTATATATGATACGAAAAAGCAACTCAAACAGTTTTTCCTATAGTTTAGTGCCCTTTATTATTAAGTTATCCTTTATTAGTGTTCAAGGCGAGCCCAATTTATCATACGGCACACATTCAACCGATAGGAGAGTTCATCCCATATTTTAATCAGCAAGTCTAGAGTAATTGATGCGACAGCTGATTCAATCCTGTGTCTCAATTTAGGTAGGTCAGCCGTTAACGGTGACACGTACCCTTGATCTTTTATAAACCCCCCGAAGAAAAACGTCGTACGAGGTCAAATCGGGTGAACGTGAAAGCCAAGGGAAACAAGCCCTGTCACCTGGTCCCCGGCGACCTATCCAGCGGTCAGGAAATTTCATTCAACCATTCACGTACAGCGTTATACCAATGAGGAGGCGCACTATCTTGATGCCAAATAAAGTTCTGTGGTTCGTATTGCAGTTGAGGAAAGAACCGTATTTATAGTTCAATCCAGACACGCTTTTCTTTTCTTTTTCTTTCTAGCTTACGGAACCACGTAAGGTAAACCTCAGCGGATGAATGAGTATGATATATATGAATGTAAATGAAGTACAGTCATGTACAGTCTTAGGTCGACCATTCCTAAGACGTGTGGTTAATTGAAATCCAAACACCAAAGAACACCGGTATCCACGATCTGGTATTCAAATCCGTATAACAGTAACTGCCTTTAGTAGGACTTCAACCTTAGAATTATCGACTTTGAAAATCAGCTGTTTTGCGATAACGAGTTCATCACTAGACTCACTCGGTAATCCAGACACATTTCCTTCCGCGAAAATTAACAGTCCGTAAACTTGCCGTCGGGATACGGCACAAAAAACATTCAGTTTGTTTACAAATAGCGGTTTCAAATTGTTTATACCATCTACGAATGTTATTGTCCCTCGAAGGATCACAACGGAACACACGTTGAACAGTAATTATAGATTCACACTTTGTAAACTGCAAAACACAGAACGCTTTCTGTTGGGGGGTTGCCATCTTTGCTACTAGCCCTTTCAAGCGGAGAATACAGGAAACAGTTTATGAGTTTTAACACAGCTAAAACTGTTTAAGTTGCTGTCTTTATGTATAATTAATTAACTAAAGTATGTGAAACTTGAGAAATATTACGTAAAACCCCGATATTCATTTTGAAACAAGTATTTTCATTTACCACCTACCTCAATATCATTTTAGTTGATCGACCCTCACCCATTTAATTTCTAGCCCAATGAAACTTGTGTATATCTGTCCTCTATTCATGTTAAATTGTAACTTATTCAAGCTTTCCATTTATAATTGTTTATTGTCAACCATATTTCTGAGGAATTTCATTTCCTATTATGTAATTAATTTAAATTTCTTATTGTACTTTGCTCACCCATTTTCTAGCCAGTAAATCAGGATTCATAAAAAATTAAGAATTATATTTTTCTTTACATTTATTTTGAAACCGTGACATTTCACAGTTAAGGGTAATAATAATATTAGTCTTAAAATTTGATAGAAAATGATAAAAAAATACTTAATTTACCTATGTGTCTTTCGGTTATCTGATGAAAAAAGTTTTTTTTTTAAACGGGAAACCAAGCAAAATTGTTAACAAATTGTAAATTATAATACTAAGTCAAATATTTTTGTTGTGTTTTTCCAATTCATCTGAATGAAAGAATTTAATGGGAGATATATTAATCACAAACATTTTTTTTAAGTATTCTTTTTTAATTTATAATTTTAATAAAGTACAATAAATAAATACAATTTCTTTTGTCAATAAATTCTGTTATTATTATTTTTAGTAATAAATTTTCCATTTCTGTTTGTGTAACTGATAAAAAAATTACGAAAATAATTACAGGCCATTCTAATTTGTTCATAATTTTTAATGGTTGAATCACGTTTCTCTTGTTTAGTTTTTAACCATCTAAAATTTTTAGGTGTAAATTTGTGGTTAATTTTTGTGGTTTATGAAAATAGCTTAAATAAATATGGTGAAATCATAATTACTGTTATTACTGTTAGCAGATTAAGTTCACTACTTTCATTATCTCATGTTCCCAATTAACGTAGTTAAGAAAGTCTTTATAGCATTAACTGTTTTCTTTGCATCGTTTTCGTTTGTATTCTTACTTCCTATGAATTAAAGGAAAATGTAAAGATACATTTCGCAATAATTTGATTTATTTTCATTTGAGAATTAACATTAATATATTTTATTAATGGCTTTAATGTAGTATTTATGTGGGATATTTAAATACATATATATGTATATGTATATATTATATATATTTACTTTTAGATGAAATTAGTATGTAAGATAACGCAGATGATGTATTTGATACCCATTAAAAAAAGAATTAAAAATATTCTACATTTTTAGAAATCCAGTTTACAATAACAAAAAAAAAATGTTCCGATTAATGTCCATAATGTTTGAAAAGCTTTTATAAAACTTTCTAAAAAAAAAAATATGAAGATCAACATGAATTAATGGTAAATTGTGTTTTCCCAGGATTTTCTATAACTTATTTCCAAAAATAGTTTCCGATTTGCAGTTTTGTTCAACTTTTTGAAAGGGAGTGATTCAAGGTGAAGCTGTAGGACACCTCTTATTTATTATTTAAATAAATATTATTTTATTATTTAATACTTTTTCTCTAAATAATTTGATTATTCTAAAATAAAAATACAATTTGGTATAGGTCATACCACAGATATTACTGCTTTAAAATATCGCAAATATCTATCGAAAACAGTCCTTTTAACATTAAAAACTTCATTAAAAACCAAACACACCGAAAGGTGGAGAAAAATGCTTTAGTTTTATTTTACACCTAAAAAAAGAATCACTTTTATATTGGATCATATCTAAAAATAATGTGTATACCACATTAAACTATATACGTATATATAATGCACGCGCGGATGTGTGTGTAGTGCGCGCAGTGTATTTATCTACATTTATCATTAATTTTAATTATAACTTTTTGCAAAGTAATGACGGATGAACTGATCTATCTATTATTTTACAGTAAGTTATATTATAAAAGCTGTTATTTTGAAATATTTTATCTTTAATGTAATAATAATTTCGAATGATGTTGTTTCTTAAGATAAAATAAACAAAAGTAAATACGTTAACGTATTATAATTCAGAATCCTTCTAAGAAGAAAAAATAGAAAAAGAAAATTGAATGGTTTTCGTAAGTATAAATTATATTTTGATTAAATTATTAGCGGAGTGTAATAATATTATTTGTACAGATAACATGTTTTACTAAAGATTTACCTTAAAGAATGCAATTTTCAAATTATTATTAAGATTATTATTCGTATCATCACTATTACTTTTATTATGTAAAAACCGGTTTACAGTGTAATTTTATGGATAATAATTTAACCGTAACTTTAATTGACTTCTATGTTGGAATAGTACGATATTATTATTGTTAATTCTAAACTTCTATTATCTGTTTTTAATGCAATATTTTGATGAATATGATAAAGAAATAATCTGGTAAAATTTCATTATTATTATTACTACATTCGATGATATTTTACTGAAGTGCAATATTTTGTACATCACACCAATATTTGGTAATATTCTCATTTCTCCTTCGTATTATTTTATGTGATTTACAGAAAAGAAGTTATCATGTTTTCCTCAACGTTGATTAATTTAAAGCATTTTTTTATAAATTTCTAATTTCGTGTCACAAAACCGGTCATAGTATATATAGTTTATTAAAATTTTTAAAAAGTCTGATTAAATCGTTTAATAGTAAAAATTTGTATATTACAAAATACAAGTGCAGTTCAAAAAAAGTACTAAAAAATATTATTTTGATTAATTTAGTTTTGAAAAGAACGATTAATGTAAATAATCAAACTCCGAATTAAATTCAGATTAAAAATTTCTGTAAAATCTAACTGCGTAAAGTATGGTCAATTTGTGCACCAGAATACGTAGGGTCGTACAAATGTAGGATCTAAGGAAAATCTTAATAAATGATAAAACTATTATCTGTGGGGCCTATGCTGTTTAAAATAAATAAATATTTTCAATTTTATTTCAAACTATTTGTTTTTAACAATATTATTGCCATTCCAAGATGGTTGCTCAATTTTCAAATTAATCGTCACGAAAGAAACAAGAGATAAATATTAAAAATTAAAAAATATGACTGCCAAAAAAAAAAAAACATTGCTCTTTAATACAGAATAATAAAGAGCGTTTGTGTGACAATTTTGTATGTAGTATAATTTTTTTAAATTATTTAAACGTATATATATATATAGCCTATGACACTTCCGGTAACGTAAGGTTTCCAATGCGAGATCATACATCTAAATCGGTTCAGCCGTTGAGCTACTACGGTGAAAAAAATATACATACCTAAAATATATTACACTCCTTTTTGGGCAGTCGTTTAAACAAGTAAATTTATGGTTCATACGTTTATAAAACTAGCAGCGTCTTGGATTTTGGGTAATGCACGGCTGTGCTGTATGGTTAATCCATATACTAAGAACACTGATCAGAATTTTTGGCACAACCATCAGGTAGCTCTTGATGATGTAAAGACAACTTAATAATTATTTATTATATCAGCAAATTAAATTTTAGACTTGTTTGGGTATTAGTAACCTTACTGTTACAGAGTAGACAAAAATGAGTAATGAAATAGCTTAACTTATCGACTTTTCATCCGGAGGTCCCGGGTTCGAATCCCGCTCAGACATGATATTTTTATACGCAACAAATTCTAATTTTCATATTCCCACGAACAAGCTCCATTATAAACTTCTATCGTGAATTAATTTTTTAGTTCAAAAAAAAATTGTTCTTTCAAATACAGAATAAGTCTTATTCTGCTCAGTCTGTGTCGGTCTCAAACCGTTTTCTTGAAGGAATCGAAACTTATGAAACTCGGTAGCTCCTGGTTCTACATAGCGAATGATCCCACGTTGGACTCGCCGTGGTTCGTTACCAGTTTGTCTCAATGTTATAAAAATAAAAACCGGAGGATTATTTTTTATACTCACTGTCGGGATGGTACGGTATATCTTAGTGTTGGAATCAGGGCTTAGCGAATGACGCATATTTCATAAAACCAGAAGGAAAGGTATGATCACTTAGCATTTTATTTTTACGCACTTTCGTTGCGTAGGGAAATCCCGTAAAGATTATATCATTCTATCCGTTTCTTGGAAATATACAAAACGTATCAACATTGTATCTAAACGGATTAATCCATCTCTGGCATCTTAGGATACCAGGTTATTTAATTTAAATAATTTATTCTTGAGGTTAAAAATATACTAGGTTTGTCTGATTATTTTTATCTAAATGAATATTTTTCTAATGGTAATTAGTCAAACGTAATTAAGATATTTTTATCTGCTAATAAGTATTTTTATATATTAAAAACAGATCTGGTAAATTATGTTAACGAAATAAAAAGTATCCAAACAGTTTATCCGGACAATTTTAGCTAAGACCATCTTTTAAGTGAGACTTTTTCATAGTAGATAATGATAGTAATAAAATGATAATCATTAGTTTACGTAATGGTTATATTAAATTAAAAATAATGAGAAAAATTTAAATAAATTCTATATTTTGTTAATTAGTTTTAATTAAAATGGCTCATTCTAATGACTGGTAATATTTTTTAATCACCAGATTTATAAAACGTTTTATTTCAAAAAATTATTTTTAATTGTATTATAATAGATAAATTATCTATCTGGCTATATTTTTATTTGCTAGCGTTTGTTAAAATATATGCGAATGATTATCTTAATTTCAATATTTCCGTGAATTTAATAGATTGGAATTTCCACCTGATTTCTTTGAATTATGAAGGAATATCTTTCTCCTTATTTTCTTTATTTTTCCTTTGCTCTATTAATAATTATTTTTATCCTTATAGGAAACGTTAAAAAATGATAATTTCTGATTTTTTCAACCCTTTAAGTGTGATCTTTACGATTATTTATTCTTTATTCTTTATAAAAATGTTATGGGTTGATCAGAAAAGTTTTTGCTAAATTTATATAGATTAGAATGTTATATGCCATGTATATATTTTTTAATACCTATTAACTTCAATTGGATGTATTATTACTTTTAATATTTGTTTAATGATTTTCACATGTTTAAGTACGCTAATCGTTTTTACAACAGTTCTGTTTTCTTTTTTATTTCTTTTTTTTTACAATTCACGTCTAATTACCAAATTTCAAAAGCTAAAAAGGTTATCTATTAATAGCTTCATTATATATATATTTAATTTATCGTTTTTACTCGTACTGTATTGTATTGTTATCATTTTTTTTGTTTTTTTTTTTGTTTTTTTATTATTATATTTTTAATATAATTAATATTTGTTCGCTGTCTTTATACAATTATACTTATGTTTATGACAATTATTTTATGAGGCAAGACTTGATTTGTGCTTAAATATTATATCTTGATTAACAACTGAGAAAAAGTACTTTTTGGGAAACTTTTTAAGATTTAAGAAACTTTAATTCTTGGCATGTACACCTTGAGTAAAGCCCTGCTACATAGAAAGCTTCATTAGTGTTCCTCTTCCTATATACTTTAATTCAACTACTTGCTGCTTTTACTTTCCCGTCTAGCTCTACAGCAGAGCTACAGCTTTATAGGTAAAAGTATTACAATCGGTCCAATTTGAGCATATGCGGTTTTCACCGGATCTTGACGTTTTGACACCTAAGGAACCCAAAAAACCGGATGGAAATTTTCCGGATGTTCGTATTTACGTGTGTGTGTGTGTGTGTGTGTGTGTGTGTGTGTGTGTGTGTTGGTTCTTGCACTCCTTATATCTCCAGAACTATAGACCTATTTTGACCAAACTTGTTCGGATTATTTCTATATAAGTGGCTTTGATGCTATTAAATTTTCAACTTAAAAGGTCAAAGGGTGAAGCTGGGGTGAAGCTGTGCAGAAAGATCACCCTCACTATCTCCATTTCGCCTAATTAAGGTCTTTTTTTCAGGCAGATTTGTTAACGATTCAAAAATAATAATATTTGTAAACAGTTTTTTTTACAAAATGTCATCGCCATTCCAAAAAATGATTTAAAAACTAGTAGCTAAATGGGTATTCTGCGCCAATAGTATAGCATTGACATACAGCTGTTGTAGTCGCTTAATATTTTGTGACGTCACAGTTGAGCGGTAGAATTAAATAAATGAATAATATTTAAGGTGTAAAAAAAAATTTTATTTAAAGTGGCCGTTAGTAAAGCCACACTCGTGCGAATGAAATAAGGTATACGCGCGCGCTTTAGTTAGAATTATTGAATTTAATAAAAATTCTATATTTTAGTAAAATTTTAAATATTTTAAATTAAGTTGCATGTGTAAGCCGGGCATCAGAAAAAAGTCGCGTGACGGGAAAGTCCTACAACTGGGTTGTCAGCTTTTTTGTACCTAATTTTTTTTTTTTAATCTTTTTTTGACTGTTTGATCTTTTGGTATTCAAACATAATCCAGCGTACGTATTAGTTTACAAAACTGTTCCCTAGATCTTAGCTCAATCCCACAAGCAAGCACTAAGCATTCCCCATCATTTGCTTTTATTGTCAGTTTAAGTGAATACCGTAATACTAATATACTTCAGTTATTTACCGCAAGTAAAAGTTTTCTTAAGTAACATTGATGTTGATGAATGACTGTTAGTTTTTTCCATGATTCGTTATCTTTAATGCAGCTTTTTCATATATATTCCCAATGTAGTTTCTGAATTTCGAAATCAAAGAGAGCAATTTATATAATAATAAATAAAAATATTTGTAATCAGTTCATTTTTCTAAACACTATTGTAAAGAGGTAACTTTAAAAACCAATTTTAATAAAAAAACTTTAACAGGAAAAAAACTTTTTTTTAAATCGATTTAAAAAATTAAACGAAAATAGTTTAAGGGGATTATAAATACAGCTTTTTTAATATTTATCTATGTATTGACATGTTAACTTATCTAATTAGTGTAACTAAATTTAATTGATTAAATGGAAAAATTAAGGATTATATTATGGTGGTGAGTACGTTCTCATTTTAACGTGTTAAATTTAGATTACTAATTTAAGTAGGTTGGCATTCCATTGTCCATTTTTTGATACATAATGTTGTTAAGTTTAAATAAAATAAAGAATAAAAAAATAATGCCGTATCTTACGTAATTATTAATTAGAATAACGTATAGAATAACATAAAGTTGTACTGCAGATTGTGCGTAATAATAGAGACAAAAGAAATAGACTGACAATTCTTGAAACAGGAATGCATAAATCAATCAAATTTTTTTTCCAGAAAAGAACCATTATTAATTTTATCAAGCATTTAATGAATTAAATTTAAAAGAAAAACTCATTAATTTCTAAATTCGATTTCTTTTCATTTATAAGAGGAAGTTAAAAAATAATTTATAAGATTAATTTTATGTTAGTAAGACAAAAAAAAAAGAGAAAAAAATCAGTAGTGTACGCTTCATTGGATTAACGAGTTAGGCTGTAATATCAAGCGTAGTAGGCCTTCACAATAACACAACAAGCGAAGAAAGAATTTTTCTTCTTCTTCTTCTTACACAGCTTTGTCTCCAACCATATTTTTCTATTTCTTTTTTTTTTTTTGTTCCACTTGTATTTCCTGCCTCCGTTGCGTCGTCAATTAATCCTTTAAAAAACGACCGTTCCAAATCAAAAATGCTGTTGTTACTTAATCATTTTTATATAGAATATTGTAATATATTATTTTTTATAAGTTATTTCATTTTAAAAAAAATATTAAATTTTTTATTGTTTTATTGAAATATAGTTTTTAAATTATTTTTTTTAGAAATATTAAAAATTTTATATCATTAAAAAAAGTGAATAATTTTTAAAAGTGTTGGTAATAATAAAATCAAATTTAAAAACAAAACCATTGACAAAGTAAAAACAAATTATAAACTTACAGTTTTTTTAGATTTCGACTTTTAAAATTCTGTCGCTAAATTAAAAGCAATTTTTAACATCTGACGTCGAGGAAATGTTGAAAATTGGATGGTCAGAAAGGAATAAGTATAGGTGAAAGAATATAAATTGTCAGATTTGCTCAAGAATGTTGATTGTAAGACACTTCAGACATTGTAAAGAATGATCAAAACACTGGAAGTAGAAATGAAGGAATATACGATGAAAATATGTGAGGAAACAAAAGTTATGAAGGTGAATGAGAGGAAAGATACGGATGTTGTAATAGCAAAAGGAAAAATTGAAGAAGTAAAAAGATATAGATCTCGGGACAATACTAATTGAAGGCAGGAAGAGTAAAGAAAAGACTAAGGCGAGAATTCCAATGGCAAACGAAACCTTTTTTAGAAAGAAAAACCTATTCTGCAATAATTTTGATCTGACCCTGATTAAAATATTGGTAAAATGTTGAGTTTGGAGTATACATTTGTACGGTAGTGAAACATAGACGCCGAGGAAAAAGGGAAAAGATAAAATCGAGGAATTAAGATATGGGTCTGAAGGAGAATTGAGAAGATAGAATGGATGGACAGAGTAAGTAACGTACTAAGAAGAATAAATGAAGATAGAACAGTGCTGGCGACTGTCAGAAGGAGAAATAGAAATTGGATCGGTCAAATAATTAGTGAAAAAAGAATAATAAATAATAAAAGAAGAGGAAGGAAGAGACTGAAGTTAATAAATGGCATAAGATAATGAAGGTTATGATGAGACGAAAAGAAAAGCATGGGCAGAAACAATGGAGACAACAGTAGTGACAGGGACTTGCCAACGGACGGAACATCATATGATAATTGTCATCATCAAAAAAGCAACATTTTAAGAAATAAAAAAGTAGTATTTTTTTTTATATTTTTTATTGCCTAATTATATTTTTATTTAAAGTATGATTAATTCTAGATCAATCGCTTCATTGATAAAAAATATTTATCCGGGAAAGCAAAGGAAAAAAACGAAAACAACTTCCTTGATAAAAATTAACAGAAATAATAATTTGTAATATACATTTTGTTTCGATAGAAGAATCATTTTGTTTTTATTTCTCTATTTGAAGCACTTTTATCCCAGGATTTGATTGGCGGGTTTTATATTACCTAACGTCTAGCTATTACATGTTATTCGCTCATTTCCGAATCATTCTTCATATTATTTAACTTTGTTACGTATCCGGTTGTTTGGTTAATTAAAATCATTTGAAACAACTCGCATTTCATTTCGTATTTAAGTTATTTTTTATTTAACATACAAAAAGTTCTGTAGATTTTTTTTGTCACAGATATCTTCATACTATATATCTTGATTAGTTATACTACACTGCATATGTTCTTTCAACAGCTTGATTACAGTGATTTTCTGGTCATGGGTGATTAAAACGCATACATTGATTTTTATAAATACCATACAACTTTTCATATTCATACCCCATTCTTTTATGGAATAAGCAACTGACAAAACATAAAAACCTATCAGATCATCGAATTATACTATAGATTTTTCATAAGGTATTATTACTTACTATATAAGAAAATTTCATTTTTGGCCCAGAAAAATCTGTAATTTATAATAAGATAGATTTTTAATAGATTTACTAGAATAAAAATCTTTCTACGCCATTAATAATCGTCAAAGCTTAGTTGATGTGTAGAGTAAGGATGGATTACCAGACCGGTGACTGACTGGCTTCCTGCTATCACGACGTTCTATCCTCCCCACCGATCACATGTCCTATCAATGTATATAAGTATACTTTTTTCTTTTTTTTTCTGTTTAACCTCTGGAACCACCGTATTACTTCAGAGGATGGATGAGGATGATATAAATGTAAATGAAGTTTAGTCTTGTACAGTCTCAGATCGACCGTTCTTGAGGTATGTGGATAACTGAAACCCAACCACCAAAGAACACCGGTATCTACACTCTAGTATTCAAATCCGTATAAATGTAACTGCCTTTACTAGAATTTGAACCTCAGAACTCTCAACTTCAAAATCAGCTGATTTCCTATCAGCACACTATCCTACCTCTACTGTACTTTAGAATATACCACTTTAAACCTCTCAGATAAAACTATTGTGGTTCTATTTGTTTACCCATCGATTTTAAACTGGCAATTAATAAACGGTTTAAAAAAATCTCTAGTACTCGTATGTTAATGGAATTTAATTAAAACTAAGAATAGAAAATTAGTTTTCATTTTTTATAAATAATATTTTTGTTTTATTAATTTTTTTTTTCAATTCTTACCGTACAGCTTCAAATATAAATGAATAAAATGCAGACGCATACATAAACGCGCGCGTGCGAATAGATCTAATAATTATTCAGTTTCTGTTATTCATTCGGATGCTGCTCCTATCGTAGCTTCTGTTAAACTCCAAACAGCATCGGATGTAATTAACGACTGGTTAAGTAGATAGAAAATGATGATTAATCCGGCGAAGTCTACGCATGATATATTTTGAATTACTATCCGCGAGTTCAACTTAGCAGCGTTTTCATCATGCACGCTAACAGTGTGCGATACCTAGGATTGCATATCTGACGTGGAGGAGGAAAAAAGACACAGTTTAACATCTAATTCAGGGAGATATACTGGTTGCTAGGCAGGAGGTGGTAATTGTCATTATTTAACAAGCAATTACTGTAATTAGCGGTCCTGAAACCAATTTGGACCTACGGAATTCAACTACGGGGCACACAAGTGAGAGTGACATCGAATTCGTACCCAGAATAAACTATTGAAAAATATAACAGAAGCCCCGTAGTTTTGCGAAAAACACCGAAATGTACAATTATCTGAGATTGCCAACCATTCGAGAGGAAACAGGCGATTTATTACAAGTTACAAAATGAGATTGAACAAACACGTGAACGGCTTGTGATTAACCTCCTGGATAACAGCGAGAATATGAGTCGCCTAAAGCGACTGCATGTATTAATTCTGTAAATTCTCCGAGATTTGAGAAGAATCAGCTCCCCTAGGATGTTGTGCATCGTCAAAATTCTTCATTTCGTTCGCCACTTACTTTTGTTGGTTTGATTTTCTTTCACTGTTATTTTTACTTCTTTCTTACAAGGAAGTATTTTAATCGCGAAAAATTTCGGTTTTCAGATTTCAACGAAAATATCCATTTTGATTGTCCCTGAATCCATTTTGACTAGTTTCGGCGTGATGTCTGTACGTATGTATCTCGCATTATTAGCCGCAGAATGTTGAAATTTTGGATTTAGGACTGTTGTAACATCTAATTGTGCACCTTTCCTTTTGATTGCAATCGACTTAACCAAAAGTGTCCAAAAAAGCCCAAAATCAAAAAAAAAAATGGATTTTGTAGTTATTGTTAACTGCAGTAATAAACTCTCAGTGAGAGCTTTTCAACGATATATCAAAATGGTTTTCAACGATATATCAAAACTTATTTTCATTGGTTCCAGAGTTATAGCGAAATAAAATTTTAATTAATGAATATTTGGATCTTACAAGGAGAAGGCTCAGACTTCATTTCCTTCTTTTCTTTTTAACTTTTTTTTTCTTAATTTAAATATATTGAATTATTAATAATTATTAACTTGTGATTATAAAAAAAAAAAAATATAAAAAAATAAGTCAATAATAACAATTAAAAAAAAAATCAGAAGTTATTAGTGAAATAAAATTGTACGTGTTTTTAAAAATGTATTTATGTAATTTAATAGGCATATAAGGAAGTCATGCGGTGTCCACATCAGATTTTTTTGATTGTGTTTTCTTTACTTTTTATGTTATGAAGTTGATCAATGTTCTTTGGACTCATCTGTGTATGTATACATATGCATGTATGTATACATAGGTATGTATACATATGCATATATGTGTATACGTATACCGTTGTTTGAGGAATTTCAACGAAAACCTCTGTTGCATGTCACTTTTTTTGTATTCAAATTTAGTTATGGTTTCGGTAGACTGGATCCGTTTATAAATTAAAAACTGCGGCAGAAAAAGATTAATTCAGATTTTAGGTAAACTTTATATTTGATTAAAATTAAAGATAAAGTTTTTAGAGCAATCTTTACTATTATTACTGTTGTAATGATTTAAGAGTAACTACAAAATTAATAATTACATCAAAAATGATTTTAAGCAATATTTATAATGGTTTTATTCCGACTAGATATTTCATTTACTATTGAAATATAAAAATTGACAAATTATGTACAACAGATTTACCGCAAAACTAGAAAAAAATTTTGTTAAACTAAAAATAGTCTGTAATAATTTTAAAATTTATACTTAACAAATTTTTTTATTCGGGTTTTGAATAGACGGATTTTCCCCCTTTTTTTGACATAAAAAATAAATTTTAATATATTTTACAACTCTCACAATATCAGGTTTATTACATCGAAGAATTAATTAGCATAGTAGTTATTATTAAACTTGGGAAGGATATAATTTCTAAATTTCCCTCTCTTTATATTTTACTTGGGACAATGTTTCTCCCTCTTCTCACATCACGTATCCGCTCTCACCTAACGATGAAAGTTTGTAACCTATATTACATTTATAATATTTAATAAACGTTTTTAATATAACTACTATAGTGTTTATTACAATACAAATAAATCTAGTCCATTCATGTACTAGTGGCAATGACCTTGGAGCTGACTACTGATTATGTCCTCCGATTGTTTTTATTTTTTATGTTTTATATTTAAATTTATTTATACAGTATTTGCAATTTAATTATATACATGTTTATATTCATTATTATAAACATAACATATGTATTTGAATTATAGTCTAAATTCATTAAAAAAAATCGATGGTTTTATTTATTGCATATTTTTTAACCGAATTTTTTGTGCCTTCCTAGGTGTAGTAGTAGTGCAAGTGGCCCCCCAAAAAAATTTGTAGGCAATTTTAGGGGGGGAGGAGTAACCGATCATAGTTTAAAGGTATAGATTTTTTAAAATTTTTAAACTTTTTTGGATTATTTTCCTGTATTATTATTTTTCCATTATATAAGAATAAATAACCAATGTTTGAAAAGTATTACAACATTGTTGAGAGCTTATTTTTCTATTTTTCTACTATAAACGGTTTTGGTTTTATTTTTAGTTATTTGAAACACGTTAATAACTAGTAAATATTAAAAAAAAGACTGCCAAAAAAAAAAATATTGCTGTTTAATATAGAATAATTACTATTATAAAATAATTAAAGAGCGTACAGCAGGTGACAATTTTTTATGTAGTATAATTTTTTTAATTTATATATATATCTTGTAGATCTGTCTTATGACAGGTTTCAATTGGATGCTGTCCGGAGCATAATCCAATGGGATTAGGGATACCACAAAGGTCTTTAATGCGGTGGTTTCCTCTTGCCTTCCGCGTCCTAAGCCGTTGAAGTTTTGGTTTCATCCGCCTTTAGGAATGATTTCCCATTCCTAAAGGAATTTATTTAACCTGTGTATATGTATGTATGTATATTTGATCCACCGTAGCAGTTCAACGGCTGAACCGATTTTGATGATTTTTCATATATATATATATATATATATATATATATATATATGTGTGTGTGTGTGTGTGTGTGTGTGTATTTATGGGTGTGTGTATAGCCTATGACACTCCCGGTACCGCAAGGATTCTAACGCAGGGCATACATCTAAATCGGTTCGCCTTTGAGCTGCTACGATGGAACAAACAAATAAACAAACATACTTACATCCTAAATAAATTACACTTCTTTTTGGGCCGTTGTGTAAAACTTTGTTACCAAAGGATTTTTAAATATCTTTACATTTTTCGAATTAAGCTTAAGTTTTATAATACCATACCGCGAATTCAAATTTAGGGTAGATAATATTTAACAGTTTTATTTTATATCCAGAATATAAATATACCGTTTTACTTTTCCATCGTTTAAAAAAAAAAAAAAATTTGTTTTTTTATTATTTTAAGCTGCTGTAGGGTAGAGGAAAACCTACAACTAGATTTATTACATTAAGATGAAGTACATTTACATCTCATTATTTTATAATAATTTCAAATTCTATTTGAAATTATATTTTACTCAGTAAAATATAATGTAACAGATTAGAATATATACTGAGGGAGAAGAAAGAGATTACTTTTTAGAATTAAGAACGGTTAAAGATAAAAATGATGAGTATTATAAAAGAAAAAAGAAATTGCTAGGAAAAGAATGAAAGTGATAAGATAAAAAATGAAGTACATAGTTGGAGTCAAGGACCTGCCTTAAGGAAGAATACATTAAGATGATGATCGTTATTGTTTAATGAAGTATATTTTTAATCAGGTTATTATCTCTATATTAATTAACTATTTCTATCGAGGAGGAATTGAATGAAAAAGATAATAACGAATGATAAATATTAAAGACCTATTAATTTAATTAAATATATTTTCCCTTAAGGAGAGTCATGTACGTATTATTTAAGTGTAAGGGTTAGTTAATTCTGTAGAATAACGTAACATCTATTGCTGCCTACTAACCGCCACGTTCTACGGACGAACGGGGAATTCCACAACAAGGACCCGCCATCTTGTTCAATTTCCTTTTTCTTTTTCTTTCTACTTCACTCTTTTCCCCCTTCATCGTGCACTTTTTTTGTCCTTGGTCATCTATAGTTTCCTCCTTTATTATACTATTCTTTCTCACTTTATCGCTTCTACCAGTACTGACTACTGAATTATCTTCGACATTGTATCTTGTGTGTGGTTTTTTTTTGTTGGTTTTGGATTTGTTGTTACTTTTTCAAATCGTGTCCTATATCTTAGCTTTGGCAAACAATTGATCGTTTACCAATTCCACCCATGTATAAAAGTCTTCTTTTTTTTAATGTTAATTTGTTAACTTTATAATCGGCTGTTAATAAAATTTATTTTAATGATTTGATACTATTTAAATAATGTATTAGTAAATTAAAAATAATTGTCGTGTATTTTTGTAAGAAAGTTTTATTTATAACTTTTTTCTTATTTTTATTAAATTATGCCACCTCTTAATATTTCAATCGTAAGTTTCACAAATTAAAACGTAGGAATAATTTTACGTAAAACGTTCTACTCTTTCGTATATGTAGACTATCAGTCTATTCAATTATTATTAGTTGTTATACCACTCGACTTCTCAAGGGTACTTTCATTCTGTATATTCCAATAAACAACCGTCTTTTAAAGCTCATAAATATTTTTATTCTGTAAATAAATTGGGTTCAGCCTCATATTTTTGCTTTATTTATTCTACTATCTTTATTTGGATAAAACACGCATGGAATATCTGGTTAGCTGGGAATCGAAGGATACTTAAGTAAGATAAAATGCCACCTGCCATAACCACATTTAATAAACCAGTTGTTTAGAAAAAATATAGAGAAATCTTATATTTTTATTTTGCCAATACTTAAAAGAAAGTAGATGCTATAAAAAATTGACAATACTTATAAGAAAGTAGATGCTATAAAAAAATTATTATTAAACAATATGAAGAGTCATCCGTTGAAAAAAATACTGAGTTGAGTTTAATGAAGTAATATCTGTAAAAAATAAAATTAAAAGCTTTATTATCAACGATACAAAAGTGATGAACATATTAATCAGCTTTTTTTCTTTACATGATACAGTTTACTTTACTTCCGTACACGTATAAAGTTTTTTTTTTTTACATTTATACTAAATTACATCATTGGAAAACTGGTAACTTGGATTTACTCGATAAGCACTGTACCCAATTGGCTCGTTGTAGATTATTATACTGTTACTAAAAAAAAACTTGGTTTATACCAAAAAATGATTGTATTAAGTATAAGAAAAAGATGTATTTTATGAGTTGTACGTTTTATAAAAAGGAAAAATTGCGGTACGAAACAAAAAAATACACGTGGAGGTTAACTTTCAGTAGTTCACCTCCTGATCGGGAACATACATCTCGCCCACATCATCTCTGCAGTTTTTCTGTTAATCAGATTAAAATTATATCGTAATAAGCTTTGTTTATTCCTCCGTAAACTAAAAAAAAAAACCAGTATGAACTCCAGCTTCCCGAAGGAAGATTATTTCCCAAAATTGAATGCCGTATGGAAGCAGCCCGACCACGTATCATTGACATATCCCCCATTGTAAGTTACACATAGGTAGTTATACAATAATAAAGAAGTGTGTTCTTTTGGTTTTTAAAGAGAGAATTTATGAAATTTTGTTCAGGGTTTATTTAAATATCTGATAATATTTGAAGTAGCAAAATGTATAAGTGAAATTAAATATAAAGTATGAAATCTGTTACTAATGTTAACATTATTATTATTAGTGCTACTAAAACATTGATAAATAAAATAGCCCTTGGAGTACACTGAATTGAAAAAATAATACGTTAGCATTTTATTAAATAACATAATAAAAAAATAAATATAAAAAATTATAAAAAGTGCATATACTTTGTCATCTCAAGGTCGTATTATGTTAGGTCGGCGATCACGCACGCATTGCAATGCATAACAACCTGCAGTCGGTTGTGCAGTCACGATTATACTATACCCGTGCGCCAGCTTCTCACGTCGACAGTGCTATAACCTGTGTCACGCCCCCACGACTAAATGCATACTAGATTATAGTACACCAGTAGTAATCTTTTAAGAAAATTGCAACAGTACTTCCGTGCATTATCTTTTTTTTTAAACCATCTTCTCTTTCATTTTATTTTATTTATTGTTTTTTTTCTTTATTATAATGTAAAGAAATGTGAGGGAAGTAAATCCTGTTTATGAATCATAGTGGTAAATATTGATTTGAAATTATATATTATTTATTCCGGTAGTTATGAATTAAACTAAGTATTTTTTACCTTTATTTCTTTTGACCTTTACTTTCTCGAGTGTTATATACAATAGAGGAAAAGTAATTGTTTTTGATTAAAAAAATATGATCGGCTAAATTTTCATTTTTTTACTCTAGGAACCTTAAAACAACAGAATTTTTAAAAGATATTTGATAATGTGGTATTTGCGTCGTTCATAAATTTCCTTATATTTAGTAATAGAATATCCAAAAAAAATTCTAATTTGGCATATTCCTTTATATACAGGTCGGTGATGTCATTAAAATTTGGTACTGATTTCTTAACGAGATAAGGAGATACTTGAAGTTGGGAATTCATATCTTATGATGTGTAAAGTTTAATGAAAAGTCTACTCTGGTGCTTTTGATTAATGGTTAAATACGTCATAATTAATCAGAAAATCTTTTCAAAAATCCAACCCGGCCCTAAAACAGATATAACTGGCATTAAATGTTACTTATATTCTATACTAACCGGTCAGGGTTCGCTTCGCTCGCTCGACCTTCTGCACCCTCGACGCGTTCGTATCCTCGTGTTTGTGAGAATATTAAGTATTTTAGAGATATTCTCATCAAATAAAAAAAAAAATAGTAATTTTACTTAAATATATTTCTGTTGCAAAGATATATATATATATATATATATATACATCGTTCGTATCAAGAAGCATGGTGCTTCTATACTTATTTATTTTTATAAAAAAGTGTTAAAAAACGTATTTCTACAATAGTTTTTTTTTAACAAAATGTAAAAAAATAATAAGTATATTTAATGTTAAAGTAAACAACGTACTGTTTATAGTACACAATACAATTTATTATACATTTGTTAATCCAGTTTCTTTTCTCTAGATGTTAGCGCTTAACAACGGCTGCGCGCAGCCGCTCGGTGCACCACTTGGTCCGCTCTGCGCCAATAGCAACTAAAATAAAAATGTTAACGTATGCAACAAACCATGCATCATGTGTTTTTATTGGAGAGATAACAAATGTAATATTAAATATTTCGAAAACGATAATTATTAATTTAATCAATTAGGATCGTTGCATAGGTAAATAAATGCTTTTATTATTAGAAAAATTATGCAGCTTTTGCTAATTTAAATAAAAGATTATTACAGTTAATTTTTTTTTTTTTTTGCTGATATATTGATTTACAAGAACCGTGAGTCCCATAAATATTTTGATATATTGAGTCTCAGATCGATAGTTTTCTGATGAAGACAGTATCGTTAATTGAACTAGAAAATTATTTCATAATAGTTCATACTTAATAAGTTCATTTAATTCTTGTAAAACATAGCTATAAATGAATATGAACCTGAATCTTGCAGCATCAATGAATACCTTTTGTACCAGCTGTTGACCATTTTATGATATTATAGGTTTTACAAAGAATTATATTATCAACTTAAAAAAAAGCTTACAGCATAGTTGGAGGACTTTCCCGCAATACGGCTAAGCCACGTTGCGGGAAAGTGTCCTACTACTGTGAATTTTTTCTGATGCACGGCTTATACACACAACTTATTTAAAATATTTATTTTTTATTTAAAAATAGTATTTTTCGTTTATTTAATTTAATGATTCTAACTAAAGCGTGGTTATTTCACGCGGTTATGGTGATACTAACGGCGACGTTCGGCACTAACTAAATTAGTATAATTTTACAACTTACATGAAACAAATTTTGCTTGTGTGGTCGACAGATTAGAGTATTCGCGAGACTTAACGCACCAGATACCGAGTCAACCGGGCGATCGAGTTGGAGACCCAGCCAGACCGAGTTACTCTTTTACACTTTAGATATTATTCATTTATACAATTCTATTGCTCACCAGTGACGCCACTACAAACAAGTAGTTAGAGCATTTTTGGGGGATAGGGTGCGATTTTATAAAAAGTTTTTTTTTTGTAAATATTATTGTTTTCTAATTGTTACCTAATGGACTTAAGAAAAATATAACCTTAATTAGACAAAATCGTGAGATAATGAGGGTGACCGTGCTCTACAGCCTCACCCCCTTGACCTTTTAAGTTGAAAATTTAATGGCATCAATGCCCCATACATAGAGGTAACCTGAATAATCAAAAATCATTCAGCAATTCAAAATCTGTAATAAAAAAATTCAGTCCGTAATCAAAATCGGTCCAGTAGTTCTGGAGATATAAGTTGATTTACAGGCCAACACGTACATACAAACATCATTAACATCTGGAAAACTTCCATCCGGTTTTTGGTGTTTGAAATATTGCATATTTCAACAAAATATTTTAAAATATTTCTTAAAATTTCTTTAGTATTTATGTGATTGTTCAACACCGCTTCTCGTGTCCGGCTGATATTTTTCGTCAACACCCATTATTGTTTACTTACAATCGATCAAATCTGAATTATATAGGAACAATATATTTAAATTTCAGCCAAGGGTAAATAGAGAAACGATGTGATTTAGCCCTCTTTTAACCTTGCCATTAATTTAAAAGCTCATTTAGGAAAATAAATGGATAGGTTTAAACATCCTTCAGGAATGGATCGTAAAAGAAGTTATAACATAGAAACAATAGAAACAAACATAGTAAATAATCATAGAAACAGACAAAACTGCAGCATATAAAACAATTACCAGAACCAGAAAGAAGTAATAGAAGAGGTACAGTAAACTAATCAAACTTTTGTCATTAGAACGATCAGATAAAACCCATATAATTTCATAATACGTTGAGTTTTCTCTTATATGATTAAAAGTGTAAGCAAATCAAAAATATGATTACATCGCTATATCCATTTATTTTCCAGATCCGTCAACACGTATTGGTTTTATATACAGATAAGTCGAAATGATTATTTTAAAATTATTATCACTTATGTTAGCCTAAATACCGTTGTAAATATTTCAAAATTAAATAATTGATTAAATATTTTTTTAAATTTCATTAAAGAAAAGTATTTATTTATTTATTTCACTCTTCACTCTTTATTTATTACAGGTTTAGCCTCAGTTACAGCTAGCTAACTGCTCTTTTTTCTGCTTACAGTATATTATCTTTCTTTTTCTGTTTAGCCTCCGGAACCACCATAAGGTATTATTTCAGAGGATGAATGAGAATGATATGTATGAATGTAAATGAAATGTAGTTTTGTACAATCTCAGGTTGACCACTTCTGTGAAGTGTGGTTAATTGAAATCCAACCATCAAAGAACACCGGTATCCACGATTTAGTTTACAGTATGATCGGAAATGAATTTTGTAACGTGTAAAAATATTTACAAGCCTGTCCGGGAATCGAAGTCAGATTTTTGTGAATGAAAGAAAGAAATTCTATATACCGACCATATTAAACAAAAAAATAAAAGGAAATAAACTGTATTAATAATCGTAGTAATAACAATAAAATTAGAATTTACAAAGTATAAATAGGTAAAGAATGGAATAATACATTGTTGATATATAATTTTTTTTTATAGAACAGTTAAAAATAACGAAAACTTTTAATAAAAATATTATGAATCATCATTAGTTTAAATTACGTAAAACATTAGAAAGCGATTTAATATGTTATGAAAGTAGGACCGATGAGGAAAACGTAAGTAACTCTTTAAATTCGCTGACTTTATAGCTTTATACAACCACCTTTTCGTACGAAAACCAGAGTATAATATGACAATTACTATTAAAAAAATCTAACACAAAAAAAACTAGCGATAAAAAGCCGTAAAATTACTTTTATAATTACCGTTAAAATGATTATTACATCGAACTATTTTCTGTAAGTTAGTAGAAAGCTTGTTCGTTTTACAATTTTAATTAGAAGTTGTTAATAAATACTTTTCTTTTTTGTTATTTTATGGTAAAAACTTTGCCTTTACGTACACCAAATGTAGGTTACAATGTTTAGTAACTTGCAGTAGTTTATACAATATAAAAGATTTTAAAAAATTATTTGTTCTCCGTACGAGGAACTAAATGCTCTCGCATGATTGCATTAAGGTTGGATGCTTTGCCGGCTTGTTTTCATCTAGAAGCCTCTGGGGTTGCTCCTGCGTACCGCCCACTGTGTATGACAAACAACTTTTGCAAGTTATTCGAAAGGCTATTGATGAAGCGACTATAACGTGAGTTGGATTCTGGAGACGGCTTGAGTGACCGACAGCTTGGGTATCGACCGGGTCACTCCACGATTAACACAGTAGACTACGTGATGTGTTCAGCGGAAAGAGTAGCTAACGGGATTTGGTGTTCCAGGAGTATCCCTGATGTGGTACTGCTTGTTGTTAAAAACGCATTTAACACTGTGAGTTGGACATCTATTTTTAGAGCGCTTTGATGAAAGAGGTATCTCGCCATACCTCAAGAGGACGACACATAGGTATCTGCAGAACAGGAAGGTCGTCTACGAGCTGGATGGTTGCAGACGGCTCTTCGACGTTTGATGTGAGGTTCCACAGGTTTCTGTTGTTGTCCCTTTCCTGTGGAACCTTTTGTACGATGGGGTACTAAGATTACAGTACCCTGCCTGCAGGGATTTCGTCCGTCGCCTTCGCTGATGACTTGGAGACTTTTGTCGTTGTCAAGACGGGGGCGGACGTCGTACTGCGGACCAACCAGTCGGTCATCCTGGTTGACGCCTGGCTCTGTAAGCAGGGTCAGTGCCTGGCCCCTCATAAGACCAAGGCAGTGATGTTGGCTGGAAGAAGGCGTCTCGCACCGATTCGCTTCACGGTTAAGGGACATATCGTCCCGGACGCCAAAACGAAATACCTGGGCATCTGGTTGGACCGGCGGCGCTCTTTCTCCACGCATGTTCACCAGGTTGCGCAGCGGGCTGAGAGGACTGTTCGGAGTCTGAGCAAACTACTTGGCAATGTCGTAGGCCCCAGATTCTCTAAACGTGGATATACTCCCACGTCGTGTCCTGGTATGATGCAGGGACCTAAATGCAGCGAGAAATCGGCGTCTCCTAGAGAGCGTTCAGAGGCGGATGGCGTTGAGTATCCGCGCTGCTTAGAGGACCATTACCGCTAAAGCGGCCTTCGTTGTTGTTTGCTTGCCGATTGTAATAAAAGAAATTAAAATATTGCTATTGCTAATGGTTATAATATTAATACTATAAATAAATTATACAATAAAATTAATACAACTAACAATATAATACGAGATAAAAAGAAAAAATATATATAAAAAATGTATATCTACACTCCATTTAGTATAGGAATTGAAAAAGATATATAAAAGAATTAACGTAACACCTGCATATATACAAATAATAATCAAATATATTAACAACAATTGTAATAAGATATCATATAATAATGATGCTAATCTTGATAAACAAGGGGTATATAGTTGAGGTGGGAAGATCGTGACATGAGATATATATATATATATATATATATATATATAAGTAATGGAATTACCAATCGTAAATTCTCTATACGTGCAAAAGAACACATGGATAGTATAAAAAACAATAAACCAGAGAATTCTAACTTAGCTAAACATATATTAGATAATGGTCATACATACAACCCAAATACTTTTATGAAGATTTTACACGTATCTTATAATTATTAGAATACATCTAATTTAGAAAAATATCAAATTTTCAGTAAAAATAAAAATTTAATTAATGAGCAAAGATTTTTAAAGATAATAAATTTCTTAAACACGCTCTAAATATGGAATTAAAAAAATAATAATTCAAATAAAATATTATTCGCACAACATGGTTCCCGTTGATTTGATTTTATTCCACCAGATTGCACTGTACATTTCAATCTGTATACTGATAACTAGAAATCAGTCATTACTGCTTAATATTTTAATTTGTTAACTTTATTTTATAATGATATTTTAATCTTCTGACGATGGTCTAAGGACTGAGAAGTCAAAATTAATTGCTGGTAAGGTGGATTAGCACTTTTTAATAATTTATTAATATATCATCGGTAACCATATTTGAGAAATTAAATTAAAATTTATCTATACAAGAACAGGTTGCCTGCGATAAACTGCTGTTTCCAACTACTCCTTTTCTTAACCTCTTTCCTGTCAAATAAGCTATGAAATTAAAAAATTACTGACAAAATACTCATCCAAAACAATCCAGTTTCTTCAAAAATTATTCACCTTTCTCCTAACGCTATAGTTAAATTATATTTTTTTAATCATATAGAGGTTATTATTAATCGAAAAGTAAAAATATATTTTTAAAATAATTGGCTCAAATAGTGAATTCTTTGGCATCCTACTTTTTTTTTAAACAACTGATTCGTTAATATTGATACTTTAATTTTTTTTTCATCTCAATTTTTATGGAATGTACAGATTGTTAGATGTTTTCCTCGTATGCTCCAGTAGGTGTAATAAGCTTTGCATATATTTATACGCTTATGCACGGTTGCATATTTAGAAGGCGAAAAATATATGAGGAAATTTTCATTAAAAATTCTCCTTTACATACTAGAATTGTTGTGAAAGAGATACATATAGCTGTACATATAAAATAGTAAATTATAAGTTTCAGTTACATGATTTTACTGAATTATAATGATGAGTAAACATTGAGTAAACAATTATTAATGATAGTATAAAGAGTTAGAAAGGTTGCTGATTGATGAAATACTGTTTTTAGTGTAATTACAAACACCACTGTTTGCTTACTTACTGAATTTGTACCCAGTTATCCTTGTAATTTAAACAACTGGTTTCTGTCAAACCAACAACTCCTCGTATTACTACTATTATTGTACTATTACCATTATTTTTATTTTTGTAAACATTTATTTAATTTTCTTCCATCCTTTTTTTAATTTTAATATGTTTTTTCTTATTCTTTTTATTTTTGTTTTGACATTTTAGAATACGAAACAAGTACAATAACTATTTAATGATTTAATTATATTTCGTTTTAATTTTCCATTTATCCGTGTTAACAAAATATAAAACTGTTACATTTAGATGTACATACATCGGTATATTATATTTATTAGTAATATAATTGATTTTATTTCATTTTAACTTAACGGAGCTTCACAAGTTCAAGGAGGTGTAATGGTTGCTAGGCAGGGGGTCGCAAATATCATTATTTAAAAAGCAATTTAGGTACTCAGCGGTCCTCAAATCGATTTGGACCTACGGAATATAAGTACGGAGTACGATAAATGAGAATAATATCAAAGTTGTACAGCTACTCCAAAATAAACTATTAAAAGATATAACAGAAGCGCCGTGGGTTGCAAAAAAAAAAACACTAAAATGTACGATTATCTGAGGTTGTCAATCGTTCGAGAGGAGATTCGGTACAAACGAGACTGAACAAACATGTAAAGTGCCTCGCGGTTAATCTCCTGAATAACAGCGAGAATTTTAGGCGCCTAAAGTGACTTCATATATTAGATTTGTAAGTTCTTTGAGATTTGAGGTGAAATCAGCTACCCTACGGAGTTGTGCATCGTCGAAATTCTTAATTTGTTTCGCCACTTATTTTTGTTGGTTCTTTGATTTGTTTCGGTGTTTCATTGTTTGATTAGTTTTTCTTTGTTGTGTTCGATAAGATTACTTTTTGGTTGTTTTCTTTGCTTTTTGTGTTCTGGATTTTGAATTCGATCGATATTTATTGGATTTATCTTTGAGTGTACTGTATATATTTATTATATATTTATCTACACTTTATAAGATATGAAATGGAAATCCTTCTCTACGTGTCGTTTTTTTTTTAAATTGAAATTTACTTATGATTCTGGAAAATTGGAACCGTTTGTAAATTAAAGATTGCGGCAAAAAAAGGAATTAATTTAACAGTATATAACAATTAATTTACATTATAAAGAATTATGAACTCGTAATGAATATTACGAGTTCTCAATATTCCTACATTTTATTATTGTAATAGATTACACGTATCCATTCATATAGAAATGTATTGTTTCAAAAGGACATCACATAAATAATAGTTTTGTTTACTCTTGCACTATCGATAATAAAAAAATTGTTTTTATTACCATTAGATAGGGTTGTAATTAATATCTTGCTAGTACTTGTAATCTTTAATTAAAGGTAAAAGTAGTGTATACAATTATTCATTTCAATAAAGGTAAAAATGTCACTTAGTGCTGAGTAAGTTGTATGCATAGAAAACACTTACTTATTGTTGATTAAGAATAAATACTTTTCTATTAAAATTTTATCATTTTACTGTAAAATTAATTCTTATGCTCTAAATTAAAATTGTTTATAATTCTTTATAATGTAAATTAATTTATATACTGTTAAATTAATTCCTTTTTTTGCCGCAATCTTTAATTTACAAACGGTTCCAATCTAGTGATTAATCTCGTCATCGCAAAATCAGTTGATTTTCTAAATCGAGAGTTCTAATGTTCGAGTCCTTGTAAAGGCAGTTGTTTTTATATAGATCTGAATGCTAGACTGTAGAATTAACCACTCATCTTTAGGAGTGGTCGGCCTAAATCTATTCAAGACATTTACTGGTACATTTACAATTACACGCCAGACTGCGCACAGATGCCTTGGAATCTCTGCAGAATACTGTTAAGTTCATATCACTGTGCAGTTACTATGTAACCTGGTATACATAAATAAATATCCCTAAAATATTAATAATTCATTTGAGGTAAGTTTTTAATTTCTAACGTACAATAAATTTAACTGATATGTATATATAAATCAAATCGGTCAAGAAGCAAAATAACTTAAAATTTAACAATATAAGCTATGACAAAGTATAAATAACTAAACGACTTAACCTACTGATCTGACAAATAACTAAACTCTAAATCTTATTACCGTTGTTGCAGTTGTTATTTTTATTATTATTATTATTTAACTGTTAAGAGAGGGATTTTTTTAAAGTTACGTAAGAACTGACGAAAGACAATGCTGTGAGCGCCACTCCTTCTTTTGCAATCTGTTTTAAGTTCCAGGTCGCTCATAATAATAACACAGGCCACTGTTACATTAACACTTATGTATATGTTTATGGTGTGAGTGAGAGAGAGAGAGAGAGAGAGAGAGAGAGAGAGAGTGAGAAAGAGAGAGAGAGAGTGAGAGAGTGGGAAAACAAGGGCGTCAACGTACAAGAAGAATTTAGGTTAAATTCATCAGTTCTTCTAGATGCACTATCTTTTTAATGCCAATAAACCACTTAAAGGATTTATTATATTAAATATATATATAGTATACAGTAAAATTTATTCCGTCTGAAATTGTCTTTTTTAAAAAAATAATTTAACAGCCAGGTATCATTCCTCTGAATTTTCCTAGCTTTTATATAAATATTTTTTTATAACAACTTTTTAAATATAATCTCGGTATTATTAAAAATAATGATAATTTTCGTTTTCTTATGATGGTAACAGTGATCGACCAGATCTTTTTTCTCAATAATTTTTTTTTAATGTTTCAACATATTTTATTTAATTAGGTTCTTAAACTATTCTCTAAGTGTCATGGGTAAACCCACCAGTTTGGTATAATGGTGAATGCATCTTTCCAAATCAGCTGATTTAGAAGTCGAGCGTTCTAGCGTTCAAGTTATAATGAAGACAGTTATTTTTACACGCTTTTAAATACTAGATCGTGGATACCGGTGTTCTTTGGTGGTTGGGTTTCAATTAACCACACATCTTAGGAATGGGGTCGAACTGAGAGACTGTACAAGACTTACACTTCATAATACACTCATACATATCTTCATTCATCCTCTTTAATATTATCTTAACGGTAATTACCGGAGGCTTAAAGAAAGAAAGTATTACGGGTAGAATTTAATGAAAAGTAATGTAAAAATTAATAGTTTTAACTATTATTTATAAAATACGTACATAAAGACTTCGTAATATTAAAAAACAAGTTATTTAATATAAATAAATATAATATATATATAACCTCTATTTTTAAATTCTTAGAAACGTGAAAGATATGAAGAGTTCTGTCGAGTTAATTAAAATAAATTAAAAGATCTTAATTCTTAATCCCGTTTAAGCTTTTCTTTAATTGAATGGTGTGGGTGTTTCGTCGAAATTATAGTCGTCCAAGGTAATCTCGTAAAATAGTTATATTGAAATAATTTAAGAAAATAATTTTATTTAATACTTTAATTCAATTTTTTTATTTATTCAAGCTGTTTAAATTAAATTGATGAAATGATGAACGGGTGCGATGATTTCACACCCGTTCTTCACATGTAAGAACTACTGCGTTCTTTACATTTTAGTTACATCCCTTAACTGATACACTGTGCATTCACATAAATAGTATTATATGTTAAACACTATAATATTAGCGGAATAATTCAAAACTATGACTTAGTCTACTGTACATTTAATAAAAAGAGTTTGATTCTTTTTCGCTTCCATTTTTATAACAGTATAAAGAGTAGTAACTATGGAAACAAATTCTAGTAGCTTGTAATTTTTTTTACTTAATTTTTGTTTTAGAATTTTATTAACTTGTTCACACATATTCATCGGATATATTTAGACACATTTAAGGAAAAAATATCACTATTTTTGCTTCTTTATTGATTAAAAGAATATTAATAAAAGTGAAAAGTATAAATGAATAAATATTTAAACAGGATAACATTACGTTAGTTGTGAAGGTAACTTACTTTTTTTTTAACTTTAATTATTTACGTTTAACTTGAGACAAAACAAATATTATGGTAACAGGTCGGCCTTACACAGTACTTCAATGATCTTAGGTCAGTGCTCTTGTTTGTTAGTTTTCTATCAGTTTTTTTTACCTTAAATTTTATTTATTACCTTACATATATATATGTATACCTTACCTTGCTTTACCTTACACACACACGCGCGCGCGCACACATACACACACATGCTACAATTTTATTTTCAGATTAAGTTATTTATTATTGAAGCAGCCATTTTAAAGTGAAAAAAATATATATTACAACCTAGAAACATGCTTGCATTGTATAGTAAAGTGCATGAATCTTGAAGATTAGCACTGTGTCGACAATCCGCTCCAGCTGACATTCTATTACCTGTTTAGCATAACATACGGTTCGCTACGGAACCGTCTGTATGTTTATACAAACCCAAAATTAGCAATACTGTTTATCATTCAAATTGCTAAATCTTGAATTTCCCGTGTCATCACTTTTGGAAAGATTTGGAAAGATTCTGTAGTGTTGTCAATTATGTGCTCGTGGCTAATGTATTCATCATTTTTTGTACTTCTCCGCAATTAGGTTTCCAATGTGATGCGAAAACAGATTTTAGAAAATCTATCTTCGGCAATCCGTTGAACATCGTTAAAATCAAAATTCACATTGTAGTTTCCAACGTATCGTTTTACTTCAGACCAAACCATTTCATTAGGGTTTAAGTCTCTGTGGTACGAGGCTGGTCGTAATACTTCATGTTCGTTTTTCTTGGCATGTTCATCAAACATAAACACTTTGTAATTTTCTTTGAATATAATAATTATATAACCACCAATTCTACATTTTTTGTATTGGATGCGGGTAATTTTTCTTGGAACGTTCTATGAGATGCATTGTTTAAAATTATTACGGAATTTTCGGAAAGTTTTTCATTAATTTTTCTTCAGCTCATTTTTAAAAAATTATTTGCATTCATAGACTTGTGATAATCGCCAGTTTTTACCACTCTTATATCGCTCTTGGACTATGTATTCACGGTACGGAACTTTTCAGTCAAATTTTGAAGTACTTCCGCTTATCCAACTTCCTGTTTTTCAAACAGGTTTAATCCTGTTAGTGAAAAAAATTCTCTTTAATAAAGTGAAAAAATGCCCCTTGAGCTTACGAAACCTCGTTTCCATGCATATTTTCTTAGTGAAAGCATTATTCATGTTTGTGATATTGTCATTTTAGTTGATTAAATTGACAAAAGTATTTTTTCTACGGGCTGACGCATTCAAATTTTATATAACTGTTACATTCAATATTCATTTCTGATGATTAATGATACTTATGAGCTAGTAAAAAAAGTCATTACTCCTCTTCGATCATAAGTGAGAAGTGCGCATTTTCCCCGCGTAGATTTCAAACTAAGATCAAAATAACCTTAAAATTGCAAAAGAAGATCACAGAGACACAGTGGGTTTAAGTTGCTTGCAACTACGATGAAATAAAAATTTAATCTATACTATATACACATTACAATAAAATAAGAAAATCAAAACGCAGCAATGGCGAAATGCACTCAACAGGTGAACAAAAATGATTGAACATTATTTTACGCAAAGCTTTCAACTTTAATGTATTCTATAAATATAATAAATTTCGTATGATGCTTGCTATCGATATATATCTTTACTCTTAGTCGGTTAATTAGAATGGTTCATTTATTACAATAAATCATACTTACAAAATCGTTTCATTTTAAAGAAAGTGTTGACTTCACATTTATCAATTTTGTCAACGTATACATCATTTGTAATTTTTAATCGCTGTCCATAAATTATCATAATATATATTAATACCTGTAACATTTGAAATATGCAGGATCATTTTATTATAAAATAAATTAAATTATGTTTAGCATCGATTTAGGTAATAACTTTGTTAAACCAGATTAAATCATAATGCTTCAGATTGAGATTGAACCGTAAACGGATTTAGTTTTCCTTTTTGTAAACACCGATCTATAATATGTTTGTAGAATCCCTTTATATACAGCATATTAGTTGCTTGACTACAAGCTTCAGATTTTATGTCCCTACTATAAACTGCTGACATTTTGATTTTAAATTTGATTGCTTACTCATGTTACTTTGCGATAAAATCACTCCTTTCCAGTCTGTCTGTCAGTCTGGTTGTGAATTGGGATTTAGATATCACTAGTATTTAACAGCTAGACAAGTTCATAGTAAATATGTAAAGGTCACAGAGATTTTGACGGATCAAGTGTATGCCTAGCTATCTAAAATTGTGTATTTTGTCAGTAGTGCATTA
The DNA here is from genome assembly GCF_047948215.1 of Lycorma delicatula. Classification (NCBI taxonomy): domain Eukaryota; kingdom Metazoa; phylum Arthropoda; class Insecta; order Hemiptera; family Fulgoridae; genus Lycorma; species Lycorma delicatula. The sequence continues at coordinate 117,974,412 of NC_134461.1, read as the reverse complement.
CATTAATTAAATTAAACTGTGATGTTTATTTTAAATACTGTTATTTATTTTAAATATATTTCTACAATAGTTTGTGTGGTGTGTGTATTTTAAATGTAGATGTACTCGCAGATATTATTTATTGACGGTGAAAATATTTTTATCTTGTTTAATTTTTTTATTTATAAATAAATAATTATTTTTTGTTATAAAAATGAATATTTTTATAGCAACCCATTTGACATAATAGTTAAGTTATAATTTAACAGAAAGACAAAACGAAGTAGTAACATTAAATCCTAGATAACAATAGAACAAAATTATATAAATCTTAATAATAGTAATCTTAATAAACGTAAATCAACAAATAGAAGTATAGTAAATAACACATAAATTGATATAGTAATAAATTATTAATTAAGAAGAGAATAAAAGATAGAATAAATTAACTTACTTTTAGTAATCTTTTTCTCACATCTACATTAGTCACGGTATCCAGATCTTTCCACAGTATATTTCTTGGCCAATGCCATCTTTACATTTTTAACTAGCGCTTCTTTTTATCTTCTTTTCTTTGGAAATATCTATCTGTTCCTAATTTTTCGTTCAATCAGTTCACCTTATATTCAGAATTTTTGAAAGATCCTAATAAAGTTAGAATTTCTTTACTTATTTTTACTTGATGATAAACTTTTCTTTCATACAGATATTATACTTTTAACGCTAATTAAAGAAAAAACTTCCTTATTCTTTAACTTAAAATTTCCTTTTTTCTCATATTTGTTTGAATGTGTCAATAGTAATTATCAGTTTGACTAATTTTCTTTAATTTTTTATTGTTTTCATTTAATTAATTTTCTATGAGAATTTCTTGGTTGGTTATTTTCATTAACACTAGATACTTCATTAAAAGATAAGAAGAAATTTTTTTATCCGTGAAAAGTATATGATTAATCCATTTAATCATTACATTATCAATTTTATTTTTTATTTAATATAATGAAGTAATTTTAGAAATTACAATGTGTTCCAAAGGTAATGATCTCCATGAACATCCAGATATATTTGTTTGTGTTTCTTCTTATTCTCGAAGACTCTCTTAAGATGTTCATCTGCAATATTCTTGTTGAAATCTCGGATAGAAGTTTGAAGTTCTTGAAGGCTATATGGATTTCCAAGGTAAACATTACTGTTTGCATAACTCAAAGTAAAAACCCGAAGAACGAGATAGTTACAAGCCTTTAGAAATGATTCGAGCTCAGAAAACTTGCAATAACTTCATGAAATGCCTAGCTGTATGAGCGGTCGCACTGTGTTGTTGAATCCAAGATTAATTTCGTCCTAGGTTAGCTCTCCGATGAACTGATGAATGATTTCACAATAACGAGCTGAATTTATTGTTTCTGCAAAGAATATCAACAGACTATTTTATCCTGGATATTGTAACCATTTCACGTACGGCGTGTGTGTTGATGGAAGACCATAAACTTGAATTCTGTGCATGGACATACCCAGATAAATTTCTCTCTCTTTATTTCTGTTTAGCCTCCGGAATCACCGTAATATATTACTTCAGAGGATTATATGTATGAATGTAAATGAAGTGTAGTCTTGTACAGTCTCTGGTCAACCGTTCCTTAGATGTGTGGTTAATTGAAACCCAAACACCAAAGAACACCGGTATCCACGATCTATTAATCAAATCCGTATAAAAGTAACTAACTGCCTTTACTAGGATTTGAACCTTAGGACTCTCGACTTCGAAATTAGCTGAGCTTAACCACTAGACCAACCCGGGGGGTACCCAGATAAGTCTAACCATACCTTAATGGTAAGTACATATATTCCAAAATATTATAATCAGAATTGTCCGCTAAGAATTATTGATACCGTTCACTGTATTTAATTCGATTTCCACAGACCGGTAAAAATGTTTTGAATAGTTTTCACTTTATATGGAATGAGACTGAACTTCTTACGAAGTTCAGTCTCATTCCATAAGTGCAGTTGTAACACCGATGTTTTTTTTTGTCCACCGTTTCGGTGTACTTAGAAATCTAACGGACGAATAGTCTTTTAACTGGCTGTAATTACTCACCGTGCTCGTGGAAAATGTATTCTACGAAAAATATTCTCTTCTAAAGTTAACATTATTCTGAGCGCATACGAAGAGATACGGTCTCTATCGTTCAAATGCGATGAACACGCAATTAACAGCAAAGAACCTAATAATTGTCTCATCTCAAGATCACCAGCCTGACTGTCTCGTGAAAGCGAATTGAACACAACGCAGAATTAACAACCTTTGCAGAAAATATTACTTGAAAGAAATACAATCCTTCAACATATAATCGTGTTTATGTAGGTGAATAGTAGTTCATTTCGAAAGCACTGTATTATGTGAAAATAGGATTGGATTATTTAAGGTCGAAAAATAATATATACACAAAATGTAATGGAAGTAAAAAACAGAGCTAAATACAAATTTTTTTTTAGACTATATATTTATTTACTTTCTACTAGAAGGAAATATGTTTTTGTTATTTATGTATTCTTTAAGGTGAAGAAATATTTTATAAACTTATTTATTTTTAAAATATAAAGCCTATGCAATACAAGTAGGCCCTACCACAAGATATTAACCTATATCGAAACTTTATTATTGTTATGAAGAAATCATGGAGCATAGCCAAGTTTTTACAAAAATAGGGTTATATAAATTATGAAACAAATGCATCCTACTTAGAAAAATTGTATTTAGGCTATATATTTTTTATAGAGTTGCTGTAGTATTGTTTTGAATTATAGTTTTGTTTTACTTTAAAATTGGTACTAACCATTTGTAAATTTTATTTAGTTCTTTACTTTGTATTATAATGGAATTCTAATTTTGAAATTATGATAATAAAACGTGTTCTTGATTTTTATTTGAATCTTGAATATCATGCGTGTTTTATGAATTACTAGCAGACCCGGCAATGATTCGCTATTGCTAGATTTGAGGATATATATAAATCAAATGAACTATTAAAGGTTTGATAAAATATTAAAAATGAAAATTACGGAACTTTACAAAATTTATCCTTTTTACCTTTATCCCAATTTTTATTTTTCGCCCTTTTACTTTTACCCTTTTCCCTATTTCCCTTTACCCCTATTTTCCTTTCACTATTTCCCGATTTTTCTATTTTTCCTTTTTACCGCGCATAAATCGGTCCAGTAAGTTTTTAGTCTATAGTGGACACACAGAAGAAGAAAGTGTCAAGAAATATCTTGACACCGGTGTCACCTAGCGGGTATAGTTTTTGCAAAAATTTTTCTTTTCGCGTATCTAAAGTACGGTATATTCTGAAAATGAGCCAAATCGGTCGATAAATACAGTTTTTATAAATATCTCAACCCCAGCGCCACTTAGAGGGTCCACTTTTTACAAAAAAAAATTATTTTCAAGTAACTGATATTCTGCATATAAGCCAAGTTGTTCCATATATGCAACTTTTCAAAATATCTCGACCCTAGCGCCATCTAGCGGGTCCAACCAATTCAGAAACCTTCGCAGGCATGCGCATAACAGCTCACCAAAGTTACATCGCAATCAGATGAATGGTATAGGAACGCATACGGGACAAATAAACATTCAGTTTTTATATATATACTAGCTGACCCGGCAATGCTTCGCTATTGCTAGATTTGAGTATATATATATATATATATATATATATATACACACTCAAATCTGTGAAATACTCCGTGTATTTCACGGTATTACACTCAGTGTATATATCTATATATACACTGGGTTATATATTCTATATATATATATATATATATATAGATTAAATAAAAACAAATGAAAGTTTGATAAAAATTAAAAAAATGAACATTACGAACTCCACAAAATGTAACCTTCCCTTTCTTGCCTTTTTCCCTTCTTCCTATCTTCCCTTCTTCATATCTTCCCTTCTTCATATCTTCCTTTTTCATATCTTCCTTTTTTTACTTTTCCCTCTTACCCTTCTTCTCATTTTACATTTTCCTTTCTTCCCTTAATTCTTTCTCCCTATTTCCTTATTTTCCTTTTCCCATTTTTTGCAAAATATTTCTTTTCACCTAACTAATATGTATTCTGAATATGAACCAAGTCGGACCTTAAATACAATTTTTCCAAATATTTCAACCTCAGTGCTATCTAGCGGGTCCAGTTTTTGCAGAAGTATTTCTTTCCATGTAAATAACACATATTATGGATGTGAGTCCAATCGGACCATAAATACAATTTTTGCGAAACATCTCGATTCCAGCGCCACCTATCCGATACATTTTTTGCAAAAATATTTCTTATTACGTAACTAATATTTCTGAATATGTGCCAAGTCGGATCATAAATACAATTTTCCAAAATATATCGACCCCCAGTGCTACCTAGCGGGTCCAAACTAATTCAGAAACCTTTGCGGGCGTGCGCACAACAACTCACCAAAGTTTCAATCGGATGAATGGTATAGAAACGCATTCGTCACAAACAAACATTTATTTTTATTATAGATTTATACTTGCCCGGCAATGCTTCGCTATTGTTAGATTTGAATATATATATATATAGAGCTTAAATGAATACAACTGAAACTCTGATAAAACATTAAAAATCCGAACATTACGGAATTCCCAAAATTTAACCTTTCATTTATCCTTTTCTCTCTTCTCCCTGTTTCCCCTTTTCACCATTTCTTTTTCCCCTATTTACCCTTTCCTCTTTCTCCTATTTCTTTTCACTTTTTCTCTTTTTCCCGTTTTCCTTATTTTTATTTTTTCCCTACTTCCCTTTCTCCCTTTTCCCGCACATAAATCAGTTTAGTAGTTTTTTATTTATAACTGACACACATACCAACATTACCTTTTATATATATAGAATAAGAAACTCTGTATATTTGTTTGTTTCGTAAATATCTCGATTCGATGTAATTTTTCAGTTGATTAGGGTATAAAATACAGGCTTTACACATAAATTTCTCTTTAATGTATATGTGAAGCTTATAAAACAAATCTATTTCTTAAACAAATCTACAGATGGAATATTTGTATGCACATGATTTGAATTTTTATTACATGAAACCTAGTTAATTACAGAAAAAAATTGATAAAAGAAATAGTGAACCTTTTAAAAACCTCTTCACATCGCTTACCTAAGTGCATATCCGTACAAACTTTTACTAAATTCTAATCTTATTTAGAACTTAAGGAAAGTGGTATTATAGGTGTTGATAAGGACAAAATTTTAACAAACTTTTTAAATTCCTATAGGTAGTTAGGTATCTATCTGAATTTTTAATAAATATTTTGTAAAAGATCGATTTTTGGTCGAAACATTGTTCTATCTTATCTCAATTACATTCGATTTATTTAAAACATCATATTTTATCTTTCTTAATTCAGGTCCCTGGCATTACTGTCTCCATTCTCCTTCATTTACTTTTAACCTGTTTGCTTTCATCCCTTTTTAAATGGCCTTTAATCTTTAATATATTCCAATCTCTCTTTTTTCACATTCTGCTAATTCTTCTAGCATACTTTATTCAACCCTTTCTCCTCTTAGGATATGTCTCACACAGTTATCTTTCCTATTCTGAATTGTTCTCAATTATTCTCCAGATTAATTCTTCATATTTTCACCTCTAATCTTTTTTTTATTTTTTAATTCAAATGCATCATTTCTCGTACTTTGTCTCTTTGTTTTTTTCAAATCTGTAACTCCATTTTACTACATAATAATTGTTTCTTTCTGTTTTAGTGCTAAAGATAACTTCGTTTTCAGTTTTTGAATTTTATGTTAATATTGTATCTGTGATGTTTTGTTTGTTAAATTCTTCCTCCTGTCATATGACTTTTAATCGGTATGAGATTTTGTTGTTGTTCGAGCAATGTTTGAGCGATTATGATTCATCGGGTTGTTTAATTTTTAAAACTCCCGCCTAATTTTTGTTTATATATATTGGATTAAACCGACTTGAGATTTTTATGTTCGTTTTTATTGTTTAAAAGAAACTAAACGAAGTAAATTTGTACGTTACTTCATATATTACCATGAAAAGAATTTCCTTGAAATAATTATATTTATTGTATATGTTTTGTATGAACTGAAGGAAGTACCGCTCGTTTTCTTGACAGGAAAAAACAAACAAGACTAATAATGCCCTTCTGGCAGCATAATATATAGTTTTCATTAGTAAAAATAAAAAAAAACAGTTTTCCTCAGTCGTCATTTAAATAAAATATGAACGTAAGTAGAAGAATATATATCGATACATGACTCAAGAGAATATAAATAACGCTGGAACCGGTTCTAGTTATTATATGTTATTTGTTATATATAAATTTTATAATTGATTTGCAGGTAACTGATATTTATTTAAAGAAACATTACATTAAATGGGAAGATATTTATTTAAGGTTAATAATATGGGTGCTAAGTTGCATTTCATTTTTAAATAATACAGTTCATTTATTCATTTTTATAATACTGTATAATGTATTAGCCGGTCGACAAATTAAATTTCAATATGTTTTTATTCAAGAGTAGAGAAATGATTTAATATAATTTTATCCTTTTTGTTTGCATAATATTGGCTGTCTAGTAACTCTTCAAAATCTTCCACAGGAGTAAAATTTGTCAATTTATTTATTCGTTAAAATAATACGTTAAATACAGAGTGATTCAGGAGGAAAGGGAAAAACGTTGGGAACTGATCCTAGAGCTTGAAATAAGGGGAAACGTTCATACAAATTTTCCAAGTTGTCTTCATATAAATGATGTCGGAAAACGCTTTGTTATCGGATACGGCTAGCGAAAAATTTCGCTCGTATTTCAGTTTTCCCGGTGAAAGAGGTCATACTGAAATTTTTAAGCATTATATAAGGGGTAAACTAATGGTATCTTATATTTTTGACCTGAAAAATCGAATAAAATTCATAACATTTTTCTATTAAGTTTTTTTATTCTGTTTTATTTTTAACAATAAAAGCTATTTTTTTTTCATAAGCTTTATTACATAAATTTTCTCAGAATTAAATTTTCTAAGTTTTGATAATAAAATTTACACATTTTCCGTCATTTAAAATATTATTGTACTTCAAACCTATAAACAGTGTTTTTCGTCAAGGAATTTTACTTACGATGGAAATGACGGAAGATACAGTTCTGGGACCTGTTCTATTAGATTTTTCAGGTCAAAAAACATCGAAACCATCATTTTACATCTTAGACGCCTTAAAAATTTCATTACGACCACATTTCACCAGGGAAATCCCGGCGAAATTTTTCGCTAGCTGCAACTTGATAACAAAAGCATTTTCGGACATATTGTTTGTATGAACGTTTTTACTTATTTCAAGCTCTAGGATCAGTTTTTACATTAAAACTGATCCTTTCCTTCTTCACTATTTACATTAAACAATTCATCATTTATATTGTTTCAATTTATATTGAAATTCCAATAATATTTTCTCAATTTATATTGTTTGTTTTAGTTAAAATTCTAACAGAAAAACTCTTACTAGTGAGGTATTATCAATTTGGTTTTGATTTTATCAAGCAGTTTAATTTGCTAAGCAACATGTAATTATAATTATTAGTTTTAATTCTAGAATTAACTATAGAACAGTTCATTTCTTTAATTAACTTTTGTATAAATCGTATATACTAATTTTCAATACGTTGTAGATTGAAATCAATTTGAGCAGTAATGCAGTTTTTCTTCCCTTTTCAAATGGTTTCTTTATAGATAAAACATGCGAATATTATCATCATTTGGTTTCCTCTCAGCCAGGTTTATTTGTACCATGTCCGTCAACATTCTCTTCTACCCTCGCTAATTTTTTTAATCCCTAATTGTTGCCATCCCCCTTTTTCCGGCTTCTCTTTCTTCTATCTTCTTTTAATCCTTCTAGCACCGTTTTAATTATTCCTTCACCTCTCATATGTCTTGCCAATTAGTTTTTTACTCTAGATTTTCCTGGTTAAGCTTCTAATTCGTTTACGTTCTTCTTTTTCTTTTTACTTTCTGTCCATTTAATCTTTTCCAACTTCCTCCATGCTTATATGTCAAACTTTATTTTCCCTTTTTTGTTGGTATCCGTGTAAAATCCTTACAGAATCCTGATCCAGGTATAACACCCGTTAATTGGACGATTCTTCAGCTCTAACACTATTTTACTACCTAATAACTATTTCTTTCTGTTAAATACTTTCTTGAACGTCGTTATTCTTGTTTTGATTACATTCATACTTTTGCTGTTTTCTTAATTCTTTTTTTTTAATGTTGATATTCGCTGGGATAATGTATCCTACCTTCATTACACATTCATTTACATTAGATTCTCTCTCATAATATATTCGAGTTTTGAAATCATCTATTGCTATTGCTATTGCTAATTGCCTATTGCTATTGCGTCTTCTATTGTTAACATATAAATAACATGTGTCTTCAACATAATAATACTAGGTAAAAGTTTGGAGATTTTTAAAGTAAATTAATCCTTAATCAAACTCAATTGTCATTTCAGTGGTAATTTCATTTTTTCCCCTTACATCAATTTGGTATTTCAGGATAAACATACATTTGTACATGTGTGTATACATACCGCTTCTTTTTCTCATTCTCTTAAAAAGGTAGTCGCATTCCACTACTAGCAACAGATTTTCTGTTTTTAGTCGTCTATAATATGTCCTATAATATTTATAATTATGTCCTATTATATTTATAATTATAATATTTATAATATTTTATAAATATGTCCTATTAAAAAAAACCTTTTATTGTTTTCTTACTAACATGTTTTATTTTCTTTACAGGTAAGGAATCAAATTATTATTATCTTTCATGATTTTCATTTTATTATTATGGTAAGTACTAGTAATATAATTATTATTTTGTATTCTTAGTAATAAATGGATAAAAAGGCTTGTCTCTTGAGTAAAATGGTAATTCTGAAGAGTACAACGTTATTGAGGAAACTGTTTGTCTGATACGGACTAATATGAGTAATATTATCAGATTTTTATAGCCTTAGTCAGTCACTGGTTTATTCTTCGATAACCAGTCCCTGGTAATTCCCAGCGCATGCGTGACTGTCACACTTGTCTGATTGGTTATTTTTTGATAACTATTCCTCCTCCATAAATAAAGAGTTTCTTTATACCAAATTTATTTCCTGTTCAATTTTTAATTCATAGATTTTTCTTTTAATGTTAATATATATATTTAAGTATCGTTTTCGTTTGATTTCTATGATTTGTTAGATTTTTCTTTTAATTTCATATACAAGAAGGTGGTATTATTGGAAAAAAGTAGATCTTACCGCCAAAAAAAATTAATTGAAAGAAATACATTTTTGAATCTTATCCTTTTAAATATAGATAAATTTTAAATAAGTTTTAAATAACCAGTTTTTCAGAGAACGTTTTAAGAGAACTAAGAATCTATTTAAGAGCTGGATTTTTAATCATTATTCAGTTTATGCCAAATATATTTTATTAAGAATTTTTTTTTTTAAGGACTTTTTCTCCTTTTAAAAATGCCCATTCATAAATGTATTGAAAAACTAACGAATTGCATATAAAATATGCTAATACTAGCTACTACTAATACTAACACCATAAAATATCAACTTTTTAACGTTTAATTGTAAATATATAAAGAATTAAATTTTTGTTTAGGATAATTTTTTGAGGAACTATATTCTACCTCTTTTCTTTTGAAAATATAAAGAAACCAACAGCAATTTATTAGTAATTTATATGTAAGAAACTATTTTCTTACCTAGATGACAACCTAATGATTTTCTAACCCAGTCTTATATTACTGGATAGTATTATTTCATAATAATATATACATTGCTTTAAATTCTACTCAAATAGTTCAATGTTCACTTACCTTCAACAAAGTATATTTGAATTAATAAAAGATGTACTTCCGCTGAGAAGATTGTCCGCATTATGAATGTTGCTGAACAACTTAAGGATAGTCCTGAAGAACTAAAAAGAGCAAAAAAAGCAGTACTATTGAAAATGGCTGGCTCATTTTTGAATAGTTATTATAAATTGATACGTATATTACACTTTGGTCTAGTGTACTGTTTCTAAATAAAATTCGAATATTCCTAACTTTTCTTTGATTTATTCAGTTTATCTTAGTAATTTCACTACAAGTTTTGTTTTAAAATGTTACACGTTTATTACCCATTTAACAATGTTGCTACTAGAAATTCTGCACAGTAGCGACCGAAGTTTTGGGAAAATTTAGTACTTTTTAACAGGATCTGAATATTCGAACGAAAATCGCAAATATCTCGTAAACCGTCGATCTGAAAGATTTTTTCGACCACCCCCCTCGAAAATACCCTATCCGACGAACCACTGGTACTCGTCGGATACCCCGGGGCGCCGTTCGGAAATTGGGGAGAGTGCGATGCGGAGTCACTGTAATATCTCGGCAACCGCTCGTCCGCTTTTCACGATTTAAATAGCGTTTCTAGGACGGTATCTCAGAATGGATTTGACAACAAGCTTTGATAATGATATGTGAGATTATGTGAAAGTCATAGCTTCAAATTAAAAATTTAATGTTTGCCAATTTTTTCTTATAGTCTATAGAATGGGGTGCTATAATTTACACCGCAATCTTTTAAGATATAAATATACAAAAGTAGTTTGTATATTTTAACTTGATAATATGTTTTCACCGCCAGCACATGCGACTCTCTCCGGAAAAGGGAGCGCATCCTCCAAACACTAGGGTCCCCGAAAGGCGCATTCCTGTTAGGCCGGAAGGTTCTAGCACCGAAAGGACTTCAGGGAACCGACTAAACTGGAATCACGCCGGGAGAACGAAGCTCATACGGGGCTAGTCTCCCACGGTCAGCCGCGGTCTAAAGGATCGGAACGCTGCAAATAATTCCGTCCATAAATGAAACAAAATAAATATAACCACCACGAAATAAATAATTACTCGACCGATAAAATAAGGACATAGCAGCAAGGATCTTTTGTCCGGGTACTACGATTAGTAGGGAGATACAAATTCTCCCGGTATTGTTACGTTCCGTTCTGTTTCGTTGATAATATGCGTACCATCATATTAAGTTTGTACGATGCGTTGTTTAGCGGACAAATTTTTATAGAACCTTTTCTGTCTACCATTATCAGCGGAATAGTTTGATCTGAATGATATATATCTGCTGTAAAAGTTGAAGGTAATTTAAAAATTTAGTCACGAATCCAAAAAGAAAAAAACACTTTTCTTTCTTTTTTTGTAACTTCATTGGAATCAAAAATTATCATCATCAACAGTTTTTTAAATTTAATTAAAAGTAAATTTCATTAAAAATAATTGTTTTTTTTTATTTGTATGTGTTTGTTTTTACATTATTTTAAAAATAGAATATAAAATCTCTCACTATATTAATAAAATAAAGGTGGGAAATAAAAATACGGAATGATAATAATAATATATATCTTCTCTTACACGAATATAAATAATACCGGTGTAATTCTGGCGAAACTGCATTTAAATCGGTGTTACTAATTGCGAAACGAGACTTGCTATTAGTGTCAAGATATGTAGGTATAGTTTAATACCTACTATAAAGAACTGTTGCTACTACTGTGACTATGAACGTATAATGAAATCGTCTGAGAATTCACTTGCGAAAATGTAATAGAATGAAATGAAATTTAATGTAATAAAACTGAATAAAAAATAAAGAAACAAATAAAAATAACAAATGATATCGTAGTCTAATATTATTACTGTTTTTTTTTTGTTTTTTTTTTTTTTTACTTTATTATTTCTATGTGAGTAAATACATTTAATTCTTTGTGAGAAATAATTTTTTTTTGTAAACAGTATAGTTCCTTCATATATCGGCTACATTTCGTTATGCGTTTTATTTTTGTTTCAATATTTCACTATTGTCATTAATATTATCGTGACTCAACACCATAAAAGATTTTTTTACCCTTTATGTTATATATATTTATACTGTAGTGCCTCTTTTTGTTTAAAATGTAATAATAATAAAGTGTAAATATTATTATATTAGCACCTTTTCTTAATGTAAATAAAAATACCTGTTCTGAATTTGAAGAGATTTCAATTTAAAAAAGATGTATATTTCTAGAAGAGAGTATAAAAGTTGCATTTCATTCTTATTTAATATCCTACACTCTTCTTAATGCATACCGTATTTATTTTAATAAATATTTTCATCTAAATATAGAATAACAAATATATTTTTTCTGCATGTAAAACATGATATTTTATTTCAACAATTGTTTTTCTTTTGTTTCTTTAAAATTCCTAAGAGAAATTAAGTTTATAGATGTAAATCTAAACCTTGATAAATTTAGTGAGCATTTGACGTAAATATATGACTAGTTTTTCTTGCTGAATTGAAGAGGAGTATATAATACATTTTTTCAGTACAGAAAGAGTTACATTAATCTGTTGCTTTTAACTGTTTATCCGTCGTTCCAATATTTGTAAGATATTTGACCTGATACAAGAGATATCTATCTATTTGTTTTCTCTGAAAGTAGTGTTGTTCATATAACCCACCGGGTTGTCTAGTGGTGAACGCGTCTTCCCAAATCAGCTGATTTGGAAGTCGAAAGTTCCAGCGTTCAAATCCTAGTAGTTATTTTTACACGGATTTGAATACTAGATCGTGGATACCGGTGTTCTTTGGTGGTTGGTTTCAATTAACCACACATCTCAGGAATGGTCGAACTGAGACTGTACAAGACTACACTTTCATTTACACTCATACATATCATCCTTATTCATCCTCTGAAGTATTATCTGAACGGTAATTGCCGGAGGCTATGCAGGAGAGCGAAAAAAAGTAATGTTCATTTAAAACTCAGTCCCTGTGGTGAACAGAGTGAAAGCATCATTTTAGGAATAAATATCACTTGCATTGCGGTGAGCTTGTCCAGATTATATGCAACTGTGTGTGTAGAACGTCTTGGAAAAACACTTTACCTAATTACCCTGGCACGGGGGTTTGTTATCCTAAAGGATATATCATTTTTGGAAATGATTTGTTCCTGAAAGGTTTCATTTGAATTATTTTATATGATTTATGACCATTGATTCACGGTTCCTTAACATATTCAATTAACTACTAAGTTTTGTTAAGAATTTGGTACTGCTTTGTTTTTTCTCAAAGTTTTCCTAGATCTTTCTATTTCGAAGTTTATTAATTGTCATAATTTTTCTGCAACGCTAAATATATAAAATATTATATTTCATTTTCCCTTTTCTGTCGAAAATTTTTTGCTGGCAGGAGATGTAAATTCCAGAAAGTTATTTTGGAATTTCTTTTTACGTTATAAATCTTTTCGACTTACGTTTCCTTTATATAATAAAACTGACAACAAGGTTGTAATACATGGTATATGAAAGTAAACCAAAAATATTGTAAATTCAACAAAAAAAAATCGATTTTTTAAACTTTGATCGTTTTTACTGCTCACAAATATTGCCCCCAATTTTTTTGGATCATTTTTTTTTCGATTTTTGGAGGAGGATAATTTGTAGTCAAAAGTTATTTAAATGGTAAAATAAGCATGCACGAATGTATTGAAAATTTTTGAAAAAATTAACCCCAAAAATTTATTCTACCCACCCCCTGAAGATATTGATCTCAAATTTTACCATAAATTGCCCTACATACACAAGACTGTACAAAATCAGTTTATCCAGTCAAAAGTTATTAAGTTTCAAACACGCCAACATATGTACGTACGAACATTAACCTCCACTTTTTTCTTTTTTTGCGGTCCCTGTATGATGAATTTAAAATCGAGAAAAGAAAAAAAAACATACCCAATCGTTTTGATTGATTACCATACTTTCCTTCTTGTATCGTAGATCTAGATTTACGATGCAAGGAAAGTAAGTTATAAAATAAATTTTAGTATTGTATTTTATATTTTATTTAAATAATTTAAGCGTCTGAAAAGATGCCATGCCTAACCGGGATTCGAACCCGGGACAGGTTTTGTTTCAGTGTATTATGGATAGATTTTGATTTTTAAGAATGTGATAAATCAAATTTTGAATTTCCACTTTTGATTTAAATAATATTTTTTATGGTTCTGATATGATAGCTTTTTAAATATTAAAGAATTGTAATACTTTTTATGGTATTTTTAAAGAATATTGGGTTATAAATAATATATTGTTAGTAAATCAGATCATCCGGAAATTAAATTGAGAATAATGATGATGGGTTCATGTATTTTAAAGGTTATTAGGTTTAATTAACATTAGTAATTATTCAATGACCGTATTTGAAATTAACTAAGCGGTAATAGCTATTATAAATTATCTATTAGAAATCATTAATATAATCAACTATTTTAGTTATTACTAGATCCATACATACCGTAGGTTAATTTACTCTTAATTCTATTAACTGTTAATTAATGTTAGTATATATGGTCACTGTTTAGAAAATATTTCTCTTAGTGCTTCCATTATATAATTTTTTTTACTATGATAATTTGTTTTTTTAATTTTTCATTGATTTGTTTATTATCGTACATTTTTACCAATTTTTGAAATAAAAAAAAAATTTTTTTTTTTCTTTATTTTTTTTTCTTTTAGTTTTGAGGTTTGAGGGGTACGGAAATACTATTCACCTGAAATGTAATTTCCTATACAATATATATATATATATATATATGTATGTATAAAATTTGTGGCTCGAAAATCTCCAAAACTATTATATCAATTGAGATTTAAATATGCTATATTAATTTAAAATTTTATGTAGATTAGTTGAGTCGTTCGTGAGTTACACTCAGTTTAAGGTCGTAAAGAAATTGTTACCTCAATTTGAGGTTTTTTTTCACCTCCTCCCCCGGGCCGAATCCACATAAAGCATAAACACAAGCCGGAAGAGTGTCCATTACTCTAACGATCTACCCGCCTACCGGCTGTAATGTTTTCTATTCTCATCGAGAATGTTTTCTATTAGATTACCTTAATTGTTTAGAAATAAAAAAAAGTTATTCAATAACAACAAAATACGGGTTTGATTTTTTTTTATTGGGATAGTAGAAAGACTTGTTTTCTATTCGTTGCTTTCTAACACAGTAGTAGTCAGTAGAATCTTTTTTAAGTTGTATGATATTCATTCATTATAAATGGTAGAGTTACAGTAGAGTTACTCTGATTTGAATCTGAATCAAGAAAAGTAGTTACAGCATAATTATCTTCAAAAAAGAAAAGTGAAAAAATTCAATTTTTTTTCAGTTATTTCATCAGTTTGATTTGCTTTTTCGTTACTTTTCATTTTATTGTACGATTAATTGTTTTGTTTGTTCAAAACTTCATATATAAAGACACTTTGTTCTTTTAATAAAAATCTGAGTATCTTATCGACCGATTTATTTTTATAATTTTTCCTTTAACCAAATTTCATTGTAAAAAATCTTCATTTTGCGCCGATTTTATTTTAACAATGCATATGTTTGCTAGCACCGAAACTCTTCTTTGTTTATCTTTACTTTGCTTTTCCTTATTTAATTTTACCACCAAATAACAGAAGCTCTGAAATCTATTATTTATTTTCCTGCCTTAACTTTCTTTCTGGAACTTTTTTTGAAAATTTTCTGTACCTTAATTTTACTTAATTATTTTTTTTTTGTTTTTATACCGACTTTCACAGTTTGTTCTTTTATCTTCCGTCGAAGAGATTTGGCAGGTTTTTCAAAGAAAAGGCCTACTATTTGATTTTAATCTTCTATAGAAAATATAGTTTGGTTTGTAGTGTGTGCAAAATATCAAACCTTTTGACTTTCGGAAAAAAGAAACTTCTAGTTAAAAAAGCAGGCGTCACAAAGATTAATTAGTTACATCCATTGATTACGATAATCAATCAATAATATCCATTAATTTTTTTTGACTCATCTGTAGTTTTTCTCGTTCAAAATGCGTACTTTATACTTCATTAGTTTAACTTGTTATCTATAACAATTTAATGGATGTCAAAAAAAAAAATTATAATAGGGAACCGTTTATAAGAAAACATTTTGTTGAAATTTTTTTATTAGTCGTCAATCAAAAATCTCCCCTCAAATCAATACTTTAAAAAAAAATTACAATTAAATTTATAATTTATTTTATTTATAATATATTTCATTTCTAAAGATATAATTGATTTATAATCTAATATAATTAATTTATAAAATTATGGGTTTTATTTACTTTTGTTGTTATGTAGGTTTTATTTTTATTTATTTGGTTTTTTTTTTTTTTGAAAGGAGGAAATAGATATTACAGATTACAGTTTTGAAAGATTGCATTACTACCCTACATTCAGTAGACTTACGGTCAATGACAATAATACAATGGACTTTCAAAATACGTAGTACACAATACAATCATCCAACCATAAATAAAGAAGACAAGCATTTTATATATATATGTAGGGGGTATAAAATATACTGTACAATCTTTGAGCATTATATAGCAGGGTAAAATGAAAGTTGTCCCTGGTCGTTTCCTTTTACATTATAGAAATGTATAACGCGAAGAAAAAGAAAGAATGAAAAATAAGTAGGTCAATTTTCCAAAAATATTTAGTTGTAGGATAAAAGAAATAAAAGTAGAAGACATACTTCATTTTTATTAGCATGAAAGGACAGGGAAACTATATTTTAAAAATAGGTCCTTAGAATAATAGCAATTTTTTTTATTAAAGTTTTGTATTGATTTTTAAGTAATTGTTCCATTTTATGTTAAATTGATAACTATCTAAACATTTGCTTTTTAATAAAATAAAAATGTAATTTGCTTTTTAGCAATAAAAATGTAGGGCCCCAATATTGGAGTAAATTTTTTATCTACATAAGTAGAGAAAGTATTTTACATGTGTGTAGCGATAGAAACAATTTTTTTTCTTATTAAGATTTTTTTTTCTTAAATTTAGACCTACTTTTTAAAATAGAGAAGCTGAAAAGAGTAAGAGAAAATATAAAAATTCTAACTTGAATTACGTCTTAGACCTAATGATAACAGAAACTGGTAAAAATTTGTGTTACGTATGATGATCTACTGATGATTTATATTTTCTAGAACAGGTATATATATTTTGTATGATTTGTACAGATTTTTCTACGCATCAAAAATAAGATGCTAATTCTTCATCTCGTTACCAAATATTAATTTCGAATTAATTTGTGGAAGATTTAACTACGTTTTAACTTACGTAAGATTTTTCTACATTCGACCGTTGGAATAATCGTTTTACTAAGTAGAATATTCAATAATAGTTCTAAAGATAATGAAGCATTGACCAGTGATTCCTAAACTGTCCGCGCCGGTGCCTCTTCATAGGGACACCGCGAAATATTGTTAAAGTAAAAAAATAATGAAGGTACACGAGTTTTATTTATTTTTATCTCTTACTTAGTAGTCATACTTTTACTTAGGGTAGGGTGCCAAAAAAAAATTTTAATTGAAAAAGGGCGCTGCGACTCGGAAAAGTTTGGAAACCACTGATCTAAACGATATATTTACGTCGTACGTTTTTCATATTTATCACTCTATTTTTTATGGATTATTTTGTACAAAAAATAAGAGATGCTGTAAATAATTTAATTTCTTCTTGTTTTTCTATTCTTTGAAAATATTGATCATTTTGAATACACATATGCTTAGTTAAATTAAGAATAACAAACAAGAGATATTCAAGAATAATAATATTTACAATTACACGTTCATAAGATGCTTTTGATAAAAAAGTAAATAATAATTTAACAAAACTGCTAACATTAATGTTTCGGAAGTAATAAACCTGAACCAGATCATAAAAACAATAAAAATGTAATAATTGATCTTATTGAAATATAAATTAAGAAATTTCTACAAGATATTATTCATGTCAGTTTGGTTACAGCGTATTCAGTTATGGTAGTGAGAAACATGAAAGCTGAAATCTTCTCCTTCCATCCAATTTCATCGATTGATTTTTTTTCTTTAAAATTTCTTACAAACACTACGTTTTAATCTTAATAATTTTATTTAAACAATTTTTGTTTTAAGATCGACAGGTTAGTATCGACCTTTGATTCAAACTTTTTTTGTGTTAAGATCGACAGGTTAATTGACCTTTGATAACTTTTACTGAATAAAGTACAAAATGACGTTAATTTTATTTAATCTTAATTTTGCTGTATTATGACGTTCGTTAGTTTACTTTTTTTCTGATTGTCAGTTTTATATTTTATAATTCTTGATAAATAAATTGATAACTTTTGTATACATTTTGGATAAAAGTTTTCTACGCTTAAGGGAATCGGGTGTTATTAACACTTTGTAAATAAATATATTATATATATTATTGTTAACAAAAAGATTCGTTTTCTATCTGAATTTTAAATCTGTGTTTGGTGAAGGAATTAAAGATTAATTGTAAAATTAAACTTTGATAAGTCTTTCAGGACGACATAATTTTTTAAGTAGACTAATTTTCTACGTTCTTTAGTTGCTTAGACGTGTTTTATTAATTTTTATTTGGCCTTAATATATAGCATTGCAAGTTTTATTTTTATTACTTCGTTCTGCCTTGTTTTTTTTAGTACTAAAGAATGAAAGTCAAGTTAAAATAATTCGTTATTAAATTATTTATAAATGTAATTCGGTTGAGTAAGATATTTAATCTGAAAATAAAAATTTCCTTCCACTAATTAACAAAAAAATATCCAGATTGTTTGTTATTTTAAATATGTTTACCTATATAATTAACTTTGTGTTTGTATGATTAGCGTTAATTCAACCGTTCACCACCAGTACCGACTAGGAAATTGGAGGATGGTTAAGGTATGAAATGGTCATGGGGTAGAAATCTATTATTAATTAATTAATTCTACAATAATACAGTACAATAATAATAATAGTTTGTGCTATTATTATGTGCAGTACGATAATAATAACATATAGCTTGTGTTGACAGTATGTGATCACTGTAATGTGCTATATATTGTTAGTAGGTTCTAATTAACCACGCTGCATTGCATTATAACAGAATTTCAATACTGGATTAAGTAGTTTCATTAAGTTAATTACGTGTTATATATATTCCTAAGATTATAATTTTAATAATTTTGGTCTAAATCATTAATTTATTGTAAAAAAATACTTACTATAAAAAAGAAGTAGAGTAGTTGTAACTTAATGTATTTACTGGACAATGAATAAATTAGTTTTAAATACAATATAGCTAAAATTGTGTTAGTACAGATTCATCTCATGAAGAAATGAAAAGAATTTTAGGAAATATTCTGATGGTATAGATGTAAAAAAAATTCATCTAAACATGGGTTCGGAAAAGCTTCTTTTCGGCGAAAAATTTTTCATTGAATTTTCTCGAAGGATAAAATGAAAACAATCTAAAATTCTTGAAACTTAAATTAAGATCTGAAAAATTAAACATGTCCCAGGAATTGTATCTGTAGTAATTGTTTCCCAAAACAGTAAACTTTAACGAGATTTGTTGACAGTTTAATTCTGGGGAAATTTATTTAAGTATCGACAATTGAACACGAAGAAAAATATAAGAAATTTTAATTTTAATTCGGGTAGGCCTAAAATTTAGTAATTTAAAAAAAATAAGAAAAGGAACTAGTGTTTGACATCGAAAAATAAAAAAATATTTATCTTCTGAAGTAATACCTGAACGGTAATTCCCGGAAGCTAAACAGAAAAAAGCTTTTGTAATCTAAATGATTATAAATTTAGATACATTATACATAAGATCTTTATCGAGTGGACCGATATTTTTCGATATATTTTTTATTCTTTAGAGAACGTTACTCTTGTTTTCCATTGTTAGATAATTTTCATATAATTAAATGGAAAACTTTTTATAACGAAACTTAATTCGTAATCTAAATGATTATACATTTAGATACATTATACATAAGATCTTTATCGAAAAATTAATTCGTCAAACGAATATTAACATTGAAGCTCTATGACAGAATTGTATGAAATACAACGTCATACTAATATTCAACGTATTTTTACATGAAAATCCAAGAAAATTAGTAAGGAAACTAAGGATAAACAACAAATATTTATGCGTATAAATGAAATGTCTTGTACATTCTCAGGTCGAGCATTTCTGAAATGTTTGGTTAATTGAAACCCAACCACCAAAGAATACAAGTATCCACGATGTAGAATTTTTTAATATACAATTATACATTTTTTTTTAAATAAATGATTTTAAGGTAAAATCGAATATATTTAAAATGTACTTACTTTAGTTTACATATTTCATTATACAATAATTAATACGGTTAGAGTTTTCAATCGCTTGGTGGAAATTAACCTTCGTGAAATGATTATTTTTCATATAACCTAAATAAAATGAGTAATTTAAAATTTTATATGTTTTTAGATATGCATTGGTAACGTTACTGATTAAATAAAGGCGATAATTATTGAAACAATCAATTAGTTACAATTTAAAAAAAAGAGAAAGAAAAAAAAGATCTACCTATATCGGTACATGTTCATTTAAAGAAAAGAATGATGTGATGACATGACGTTACGGGGTTGTTGAATTTGCACACGTATTTTAATTCTTATTAGAGCTGGCAGGGTGCTAGATTGCGCGGTTCGCTATCTGTTCCATAATAGCTCGTACAGAGTACAGACCTTGGCACACAATGCAGACTTTCGCTTTCCCTGCAGCGCAGCACAGACCTGCATCTGATGTAACCGGCGACCTAGATTTCCACCCACCTCACCCCCGCCACTTCCTGACAGCACCTAACAGAGGTCATTCTTATAAAATCAAATAAAGAATATAAATACAAACCTTCCTGGAATTACGAATTATTATTATTACTATTATTATTTATAATATATATTTTCATGGCCTTTAAACTTCATTTGTAGACTTAATCGTTTAAACTAACAAGCTTTTTTTTCAATTTATTTTAGATAAAAGAAAGTATTTACAAAACTAGTTTTTAACTAATAATTATATATTTGTAATCTACGAAATCAAGTTATTAAATTTATGTCTTCTTTCGTTATATATATATTATATACAACGATATTAAATTTCATCCACAGTAACCATTAAAATATACATTTACGAAATCATTCTGAAATAGTTGTTTGCAAAAAAAAATTAATCCTCTATTAAAAATGAAATATTGTAGTAATTTTCTGGTGAAATTTTGTTATTATAATTTTTTTAATGATAAAAAAATTACATTTCTTATGTTTGCAGTTTTAGTAATGAAACAAATGTATATTCAACTTTTTTTGTTTCTGTTTCAGTATTATGCAAATTATATTTTTTATATCTTCCATGTATTCATTTTTACTTAAAAAATATTTTTTTGGTTGTTGACTTATATCTGTTAATACGAACATAATATGAGATTAAAAAAGGAGTCTTTTCCTGTTGTTCCTCCCATGGATCAACCCAGTAATTTAATGCATAAATTTACTTTTGTTCCTAATCTGATGACATATTAATTTTTCCCTAATAGTGAATAGAAGTCACCTTATAATATAAAAAAAAATTCTAAAACCTCTTAGAACAGTTGTTAATAATTATTGAATGTATACTGAAAACGGAAATAATCCATTAAAGGTTTAGTTTTCCGCAATAAAATTGCATTAATGTTATCCTTTTGATTATTTCCATTATGTATAATGGATATGACGTACATAAAAAAAAATCTGCGTTAATAGTGGTATTATTTATAATTGTTTTCTCTGAAATTAATGATGTACATTATACAGTTATGGTGAATAGTAAAAAATAAATAAAAATAATCTGAATAGAAGGAGCTTTCTTGGTTACGGAATCTAATGTACATTAATCGAATATTTAGATATCCTGATCGTTTTCTGAAATCGATTATATATAAACACATTTTCACAATAAAAAGGGATGATTAAGTACAGGCACCAATCAGAGTTGTTTTCTCTGAAATTAATGATGTTCATTAAACGATTTAGTCCCTGTGATGAAGTGTAGTGCTAGTAGGACTGAATATCGTCTACATCTTTGTAAGCTTGGAATCATGATATAATCTAATTTGTTCAACCCCTATTGTGTGTTATCATTTAGAAATCGACCTTGTCAATCCAATCACCTTATTATATGCGACTTTGTCAGTCTTCATCAGGTGTTCCAGTAATTCTAATATGCGGAGTCTTCTTTAATTTTCAGTCTTATAGGAAATATTATGGAATCTATTATAGAATAATTTTTTTTTAATTTTAAATTGCTTCGCTTTATTGGATTTTTAAATTATTGAATTGATAATGATTGAGTGATTGATAATTATTGATTGATAATGATTGAGTTTAACGGATTATTGTATAACATGTTTTATTGTCGTATGAGTTAAAAAAAAAACGGGAAAATAAAGCCATTAACATATTACTTGCATATTTTAGAATATTTTATTGTCCATTCTGATAAGATTTAATTTTTTTAACAATTCATAATTACCATACATATTACCATACTATCTTATTCTACATGGCTTCTTGGAAGGACTTTCAGGTAAAATATAACCAGAAGTTGTCTTGAAACTTCCTCACGGCTCTGTTTTGGAGCCTGTCTGGCTCTTCAACTTTACTGTAGACCTACTTATAGACCAGATAGTAACTGTTGCTTCCTTTGCTGATGACACGGCTACTTTGGTAGCCTATGTCAACGCAGCTATAATATCAAATAACCTACATACAGTCAGGTAGAGGTCAGAGCTACAACACAAGGAAGGAAATACTACCTCTATGTCTGTAAAAATTGCCAAAACATATTTACAGTCGGCGCTTTACACCTCAGTAAGAGTATTTAAGTTGTCACCAAAGTGACATCGATGTAACTTTTCCGCAGTCCTTAAGAGGAAGTTGGCGGATGTTCTGCAACATTGAATCAAGTAGAGGTTTCTGGCTTCCACGAACTGTTCGAGATCAGCGCCTCTAGAATCAGTGAGTGGTGAGCCTCAGGCGGAAGACTTGGCTAACGCCAAGTCTTGGTGCCAGAGTGCTGGTACCCGGGAGACCGACCAGAATCCTACCCAAATTCGCCAGCAAATCAATACTCCATCCAACGTGGAAGTATTCCGACACCAGTACAATATCGACCGTACACTTCGTGACTCGTACGACGGTGAATTGCTCATCCGACCTCTGGGGCACCCAAAAGACACCCAACGAATCTGAGCCAACCACGACCGCGGAAAGCGGCCGTGGATGCGAGAATGAATCGCATCCACTTCGTGGAAGCTGACCGACCACTCAGCCCCCGACCGCCTGCGGACCAATAGAACCAGAGGTTGTACTCCTCAAGAAGCCTCATGGCTTCACTGGAGGCCGCCCGAGAATGATGTAGGAGGCCTTAGGCGCAAGCGTTCGACATGGTGGAATCCGTCCTCAAAGGCTTTCCCAAATTCAGGCGTCACCATAAGCTGTATTCTTTCCAGCTATCGCTCGAGCAATCTCAGAGACCTATATTGCCTACCCCCGACCCGGTGTCGCAATGCTGCCTTTCACCAAGGTACAGGTGGCGCACATGCCTGTGCCCCGGAAGAGCGCAGTGACCACATATCTCCAATTGCGCTCTGCAGCAGAGAAAGGTATGACCAAAGCCCTGACACTTGAAGCATTTGGCGACTTCTATATGGTCGACAACCCTGCATGACAACCACCCGAAAAACAGACGTCCACTGGCCACTAAGACCTGCCCTCTAAAACCCAGTTGGGGTTTCCTTCTTTCCCAGCTGCTGAATCACCTTCTTTCCCCTAAGGAAGTCCTCAACAGCAATGTCCAAGATAGGATTTTGACCGTGCACGGCCCTGAGGATTTCGGACTTCTCTACCCTTGTTACCCTCACGAAATTAAGAAATTATTTATTTTATAATACGAATAAATCTGAGCGTTATTTCTCTGCATATATTTTTCAAGACTTGCACAAAAAAAATTAAAAAGATAATAATTAAATCAACTTGAAGAATAACGATATGAAATAAAAAAAAAAATATTAAAAATATTACTTAATTTTTGTTTCGGAATTTTGAAACATATGCCACATTAATGGTTAATAATTTTTAGTGGTAATTTATATTTATTTCAACAAAATTTACAAAAAATAGAAATTTGATTAAATTTATGTTGATTTTTTAATATTTTTTATTACTCTATTTTTATTATTTTATTCTACAGAGAATATTTCTGGTTAAAATAAGAAATATTTTAATACTTTAACTTTTTGTATGCTGCGACGATCGTAAAATTTTGTCACGTAACGTAATAATAATTTGTAGTGATGTGATAAATTTACTCCCCAATTTTTTTTGCGTAATGTGATAATAAAATACTTTATTAACTAAAGTTGTTATATTGTTGTACATTGAAAGATTTAGTTTCTCTTTTTTTTATTAATTTTTTTTTATTGTGAAAACTTTGCCAAATTTAGATTCTTCTCTTAAGTTATACGGAATGTGACCTACTTTTTGTTTGTTGTTTTTATACGTGTTTTTCTACATTTATCACAAAAAAAAATTGTTTCATTTATTTACCTGTTATTCATTTAGACTACACATTATATAATTTTTTTTATGAATTTTCCTTTAGAATCTGATATTATGAAACGTTTATAAACTATTACTTGCTGGATTTTTTCTCTCAATGATTAAAATTATGTAACCTATTTTGAATAACCTAAATTAGTTTTCTTATTTTCGTTTTTATAAAATCCACTGATCTGAGTGTACTAATTGTCGCATTTTGCAATTGTAAAATCTTATATAGAATTGTCTTCGTCAATTTGTTTAGTGATCGAAGCTATCAGACATCTTGATACTTTTTTATACGCGTAATTACGACTTAATCCTGTATATCCGATTTCAAAATTTTCTTTCCTTAGAACTCTCGAACGCTTTAACCGATTTTCATCAAGAACAATAGTTTTATACAGATTTTAAAAAAAAGAAACTGTGAAATATCTCTAATTCGGAAAATTGTTTAAAACCAAATAGAGGAATATGGAGTAAAAGGGTTAGGGTTTGAACAACAGTTTTCAAAAATAGCTTATAAATAATAACGATAATAGTAATAACACCTGACAATGGAATAAATATCAGATACCAGTTGTTATTCTTAAAAATGTAAACCTGAACATATTTTGTAAGGATTTCGTAACAATATCAAGTCTTAAAAATTATTATATGTTCCTTGAGAGTATGACAAAACGTAATAACACATTAAAAATGATAAACGATTTGCTTGCAGTGTACATAGAAATTGTTCTTCAAGAGAACATTTCTTGGCTCTTGGCTAATTATGTGCAGCTTTTCAAGGTGTTGTATATATGATACTTATTAAAAATAACTCATATCTTCAGTTTATTTTTAATCTCTTTGTTGCAGTAATAGCCCGTCTCAATCGGAGGTGGGATTAGTCTTACGTTAAAAAAATTGAAATTTTTCCGTTAAAAAAAGCTTCATTGAAGCTTGTATAGTCAGTTTAATAGAAATAACCATTTATTTACATGTACTTGTAAATATTAACAAAAAAAGAAGCACAGTTTGATAACATATATATATATATATATTTAAAAAATTATTTTAAGATAAATAGTTCGAAATCGGTACTTAAAAAACTATCATAATTATCTTTTTTTTTCTTTTGCATGAGAATGCAAAGTTTCCTTTGTAACGTGTGAAAAATTCTTGACCGAGATTCGAACCCGGGACCTCCGGATGAAAGGCCGAGACGCTACCATATTTAAACGATATGATTTATTATATGATTTATTTATATGATTTATTTATCGTTTGATTACTAATATCCCACAATTCAAAAAAATATTTTGGAATTTCTTAAGTGACACTAAGTTCATCTTTTTTTTAAAAAAAAAAGAAACGTAACTTTCAAAATACAAAAAAAAGTATTTTTGTTCAACTTCTTTAGATATTTCCGAGTTAAAAAATGACACCATAAAGATTTTCAATAAAAATTTTTTTTTCTTTTTTATTTCTTTAAAAAAGAATACTTTATATAAACTTTTAAGAAATATGTTGACATCATTTAGTTTTAAACATCCACTGTAATTATAATGTTTTTTAATTTTAATTTCCTGCTAGTTTACAATTGTTACTTTTTATAAACTATCAGGAAAACAATCCTACACGCAACGTAGTCATGATGTATGAAAAAAAAAATGTTATTAATCATTCGGTAATTAAATCTGATTTATTCTCGAGTTACATATTAAATTAAAAGATTTATGTTTCATTCTTGTAAAAAAAAAAAAAAAGATAAAATTCTATAAACAAATCGTGGAATATGTTATTAAGTTAATTTATATTTCCACACTAATAGAAAGTCGTAATTTAATATTCTACTATTTAAATCATTCTTAGAATTTAGTTGAAAAAATTCCAAAATTCATAAATAATCGACTATTCTTTTAAAATTATTGTTTCCTACTTTAAAAAAATGTGTTATATATTTTTTAATTCTTTAACTATTACAAACATAATTTAAAATTTACAGGTTATTAATTTTTAAAGAAAAATATTAAACTTACCTAAAGTATGCATAACTCCCGGTTAAACATTTATCTTCTTAGTTATTCACACAAATAAAAAAAATAAATAATTTATATCTATGGAAACGTAACTAGATTTTCAACATTTTATCTAAAAATTTGTCTTTTTTTTTTAAATTTGTATTTCATTCAAAAACAGTAGCTTTTTTTTAGCAAAACATCTTCAAACATTTATAAACTGTTCTCTATTTTTTGTATTCCTTTTAGTCTAAACTGTACATGTATTTGTAACAATTTTCCAAGGTCATCGATTGGATTCTACCCGTAATTAGGTAGAAGACCTTCTTTTTATGAAAGTTTTTGTGTCGATATAGCTGAAAACAGTTGCCATCGACAAAGCGTTTCATTGATGACAATTGCGGTCCGTTTTGTAGACCACTTTTATGAACAGCGATTTCTGTCAACCGAGACACAACAAAAAAAATAATAATAATGGGATAAATATAATAAATATTTATTTCTGTAATTTTTTGATAATTCTGGTATTTTAGTCATGTGTTTTGATGAATTATGGTTTCGCGTTGAAAACATCCATTTTTTTTTTTTGAGAGTGAAAGGGCGTATTTATAATACGACCGTAGAATCGGTCATAGACCTAATTATTGTAATATTTAGTACTGTAATACTGTTACTGAATTAATTAGTAAACTATTTTAGATTTAGGCCTACGCTGAATAAAATACAAAACTGAACGGGGAAATGAATGGAGTGGTTGTCAGCAGTGACATCAGCAAATAAACGATAAGGATTTCTTGCAATTAGTGAACGCTAGAATGATTTTCGTTTGGACTATCTATGGATCGCATTAAAAAAGCAATTTTACTTTGTATTTTGTTTCCTTTTTTAGTACTCTTTCATTCTTTGACTAAATTCGTCTCTTTCTTTTCGGGAAATTTATCTTCTCCCTTTTTCTCTTACATTTTCTTGAACACCCTTGAAATTTCTTATTTTATTTCTAAAAGAATTTCAGTCTAAAGTTTTCTTTAATATTTTACTCCTTTTTTTCAACTTCTTGAAGTCAATTATTTTTATTTTTAAATCTCCATCTTCTTCTTTTATTACTTTTCTAAAACGAGAATGAGCCATTAATGTATTTTCTTGTATCTTCAAAATTTCTTTAAAGTTTTACCAGGAAGATCGACTGGATTCAATCAAGTCGTAATACATTCATTACATTACGACTTATCCAGGAAAAATATTATCCCTTTTAACACGAGTTTTAAAAATTGATGCACATACCAAAATATACATTTGTACAAAAGTTTTAACCAGTAACAGTTTTACATTACAATGAATTTTCTCATACGTGTATTATAAAATTTGGATTTCTTCTAGATATTAAAATTTTAATATGCTTGAGAAATTTTAAAACTTTAAAAATTAAACCTAAAACTTTAAATGTTTATAAAGAAAAAATAAATCCAGGTTTATTTGTGGTAACACACTAAAGTATTTTGTTGGAACGGAAATTATGCAGTCTTATAGAAATTATTAAAATACTAAGTTTGAATTTCTAACCATATCTTTTTAAATTAAATAAAAATTTTCTAATTTAAGAAAAAATCTTTAATGTTCTAATCTCAGATCTACCGTTTCCCTGACAGTGTCGTTAATTTTGCACCAATAAATAATTTTTTTTTGGTAGGACCGGGCTAAAATTCTAATTAAAAAAAATTGGTTGGAGCTGTGTCGGGGCGCACTGCCGTTAGTTTAACGTGAAACGTTACAGACATTGGAGGAAGTTCATCCGGGATACAGACCGACCAATGGGGGAAAGCCATCATCGTATTTTTTGAACAAAACTGAAAGTCTCCAATTAAAAATTTTAGTTCTTTCATTTGAACAACTCTACAGATAAATTGGTCAGTCTGTATATCAGCGAGTCAATTTTAGTTTATTGGCTTGAAATAAAAATGAGACATTGACTGCGTACTAAATTTAATTTTAACATAAAACAGCCAGTAAATGGTACATGTTATCTATTTCGGCTAATATTAGACGACAATTATGTTCATAATTGGTCTGTGATATGAGAAGTAAAAGACATAAGACATAATAAGAAGCGGTAGAGGTGCCCGCCCTTCGGCGTCTTCACAGAGCGCGTCGTACCAGCTTTGCGACGCTCCCGAAACAGTCGCATTCGCTCAGCACCGGTGGAGTACCGGTGCGTGACCCATAACCTGTTTCCAACCCTTTCCATAACCCTTTTCAACGATATGCGTAATTTATATTTTCGGCCGACTTTTGCGTGGGATGAGGCTGACATATTGAATTTTTATATTTCTTTACATGTTTACTTTTTAATTTTTTACACATAAATATTGTCCAAAATACACTTATTATTACTTAAATCGATCTATCTTGACAAACTCTAAACACAAACACACGAATCACCGCGCTATCACGTCTAAGTCGTGAGCTACACTGAATGGAAATGAACGAGAGCGTCAGTTTTGACCAATCTGCGTTGTGCCTTATCCCCGCTAACCTGCTCGCCAGTGTCGCAAACTCAAATTCGTATCGGCGAACTGACCGTCATAAAATGATGTCGCATTTACGTCTCTGAAACTAATAGTTAGGGAGTTAAGACAGGACGATATAAACCTTTACTTTACGCTATAAATTTCAAGTTTCGGTGTGATTTTTAAAGACGTTTCACGTCAAAAATAAATTTTAATCATTTACTTAGCTTGATTAGTTTAATAATACCTGAAGTGACAACAGATAGTGTGGAATATCTAAATTGCGGATGGGTTAGTATCAAAATATTTTCTTTTTATAAAGTATTTTTATTTTTTATAATTATTAAAAGTGTAAATAAAATATGATTTCCTCGTTAAAGTTTTTATTTAAATGGTTTTGTTTTATTTAAAAATTTTTCTTTTTACTTTGTTTATTTATTTTTCTGTATTTAAGTTTGCACGGCTTTCCTAAGTTGTACATCAGTAATTTAATGTTGTTTGGTTTTGGATCATTTATTTCGTTTATGTTTAATGTTTCTATTCGTGACTATTTTGGGTGTTTCAAGATTCTATATTATAAATGTGTACTACTTTATGTAAGCCTTGTTTTATCTTTGTATTTTTCATGTATATTTATTTATTTGAAATATACGTATCAGATGATTTTCTTAACTGAAGTATTCAAGGTTGTTTTAATTTCAGTAGATATCAATATCAACATTTATTAGAAATGTGTAGAGATCTTTAATAAATAAATATGATTTTCCAAAGTTAATGGCACGCACGTTTTTAAAAGTATTATTCCATTGTTCTGTGATGGTACATGATTTCCATTGAAATAAAATTTTAATTTTAACGTTTATATTACCGTGGTTAATCGGTCATTGAGATTACGTTTGTATCATTCTCCGTGATAATCGAATTGTAACTGATATTGTAAGTTGTATAATCTTTATAAAAATAATATTTAAATGCAAATTGATAATTCATGTATGTTTTTAGTTTATTTTATTACTCTTTTGTGTCGAACTCTTTTTTTTCAAAATATTACGAGCTACTTTTATTAATCCTGAATTCTTTTGTCTTATTTGTTTGCTGTATTGGAGGAACGTATATATTTTTTTCTTTTTATAATTTTCCAACATCTCGAACTCAACATTACGAATTCGTTGTTTTACTTTTAATGTCAGCTATAAACTTTTCTTTCTGTTTTTTTTTTTTTTTTGTTTAGGTTGGGGGTCCTTTTGTTTAGATTGAAAATAATTCTTGGTTTTTATTTAACAAGGATATATTTTGGAAAATAAATATGACCTGTTCTTTTAAAACAGATTTAAACCAACAGATATTAATATTCGTTTATATTATTGAAAATTAGTGTTTTGATTATTAGGTCTCAAATAATATTTTTGTTATTATATATATATATATATATATATATATATATATATAATACTAGCGTTTTCCCATCCCTACAATATTTAATAGCAATATTTTTTAATAGCAAACTTATTTAATAATAAATACATTTTTTTTACATCTTCCTAGGCATAACAGTAGTGGAAGAAACTCCCAAAAACATATTTTGGATACTAAGGATGGGGAATCCAATCAAATTTAAAAATATCGATGTTTTTAAAGTGGTTTTTTGGTTTATTTTCATGTCTCATTATTTTTCCACTGTGTAAGATAAGATTACCAATTCTAAGAAAATATTACAATTTTTTTTTTATATCAGCCTTTTTTATATATCCTTTGAAATGGTGTGCCACAGTCACACACTTTTAAAATTGTTGAGTTTGCCTCCCGTGGGATCGCCTGGATGAATGGTGTGTGGTAATCTCATACAAAAAAAAAATGCGTTGGTTTTCCACATTATATATGATTTTATATTTTTTTTTTTTAAATATAATATTAAAGGCAATATTTATTTTATCTTATTTTTCTCTTTATTTTAATCTTTCGTCTTATATTATTTTGTTCAGAACTTTATTTTTATTTTCATGTTTAGCTTTTTATTATTATATTTTATTATATTCTCCTTTCATTTCTATTCTTCATTTAGTTCAAGTTTGTTATATTTTTATTGTTTAATTTGTTATGTGTTAGAGAGGAGATGTTCCTATTATCGTCTCTATCAAATAAGCCATTCATTTCTTTCTCTTTCTCTCTTTTTTTCCTGTTTCTCTCTTCATAATTTTATTTCTTGAAATAATGTTATATTTAATATTTTATTTGCTACTATATAAATAATTATTTTATCACCTAAAATGTTGTATATTTTATTCCTTCTTTTAGGTTTAATCATAAGCGATTGTGTTAAAGAATTCAGGACAAATTCTATAATAAAATTTTATTATCATTTAAGCACTTTTAATACGTTATAAATTTCCTTTGTGTCCCGTTTATGATAATGGCTTAATTACTTTTTATAATTACCGGTTATTTATCATGATTAGCGGTAAAATTTTATTGTTGATGATTCTGTTACATGCCATGAGTCTTATTACTTATAAACATATTTCTTTTAAGTTTTATCGTATAATAAATGTATGAAAAAACAACTTTCCATTTTTATAATCAACTAAACTTTTGTTCCTTTGCCGTTCAGTTCTGACTAATTTTCTAATCTCAACATGTTTGTTTCATTTAAAATTTTTCAGTTATTCATTTTATAAATTTTAATTTTTGTATTATATTTTCAAAGATTCCTTTTTAACGTCTTCACTTTATTCTGTTATAATATTTAATACTACATCGCTTTATATAAATATCATCACCAACCTCATTCGTTTTTTTACATTCTGCCAAATACACACTTCGTCTACACGTTGTTACTGATATAAAACGAAAAAATATTTTATATATAAACTACATTACAACGCAAAAAATAAGCTATTTAAAGAAAAATAATGGTAAATTTGGTTTTTATAACATATTTTACTTTTTCAAAGAATCTCTACAATGTTCATTTAATATTCAGATCGTGTTTCTTTTATGTTATTCCATATTGTTTTACGAGTATGTTCATTTTAACTTCGTTTCAAATTTTATTTTACGTTATTGAATTTAGTTATTATTTTATTGGTGAGATATATTTCTCATTGATTGTCCCGATACGTAAGGTGAATTGTAGTTTCTGTGTTAGTACTGGTTACTTTTCTTAGATTCATTCTTTTATCACTTGTTGACGCGTTTCGGAACCATTCCATTGTTAAAATTTACTGTACTGATACTTTTAAATTTCTTTTAATCTTTATGTAGCGTTTGGTCAACGCCCCTCCCTATATTTGACGTCATATCTTATCTTGCCTTCTTCTTGTTTATTTATTATTAATGGTTATACTTATCTTTCCATTTGAGAACCTCAGTTTACTGAAAACAGGAAACAGATAAATAAAATTAAAAGGATAAGTATAACCATTAATAATAGATAAAAATGAAGAAATCCAGATAAGGCGACGTCAAATATATGGAGGGCGTTGACTAAACGCTATATAAACATTAACAGAAATTTAAAAGTATCAGTGCAATAATTTTTGATAATGGAGTGGTTCCGAGACGCGTCGAAAGAGATAAAAATATAAAGCTAAGAAAGATAAGCAGTACTCAACGCGGAAACTATAGCGATTTTAGCAGAAAAGATAATAGTAATTATTATGTTAACAAAATGAATTATAATTGAATTATTAATTTTTGTTTGGAGTCTTTTTTTATTATTATGTTTTTTAACACAATAAAATTATAGTAAAACAGAAAAATTGCTATTTGAGTACAATTAAATAGCTCGATTAACATTTTTCTGATCAAGTTGACTGTGGTCTATACTACACTCTAAGAACTCGTTTTTTCTAAGTTTATTTCATTCTAACATTTTTATTTAAATATTATTTGACTATCAACGGAGCGATGTACGTAGTGCTTATCTACGAATTATTAAAAAACATTACGATGTCCACCTTGAACCTTCATGAAATCGAAAGTTAATTTATTCTATTATCTTTTAAATAGACTATTATAAAAATATTATTTCCGATTTCGTTTGCTAGTTACAAACGCTACCTTACATGTAATTCAATCACGTGATCAAAATATTATCCTTCGTTTGAGTTCTCACTTCAATTATTATGAGATATATATATTTTTAGATATTGAATACATTGTTCTTGTACATTGCTTCCAATGTATGCACAATACAATGATATAATGTTAACTAATATTAACCGTTCAACAACCTTACATCAATATTTATTTATACCTGTAAAAATAGAGTACTTTTTTAGATTAACATTTTATTTTTTTTGTTCTTATCAAGGCTTTTTTTTATATTTGTAAAAAAGCCTTAATTTTGTGTGTTATTACTTATCAATTAAATTATAATTATTTTGTATTTATGTAATATTTTTCAATTATTAATTTTTAAAAAATGTATAGCAAAAAGGAATTTGACGAGCTGAAAATTATCTAACACCGGTTAACTTAATCATTTATTAATAAGGAATTCTGTTAAAGAATGATTGAAAAAATGTAAAATATTTAAAATTTTCTTTATTAATAAGCATGTTTACCACTTAAGCTGGTTATTTTGAATTACACTTCCAATTTTTTAATGATTTTTTTTTTAAATGCTAAGGGTTTTAAAAAAAAAGACATGACAAGAGTCAAAAATGAACTTCTTCAAAAGGAATTTGTAGAATATAACATAATAATATAATTGGTTAATACTTACTACCATCCCCTACATAAATACAATATAATATAGAAAATATAAGATTAAAAAAAATATAAGATTTTCCATATTAGAAAATCTAATTTTGTGAAAATAATTCATAAATTTTTCACTCTCCATATATTCGTTACTTATTTATTTATTTTATTATAAAAAAGGATAGTGCATGGGATTGTTTATTTGATGTATCGTCACATTTTTATTTTAGCTGCTATTGGCGCAGAGCAGACCACGTGGTGCGCCGGGCAGCTGCACGCAGCAAACGAACGATTTATACTTCTTTACACGAAAGATTTTTTCTGTTTAGCCTCCGAAACTACCGTAAGGTATTACTTCAGAGGATGATATGTATGAATGTAAATGAAGTGTAGTCGTGTTCAGTCTCAGGTCGACAATTTCTGAGATTTGTGATTAATTGAAACCCAACCACCAAAGAACACCGGTATCCACGATTTAGTAATCAAATCCATGTAAAAGTAAATAGACGATTTATCTAACGTTATATTTGTGTTTTGGGAATAAAAAAGGAAAATATTAGGATTAGAGCTGTGTTAAAAAAAATCACAATTCAACAAAAAGCTAAAAATGTTCAGGATTTTGAAGCATTTTTTTGTAAAAGTTTTTGGTTGTTGTTAGTACGCTAAATTCATGAATGTTATTTAATATGAATTTTTTTTTTTTAGAATAGTTCATTTTTTATTAAAAATATCTTAATAATTTTTCTTCTTTAATTCTATTTGAAAACATTTGTATTAATTTAATATTTTATATCTGTAAAGATCTTTTGAAGTAACTTTAATGTAAATGTCTTTATACCATGTGTTATAATGGTAGTTTTCGTTCTTTTTTAAAAGTGATGATTTACATAACCCTTTCATTTATTTACCATAAAAGTTATATTATACAGAAGTCTACCTTACACTTCTTTGTTTTGTATTTAACAAAAATTTAACGGAAATTTTTTTCTAAATTTTAAAAATATCTTATAAATACCTAACACACAACATATTTCATGATTGTGCTTTATTTAATTTGTTACCGTTCAACCTAGAAATTTGTTTTTTTAATTTAAAGTAAACAATTGATTCTATGTTAAGTATTTTTCCAATGATAACCACTACTAAAAATTAATCTGTTACGAATATTACCATATAATGTGTTGTTATTCATTTGTATTTTAAGATATCTCTGGTTTGTTCTTATCATCCATGTTGAAGTATTTTTCAAAACAGTTTTTTAAAAAGTGGAAGTTAATTACGAATTGGATATCATTCTTGCTATACTACGCAAAACAATACGTAATCAATGTCGCGACAGAAAGAAAAAGGTATCATTTCCTGTTCAGTTATATAGAAGAATGAACCATATTAATCGTGTCACCATAAGGCCTACCTAATTATCTTTTACTTTTTCTGTCAGTTTATACCTACTCCTTTTTTTTCTCTTAGCTCAGTAAACTGTCTGAATGTATAACATAATTTTTCGAGATAAAATATTATTTTAGAAAGTGTAAAAATGTAAAACATAAAAGAATATGAAGGAAATGTATTATTGAATTTATTTACTTTATTTTATGTATACCAGGTTATAGAGTAACAGCACATTGACATGATGTCAACAATACTCTGCAGGGATGCCAATGCATCTGTGCGCAGTCTGGGAGTGTAAGTATAAATGTACCGGTAAATGCAGTCTTAAACACTCAGGCCGACCGTTCCTGAGACGTGTTTTTAATTGAAACCCAACCACCAAAGTGCCAACCCAACCACCTTTTATACGGATTTGAATACTAGATCGTGGATACCGGTGTTCTTTGGTGGTTGGGTTTCAATTAACCACACATCACAGAAATGGTCGACCTGAGACTGTTCAAGACAACACATCATTTAACCGTCAGGAATTACCTGACGATAATCCCCGGAGGCTAAACAGATAAAAGGAAGGAACCACCAAAGAACACCGGCATCCACACTCTAGCATTCAAATCCACATAAAGGCAACTGCCTTTGTCAGGACTCGAACCTTAGATTTCTCGACTTTGAAAATCAACTGATTTTGCGATGATGAGTTATTTTTATTATGACTTTATTTCGGTTTCCATCTCTTTGTTATTCATAAAAGTCATGTATTTTATTTTATCATTACTCTAATAGAAAAAATGATTAATTTTTTTAGTTGGATTAATTTTCTATAAATTTTCTTTTTTTAACCATGAAAAACAAGTTCCCAAGAGTAGTCTTGTTTGAAAATTCGCATTACTTAACTGCGTGTTGTTTTAAAACATGTACATATTTAAAAATCATTCTTTATTGGATTATTTTTTGAATTCACAAAAGGAGTAGAATGAGTAGAATGTTTGAAGAAATAATTTCTATGGAGTTTATCTTTATAGAGATTGGAATATTTTATTTTACTTACAAAAAAAAACCTTGAATTTTTATTGTTTTACGAAATAAATGGTTGAAGGTGCCAATTTTTTACATATGAAATTTGTATATTTTCTATTATTTTGTTTCACCTTTTGATGGATTAAAAAAAAACCAGTTCTTTTTTCAATATTATTTCAAATTACGTAAAGAATAGGAATAAATAACACAATTTTTCCTTAAAAGATCGTTTCTCATAGAAATGTCGTGAAAAAAGATGACAAATTTGCTTTCTTTTATCTTATTTTTAAAGTTCTTTTTTTTAATATTGCGTTATATATAATTTTCATGCATGTCATTTTTTTAATCTTAAATAGATTTTCTTTTTCGGTGATTTTTAACGTATTAAATTTTAAAATACTAAAAGAACCAGATAAATTAACAATTCATGATATAACCTACATTTCCGTTTTTTAAAAGATGACATGTACATTAATTTAAGCGGCAAACACTTGTGTTTTTGTATGATAAACGATATTTTGACAGACGTCTTAAACTTTAAACCCTAAAAAGGTTATAGTTTATATCTCTCTTTTTAACCTCTAAACCAAGTTTTAATATGTAGTATTAATAATCCCATCTTTATAATATTATGTTTTGAAAGAAAAAAAAACAGGTGTCGCACATGTGTTAAAGCTTTAGCCTCTCTCATCATGTTTTCTTTTTTTTCACGTTTATATTTGTATAAAATATACACTGTAAACACATGGTAGCTCTTAGTTATATATATATATATATATATATATATATATATTTATGAAATACCAGGTTACATAGTAACAGCACAGTGACATGATGTCACCAGTACTCTGAAGAGATGCCAAGGCATCTGTTCGCAGTCTGGCGTGTAAGTGTAAAAATGTATCGGTAAAATGTGTAGTCTTGAACAGGCTCAGGCCGACCACTCCTGAAATATGTGGTTAATCGAAACCCAACCATTAAAGAACACCAGTACCCACAGTCTAGCATTCAAATTCTTTTTCTTTTTTCTGTTTAGCCTCCGGTAACTACCGTTCAGATAATTCTTCAGAGGATGAATGAGGATGATATGTATGAGTGAGTGTAAATGAAGTGTAGTCTTGTACAGTCTCAGTTCGACCATTCCTGAGATGTGTGGTTAATTGAAACCCAATCACCAAAGAACACCGGTATCCACGGTAGCATTCAAATACATATAAAAGCAACTGCCTTTAGAAGGTCTCGAGCTCTCTCGACTTCGAAAATCAGATGATTTTGCAATGACGAGTTTAACCAGTAGACTAAACCGGAGGGTTGCTGTACTAATCCAGCAATGTTGTATGTTTTATATATATATATATATATATATATATAAAGTTTAAAAAAGTTAGTGTACGTAAAATGTAAAGACGGGTCCTCCCTTCAAGTTGCCCTTGCTTGCTTCCTCTACTCACTCCTATAATCCGGCATGCGTAACACGTGCAACTGGTTGCAACAAAAGTAATGCGTACGTGGTATTAAAAAATAATTTTCGTAAATAACTACACCACGTCAAAGAAAATCATAACATTATAGCCTATAATAAATAATAAACTCATTTCATATACTTTGTATTACGTCATTGTTATTGTTTATTTACAGCAAAAATTAGTTATGTTACTTGAAAAGAATATATCCTTTATCCTTTCAATAAGTTAATGTTTCATATATATCTTGAACAAGATATTAGGTATAAATAATCTTATTTGTAATAAAAATAATCAGTAATACTTCGTTACTCTAATATTGAAGTCATAATTCGATACGGTACAAGTCATTGGAAATTAATTGATGTGACTTTCGGATTACAGTACCATAGCTGCTGCTGTGAGGAGAGTCGCTGAGTGACGTAAGGAGTAGTGGAGGGGATGCCATAACTTACTATTCACCCACCTTCATTTATTACATACACTATAGTAAACGCTCAGCTTAAAACGAATAAAAGAAATATATACAATTCGTTTTATAGTTACATAATTTTGAAAAATATTTATTATTTAACGATCTTTCAGTTAACAGTTTATGAGAAAATCAAATATTTGCGCGCAGTCACGTTCATAAGTCAATCTTACTAATCAAATACAGCATTTATTAAAAATTGTCTCTCAATCGTACAATTATTTTAATACTGTTTATTAAAAATGTGATAGCAGGCATGATTATATGCGTTATTGTTATGATTGCATATTGTATTTTTAAGTTCCTATTAAGGGCGAAAAATCTACGAACATAATTTCTTTTCATCGCATAAATAGATCGTAATTATTTTTATTTTTTCATTATTTACGTATTGAATTGCATTTATTTACCGCTTGCTTTAAATTCTATTACTTTTCTTTACATCGGTAGACTTTATTATTTACACATTAATCTAATCAAATTACTTTTTTTAACTTTTTAAGCGTATTATTATAGTTTGTACTAATAAAAAGCAAACCAGAGTCGGGGAAAAATAATACATCACGGATATTTACCTCTACCACCCAATATGATTACCGCACATATATTCATACAAAGTATTATCTAAATAAAGGTTATATTTATGTAATTGTAAACATCATTCAAATACAAACAGTAGTCTGAGGGTTCGGTGTGTACGATTTATGACTAAAACTAGCTTTTGAAACTAGGATAATAGAGAACTAATAAATTATTTCAAATGTGTTTAATATTTAGAAGTTTTAATTTATTGTACTCATATAAACCTAATATTCATGATATAAATTTCCTGATAATAAATACTGATTTATTAATAGTTTTCTTTTAAATTAATGTTATAAATACGATCCCAGATATAGATTTAAAATAGTACACATTTAAATTGGTAGGGTTAATTATTGTTATAAATGAATTTTATGGAAGCGGTTTTTTATTTATAGGATTTAATATAAGTAAAATTATATCTGAAATTGTCTGACAAATTAAGTTTTAGTTTAAAAAATTTTGTTACTACTGGTCGGCTTTAGATGTAATTGCCTTTAGATGTAAATTGTTAACTTTAATTGTGTTATAATTTGTGAGGCTTTATACTCGTGTAATCGTAAAATATTTTTTAAACATACAAATATATTTTTAATTCGAGAAAAAAATTATTATGTGATAATAATCACATAATGAAGGAGAAGGGGGGTAATAACCCCTTTCTCTTTTATACCTGAAATTTAAGTAAAATAGAAATAATAATATTTTTCATGTTTCAGTTTTTAAAGATGTATCATTCTCCTCCCTTAATCTACAAAACTTATTCTGTTTTAAAGCTATTTTACCAGCAGCGAACAGATTAATCCTTTTTATTACTGTTAATTAATTTTTAATATTCCAGGCTCACTTTAATTTACATTCAACAAATCTAATAATGATAGATGATTTTTTTGAAATAATACTAATTTTTGTTTTTATAATTCATATTAATTGAAGTCGATCATTAATAAATAAAAAATTGTGTTACTTTGATGTATTTATTGTTCAATGAATTAACATCAAATATGTCTTATTCATATTATTGAACAATGTTCAACAACTTGCATTTTTATTTATCTAATTGTAACTGGATAAAATGATTTTTTAATCAAGTAGTACTATGCAACTTTCCTTTCAAGTTACATTACAATCAAATAAAAAAATTGTTGTGTGGTTTATTTTAATGCTTTGTCATTTGCTTTTTTATTTTGTTTTAACGTTTATTATACTTCACCAATATAATCGTTTCTTTTGCTTAACCTTACAATTTATTTCGTAAATTTTTATTTCGGAATTCGGTTGTGTTTTTAGGTTAATTGATTTATTTACATCTGTAATATACTCTTACTTATTTAGGTTATTGTTTTCAGTGCACGGAGAAGTTTGTCTAAATAATTTATAAAATTTTGAAATGTTATAGTTTTTTAAGAGTAGAAAAAAAATCATTAGTAATTTTGTTTTACTTATTTAAATCAATAAGATATAATTTTCAATACAAAAAAAAAGTCTTGCTTTTTTTCTGATGTAGAATCTATCTGAAAGAGTCTGCAGCTTTTCTGTAACTGATATGAAGCAGTTCAGTATTTTATAGTCCTTTTAATTTGATTTTCTCTTTGTTCTTTTGTACACAGACACTTAATATTTAAATATTCCGTTTTACTTTCCCGTGTAGATAGCGCTATATATCTAGAAGGGAAAGTATTATAATCGGATCATTTTGAGTATATGCGGTTTTCACCGGATCTTTACGTTTTGACACCTAAGGAACCCAAAAAACAAAAAAAAAACACCGGATGGAAATTTTCCGGATGTTAATGTACGTGTGTGTGTTTGGTGATGGCCTCTAAATCATATTATATCTCCAGAATTACTGGCCGATTTTTACCAAACT
Organism: Lycorma delicatula; assembly: GCF_047948215.1. NCBI lineage: Eukaryota > Metazoa > Arthropoda > Insecta > Hemiptera > Fulgoridae > Lycorma > Lycorma delicatula. The sequence continues at coordinate 117,933,812 of NC_134461.1, read as the reverse complement.
TGGTCGGATATATTACTTCTATATATGGGGAATTGATACCATTAAATTTTCAATATAAAAAATCCAGGGGGTGGTCACCATTATTATCTGATTGTGACCTCCTCCGACGAGATTTCTCCTAATTAAGGTCATATTTTTTTAGGCACATTTGTTAACAATTAAAAAATAACAATATTTGAAAAAATGTTTTGTAAATCCCACCCCAAAAAATGCTCTAAACATCTGTTATGTTGTGAGGTTACAGGTGAACGGTGGAATTAAATAAATTATCTTTAATTTTTAAACATTAAACATTAAAAATGTTTAAAGTTTAAAAAAGTAACTCGGTCTGGCTTGGTCTCTGACTCGATCGCCTGGTTGACTCGTTACTTGGTGCGTTAATCCTCGCGGCTACACCAGTCTGCCGACGGTACAAGCAAAATTTGTTCTATGTAAGTCGTGAAATTACATTAATTTAGTTAGTACCGACCGTCGTTGCTAGTACCGCCACACCCGCGCGAATTAAATACGGTATGCACGCGCCCTTTAGTTAGAATCATTGAATTAAATAAACAAAATTATGTAATAAAATGATTGTGTGTTGTCAGGTTTTTTAATTGTATTGATTTGTTGCAGTCAAATAATAAAATATGTAAAATTCAGATGTAAAATCTAATACTGGTCGCACAGCCGATCCAGATTACTGTTAACAATTAAACGTAACTGACAGACCTTTACCTTATGAATTACCGATCTCCAAGGCGGAGTGGTAGTGTCTCAGCTTCTCAACCGGAGGTCCAGACCTTCATCTCGGTCAGGCATGACATTCTTCATACGTTACAATATTTCCATTTCATATTCTCATGCGCAAGCTTCAAACGTATATGGTGAATTCAAAAAGAAAAAAATTCCTGCAAAATTCCATCAGCGGATACATTTCTTCTAACATATACTCTGTAATAAGGTGACCATAATAATTATTGTCGTTGTACCTTCTCCATCCAGAGCATATCCGATTCATTCCTTGCTGGGCAGCCCCGAAGCTTAGAATTTCAAAATCAAAGATCAAAATTTATTAATCTGGATTCTTGTCCTTACAACCATGGAATATCTTTATATTCCTAAAAGTTTTGTAAAACGTTGGAAAAGATTAGATTCCTGAATTTCAACTATTTATCGAAATGAGTACAGAGCGATATATATATGACTCCTTAGGCTTCTTAAATTTTTTCTTAAAAGTAATATGTCATAAAAGTCAAGCTGTATTTAGACCTTTATTCAATAGGTCATTTACCAAACAATTTAATTTATTTTAAACATGCTAGATGTTCTATTCTTAAAATAAACATTTTTTTTCCTTTTATTAACTATCGTTCAGATTCATTTATAATGTAGAGAATTTGTAGCGAGTTGTTTGTATTCAAAAAGATCTAAACGTAAAGTACCTATATGGTTGGTACTTTTACTTAATTTGCAAACTAAGCGTTCTGGTGACAAAAAACCTATTTCAGAAACAACTTGAGTTTAAATTCTACATAAATCCCAAAGCTAATTTTGCTTTTAAATAGAAAGCACCGTAGTTAAACGTTCATTTCTCTTCATAAAAATTAAATTGTAGTTATATCTTAGTTTTACTTTTCTAAATCTTTTTGTTTAGATTTTTTTACTTGAGTTGAAATACAAAGGAAAATTTAAATTTACATTATTTGCTCATTTAAGAGAAGATAGATTGATACAAATTTTTATTCCTCAGAAATTAACTATTATTCTGTTTTATTAATTGGTTTATTAAATTTAATTAAGATAAACTAAGTATTAAACTTGTTCTATTTTGTATATCCAAATGGCTTTAGCTTCCTCAAATAACTAAACTGTTTTTCATTCCATTCATTGAAATGTTATATCTCACCGTTTTTAATAATTCTTTCTAACATTCAATTCTGTCCTAGTATTTTATATTTTATATGTTATTCATTTAGTATCTGAGGGAATAAACCAATTTAATAAATAATTTACGTAAAACATATACTTTAGAATTCCTAACTCCCCTGATCTTGTAAAATATATATCTGTATAAAAGTTTGTTAAATACTTAAAACTTATAATTTTAGCGTTATTAAATGTTTCATAGCAACGATTTTAACACATTATTAAAAAATTTTATTAGTACTTCGTACGCGTGACGTCGTACGTATGTATCTCGCATAACTCAAAAATGATTAACTAGTAGGATGTTGAAGTTTTGGAATTAGGACTGTTGTAACTTCTAGTTGTGCACCTCCCCTTTTGATTGCAATGGACTGAACCAAAAGTGTCCAAAAAAGCCTAAAATCCAAACCAAAATTTGGATTTTAAACTTTTTCTTAATTGCAGTAAGCCCTCATTGAGAGTTTTTCAACGATATAAGTGGTAGTTATTTTCATTGGTTCCAGACTTATAGCCAAATAGAATTTTTTAATTAATGAAATATTTGGTTCTTACAAGGGAAAGACATCGGTTCGAATGCGGCTTCATTTCCTTTTTTTCACTTTTTTTTAATTTAAATATATTGATTTATTAATAATTATTAACCTATGATTATTAAAAAAGTTTTACAATAAATAATTCAATAATAACAATTTAAAAAAATATGACAAAAAATTAGTGAAATAAAATTTTATGTACTTTTAAAAATGTATATATGTAATTTAATAGGCGTACAAGGAAGTCATGTGGTGTCTACATCAGATTTTTTATAGAGCTTGTCATTCTCGTAGATATATAATGCATGCTAGGTGAAATTTAACCTCTTTTCCTGAAGCGCTTACTATTCATAATTCCCTATTATAAATTATTTTATTATAAATGTAAATAGATTTAAATCTTTATAATGCCGAAAGATCAAACCTTGACTAGATTCGACCTTTTGATTATTTATTTCCTTACGAGATATTCTCCATAAATTCCGCAGAGCAGCTTCTTCTAGTTTTTAAAATACAAAATCTGATTTTTTTATCTACTTTGCCATCTTTACTAAATGTTACATCCAAATATTAAAATTGTTTCGCTCGCTCTAGTTGGTTCTTTGTGTAACTTTTATACCTACATTTTTTAATAATCTTTTATATATTCTTTTACTTTTTTTTTTGCGTTGCGATTTATGATCGTATATACAATAGTTTGTCAGGTTAGACCATTTATTTTATAAAAGAGCTTCTTTCCTTATTTTTCTATTTTCAACTGTTGACACTATAATCCGGCATATTTCTTTTATGTAATTAATTAATTTATATTATTAAATTATTTTATTTAGCACTTTACTAGTCATCTTTGCATCTTCAGATAGATTTTTTTTTATATATAAAAAATAAAATTTATTATTTCAATGACTCTGATAAATGCTTTATTTTTTTTTTTTATATATAAAAAATAAATCTGCTTTGAAGAAGCATAAATTTGTTTGAAAACACTTAATGAAATAAAAAAAAAAAATACCAGAGTAAATATTAAATTTTAATAAAGAAATTTATATTCTGCCTGTATGTTGATGCAATTTGGTAAACTACAGAGTAATATTAAAAAAAAAATCTTTCTATTTGGATGTATTATTCCTTTGTTTATAATAAAAAATTCTTTTACAATAAAATTTGTAGGTTTATTTTGTTTAAAAACCAACTCAAATTTAGGATATAGCACTTTAAAAATACTCTCTTCTCTTTTTGATCAAAATAGGTTTTTCCAATTTTCTTGATTGAATTTCACTTTACTAAAAATTTGATAAGAATATTTTATTGGAAAAGCATTTATTTTTTAGTAATCGGATATTCGTTTTTAGTGTAGTACAAGTAAAGGTACTTAAAAATTATAACCGATTGTTACCACTGTACGTCTCGTGAAATTCTTTTTAGGTAGTCGTTATTTTAGACTGTTGCTCAATTAATTCTGAAAGTGGAATTTTCGTGATTGGTAATGTAAATATTGAATTATTTTTTAATATTAAATAATATTTTGAAATTTTTAAAAGTTTTTTAAGGTCTGCGCGTATCGAATATCATTCAGAGTATTAAAAAAAATCGGGTGCGGCTGTATCGGGACGCACTCCCGTTGGTTTAACGGGAAACGTTACAGACCTTAGATGGAGTTTCTCCCAGCTACAGACCGACCTGTAGAGTTCAATGGGAGAACCACTAACGTATTTAAGTCTCCAATGGAAAATTTTAGTTTCTTCATTTAGCCAACTCCACAGATAAATTGGTCGGTCTGTATGTCAGCGAGTCACTTGTAGTGTATTGAATTGAAATAAAAACGAGACATTGGCTGCGTACTAAATATAATTTTAACATAAAACAGACACTAAATGGTACATCATATTTATTTCGACTAATATTCGACGATAATTTTGCTCAGCATTGGTCTGTGATATGAGAAGTAACAAGCATAAGTCATAATATCAGCATCAATATGCTTAGTGAACGTTTTTGGTTCTGTTGGAACATAGTTGAAGCCCCAAATTCATTCTTCATGAAATCGATGGAGCTGTTGTGTCGTGGATCGTTATTGAACGATCTGACTCTCCAAGTCTAGTCTGATCGAGAGCTTGTTAATAATTTTGTCAAGCATTGCATCAATTCGACTGATCTTGATAACCATCAGCCCGGGGACGTCTATAACAGATGTACGGGTTTTATCTTCACTCGTTATGTCCATTAGTTCGGGTAAGCAGCGGTAGAGGTGCTCGCGCCGTTGGCGCCGTTCACTTAGCGCGCCGTGCCAGCTTTGTGCCGCTCCCGAACAGTCTCGCTCGCTCGTTCGGTACCGGACATTACGGTACCCTGCGTAGCCCATAAACTCTCCTTTCCAACGATATGCATAATTTATATTTCCGGCTGGCTTTTGCGCGGGCTGAGGCTGACATATTGAATTTTTATACTTTTTTACACGATTACTTTAAATTTTTACATATAAATATTTTCCAAAATACAATTATTATTACTTAAATCGATCTATCTCGACAAACTGTAAATACAAACACACGAATCACTGCGCAGTCACATCTAAGTCGTGAGCTACATTGAATGGAAATAAGTGAGAGTGCCAGTTTTGGCAGATCTGCGCTGTTCCCCCCCAAACACGCTTGCCTCTGACGCAAACTCGAAGTCGTATCGACGATCTGACCATGTAAGTTATAAAATGATACCGCATTTACGTCTCTGAGACTAATAGTTACGGAGTTATTAAGGCAGCACGATATACACCTTTTTGTCACGCTAAAAATTTCTGTTCTGATATCCGTATGTTTCGGGTGTGATTTTAAACAAGTTTCCCGTCAAAAAAAAAGTATTTTCCTAATTTGTATGTTGAAATCTTTTCAAAAAATAGTTCAATATTTTATTTATTAGAATTCAATTTCTTTATTATTAATTAAAATAAATTCTCTTTAATGATATTGCTTTTTTAAATTTTGTTATACATGGTTTCTTTTGTATCTTTTTCAATGAAAATGTTTAACTGTTAAATTTTAAAGAATTTCGAATGATTCAATTTGAAATTTCTTCTTTATTTTATATAAATATTTGAATTTATTAAAAATGATCTAATCCAGATTTATTTATTTTATGTTTATAATTAATCTCCTCGCATATCATATTTTTACGGTAAAATTTCCGTAAATCATACTAATTTCGAAATATATATGTGCGTGCGGGTGTTTTTGTGACCCTGAAATCCCACTTCAGTTAATGAATTTCATACATTTATTATTTTGGTTGCTATAAATGAAGACACCATTCATCATTCCAGATTTTTCAACTTACCTACACTTAATAATTAATTCAATTATCAATTGAGAAAGATAATTTTATATCCATTTCGTAATACACCGTCTCATATATATATATATATATATATATATATATATATATATGTATTTAGCAAAAAAATCATCAGATATATCCCCTAATTTTGTAATCGAGCTGCTGAAGGTAACTGGAACTGATACAGTTCCTAAAGAATATATATTTCCGCGACTAATTTTCTTCTGACAGTGTCTAGCCTTCGATTGGCAGAGAACGTCCTGAGGCGCAAGATTCGGCTAATAATATTGAATCCACTTTTGATACGGATGACCCGTATCAAAAAAACTATTGATGTAACATGCAGATTACATCAATAAATTGCTGGGTGTGAGTATAGAAGCCAGTTTTTGTCTTAGAAAACCAAACCGAGACTTTAGTCAGTTGATTCGTAGTTAGATAAACTAACTACAATTCCAGATTAGAACAACTAGTCAGACTTTTTTTTTACCGACCCAGTTCGGATAGATTATTCTGCTCCGAGACTGCTACGTTCATAAACCTGCAGTGGTCATCAAACTCATGGTGAATGCATTCAACGATTCGATGCTGGTATTTAAGTCGTTGTCAATATACTTGCTTCTGATTGGTTCTAAGTGAAGAAAGAGTGGATGTTGACATTTCGGTGAGCAAACTCAAGCCAGATCTCTCGCTTCCCCACCGGGTTGGTCTAGTGGTGAACGCGTCTTCTCGAATCAGCTGATCTAGAAATTGAGAGTTCCAGCGTTCAAATCCTAGTAAAGGCAGTTACTTTTATACGGATTTGAATCCTAGTTCGTAGATACCGATGTTCTTTGGTGGTTGAGTTTCAATTAACTACACATCTCAGGAATGGTCGAACTGAGACTGTACAAGATCATTTACAGTCATACATAGCATTCTCATTCATCCTCTGAAGTAACACCTGAACGGTAATTCCCGGAGGCTAAACAGGAAAAAAGAAAGAAAAAATCTTCCCGATGTCGCGTGGTAGCCGCTCGGGTCGTCAATCCCTAGATACTGTCATAATCATGTAATTTATTTTATGTGGCTGTTATAAAATTAATATCTGTTATATTATCGTGGCGCGGAGTATGGAATAAGAGGAGTGCTATGGATCTTTGGAATCGCGGTCATTCTTTTCGGCGACTTGGCTTCTCGGCCGATACCCATGGATGAAAATAAGTCATACGAATTTCAAACGTGATTTGAAATAATATAGGATTTTCCTGAAGTATTCTTCAGTGAATTCACCAGCTACCTTTCTTCTTTCCTAAATCTGTATTTTGGTTTTATTTTCATCTGTAGCTATACCTACGTGTCTTCGGTTTCACGGGGAATTTTATTTTAACTTTTATTGTAAAAATGAATATTTGTTTGTTTGATTAAACCATCTGTGAATTAGTCATTCTACCTCTTCTATCGTACGTTTCATGTGTAGATGACTGAGAGATTTTAAAAACCAACCGCAATGAGTTTACTGTACGATCTTGGTTAATTAATAATATTAGATCAAGATGAATCCATTTTCTAGGAGGTTCTGAATGAACAATCTAAAAATGTTAATCTACAATTAAGTAAATACACTCATTAAGTTTTATATACGAACAGTTTATTAATTGTTTTATTCAGATCGCAATAAATTTTCAACAAAAAAAAGTTATAGCTTAAGAAAGATGTTTAGAACAAGTTAGGAAATAACCACCAACTATTGCACTGTATAAAGCAGTTAATGAATAGTATTAAATTAACATCGTTACTTAGCTGTTTTAAGAGTAATTATATTTTATTGTATTACAGTAATTAAAGGTCGATTTATTGATCGTAATAGTAATGCCGTTGATGATTATGATGATGATGATGTCGATAATGATTATTATTAAAAATTATGATTATTATTGTTATATTTAAATCCAGAACATCTGAACAGAAGAATGGCCTCGTTCTTTGTTAAGCTTCATTAGTGACCTCAATGACTGAAGGAATCGAAACGAATACTCCACGGTTATGCAACGGCCCTTGTTTCTACACTACCACATCATTGCGTTCTGTCTAGTCATTTATTATTACATTATATATACCATATGGATTTGAAAACGTAATTGTGTAGTTACTTATTTTATCGAATATAAAAAAATATATAAACCTATTAAAACATTAAAAAATAAATTATTACACTTTTCTTTTTTTTTTGTAACGGGTCTTTTTCTGTTCCGAAATGTATTCGTGAAGTAATAAATGATTTGATTTATGCTAGGTAGAAAAATATGTGATCGACTAATTCAAATCATACCGCATTACTAAAAGAAATCTCTACTTAGATTTAGTTGATGTAAAGTTTTTACTTAAATTTTACAGATGATATAATATTTAATGCAATTTGATGATTAATAATAATTTATTATTATTAATATAAATTAACAAATTTCGAATGAACTTTAATAAAATGACATATTTTCCATTTTGTCCGACAACCTTTTACTAACTTTCTGGCAACTTCATGATTCGCACTGATAGAACTTCTGTTCCTTAGCAAAAGACTGAACCAAGTGCGATGTCAGGTCATCATCTTACTGAAAGTTTTACCATTCAAAGATTTTCAAAATAAATAATAATCTGATGGTGTAGGATCAGTGCTATATGGGTGAAGAGACGTCACTTTCCTAGCAAGCTCCAATAATTTTACTCGCGTTACCAAAAATGTGTGAAGTCTTACATTGTCATGGTGGAACACGATTCTTTTACGATTTGCCAGTTCTGGCTGTTTTTCTGTGTTTTCTTCCTTCAATTTCATTAGTTGTTGATAGTAAACATCTGAATCTATTATTTCATTCCTTCCTATAATCCTACAAAATTGACAGCATGATCTTTTTTTGATGCAATTCAGCTTTCAATGTCACTTGTGGTGGTTCATTTCGATCGATGTTATTGTAGATGATTAATTTTTCATCACCGGTGCTGTTTTTTTTTTCAAAAAATATTCGACCTCACTACTGATATTGATTCGTTGTGTTAACGAGCTTATTAACGAGCCCAAGATATTTGATGTGATTTTCGATTGTTGTGTGTAATACATTTAACCTCTCTACAACTTCTCGCCCAGTTATGTGATTATCCGATTCAATTATGGCTTTCATGTGAACTTCTTGAATTTCAGTTGGTCGACTAGAACGTTGGTCATATTTGAAAAATCACCAGATCGGAATTTTTTAAATCAATTCTAATTTAAAATGCGTTATGTTAGGCAATCACCACCATAACTTCTCATATTTTTATGTGAGCCTCGGCAGCTTTCTTGCCTTTACGGAAATAAAAAAGTAAAATATGTCGAAAATGTTTGTTTTTGACTCGATGTTAAAATTTATCATAAACTAATAGGTACAAACAAAATTGCGTGAAAGTATGCTAAAAGAGACAGCTATCAGATTCTAAAAAAAAAAATCATAACATTGACAGAAGTCCTTCAAAACTAACATAAATTTGTGAAAACCTAGATTACTTTCTTGCTAACCCCAATATTTATCGATTAGCACTCTAAAACGACTGATTTGTATCTATTTAGAATTTTCTTTTATCACCCGTAAACTTACCCGTTCGTAACACCTGAGAAAGGCACTGTGTACCAAAACAGCTGTTTATTTATTAAATAATTTTGTGAAAATCAGATAACATATTCGTTTATTTTCTTTTGTTATGATGGATTGTCATGAAGTAACGGCTTCATCCATCGATTATTTTTTCCCATTTTTACTTCCTTCTACGAAGTAAAGGAAGTATTGTGATCGTGAAAAATTTCGATTTTCAGATTTCAACGGAAATATCCATTTTGACCATCTTGGAGAATCCATTTTGACTAGTTTCGGCGTGACGTCTGTACGTAAATACGTACGTATGTATCTCGCATAACTCAAAAACGATTAGCCGTAGGATGTTGAAATTTCGAATTTAGGACTGTTGTAACATCAAGTTGTGCACCTCTCTCCTTTTGATTGCAATCGACTAGAACAAAAATGTTCAAAAAAGTCCAAAATCCTAAAAAAATTGGATTTTGGATTTTTCTTAACTTTAGTAATAAGCCCTGATTGAGAGCTTTTCACATCATAAGTGGTACTTATTTTCACTGGTTCCAGTTATGGTTAAATAAAATTTTAATTAATGGAATACTTGGTTCTTACAAGGAGAAGGCACATCGGTTCGAATCAGACTTCATCTCTCTTTTTCTAACTTTTTTTAAAATTTAAATGTGTTGATTTATTAATAATTATCAACCTCTGATTGTAAAAAACTTTTACGATAAATAATAATTAACAAAAAAGAAAAAATATCATAAGTTATTAATGAAATAAAATTTTATGTACTTTTCATTTAAAAAAAAATTGTATATGTAATTTAGTAGGCGTACAAGGAAAGTCATGTGGTGTCCACATCAGATCTTTTTTCTTGATGATATCGTCTTATAAGCTTGATGCTTGGGTTATGGAAATGGACTTTTTTCAGCGTATAAAAAATGCTTTACCTGACCGGGATTCGAACCCGGAATCTCCGAATTATTTTTAAGGGAAATAAATATTATTGCTTCAAACAATCTTTTTAATATAAAACAATCATATGACTTTTAATTTTCTGTTTCATAATAATAGAAAACTTAAGAGTTTCTCGTTTGTTATTACCTCTAGCAAAAAAAAAATCAATGAAAATCATATTTTAGTTCTTCTATGTCTATATCACAAGCCAAATAATTTATAATTAACAAATCATTAAACTATTACATATCAGCATTTATTCAATATAATTAATTAATTATTGAATCTTATTAAATTTCATGTTTTATCTTGGCGACACACTTCATTAATTGAGATAAATTAAAGACTACCAGTGTGATAATACATTAGCAAATTACAAAGGAAATTCGAATATATTACTGGATAATATCTTTATTTTATTCTATTCATTTAAGCTAATAATAATTTGCATAATTATATTTGTAATGTACTTGGGTTTACATTTTTTTAACATAAAAAAGGTTATTAAATGATATTCCATGATTTTTGTCTACTCAGAGTAAAATAATTAATAATTAAGTAATACTCAGAGTTAAATAATTGTAAGAAATTTACAAAAAGATTTACTTAAAGATTATTTTTATTACTTTTTTAAAATCTGAATTATTTTTACTGTTAATGAAAAGGATATTTATATACTTTCATTTTGGATTGACGGGACTTATGAAAATTTTTAGAATTTATCATAGTATTTTTTTGAAAACGTTCCTTATTCAAATATAACAAGTAATTTTGAATATCTTAGAACACTAGTTAAATGATATAAATAAAAACCAAACTGTAAAAATCGAGTTAAAATACAAGAACAAATCTATCGGATGTACGTGAAACTTTTGTAGTCATGTTACCGTCGATCGGATGCCAGTTTATATTACAAAATAATAAATAAAGATATTCTGTTTTCTATAAGTTTATTGAAAAGAAAAATTTTTGTGATACTGTTAAAATCAGACCATTGTAGAAATTTTAATGGTTTATTTCCTTTGGAATAATGTAGGTTACACATCTATGTAATTCAATACAATGTCGCTTAAATTTTTTTTTTACTTATGCATAAAAAAAATTATCCAAATTAATTTTTTTCTATTCATTTTCAAATCTATTTAGCTTCTTTATACAATAATTTTTATTTTTAATTTATAATTTTATTATTTATTAGCTTTGGTGATGATTTATTAATCTTATAAGACTCTTTACTTATAAGTTGATGTAAGATTACACACAAATCACGCGTAAAAATTACATTTTGTTTACAAAAAATGAAAAAAGTACCTGACATCAGGATTTCTTGGAGAATTTATAAAGTATTCATTCCTTTTTTTTCATTGAGCTGAATATATATTCGTACAGTATATTCATACAAACTTACGGAATTGCAAGTTATATTCAGTCATATGGATGACAACTTGATTCCATTCAAAGTGGAATGGATTATAATAAATGTGTCATTACTCTTAAAGAAAGCAGCTATGATTAATATCGCTTATATCTCAGGTGTAAAACATAAGATTTATTTATAAGAAAAAGTAAAATAAATAGCAAAAATTAAGAATTTAAAAAATTCTTTATATCAGAAAAGATTGCATTTTTACACATTACCTTTACTTATTAGGAAAAACTTTAATTTTTAGTTTTTTTATTTTTTACTTTGTTCGTTGATTACTCTTGTAAAAAGGAGATTAATAAGGAATTACGTATAATTAAGATATTTTATCACAATATACCAGAAATTGGTTTTACTTCTCAATAAATTGATGAAAGAAATTATATATATAAAAATCAGTGTAGCAAAATTCCAGGAAAGCTTTCATTCAAAGTTAGTCTACTATTATCAAATATAAATACAAGAATTAAAAAAAAAACTTCTTGAAATTATTAGTGTATATGATCACTTGATATTAATCTAACATATAATAGGAGAAACAAAATTAAAAAGAAAAATATCATTGAATGTAAAGTTACAGAAGGATTTTGGAAATTGGGTTGTCGATCAAATTATAAATAAATAGACCTCAGGATAAGTAGAAGTTTTTATAAACAAAATAAAGTTGTTAGGCATGTATTTAAGTTTAATTAATTAGGTTTTAAAGGGATGTGTAGAAGGTGAAAACCGAAAAGAAAGAAGGACTGGAATGTATGAAACAAATAATTGAAGATGTACAATATAATAAATATATTAAAGTTAAAAAGATTACCACAGAATATAAAAAATTGGAAAGTAACATCAAACCAGTCGATTGACTGACTGAAAAAAAAAATTGTAAAAAATGATATTTTTTATACCATTATTTTATGTATAACTAACAATCTTATTTTATTTAAATGAATGCTTGTTTATAGGGTTAATGTGTTTAAATAAATTTTTAGAGAAACCCGGTATAGTGGTTAAATTCGTCATCGTAAAAATCAGCTGATTTTCGAAGTCGAGAGTTATAAGCTTCAAGTCCTTTCTTTGATGGTTGGGGTTTCAATTAACCACACGTCTCAGGAATGGTCGGCCTGAATCTGTTCAAGACTAAATATTCACCGGTACATTTACAATCCCACGCCAGACTGTTCACAGATGCCTTAGCATCTCTGCAGAATACTGTTGACATCAAATCACCGTGCTATTTATTATAAATAAATTATTATGTTCAGATGTAAATAAATTAATTAAAAAACAACCTCGTAAGAAATAAAATTCAAAAAAAATAATAATAAAAAATGAGAGCATTGACTTATGCTACGAGATAGAAGGCTAACGCCTTACTGGTTATAGGCTACTTGTTCTATAATAATTAAGGTTAAAAAAATTAATGTTTTTTTCTTAGAAATTTATAGATAGTTAAATCTTACCAGTATTAAGTTTAGTTCTTCATTTCCAGTAATGTTATGTTAGCCAATTGTAGTAAAACTTGTTCTTTTCCTGTATCTAAATTTCGTAATACACTAAATTACGTGAAATCATTTCCTTTGTACTTGTACAATCATACTCTTGTACTTGTATTTACAATAAAAATTTTGGGTTGTAAAATAAATAGTTAACATAATTTTATTTTTAAATATATCATTTCATATTATTATTTTGTAATGTATTACACCATATATAATTTATTTACGGGTTAAATATCATTGAAATTTATATTAGTTAATTTATAATAAATTACTTATGTATTATTATCTATTAATTTTCAAATAATATATTATTTCTGGATAAATTATGGAAATTTTATTTTTGAAATATATTTTACTATAAAAATAATATTGATGGATATTATGTATAAGTCTGTGAAACAAATCGTACTTTTCAACTCTTTGTTTACTTTGGCGGTTACAATTTATTTTTGGTAAGAATAAAAAAAATTCTTACAATATAATAATGTACATCCCCTTTCAAAATAAACTTAATGACCACTCGAATCTAAACTAATAAAAAGAATTTTCGATATTTTTTAATTGAAGTTAAAAAAATTATGTAAGGTAAATAGTGGAAAAATTAATCAAATGCAGAATGATGCAAACTAGGAAAGTTTGATTCGGGAAAAACTGTCTCCATTAAATATATAGATATTAGCATTAGAGAAAGAAACTCTTTCTATAATTTGTTTTTATTTTTGTGTGGATTATATCACTTTATAGTAGTGAAACGTGTAAATTAAAAAATTCAGTATAGAACAAAGACTTTGGAAATATAATGGTATAAAACAACTTTGAAAATAACACACACACACACACACACACACACACACACACACACACACACATATATATATATATATAAAAGTTCAAAATAAACGTGAAATATAGAAAAAGATATAGAATTTTGTAAAGAAATAAACTAACTTGATGAGTTGTATATTAAATAATCAAAGTTTATTTAATTTGCTTCGAGAGAGTTATGTTGAGGATAAAAACTTTTTAGAAAAAAACAAGATTGAAATATAATTATAAAATATATAACTGAGGATTAAGTAAATGTATTGAAGTTAAAATTTTAACTACAGATAATTAGAAATTGAGAGAAGCATAAAATTAGTGGAATTACATGTCCTATTTAAAAACAAAATTAAAATGGAAGCAATATACGTGGCCTTAATTTTTATTTATACTCTTTATTATTTTTTTGGAATTACAAAATGTGTAGCCGTATTAGCCAGCTTCTTTGAGACGTTAGCAGGTTGTAAGGAACACTAAGCGGTGAAAGAGGGAGTTATAATTTCATTTTTAGAAAAGATAAGTTAAAAAACATAAATAGTTTTTGATGATTTAAAAAAGTAAATAAAAAATCTGATTTGGACACTACATGACTTCCTTGTAAGCCTATTAAATTACATACACACATTTTTTAAAATGAAAAGTACTACAATTTTATTTTATTAATAACTACTGATATTTTTTCATTTTTTTTTTAATGTTATTATTGAACTATTAATTATTGTAAACATTTTTTTTACATCAGATGTTAATAATTATTAATAAATCAATATATTTAAATTAAAAAAAAAAAGTTAAAAAAAGAAGATGAAGTCTGATTCGAACCGATGTGCCTTCCCCTTGTAAGATCCAAAATACACATTAATTAAAATTTTATTTGGTCATAACTCTGGAACCAATGAAAATAAGTACCAGTTATGATATACCTTTGGAAAGCCGATTGTAATAGCTACTACTGCAGTTAAGATAAACTCCAATATCAAATTTTTTTGGAATTTCGGTGTTTTTGGATACCTTTTGTTCATTGGAATTAAAAAGGGAAGGTGCGCAACTAGATGCTACAACAGTCCTAAATCCAAAATTTCAACATCCTATGAGTAATCATTTTTGAGTTATGCGAGATACATACGTACGTACAGAAGTCACGCCGAAACTAGTCAAAATGGATATTTCCGTTGAAATCTGAAAACCGAAATTTTTCGCGATCACATAACTTCATTACTTCGAACGAGGAAGTAAAATCGTAATTAATTTTTTATTTTTCCAGAAAAATTTTAGATTTCTCTGTAGTAATAAAATTTATATTAATAAAATATTTATTTAAATATTAACCTTCAGTGGCTCAATTATTAAAATAAAATTTGCCATAAAATGTTTGAATACATACTTAAAAAAACTTTCACTTGTTTATCTGAAGTATATTAACCAGTGAGTGAATATCTCGTTTAGTATAGTTAGAAATGGAGAAAATTTGCAAATCATTGTTCGAATTTTGTTTAACCTTCACTCCTTTCAACATCGAATTTCAAAAAATCTAGAAATGGTTTTGGATGTTCACATGAAAATTACACGCACCAAAAATCAGGTTGATATCTTCATTTGTTACAGAGATATTAAAAAAAATACATAGTCGTGTTTAAGAAAAAATTCAAAATCCATTTAATCCTTTCAACTCGGAATTTCAAGAAATCCTTTCTTATTATGGAGTTACATCTTAAGAAGAACATCTGTACACATTTTCATCAATTATCTTCAGTTGTTTTTGTCGGGCGTTGATTATGAATCACTTACGACATGTCTTTTATAAATATATATATATAATATATATAGCGATCTTCAGTAGATATTGCTGGACGCTGATGAATCAATGACAAGTTTCTTTGTAGATGTGTGTGTGTGTGTGTGTGTGTGTGTGTGTGTGTTTGTGTACATTTATATATAAGGAAAGTATTATATTGTTTATTCTTGTTTGTAATTTGACCACTTGTAATTAGTACACAAGTAGGAAAATACATAACGATTCTAACTTTGGTAGTGGCAGCTTTGATATTTTATGAAAATATGAAACTGTTATAATTCACTAAAAAATAAAATCGTATAAGAGTTTTAAGAGTTTAGCTTTACTGGCAATATTTAATTAACTTTTTTTAAGAAAAGCAATGCTATCTTTAAACATGACTGAAATTTTTTGTTCGTTTTCTCGTATCGTTTACTTTTAACTCGTTTACTCCTTATCGTTAATAATAAATTTTTCCTATTGTTCTTTAATTTTAATTTGGGACACTATTCACGATTTAACAAGAAAAATAGGAAATATCAATATATACTGTGTAGTTTTCTTGAATTATTTTTTTTTTTTTATAAAAGAAAACATTTTCTTGATAAAAAAAATGTTTTTACTCTTTTTACGAGGAAGAAAGTACTCCAGTTCTTTGGCACTACTTTTTTCAGGTTTTCTACGCACTATTCAGCTTAAATTCAGCGCTGTAGCAAACCGCATGTGCAATGTCAGTCTCCTATTCTCTTCTACATTATAAATTAAACGTTTTGAGCTCATGATAGCTCCTATTTTCTATTTTAAATCGTCTATATAATTTTTATTCTTTTCATGTCTCTCTCCTTTCTGATTAATTTTTATCGTCTCATGATTATTCTTCATTTTTCATTCTATCCATTTAATCTTCTTCAATCCCATCCTTATCCATACTTCAAATGCCTCCATTTTTTCCTTTTTCGCTTCTAGATCTCCATTCCATTCAGAACCATACTCCGAAAGCAACACTTCACAAAACCCTTTAAGTTTAACTCCATCTTCTAAGTTTTTTATCTCATTTTCATTTTCGCTATCTTCTATTAACATGGTACGTATACCTGTACTGGTTCACTTGTTCAACTCTTCCTTCATTTACGTAAATTATTCAGTTACTTATCTTCTGCTATCCACATTACTTTCCTTTCATTCTGTATTCTCTCATTATTGAAATTATCAGTTTAATATTTTGTTTTTCATCTTCTAAGAAAAACTACGTAACCTGCGAACCTTATACAAATTAATTTATATTCTCCTACCAGACCCCATCATCCTATTTTGGAGCATTTTTAAGCAAATTTTCACAGAGATATTAAACAAAATTGGGACAGCATCGTGGTTTTCTCTTATAGGTCAAATCAATCAATTTGTGCATTCCCTGTTTTTATAATTGTTCTCTGATTCAGGCACAATTTCTTAATTAATTTTTTATCTCTCCACTCTACACTTTCGCCTCTAAATACTTCCATTAGTCATTTAACACGATCGAATACACTTTTTTATAAGTATATAGTTACTTATAAATTTCTCATGAATTTTAATCCGATCGTATCATTTGCTCGATTTCTTTTTTTCCTTAAAATTATCAAAAAAAACCTTGTATCCGAAATTTAACTTAATCGTACTATAATCCTGGCACGGTTTTTTTATAGATTGGATAAGAATATCGCCCGGTACATTGATATATATATATATATATATATATATATATATTTTTTTTCCTATTTGTTCGATTAGCGAGTGAACAATAAGCAAATCCCACCACCACGGCCCAATGAGATGAGAATGATATGTATGACATGTAAATGAGATGTAGTCTTGTAGAGACTCAGGCCGACCATTCCTGAGACGTGTGGTTAATTGGAACCCAACCACCGAAGTTCCATCTACAGTTTCGGGCGGACAGTGGCGAGGCAGACCAACTCAGCAAGGATATTGCCGAAAAGGTGGAGGGTGCTACTACGGTCCTGTCTGATAGGGGCGGCAGAAAAGTCCACGTCCTGGTTAAGAACGTGGATGCCCTTACGTCACAGGACGAGTTTCTTCGGAAACTTCGCAAGACGATAGGTGAATCGGTCACTATTGACGACCTGTCAATGCGGCCGGCTTACGTCTCCACTCAGCTGGTTACATCGGCAGTGCTGCCAATCCCTGCGGAAAAACTACTGTCTGATGGGCGAGTTCGGATCGGGTGGGTGGCCTCTCGAGTGTTGCGGCATACATCCGACGATATTTGCTTCAGATGTTGGAATCCAGGCCGTAGGACCAATTTCTGTTCTGGCGCAGATAGAAGCGGGCACTGTTTTGCATGCGGTAAGGCTGGCCATTTACGCAAGGACTGCTAGCAGGGCGTTAGGTGCTTATCCTGCAAATCATATGGTCATGCCCCTGGGGGTCGGGGATATAAGATGGCTCCATCGGCATCTAGAACTGCTTCTTCGAAGGAATATCATGGTGTCTCTGAGGGATAGCCCCATCCGGGAGTGGGTGGGAAGTCTCGGTCTCCCGCTTACGATGATCGGGTGGGGCCTCCCTTGCAGTACTGTTGGGGGGAAAGTCCCTCGGACCTGAGTTTATGTTTAGTTGCGGATCCGGCTCCGAGAAAAAAAAACTATCGAAGTACACCGGTATTCACTGTTTAGTATTCAAATCCGTATAAAAGCAATTGCCTTTTACCTCAGGATTTGAACCCCAAACTTCGACTTCGAAAATCAGCTGTTAAAAAACTTGCGACGAGTTAACCACTAGACTGGGCCGATGGACTATATTGATATATTTAACAGTAATTTGTTTTTTTTTATTTTTTTATTTTATTATCTGTAGTTCGTAAAATATCATACTTAAAAATCTTTTGAATATTTCTGTATAAGTTAAATTTATTTTTAATTTTTTTTGTTTGTATTCTGTAGAAACGTTCATTCAATTTTGCTAATCTGCTTTTTAATGTTTACATTTATAAAATAATTTATTGTAATTACATTTTCAAAATTCTTTAAACCCTTGCATTAAAATAATCTCAAAATTTAATACGGACTATTTTATTATTTCTCCGGTATTTATTAATTTAACGCTTAGAGAATTATTTAATTAATCATTTAAAATTTTAAAAGTTTTATAAATTAAATTTAACTTTTATATAATAACAATTATTGAATAATAATAATAATAATAATATTTGTTAAAAGTAATTTTATATTGTGAATATTTATTATTTTTTATAACTAATGAATGAGTATGGAGATTAGTTCCAAATGGAAATACTTATATTATATGTATTTTATTATACTAATATATATATGTATGCATGCATGTGTGTATGCATGCATGTGTGTATGCATGCATGTGTGTATGATGGATGACCTTCAAACGTGAACGATGCCCGGTCTTGTCTTGTCAGGTGACTTTTTAGTTAACAAGCTATAGTTGGCTGCTTATAATATTACGAAGAGTTAAATGCTTGCTGTTGCTGCTACTTCTACTTGTAATAGTATTAGTATTATTATTACTACTACTATTACTACTAAAAGTGACTTGGAGAGTCGAGAGTGTGGCAACGCACCTAGAGAGCCTTGACATACACTTTCCTTGCTTACATGTCGCAATACTTTTAAACTATACAAAATGCTGCTGCTGCCTGCCACCTCATACGGAAATCTGGTCTAAATATTACGAACATACGTATTAAAAATATATATATATATATATATATATATATATATATATATATATATGCTTGTGTAACCTATACGCCGGAACAACTCGCCTACACAAAATAAAATTAATTTTATTATGATTAAAATACATATTATTTATAACTTATTGTGATCACAATTCTTTTCCATTATTTAAACATTTATTCTTTAATTATATTTTATTTATTTTGAAGGTTATTTAACAAAACTAGTATTTAACAATACATTATTTTTAATAATAAATAATAATTAAGTTTTAAACGATTATCGATTAGGTAATAGAATCATTATTCGCTAAATATAACTATTCTTAAGTTTGCAACAGTTTCTTGAAAAAATTTCTTTGTTATAAGAGAAAATCTTTTCTCTGAAAAATTATTATGTATTCTAGGTGAAATATTTCTAATACATGTTTATATCAAAATATCGAAGTATTTTCATGAAATTTTCACAGATAAATGTGATTTAGTGGAAACGTGGTAGATTGTAGAAATAAGATTCCGAAATATTTTTTTTAAATTTTAAAAACGCTATGAAAAAACTTGTGAATTTTTTATGTAATCTATTCAAGAAACATCATGTTCTAATAGAAACAAAAGATGATTTGGAAGAAACAGCAATCTATAATTTGTATCTCTTGATAGGAAAGAACTTCAGTCTGAAAATAAAGAAAAGAGAAATACAAAGGAATAATAAATGAACACAATATACCAGAAATGAGAAAATTTTTTTTTTATCTAAGGAGTAAAATTTTAAAGGATGGAAGAAGTAATGCAGATATCAAAAAAAGTACATTGGTACAAAAATACGAATTTTCATGCGTAAAAATTTGTTATTTTCAAATATTAAAAAAATAATTCTTGAAAATATTTATTTAGAGAGTGGTTTGTTTTTCGTATTAATATTTCGGATGTGTAATTAATTGAAACCTAACCACCAAAGAAAACCGGTCTACGATATATTATTCGAATCCGAATAAAGACAACCTGAAAACTGAGAGCCTGACAACTCTCGATTTCAAAGTCAGCTGATTTACGACGACCACTCGACCAAATCCGGCATATTTTGTATGATTTTTACCATTAGACCACCCGACGGTAAGTGAAATATGGACAAAAAATGTAAAATTCATAACGAAAAGGTCTGATGGGTCATGCAATAGAAACCCGGGTTTAGTTAATTAGGTGACAAATGAAGGCGTAGAAGGTAAAAAATTCAGAGATTAGACAATGTAAGATCTAGTAAATATGTTGAAATTAAAAGATTTGCGGAGAACAGATAGGATTAGCGTAATTTCAAACCACTCGACTGATGACACAAAAAAAATAATTGAATACTCATGCTTGTATTTCGTGTAGACATGCGCGCTTGCTTTTTATTTATGCAAATAAATATTATAATACTTGAATCAATCGTTATTATACGTGTAATTTATAATAGTTTTTTATTTACTAAGCAATTTTCTAAAAAGGGTTCATTTTAAGTTGCGTTTCCTTCTTCTTTTTTTTCTTTGTAATTTTGTAAATTGTTAAACAATTTTTACCTAATAGCAGAAAATTACACGAATCGGACTAATACTAAACGTGTAATCAGATATGTGTTATCTTCACATGACTTAACTTAAGCGTTATTAAAACAATTTTTTTTATATATGTATATAATTATATATGTAAAACTTTTAAAAAAATGTTTTATGAAATTTTGTATTTAGAAGATAAAAATCTATTTTTTTATTGTGATCCCCTGAAAATAATTTTATTTCTTTTTATTTAATTTGTCAAATAATTGATACTAAGTATTTCCTTTAAATGAAAAAAGTTCAATTGTAAAGTATTTATTATATTTCATGTTAATTAAAATGTGTATGTAATCCAGTATACAAATCAACTGTTGTATTTAAAATGGCTGATTACGTACGGTAGTATATCTTGTTCTATTATCATCAATTCATTGTGTGCTTTGGTTTATTAGTATTTCAGGAAGTGAATTTAAGTGTTCTTTATTTCAGTAATTATTTTCTTACTTCAAAAATTTTTTATAATACTGTTTTTATATTTTAGTGAATTGTTCAGTTTTGAAAACAAAAAAAAAATATTATAACTAGAGTTTATTACTGACAGAAATTTTAAATTTGAATATAACGAAATCTTAAAATTAAAAAAATCAGGTTAAAGGGTTGAAAAGGAATTAGAAAACGTTTATATATCTGTCAAATATTGTGTTTTACATATTACGCAAGAAAACATCTTTTCCCTGACACATCTGTTCTAAATTTATAGTATATTTTATGATTCCGTGCCAAATAGATCTTCCCGAATGGTTTTTCTTATAGTAGTAAAAATAACTATAGGTTACATGCAATCTTTTATTAAGAGTTATATTTATTTATTTTTTTATACTCTATTTGTAAATACAAAAATTGATTTATGTAAACAATAACATAAATTTTTTTGAATGTAAAACAATATTTTACTTCAAGTATATTCTACGGAAAATGTAAGTGTTTTTATCGGAAGCCATTACTAAATGGTTGTCGGTACTTGGCTCAGGCATAATTTAATTCCTAAAAATAGTATTGTTTTTTTTTCAAGAATAACAGCGTCTCATTGTAAGCCTAATGTAGCACAACATAATAATAATAATAATAATTAAGAAACCCACTCAAAACTTCTGGAAATATTTATCAACACAAGAAACAGCGTAATTGTTAACTTCAAGAATGGCTGTACAACGCTCATCATTACTCTCAGAGAAATTAACTTTGATATGTGCTTCTTATATTAGATGTAAAGTATATAAATATTGTAAAACCTACTTACTTTACGTGCGAATGTTTTTGATATTCTTTGTTACCATTGTTTTTCTTTCCCGCTATATAAAATTAATTTTTAATAAGTTCTTCTAAAGGAAATCGAAACTTTTGCAACATAATCTAAGTTATTGCTTCATTACCTTTAAATCCACTTTTCTAGAGCAGTCATTGTGATTTCCTTTTATTTAAAACTTTGAAATTCAACATTGTTGTACGAGATATACTTATTTCTTTTACAGTCTCAGATAGACTATTCTTGAGATGTGTGGTTAATTGAAGCCCAACTACCAAAGAATACCGGTATCCATTATCTAGTATATTATAATATACGATCAAGATATATATTATTATTCCTGATGTGTAAGTTGCATTCTGTTCAAGTAGTGAACAATAAGCAACCCCCCATAGCCCAGTGAAATGAGGATGGTATGTATGACATAGAAATGAGGTGTATTCTTGTACAGATTTAAGGCGACCATTACTGAGATGTGTGGTTAATAGAACCCCAACCACCAAAGTACACCGGTATCCACTGCCTAGTATTCAAATCCGTAAAAAACGTAACTAATTAATGTTCACTAGGATTTGTACCTCAGAATCGTTGACTTCTAGAATCAGCTGTTAAGTGATTTGCGACGACGAGTTTACCACTAGACCAACTCCAACAGAGTTGGAGGGCTTGTCAATTCATCAATTCATATACAAAATATCAATTCATATACGTGTATAAACTGGGTCTATACACGTATATGAATTGATATTTTGTCCATATTTAATAATTCATCAATGTGTATGTACAAAAGTGACTAAAAATGGAATAATATCATTTAATAATTACAAAATTATTAAATTTTTATGAACAATTTAAAATGATATATCTTGAATAAACTTTAAAAGACACGTTAATCTTTTGTTACTAAGCATTTTTTGTTCCTTGATATACATATGCATTTATATCTTTTCTTTGTATCTATGAATGTATTAGATTACTATATAATTTTTAACCTATTTCTTTTGTTTGATTTCAGGTAATATGATTGATTACTGGTAAATTCTTGGATTAAAGAAATGATTATGTGAGTTATATTATTTATTTTAATTTAAATTCAGTTACATTTTTAATTATTTGCTGTCATAGGCTGTGCTTAATGATATACATAGATTATAATTATAATTAAATAATAGTTATTTTAAAATAACGTAATATTAACTGATAATAAGCAGTAATACGTTGAATAATTTCGAGTACCATAACTTGTGACATTGAATTGAGATTTCGAACTATAAATATAATTAAAGCATAAAACTGGGTCGTCTTATAGCCGAAGCTTATACTGAAATATCCTAATTTTTTATGTTATTTTATTAGATAAAATAATATTTTAATTACAATAAAAATTAAGATAACATGATTAATTAAAAATAAATTGATGCAAATAACAAGATATCATGTTCATTGATTTCTACATTAAGTCTATTTCTCAGTACGTACTCTTCATTTTATAGCGACGTAGTAAATTTGCCATTGGTTGGTTTTCGTTTATCTACTTTTTATTTTTTACATTCTTCTATTAAAACCAACACTCTTTATCTGAGCTAGATATATTGAATAAACAATTTTTTTTTTTAATTTTCATTTTTCCCCCTAATTACGAGTAAAACCTTCGGTTTAACATCATGTTTTTGAGGTTTTACAAAATTAGTAATGTAAAACAAAACCACGGCCGCTTATTGTTACATGTAGCTGCTAGAAGGCATGTTTTATATATATATAAGTAGTACTGTTCAATTTCCAAAGATGATCTTTCGCTAATACATTCGTAATTACAATTTATTTAAATTCATTCCCTTTAATAAAATATGTCATGTCCCGAGTTACAAATGTATTGAAAATTCAACATTATTTGAATGAAATATAATTATAACTAGCATCCCGACGTGACTTCACCCCCCGGGAAAGTAAGACCGTAGTCCCGACGAAGGGTCCCTTTGGGGTTCCTCGTTAGAGGTGAGCCGTTAGGTCGGAAGCCCCGGTGAGGGGAATCCTTTAGGATCTCCTCATTTGAGGCATGGCAAACAAGGAACATCGAGTCCCGGCTGTCTGGGCGGGGCCTTGTGCTCTTCCGAGGTAGTTTGAGGCGATGTCACCCCTTGAAGCTTAACGTATGCGAATCCGGCTTCAAGGGGCGGAGAAATCGACTGGAAGAAAAACAATATATATTATATCTTTATATATTATATCTTTATTCTTGTATCGCGTAATCATTATTGAACTATCCATCAAGTCAAACCATAGTAGTTTAAAATTTCATTAGTAATTTTGCGAATTGTTCTTTCCGTGGTTAATCTTTGGTTCTCTAGCCCATTTAGGAGCGGACTTAGAATTTCCTTTTAGGGAGGTTGTTAAAGTAGTTTGTTTGGATGTACAGATTTTGTATCAAATTTTGTGTTCTTAAACAGGTAACATTCTATAATCGTAAGATTATTATTCATATTGTTAAATTTATAACTTCCATTAAATCAGTGGGGTGTTAACAGTTTTTCCAGGATAACAGCCGTACGTATCTTTATATTTTTCTGAATTATTTCAAATGGATTCATCATGCTGTGAACTGAAACTTGTTTATAGAGGTATTTCAAAAAATGTATTTTTTTTACATTGCGTATTCATTTTCGACATTTTTCCTTCTATTACACGTTTTTGTCGTAAGGATCTGAATGAAATGTGGACGAAGTTTTTTGGACGTCTGCTGTCTGAAAAGGTCTTCTCGTCCTATTTATTCATCCTCCTGTGAACTTGTATTTAGAAATAGTTATTTTTAACAATTTTGTTTTTTGTTTTTATGTAATTTATTTATTTAAGGAATTTTTTTTAATAAACCTTTCAAAATTTTGCAACAGGTGTTTTTATAATACTCTTTTTTTAACCACCAAATATCTAGATTAGCATTCTTGATAAGGGTTTGCTTAGGCAGCTCCGTTTGTTTGTTATATTAATTTATCACTAAGTTGAAAATTTTTATTTAAAGGAAAATTATTTCTCAGCTGGATTATACTTTAGATACGACAACATATTACAACTTTTCAAATGTCACGGAATATATTAGAATTTATTAAGTATCAGCTCTATTTTTATGTGCTTATACGTACAATGATATAAAAGTAAATCACGGATTCACATGAAGGCCGCTTAGTGTTAAGTGTAGCTTGTTTGCCAATTCACATGGCTTTCTCTAGCACGTGAGAGAAGATGTTAAATTTTGTTCTATTAATTTTAGTGTATTTTTATTTATTATCTAAATAAAAGCTAAGCGTGTTTGGTATACAAATTTATGTAAAATTCTTTATTTTAAAATATATTTTATCTATCTGTTACATATATTCAATCTCTTTTCTTGCTTTAAATTCGTCACGTATTTTATTTATAACATAATACGGTTTTTTTTTATATTAATTTTGAAAATATTGACATTTTGGTTTTTACTGATCGAAATTAAAGTTCTCTGCAAAATTTAGTTTTTTTTTACTGTGTATTATTTTCTTTTATAGATTATTTTTATTTATACTTAATATTTATCGTTCTTTTTTAATAAAAATTATTCTCTATTACTTGTTTATCGTTATATTTTTATGTACAACCATATGGTTTTTTCCTAATGTTATTTGCAGTTTCTTCGGCATTGACCACCTCGACCTCATGTAATAGCAGTTATGAAGCAATATCTCTGTTGTCTGTATTGAACTAGACTCTGCTTAACTATAAACAGATTGACTGTAACCAGAATTTTCTTTTCTTAGTATAATGATTTATGAATATTTAACGTTGTGGGATTACATTTTACCTAATTTCATAATTATTGTAGATGCCTTTATATTAGTCATCGATAAATAATTTATTCTGTATTCAAAATTATTCTGTACGTTTTTGAGAGATTGTTTTTATTATAGTTTTACCTTACACTAAGATTAGTTTTATGTTAATTTACCTTTTAACTGTGTGCTAGTTTTAATTAAAATCGCAGTTTTCAATCTCTTAATTACTCTACTATGCTAGGAAGGCTTTTCGCTATCTTATATTCCAACATATTTTTCTTAAATTGCCCATTCAATCATTTATAAGTATATTTTTTGTTTCCTATATCCTTAAAAAGTTAATAATTTGTCAATTTTGTTATTCGAGTTGTTTCTTTTATTTCAGTATAATCAAACATTTTAGTTTACATTTATTCTAAATCAACAATCGTGAGCTTTATATGAGACTATGAAATCGACAGATTTTTGCTGTACATTGCACTGTTTTTTTTATACGATCATATCTTCTTAAAGGAGGATTTGGAGTTTTAAAAAAATATTGGAAACTAGAATATATTTTTTTAATTTTTTAAAACTGTTCGTGTTTTTTTTAAACATACTGTCAATGCCTTCCCTCTTTTTACTTTTCCTTATTAGCCACTGTTTTCCTACGAAATTACTCTGCTTCTTTCTCAGTTAATACACCACTTTTATATTTCTCTTATATTTTCGTTAAATACATTTTTCTTTTATTTAAAAAATACTCTTGTCAATAATTCAAAAATATACTTCTTTATTATTAATTATCCGCTTCACACATATTTTCCTAATTTAATTAATACCCGTTATCAAGAATAACAAGCATCTCTTGCCCAGTTTACTAAATGCCGTAATTTTCCGCCAGTTACCTTTAAATTGATACATAGAATATAACAACCCAAAATCTCGGTCGAATTCGTTAATGGGCAAAATCGAACCATGGGGGTGGAAATGGGAGGGATTTTTCGAAAAAATAAAATATCATTATAACTTTCTTATTAAGTAAAATATCGAATTCGTTTAAAGTTTATATCACCAACCGTTGGCCGAGGGGTGGAAAAATGGGGTTTCGAAGACAAAAAATATCATACCTCCCTTAATAGGCACATCATCGAATCGGTTAAAGGTGGTTGTTAGTCCTCTAAACATTACCTAAACAATTTTTGATATGACCAAACCTTAAGGCAAGGGATGACCAAAATGTTGCTGGAATTGTAAGAAGGTGAGGCTCGTCTTTTGCTGAACAAGTGAAACTTTTTTTCACATGTAACCATTGTCGTATTGAGTAAATTTGAAGTTATTCTTAAGCCTTCCGGCGTGCCAAAAGGGATTTTTTTTTAATTTTATTTTCATTGAGTTAAACTGATTAGGCCTGATTTCGTTACTAGGCCAGTCAAAATGTAGTTATTGTTCAGTATTCCAAAGATATATTTTCAATCTTTTCAGAATAGGGGATGGTTATATAATAACATCATTACTGTCAGATAAAGTAATGGACTTAGGTTGTGTACTTCAGGAATTACAGATGCTTTAAGGAAATTAAAATCACGTGAAAAAGTAGGATTTGCAGGTAATGTTCAGCAACAAATATTGTACAGCTCTTTTTTTATGAAATCTTTATCTCATTTTCTGAATAAAAAAATATTTTTATACATTTTTTTATTATTTTAACTTGTTCTTCGAGTCTTCTTCTTTCGCCATCTTCGTTCAAGTTAAAAGAAGATTTTTTTTAGTTTATCTAAAGAATTCCTTATCTTATTTTTAATTTTTATGTCTTCTTAGAAATTATCTATGAGCGT
The DNA here is from genome assembly GCF_047948215.1 of Lycorma delicatula. Classification (NCBI taxonomy): domain Eukaryota; kingdom Metazoa; phylum Arthropoda; class Insecta; order Hemiptera; family Fulgoridae; genus Lycorma; species Lycorma delicatula. The sequence goes on along the minus strand of NC_134461.1, from coordinate 117,905,821 downwards.
AAATATTAAAACAAATGACACTTTATTTCATCTTAATTGTTGTAACATTGTTAAATTTGTAACAATAATTATTAGAAACAAACAATGATTTAGGCTATGTGTAAACGTTATTCAACGATTAATTTGAGAGAAGTTTCAATGCGGGCGTATTTTGTTTTACATTATGATTATTTTCACTATTATTAGTATAGCAAATGAAGTTAAATTATTAAGTCAAAGAGGAAAGCCGAAAAAGGAAGTACGCAAAGAAGAGGAAGGATAACAGGTGGGAATTGTGGGACAAGGCGAGAAAGCTCGATTGTGATTCCGGCGGCGAGGCGAGGTAACTGAACCTTGCGAAACGCCGACCGCTATCTATCTGCGTAGCCGTTGTAATGCTGATACGCTAACACTTTTTAAAACTATTACTAATACTACTATTATTTCTTTATAATTCTTGTACATAGTTTGTTGGCTTTTCCTTTCTGACACATTTTGGTGTTAATATCTCCTGTTTTCTCTTTGTTATATCTTTATATTTCTCTTTCGTTTCATTTGGTATGACAGAACAAAGGAGGTTTTTAAAGTCGTATATAATTATATTTTCAACATAGATGAAGAATGTTTCTCCTATATTAAATGTTTATAGGTGGGTTTATAACAGTGACATATTTTTAAACGTAAATTTTCTACAAATTTTTTCATATGAAATAGAATAAATTTGCTTTTCAATCCTATATGTCAACAAACGTTTATTAGAAAAAACTTTATTTTGATTTTCCGATATTCTACAGAAAAATGAGCAAAGAATATATGTATTTAATTTGTATCCTTATTAATCAGTTTAGATCTAATCTTGCAACCAAAAATTACATTAATTCCACAGTTACTCTCCTTGAATCATAGTTCTAGAGCTGTGATACAATAAGGAAAGTATAGTAATCAATAAAAAAATTGGGTATGTTTTTTTAAAACATTTTTCGACGTTTCATGAGCCAGGTATCACAAAAAACAAAACAAAATTAGAGTAATTTTTGTATGTACGTGTGTTTGAAGCTAAATAACTTCTGATTAGAGTATATGGAGAATGGTAAATGTTTGGAGTCAATATCTACAGGGAGTGGGGTAGATAGTTTCTTTGGAGGTTAATTTTCTCAAAATTTTTCAAACATAATACCGCTTTATATTAAGCTCAGTACATGGGTACATGCTTATCTTACCATTTAAAAAAAGAATTTGGCCCGAAATTTCTTCCCTTTATCATTAATCGAAAAGCTATACTTTTATTTATTGAGTATTTTCAAACAAAAATTGGGAACAATATTGGGGTTGAGGAAGCCGATTCAAAGTTCTACACATTAATTAAGATTATTAGCCAAGTATAAATGATTTAAATTTTTAGAACAGCAAATTTTATTAATTTAAATTTACCCTAACTTTTTTTTAATTTTGTTCGTCATAACCATTTTGTATTTTAAACAAATTTATTTTCATTAGAACGATGACGGCATTAAAACAGTAACTGAAGAGTGACTTTGCATAAAATATTTGTGTTTTTTTTTTTTCAAATTATATGCATATAAGAATCGATATGAGTAACATATATAATAATTTTAAACCATACAATTTAAAACCATTATTTCCTGTTATTTTTATTTTATTAAATATGTAGTCAATATCTATCTAGGCTAAACATTTTACGAATTAATTATTGCTATTAAATTTTTAAATTATGAAACACTGTTGATAAAGCAGCTCCATAATAGTTATGATAAGATTCTGATAACAGTCCTTTTCTTAAAAGAAACATATTTTTATGGAGCCTATTTTCAAAATGGCTTTTTTAACTTTAACCACATATTATTATTCAAATGAACGCATTATTACCCCGTTAAATTATTTAATAATTTGCCAATATAGAACGATATATTTCGGAGTTTTCATTTTTAAGTAATGTAAATAAAACAGTTATTTACTTTATGGGGAAAAGTTTCCATTGTTTTGTGTATTTAAAAATTTATATATATATATATATAGGTGTTTCAAAAACGGTGAGCTGACTATACTTTTTCGGATTCTGCTTGTAAAACTAAACAAAAAAACATTCTTAGCAAAAATGGCAATTTCTTCTTCGTTCTCCCTCTGTCCGCCATTTTGTTATTTTTATATAAAAATTTATATCTCAAGTTCGTATAGAGGTATCACATTAATATTTGGTAAGCGGCTTTATAATAAAGTTTTAAAATTAGCAAAAAATCAGAACTTAAATACCTTCGCAAATTACAAAATGGCGGCCATGTTTATTTTTCAATCGTTATATCTCCAAAAATACAAGTCATATCAAAATGTATGTTTTGTTAAAATATTAAGCCTTTTATTTTGAACGGCGGACAGAGGGAAGAATGAAGGAGAAATTTCCATTTTTATAAGGATATGTTTTGTTTAGTTTTACAATTAAAATCAAAAAAAGCATAGCCAGCCCATCATATTAGAAACACTCTGTATTTATAAATGTATGGAGATTTTAGAATCGCCAGTTTTACTGAGTGTGGAGTAATCAAATGTAAAAGATCTTTAAATAAAACATACATGGTAATTAATTATAGATAAAACTGAATTTGATAAAATATTTGATAGATAAAACTGAATTTTTTCAGTATCGCGCGCGTGCACATACACACACACACACACACTCAGAGAGAGAAAGAGAGAGAGAGTGAGAGAGTATTATAACAATTATTAGCTAACTTAGGCAATCACCAATGCTTTTACGCACATTCTACATAAATGCCAGTCCTATAATTGCCTATACTCTGCTCTTCTTTGCTGCCCGTTTGTATCCCAAGGTTTATTATGATATTTTTGTTAGCAATCTTACCAAATTATTTGTACTTCATGAAATGATCTGATCACCGTATCTCTGCATGATTAGTTATTTCATCTTCCTTTTACATGAAAATTTACATGTTTATATTTTTTTAGCGTATAAGTTTATTTATACCACTAAATTTATTTTTATTTTCCTCACCGTTTTATTTTCTTTACCCACATTTATTTTCTCTCAAACTTAAAATTTCTTTAAACATATCTTTTTTTTCTTTTTCCTGTTTAGCCTTCAGGAATTACCCTTCAGATAATACTTCAGAGGATGAATGAAGATGATATGTATGAGTGTAATTGAAGTGTAGTCTTCTTGTACAGTCTCAGTTTGACCATTTTTGAGATATGTGGTTAATTGGAACCCAACCTCGAAAGAACACCGATATCCACGATGTAGTATTCAAATCCGTGTCTTCCATCCTAAACTAGGATGATATAAATCAAGTTTCATTATTATTTTTTAAACTTTCTTTAGTATTTTACTACCTTGCTTATCTATTGCAGTAAAAGAAACTTTACTTATCTTTTTTATTTACCTTATTATTAAGTTTGCTGTTTGTTACCGTACTTAGATTTTTATTATCAGAAAATATATAAGTTTAAAAATTAACTAAATTGTAGATTTATTTTCAAGATTAAAAATTAATTGAATTGTTATTCGAACACGCTGATTGAATAAAATGAGATAGTTTCGACTGTTATCTGTAGATAAGAGGTGCGGGTCAAATAAACTTTTGATCTCTTAAATTAAATTTCCTTGAAAAAATCACTTTTTCAAGTAGTAAAAAAATAATTCGTTGCTTACTCTACGAAAGAATCCGTAAACGGGTATACAATTAGTATCCATTTTTATTGACTAGTTTTAACTTACTTTATTTATGATTTTCTAAATATTGTATTGATATGAAGAAGTCCTATCCATAAATATATTTGTAACAGATGCCCAAATTATAATTTGCGAGTCTTAAATTGAAAAATGTTTTTTTTGATAAATTTATTGAAGTCGTCTATAGATTCAAAAAAATTATATGAAAAAGAGCATAAATTCTACATAATAAAAATACTATTAATTTTTTTTAAATACTGAAAAATTCATCGTGTGAAATTTTCTAATTTTAATCCAAGAAGTAGTATTTAAATCTCTTTGAAAGGTTTCTTATTTTCTTGTTTTCAGATATTTTTTATAAAGTTCCTTATAATCGAAGTATCACTAAGGATAGAATTTTCGTGAAAATTTTTAATTTTAAAAAAATAAGATACTTGAGAAGTACGAGAATATAATAAAACGAGTACTTCAAGTATCGTTTTCCCAAGTTCATCAATGATTACTAAAAAAAGATGCAATAGGCTTAGACATAACTCTTAAATTAGTTCATGTAAAAACGATAATATCGTTGAACAATAATCGAACTGACCCGATAAAAAATTAAACATGTTATGAGGTAAACGCTCATGAAACATACATAATTTCAATTTTACAGATTTATAATTAACATTAGGTTTAAAAAATATAATCTGAGGATCTAAATAGCGTAATAAATATATTTATAAATTACTAAACCTTAGAAGGGTTTGTTTTGTGATTGTATTTTTGTAACGGAAAATATTTATTTTAAATCAAAATTTTTATCCACATTTGACCGTGATTAAATAGGTTAAATAAAACTTAACCGACAGAAGAAAATGAAAATTACAATATATCTCATTTCATCTCAACAACCTCTTCATATACTGATGTTTGCCGTAAGGAAACAACTAGATCGAATAAGATTGACAGATTATAATTTGATTGAACTTGGTTTTAAAGACAGATTTTCAGATTGAAGATACTTAAACCCCACATTATGGAATAGATAAAATATTTTTAGGTTATTGCTCATAAGGGAAAGCGATTAACAAATTTCGGTTGTGCTCTGGAGACTTATTTATCAATTTCATCAAATTTTATTCTAAGAGCTGATTTCTTCTTTATTTTTTGAATAGTAGTAAGTAAGGAGCGGTGGATATACAGTTTCTCTTTGCAATAGTAAGTAAATATTATATAAACAAATTTTATTTTCCATTACGAATCTCTGAATAAAAAAAGTTTTAGGTGTTCCAGAATCTGAGAAAACGTTTTGTTATATATGCGTTAATATTCTTTGATTGATATAAATATTAATTCTTTCTGACTAATAACTCTGTAAAGATGTGTTTCATATTCTAAAAAAACGTATAATAACGTTTATTACGTAATATTGTGCACTATATGCATATGATGTGTTTATATTCCGAAAATTTTTAATTACGCGCCAACGGATATATTTAGCGACGTGCTGTTGGCAGCATTGTGTTCCACACAATCTCCTCTGTAAGCGTATGTCCTTGGATTGTCGATATCTCGTTTAGTTTTTGTGTTATTTTTATTTCAATGCAACATGTTTAAGTGTTAGTAGCGATTTTTGTAATGTGGACTTTCTGGAGCAACGATACAACGTAAAATTTTCCTTGAAACCGGGGAAAACATTCACAGAAACATTTCAGCTTTTGAAACAAGCTTACGGAGATGATGATCTGGGTCGCACACAATGTTATAAATGGTTTTCACGATTTAAAAGTGGTCGTCAGTCTATTGAAAATAACTCTCGACCAGGAAGGCCTTCGACTTCAACTGATGAGACCCGCGTTCAGAAAATCAAAGATCTTGTGCGTGCAAATCACCGATCGACTGTCAAAGAACTTTCAGAAGAGGTTAACATCTCAATTGGATCATGCCATGACATTTTGATTAAGAATTGAACATGCATTGAGTTACAGCAAAGTTTGTTCCTCGTTTGATTGACCGAACAGCATAAAGAACATCGAGTGGATGTTTGTCAGCAACTTCTTGAAGAACCAGTGATGAAACATTCATGCAAAGGATCATAATGGAAGACGAAAGTCAGCTTTACAGCTATGATATTGGGACAAAAGTTCAATCATCAAAAAATCGCTACTAACACTTAAACACGTTGCACTCAAATAACAATAAGACAAAACCTAAACGAGATATAAAGAATCCAATAACATGCGGTTACAGAAGAGGTTATGCGAAATACAATGATGCTAATCGCACGTCACTAAATATCTCCGTTGGCACGTAGTTAAAAATGATCGGTTATTTTCTGAGCAGATCTCGTATATAAAAATTTTATCAAAATAATTTGAAAATTTTTGAGATCCTGATGGCTGACCTAGAGAAACTGAGTACGTACTTCCAAAGGTGACACCTCCTACCAAATGCTAGTAAAACAGAGGTGCCACGCTTCCATCTAAGTAACAAGTTCGCTAAGAGGGAGTTTAAAATTCTATTCGAGAATACATGGCTCTTTCGCAATAAGACACCAAAATACCTAGGCGTGACACTTGGTAGAACGCTTTCATTTAATGAGCACCTAATGAAAACTGCAGAGAAATTGAAAGCGAAAAACATTATACATAAGCTCTGAGGAACAAAGTGGGGAGCATGGGCTTCCACTTTGCGCACATCGACTCTGAACCTCGTCTTATCGGTTGCAGAATATTGTGCGCCAGTGTGGCTTAACAGCCCTTATGTTCAGAGAACCGATGCTCAACTTAATAACACTATGAGAATGATTGCCGGGGTTATCAGGTCTACTCCTGTGGAATGGTTCCCAGTATTGAGCCACATACCACCCCCAAACCTGCGCCGTATGAAAGCTCTTATGAGAAAGTACAAGAAGATTATGGACAATCGAAACCTACCAATACATGAGGACATTGAGGATGCCAATCGTGGTCGCCTTCAATGTAGAAAGCCACCTATCAAAACAGCAATTGCTGCCTCAGAGGAAGGATTTAACCAAACTGACGCCTGGCGTCAAGAATGGACCATAAAGCACAATAAGCAAATCCCATGTATTACTCAAAAGCCGCGGGGGTTTTGACTTGCCACGTAAGACATGGTCAACACTAAACAGAATACGAACTTAGCATGGTAGGTGCGCCTATTTCCTAAATAAGTGGGGTAAAACACCGATGCCCCTTTGCGAGTGTGGTGAAAATCAAACTGTTAAACACATCACAGAAGTTTTCCCTAGGACAGCTTATGGAGTGACTCCTGAGGATTTCCTGATTGCTACTCCAGAATCAGTAGCTAATATTAATTTGTTAAATGTTTGTTTGTTTGTTTGTTTGTAATTTTTGACTGTAACTGGTGTTGTGTTTTGGTGCCATACGCTAAATAATTTTTTTTGAGAAATTCAAGTTTTAATGCTTTAAAAATTTTGTAAAATAGTACGTTCTGTTAGTATGCTGTTAATGTGGAAGTACTATGCTTATGAACTCACCTTAAACCGGTTATCTTCTCATCAGGTCTTAAACAACATATTTTTCCTAAAATAAAAAGTTTGGTTAAATAATCGATTTTTTTGTATTGATAGTTCGTTCTCTCTTTCTCTTCCCAATTTACGAACTTTGTTTTGCGAAACAACAGAATTAATACTAATTTCCTTGGCAACCGTATTAATATTTTACAGACTAAATATTCTGGTCATAATTATTCTGTTCATTTATTCTGTTTATTTATTCTGTTCAATTATCATCCTGTTCGTAATTATTCTGTTCATAACTTTTGATCTAAATTTACCTGGGCGCACTATTGGAACCATTTAAAGCAATATTATATATTGCAATAGCTATATCTCTTTTTATTTATGTCTCTCGTACGGTAAATTTTATATTTCATGTTAAGTACGATACATAATATTAATAACAATAATAATGTATTATAGAGACAATGTAATCGTAGCTTAATTATTATTACTGTAATATAACATTTGTGTATATAATATTTGTTATGACGTCATTCTAGCAGCTACATAAGTTTATGTTTTCACAAGTGGTTCTATACACAATATTTTCAATGCTAATGATTTATATAACAGGTGCACTTACATATTATGTTTATTACATTGAAGTTATACGTTTTTTAAATTCTTTAACCCTCTATTTTGCCGTATTATTTGGTTTCTTTTGATTATTAGGGCATCGTTTTGAGATTTAACTTTCCTGAATTAATTTTGTTTTCCACATATTTATCTATAAAACATTTACCCTGAAAACCCTTGAGTGAAGATAATTAGAAAAGATTAGATGTTGATTAGTTAATAAGAAATATTTTTTAAATTTTCTTTGCCTTATGTTCGCTGACAAAATCCGATTAGATAAAGAAACGATTTTTTCCACTTTTATTTAGGTATGAATTGCACAATTTATAAAATAATAATTTTTTTTTACTTTTATTTCGAAGCTAATTTTAAACTTCAAACTTATCGGAAAAGATATAATGCGATTAGTATACAATTAGGTGTAGTTTTTTTTAATTAAAACTATTTGATTATTATTTTATTGAAGTTACATTTATTTATATTATTGTTGTATGAGAATGTCTAGTTTTATTCGTTACACAATAAATGATATTTTTTCCCATTTAGTATTTCTTTTAATTTTGTATACATTTAATTACAATAGTAATATTGTTTTAAGGTAACAAAGTTAAAATGACGAAACTGTTCAATTTCATCTTCCCCTACTATTTATATCTTTCCTTTCTCCGTCTCATTCTATATTGAGCAAATTTTTATTTCATGTACCGGGAGAAAAGGATGTCGTTTGGCTTTGTATAAGCTTAGATGTTGTAATAATATTGGGGACGTGGAAAAGCTAGCCAAACTATTGCTATGCCTGCTGCTGTATAGTTACAGTAGATTATATACAGATAGCTACAATACTTTTGCTGTGAAAGTCTCTGGCTGCACAAAAGGGAAATGCGTCAAATTATTCCAGTCTGTTTCTTTTTTTCCACATCGAATTTTATCCACTGGCTTTCGTTTTTTTTCTTTTCATTTTATTTCATTCGTGTATTGTTTCTTTTTTTTATACTTTTACATTAATATTACTTCTTTTGCATTAAAATTTTATTTGAAATTGTGTGTGTGTGTGTGTGTGTGTATATATATATATATATATATATATATTATTTTTAATATTGTATGTATTTGTTTTCTTCCTACCTAGCGTGCATTTATTCCCAGTCTTCTGTACGCTGTTACAGAAATTTTAGTTAAATTATTATAATAATGTCATGAATAAAAAACATATAAAGTTCACGAAATTTGTATGTTCATAAATTTGTATAAATATAAAATAAAAAACTGAAAGAATAATTTAGGTACAAAATTAAAAAAAAAAAAATTGGAATTATATAAAATAAAATACTAAAAATAGAAATTAAAAAAAACAAAAATGTTTAACTTATCAAAAAAAAATTGTTTCTATGTTGAATACCTTTTTTTCTTTTGTTAAAGAGGTGGGGAATCCCCCATTTACGAATGCCTAAGCAGTGTCGGGCTCGCTAACAGGTACCGCAAGATGTTATTAATATGCGTATGTAAACCTGTGCACTACCGACTAAGCCGCCACCCGTGGCTACCACCCTTCCTGGAACCGCTAGTGAAGCATTCCTTCTGGAAGGGGAGTTACATGCCCACCACTCACATACATATACCTCATAGTGCAATCGCATCATAATAAGAATATCAACAAAAACACATCAATCACAGCAAATCAACAGCAAACACGATACATCAAGATACAGAAAACAGATTATGAAACTACATAAAGAAAAATGTCACACAACATATACAAATACAAGAGAAGAAAAACTCAAGAAAACATGTCCCACAATATAAACATCATATAAAAAAAATGTTGAATACCTTTACTTAGCTTTAAATAATTTATATTATTTACCTTTCTTAGCTTCATTTTTTTATCGCATGTTGATGCGTTTCAGAACCACTACATTGTAAAAACTTATTTTACCCTTAAGTTATTACAGTTTTGTTTTTAATTTAATACAATAAGTTTTGACAATGGAGTGGTTCCGAAACGCGTCAACATGTGATAAAAGAATGAAGCTAAGAAAGGTAAACAGTACTCAACATAGAAACTACAATGGTGTTAGCAGAGAAGAAAATAATTATTATTATTTTAATAACAACAATTTAAAAAAAAAGTTTGTACTTCAAATTGTTAATATCAAATATTGCAAGAATTTACTTTAAATCAATTAAATCTAAATTGCTCCTTATTAAATTTTATTGTAAGATATCAAAAAGTGTGTCGATGATTGGTTAAATACCTTAAAAGAAATAAAAAATCCGTAAATCTTATTAAAACAGATATATCTGATGAAATATTATATTTACTTATTTATAAAAAAAATAAAACCATAGAGAACCGTTTACCAGTATTGTATCCATGTGTACTGAGAAATTAAAAACACCTCAATTGGACTAGATCACTAGAACGTCAAAAAATCCTTAAATAATTCTTAAAATCAATAAATTAATTTCAGAATTTTTTTTCGTTTTGTACAGATATAAATTCGAGTTAAAGAGTAAGTAAAATAAAAAATAAATGTGACATTACTTTGAATTCCTTTAGCTTTTGTAAAAGATTTAATGAAAACCAATTTAAAATAAAAAATAATTTTTTTTCCCCTTTAATGTAAAGTAAATTAATTAGCTTCAAACTTAAACATAGCGGCAAAGTTAAAAACAGAACTTATATAATAAACTCCGTTTTAATAGATAGCGGATGTGAATATGCTGTAGTATAACGTTTTTTTATTAATTACCCTTGATCAGTTTTATCAGACTGGCGCCAACGGTTATACGAAATCTACGTGTAATAAATTTCTTAAAAAAATAAGTTTATTTTACATAATCGCTACTTATTGATAAATATTCAATTTCCTTACTCCATTTTTTAATAATTATTTTTTTTATATTTTGGAGTATCCCAAATCTTCTTACTTTCGTGTAATGTTTTAACTCTTTTTTTCACATACGAAGCTAAATTTAAATCTTTTCATACAGAAATATTTTAGTAATATACTAAAAAGAAGATGGCACAAGAAGGTTCTAAAATGAATTCAGTAGATAATAGAATAATTTCTTAAAACAAATTGGAATTACGATTAAAAACATTCGATAAAAATTAGGAAACGACGATCATATTTATAGGAAAATTATTAACACAAAGAAGAGAAGAAATCTGTAGAAAATTCATTTAAAGAAAAACGTTTGAGTAATTTAATTAAAAGGTATAAATACTTGAGAGTATTGTGATTTATAATGGGGCTTTTGTGATTTGTTTACCGCATCCTGACATAAAGGAGTTCGAATTAATCATGCCTTCAGTGAATATTAGTAGTGAAACAATCTTTCTGTCTAAAACCGATAGTTATCGACTTATAACGATAACTATTCATCTGCTAGTGAAATATTTGCACTCGTATTTGTTTTTGAGCAACAAACATATGTTGTACGTAACCTTTCGTTCCTCGGTTTGTGATAATGAAGTTATTTTACCACCATTGTAATACTATATTGAAAATACCAGCTTTACCACCAAACTAACCGCAAATTAAATTAGTTAATTATATTCGTTCACTCTTCGTTCTCCTCTACATGTTGTCTTACATCTTCATTCTTATCTGTCTTCTCCTAAATCATCTTCTTATTTTCTTTTTCTTACTAAACCTTCTTCTTCTTCTTTCCTTTATTGTTTGTATTTTCTCATCAGTTTTGATTTATTGCCAGTTCAAGCAACAATTAAATTAATTAATTAATTAAAAACCTTATACTATTATCCAGATGAGCTATAAATCTATAAAAATAATTAATTTTATGTCAGAATCAAATTACATATGTAAATTTATATTTATATTTTTCATTTATGAAATCACTAAAAACTTTTTTACTCTAAAATACTCAGTCCTTTCGATTAATTTAAAAATTCTGTACAAGGCTATTTCTCTTTTTCTGTTTAGCCTCCGGAACTACCATAAGGTATTATTATTTCAGAGGGTAATTGAGAATGATATGTATGAATATAAATGTAGTCTTGTACAGCCTCAGATCGTCCGTTACTGAGACCTGTGGTTAATTGAAACCCAACCACCAAAAAACACCGGTATCACGAACTAATATTCAAATCTGTATAAAAGTAACTAACTGCCTTTACTAGGATTTGAGTCTTAGAACTCTCGACTTCAAAATCAGCTGATTTGCGATGACGTATTAATCACTAGACCAGCCCGGTTGATTTATTAACAACAGAAAGATTTTATATAATCATTTAATGCATTTTAAGTGAACAGTATAATTCTTATATTATCCCCATCTCCAAGGCAATAAAGTCAGAGCAAAACTATATGTATATATTAAGTTACATGTGTACTGTATTTTTATTACATTTCGAAAATACTAGAATTATTGATTGTAGGTGAAAAAACTATGATTCTATTGTTAAATGATTAAAGGATTTTATTAGATTATATATACACCTAACATAATGTAATTCATGTTTAACCAGATACTCTATCGTTTGTCATTGTCTATATCGATTGTTGTTACGTCAGTATCGACTTCTTTAGAAAATTATTTTGTGATTTACTAGATTTAATGTGATTTATAGTCATAATATATGTAAAAACAAATTACTTTAATAATAAAATTAATAGAAATGATGTCATTTTAAATAAACAAAAATGTTTTGGTGGTTGGATGGTTTTTTTACTTCCTTGTACGAAGTAAAGGAGGAATTGTTATCGTGAAAAATTTCGGTTTTCAGATTTCAACGGAAATATCCATTTTGACCATCCCTGAATCCATTTTGACTGGTTTCGGCTTGACGTTTGTACTACGATGTTGAAATTTTGGATTTAGGACTGTTGTAATATCTAGGTGTGCACCTCCCCTTTTGATTACAATCGACTTAAAAATGTCCAATTTTTTTTTTTGTTTTCAGTCATTTGACTAGTTTGATGCAGCTCTCCAAGATTCCCTATCTAGTGCTAGTCGTTTCATTTCAGTATACCCCTTCATCCTACATCCCTAACAATTTGTTTTACATATTCCAAACGTGGCCTGCCTACACAATTTTTACCTTCTACCTGTCCTTCCAATATTAAGGCGACTATTCCAGGATGCCTTGTATGTCCCAAAAAGCCCAAAATCTAAAAAATTTGGATTTTGAACTTTTTCTTGTTATTTCTGACAGTAATCAGCCTTCATTGAGAGCTTTTCAATGATATAAGTGGTATTTATTTTCATTGGTTCCAGAGTTATAACCAAATAAGATTTTAATTAATAATATATTTGGATCTTACAAGGGGAAACAATTCGGTTCGAATCCGACTTCATCTCTTTTTTTAACTTTTTTTTTTCTTTAATTTAAATGTATTCATTTATTAATATTTATTTACTTCCGATTCTACAAAGAAATTACAATTAATAATAATTCAATAATAACAATAAAATAAAAAATATGAAAAGAAATCTGAAGTTATTAGTGAAATAAAATTTTATGTACTTTTAAAAATGTGTATATGTAATTTAATAGGCGTAAAAGGAAGTCATGTGATGTCCACATCACATTTTTTAAAAAGGTTTTGAAAGTTTGAAAAAATTTGAACTTCGATATCAATATCGATTAATCAGAAAGTTATTATGTGTTTTACTAAATTTAATGTCATTAATATTTTCATAACGCCTAGGTCAGTGAAGTCTTTCTAAGACTATTATAATTTATGATCTTAGACGAGAAATACGTTGTCTCAAATCAGTTTTTCATTATCACCATTAAATTGAGTAGAATTTGAAAGATATCCAAACAGGTAAATTGATTAAAATAAGTAAACATTAAAAAATGGAATGATGAAATTCCTGGACTTTGCTGTGCTGGGAGCAAAGTAGTTTTTGAACAACTTCAATATCTTCTGATTTCAGTATAAATTTGATTTTGGGAACATATCTTTCATCCACACATTATGTTTTATCAGGTAATTTGTTGTGATTAGTGATAACTCTGAGAGCAACAAACTACACTTAATTATTAAAACTATTAGCAATTTCTGAAGTACTACACGCATAAAACGCTGTCGAAGCTGCGACGTGAGAACTAATTTTATATCATTTTATTAACGCAAACAAAAGATAATTTGTAATATATAATTTACTTCTTTCAAACAGCTTTTTGAATTTCACCTTTATTTTATTCGATCGATTATGGTTTATTAAAGATTAATCCCAGTACATTTTTATTAAAGTTTTCTTGTTTATTTAATAATAAACAATATCTTAAGAAAACTTTTCTTTGCATAATAATTATTAAAAATAACTTTCTTATTCTTTTATAAAACTTTTCAAATTCAATTAGTTGAGGATATGGATAGTAAAATTTTATGAAGCAAAAATTAATTTCTCATAATAAGTTTATTATTATAAATTTTTCAAAAGAATAGATAATTATTTTTTAATTGTTTTTAATAATTTTTCTACTATAACAGTCTAACATAATTTTATTCATAATAACCATTATGAATTTCATTTAAAAATCCGTTCATTTAATTAATTAGTGCTCTATTTATTTTATCAACCGATAGCTAAAAAAATAATCTATTTTATAATTCAATTTTTACAGATTTATTAATTAAAAAACTTTGTATTGATTATTTTTTGTAATATTTATTAACAATTATTTACACTGGCTACACGTAAATAGAATTAAAGTATTTTTTTTTAGAAATACTTACAATTTTTAAAATATGTTTGAGTTACCTAATTTTAATATTTAATTAAAACTACCCAAAACTTCAGTAAGATAAGAAACTAGATATCTATTTGAAGGAGGGGGGTATTATTAGCCCCTCCTACTCGTTGAATTAGCAAATGACTTATTGAGATATAGCTAGATAGTAGCTTGAACATGAAGTCACGCTGTTTACATTGAAGAATACCTTTCCTGAATTTTTTTTTGTTTTGTTTTATACTTCTGAAAAACGTAAATAATTTTTTTTATTTATAGTCGCGTTATTAATTAAAGTCATTAGCGACTGAAGTGTAACTGTAAATGTAACGGCAAACGTGTGATCTTGAACAGAGTCAGGACGACCATTTTTTAAACGTGTAGTTAATTGATACCCCAACTACCAAAGAACACCGGTATCCACAATCTAATCTTCAAATCCAAATAAACATAACTAGCTTTATTAGGATTTGAAAATTAGAAATTACGACTTCGAAATCAGCTGATTTATCTGACGAGTTTTACCACTAGACCAATCCGGTTGGTTTTAAATAATCTGTTTAATAATTATATGAATATTTTTATTTCCCATCATTATAGAGCTGTATTTTACTACGAAAAAAGCCTGTTTTCTCTTAAAATATTTATTAGGATTTAATGAATTTAGTTAATATAATTTGTTCAAATCCAAAACTAAGTTACTAGTTTTATTGATTGTAGCGAATTCTGCGAGCTTACCACAAATATATTTCGATATACACTTAAATGTTCATCGTCAAGCGTTCACTTTTTGACATATTACTACGTCTTTGTTCTTCCTCAATATTTCTACGGGGAATTGTGTAAATATCACAAATGAAATTATCTTCTAACGACATGTGGTTTTAAAACCAGTTAAAAATAATGTATCGTTAAGTTGAATGCCATGTAAAAACGTAAGAAATATATTATTATAAAATATGGAAAATTGAATGCATGTGAAATATTTTTATAATTATTTTTTTTTAAGACGCAACTTTACCTAAATGATGTAATTGTACGTTAATTTACAGCCGAATTCGTACAATCCCGTCGGCATTATTTTTAATGAATTTTTTCTCTAATAAAAGTCCTTTTTACTGGTACGGAAAGAAATATGAAAATTTATGGAATCTTTTAAGATTTTTTTATTTTATTTATAATATATGGAAGTTTCGATAAAAGTACCTTTTTTTATAAAAATTCAATTTTCGTAAGTGCTAATTATTTTACAGCTGTTTTTGCATTTAATTTTTTTCGGGATTAAATTTAATTCCAAGTTCGGGATACTTTTTTTTTTAATCGAAACCTTTTATAATAATTAAAAACGTTTCTAGATGACTCTACTAGTTACAGGAAGTGCTGTTCATAACTAAGCAACCTATTAAAGATTGAAATTAGATAAGAAATACCACCGCATTTTGTATACGTATTGATTTATATTATCAAATCAGGAAAACATTACTTCTTTTTTTCTTGCGTAATGAATGTATTTCTTTCATGACTTATTTATAGTATACTATATTAATATTAATGAATGACCTATGACCGGTGTCATAAATGTTTACTAATTTGTAGGAATAATTACATTTTTATTACTTTATTCCGGCAATAAAATGTTTAATTTTATTAATTATTTGTTAATTTTTATAATAATTTGTATGATGGATGATTACCACCTATCTTAATTTGATTCTTTGAAACTACATTTCTGTACAGTTTCTTCTTCAGCAATTAACTTTTTAAATAATATGTTTATGTATTTATCTATTTTTCTACATGTTAAATACAACAACTCAGATTTGTATCTGTATATTGTAATTATTATTATCCAACCAAGTACTGATGACAGTTAAGTTAAATAGTTTATAAGAAAAAACCCTGTAAATTTCGCATGTAGTTATTTTTTCTGTCTTTAAGCTGTTGTTATAATTCTGTGTATAGCTATTGTTTTTCTTCTTTTTTTTTAAATGTAAATTTCGATATTTTAACCCACCACGATGGTCTAGTGGTTAACTCGTCGTCGCAAATCAGCTGTTTAACAGCTTATTTTCAAAGTCGAAGGTTCTAAGGTTCAAATCCTATTAAAAGTCGGTTGTTTTTATACGGATTTGAATACGAGGCAGTGAATACCGGTGTACTTTTGTGGTTACAGTTCAATTAGCCACAAGTCTCAAGAATGGGCAATCTGAGTCTGTACAAGACTACATCTCATTCACTTGTGATACATATCATCTTTATGTTGTGGGAGAATTGTTTGTTGCTTATTGTTCATTAGTTGAACAAATTGTAACGCACACATTAGGAGGGGAAAAAAGAAAAAAAATGATTTTAACATAAAAATATTTTAATCGGTTCTAAATAGGGGATAAAATTTATTAATTAACCTAATTTAAAATTAAAAAAGACAATATACTATTAAGCTAAATAGATCTAAAGGTTTTACTTATATAAAAAGTAGTTTTTAAGTATTATTGAAAAAAATAAATTATATTATTCTTGAAAATAATATATTAAAGTAAAACATTCTTCAGAAAGTTGGATACTAACAACGTTATCGGTGAAAATTGAATAAAATGTTTAAATACCTTTTAAATGTGTTTTTTTTTTTTTTATTGACTTCAAAAAAGAAGAATTTCATAATTTTAAGTATATTTTTACCCATTTTAAATCCTTTTTTCTATCTAATGAAGCAATTCCTATGGTTTTTAGTTTTATTTTGTAGAGAAAGTGCCTGTTGATTTCTGTTATAAATTTCAACATAACCTAAGTCGATCATTTTTTTAAAAATAAAACATTTATACGATGTTATAGACAAATTGAAATGTTTATTTAATTGCTTACATTTTACATTATTGCTTACATTTGATTAAACCGTAGTTTTGTAAAGGGTTAAGTCATCTGATATTCATATTATCTTCATGCGAAACTTTGTAAAAATTAGTAGGAAAACTTAGAGGAACTTTTTTATATTTAAATATATTGATTTAATAATTAACCCATGATTATAAAAAAATTACAATAATTAATAATTCAATGATAAAAAAAACTGAAAAAAAAAACGTTAGTGAAATAATACTCCGCCACTCCGCCGATCTCCATGACGGAATAGTAGCGGCTCGGTCATTCATCCGGAGGTCCCGGATTCAAATCCTGGTCAAGCATGGCATGTTTCACACACTACAAAATTCCATTCTCATATCCTACACACAAGCTTCAAGCTTATGTGGTGATATTGTCAAGAACCAAAAAAAATGTATGTACTAGACTTTTAAAAACGTTTATATGTAATTTAATAGGCATTACATTTAAACCCACCGGGTTGGTCTAGTGGTTAACGCGTCTTCCCAAATTAGTTTATTTGGAATTCGAGAGTTACAGCGTTCAAGTCCTAGTAAAGCCAGTTATTTTTACGCGGATTTGAATACTAGATCTGATTTCTAGAAGAAATTATAAGATAATTCTGAATACTAGATTTGATTTGAATACTAGTGGATACCGGTGTTCTTTGGTGGTTGGGTTTCAATTAACCACACATCTCAGGAATGGTCGATCTGAGAATTTACAAGACTATACTTCATTTACACTCTACATATCATCCTCTGAAGAATTATCTAAACGGTAGTTACCGGAGGCTAAACAGGAAAAAGAAAGAAAAAGGCATTACATTAATGTGTATGTAATAGATTTGGTAAAACATCTGATTATTTAATATTAGTTAAAAATTATAATTTAGAATCGTTATTTTTGTATTTTTTAGTTTAATTTCTGTTAAATTTTATCTACATTAAAGTTAACTACAGTGATTGAAAAATAGACCCTCACAAGAACATATACACTGAGGCATGCATGCCCAATCTTTAATAAATTGCAAAAAATTCTTATCTTTTAGTTCGTTACTCCTCTGATATTGTCGGACAGTATTCTCCCTAAATCGGAGTTGATCATCGTTTCATTTATTTGTTTTTTTGTTGCCAATCATTTAATCGCTCTTTGGTTTGATATAATTCTTCTGATATTATTTTGTTTACACGTTCTCTAGTTATCAAGTTCTCTCTCTCTCCCCCCTCACTCTCTCTCTCTCTCTCTCTCTCTCTCTCTCTCTCTCTCTCTCTCTCTCTCTCTCTCTCTCTCTCTCTATCTCTCTCTCTCTCTTTTTATTAATCATTTTCACTTAATCTTTTTATTCTTTCTTTGGTTTTAATGTTTTTTCCTCTTTATATTTATCATCTTCTCTTAATTTTTTATTCTTCCCTTGTTCTTAACATTTTCTTCCCCCTTCATATTCATCTTCTTGTCGTTTTTTGAGATATATTTCTTCATATTATCTTTGTTTTCCCTGTATGATTGTTTCTTTTTAATTTTTGATTATTCACCAAATATTCCAATAATAAAAACTGAATATTTTTCACCGTTAGGTCGAAATTAACATTACAGGAGTTCGCTGAACGGAATCGTTCAATTATATTAACTTTTGTTTATACGACACACTAGAAATCTAAAACTTTTGTTAATCAGCAACACAGGAAGATACGAATAATACTGGTCTAGTAATACGAGTAATAAAGGGACTTTTACTTTATCCTAATATTTCATGTAAGAATGTTCAATTAATAATTGTATAAATATTTGATGTTAATAAAAACTAATATTTTTGCAATTATGTAACTGTCCACTTTATTAAAGAATTGGAGGATCGTATCTCACTTTCAAATGAAATAAGTTTAAATTAAATGCAGAAAAAATGTGTATATGTAATTTAATAGGCGGACAAGGAAATCATGTGGTGGTGTCTACATCAGATTTTTTCTATTTAAAACTTAAAATTGTCTCTTTTTTTCTGCTCCAACAACGTAAAAGGAGCCAACAATTAATCATATTATAAAAAATGGCTTTAACGAAAAGCAATACACACTATACATATTTTTTTGAGTGGGAGCTAGCTACTCATTTTTTGTAAATGACCCAATTTACCGTTAAAACTTAAAGGCTTGGAAATTGGATGATATGGACATTTTAATCGCTGAAAGAATGGTAAACCTGATTAGGAATTCAAACCGGAATCATTTTAAATTAAATGTGCAAATGCGACTGGTAAAAAAGAAAAATCAATATAGTCTAATTTGGTCACTGTGGCCATGTTACAGTCTTTATTTTTTTGTTTTCTCTTTTTCCAATATTCTTTCATTATTTCGTTGTACAGTTCCTTTTCTTTCTCTGATCATTAGATTTTAATTCGTATGGTTTTTTTTTTATTTTTGCCTGGAGAACTTCCAAGCTTTTTGAATTTTTTCTTAAAGTCTCTATACAAGATTTCCTCTTTATAAGTTTTTTCTTAAGTAATTTTAAGTTAAGTAATTTTTAACTTATAAATATAAAAATAATTTATTTTTTCAGTTTTATCTAAATATGAATTTAAATATTCTCTAATATTCTAATTTTCTTCATTCTTTTAGTTACCGTAAATCATTAATTTTTTTTCTTTCTTATCGAATTTTCGGGTATTTTTGGTATATTTCGGAATTATTTATAAGTCTCAAAGTTTCGTTACTTTTTTGGGTAGTAAAATGTTTCATAAATTCGTTTTTTAATTGGTTTATTTCTCCTTTCCTATTTAGGTTTAAGTATTCCGTTGCGTGAAAACCTTTGTATTAATTTTTGAGTTATAATTTTTTTTCCGATTCAATTTTATTTTTTCAAATAAATGGTAAATGGCAGATATAAAATATTTAAATTACTAATTATTGTGTGAATTTATATACATAAGATTCTTTCTTTAAAAAGTGTTTGTTCATTTGAACTGCAAAAACATTTTTAAAAGTTACGATTTGAGCTTGGTGTGTATATATATATATATACACACACAATAGCATCCATGTCTAGGTATCGCCCGCTCTATATGGTTATTTGCGTTTCCCGTCGTTGTCAATTTTTTTTATTTTTGTTTTTTAATCAAGTAACCGGAGGTAGGTGTAGCCAGTCGCGCGCACATTCAGTAACAGTGGTAGTTGCTGCGTTGGTGAGCCGACGCGCTGTACAACGTCGCATTCCTTAAAAAAATGGAAATTCAAAAAACCTGAAAATTGTTTTTAGATATTTATCTGAAAAGTATTTGTTAGCCCAAATCTACTGTATATCTCCTTTAGTATAATCGGAAATGGAGAAAATATGCAGCCATTGTTCAACATTTTTTTACCTTTCTTCTCCCCTTTCAAGGTCGAATTTCTAAAGATCTCAGATTGGGTTTTAGATATTCAGACGAAGATTACACACACCAAAAATCAAGTTGATCATTTTAACTGAAAATTTTAAAAATAGTCTTGTTTAAAAAAGAATTCAAAAATCCATTTTAACGCTTTAAAAAATCTAAAGATTACTTTATAGATATTGACTTGAAGATTATACACACCTAAACTCAAGATGATACCTACAGTTTTTACCGAGAAATTGAAAAGATATTAAATTTCATTGTTACTCCATTTTAACCCTTTAAACTCGGAATTTCAAAAATTTCTTTCTCATCAATTTATCTTCAATTGTTTCTGCTGGGCGTTGATTATGAACGACTCACACATATTATACATACGTCGTAGGCGAATTGAAAAATTATGGTTATTATAAAGAGCGCCGCATTTTGCAATGCGCAATCCGGCAAATTTGAAAGTTTTCTAGCAATTTGTAAACAGCCTGATATTTTTCAGGCTTATTAAAATGAGCTCACACAGTTTTAGCTGATTAGAAAATGTGCAATTATTTGTTCATTAAAGAGAAATAGAAGTCCAGTATAAGCATTATTGCTTACAATTATAAATATAAATTATAAATACTATCTAAACAAACTTAACCTACTCTCGCTTCGCTTGCTAAGCTTGACTAGCGAGCGAAGGTTATCAGCCGGCCTCCGTGACGCGAGTGGTAGCGTCTCGGCGCTCCGGAGGTCCCGGGTTCGAATCTCGGTCAGGTATGGCATTTTCACACACGCTACAAGTCATTCATATTCCTCTGAAGTAATGCCTAACGATAGACCCAAAGGTTAAAAAAAAAAGATTGTATTTATCAATTTTCTGCAACTACCTCCATATAGTGATTTGGAAGAGAAAATCAGCCTAACAGCCTAAAATTGTAATTTTCTAATTAGCTTAAAGTTGTATGGGCTCTTTACAATAAGTTTAAAAATTATCAGGCTGAGTAGAAATTGATATATAATTTTCCAGGCTCATTGCAAAATATCGTAGGCTCTTTACTATAAGCCAATTTTTCAATTCGACTAAGACATATATATATATATATATTCCCTGCATACATATATACTGCAACTTGTAAAGTACAATAATTATTATATACGTAATAATACATAACTTAAAAGTGTAAATAAATTAACTTATTAAATACATTAAATTTATGTATCAAATCTTGTAATCGATAATTTTTATTTAATTTCTTTCTTGCGTTATAAGTTCTTAAGAAATTTTTCTTATAATTTCACGAAGATTCGTGATTATTAAAGTTAAAATCGTGGTTAATATATTTAGTCATTTTTCATTAGGTCTTTACCCTTTTTCTTTCTTTCTTTTTAGAGGTTACATTACAATCACCCTCAACGATAAGTGACAATTACTTTTTAAAGACACTTCAAGGTTTTTATCATAATTATTTATTATATAAATATATCGCTATACGATTGTTTTATCAATAAAATTACAATTATAAAGTACTGAGTTGGAATCCGTACAGGCTTGACATTTACAAAATTAAAAAAAAAACTGTCCTGTAACTGGATATCAACCTATCATTACATAATGTTATTTATTTACTGAAGTTATTTATTAATCGGTGATAAAATTATTTAAACCTTATCTATGTATAAATTTATAACTTCTTCATTATTAAATAATTTTGTCCGTGGGGGAAATTTTAAGCAGCAAATCGGTTATTTTTTTCTTATTAAAATTATCGTTTAGATTTCTATTAATCAATTCCTCATAAAATAGATTTATATCGTTTAAATATAAATTAGATTTTATTAAATAATATACACCGTTTAAATACAGGTATTTTATGATAGATTAACCCCCTCCAATAATTTAAATCAGATTGAGCGGAACCCTCTGGCAATAGGCTGTTCATGAAACTTGTCATTATTATTGTAACCAGTTGTCTTTTGACAAAAGCATTGAACATCGTTTGTAATTATGATTATTATTACTATTATTGTTGAAGTTATTATTATAATTACTGCATAAATTTCTGCCTTTGCCAAATTTAAGCAACGTTTGGTTTACAGAACGAGCTTAAAGCTGTTGTCATCACCCTGGCTGTCAATTACGCTGTTTTTCAATTTGTCATTCCCGCGTTGTTGTTATTAGCATTGTTCATTGATTGGTTATATTCTCTTCTATGATATTACTATATTCATATTGATGTATTTGTGTTTGTGTAACCATAGGTTATTATATGTGTTCAATAAATCGTTTTTGATGTTCTATTGTTCGCTATTAACTATATAGTGTGCCTGTGTGTGAATGGACGAGTTTCTGTTTGTTTGAGTATATGTTTGTTCGTGTTTCACGCGTATAAATGTACTGTATAATGTGGTTTGTGTGTGTATGTGTGTGTGTGTGTGTGTGTGTGTGTGTGTGTGTGTGTGTGTGTGTGTTTTAAACTTTTTTCTTATTCAGTTTATCAAAACAAGAATACTTTTTTAAATTTTAATAAATCAACCTTTCCAAACTGAAATATATATTCTTTGAAAGATGGCCGATTATTATTGGAAAAACCTTTATCCAGAAACACCCAAATTGGGCATGAAGAATGAGAGAAAATAGCTTACTTCAGTTTTTGTATGACAATAGCTTCTTCCTTGTACGAAGTAAAGGAAATATTGTAATCGCAAAAAATTTCGGTTTTCAGATTTCAACGGAAATATCCATTATGACTAGTTTCTGCGTGACGTCTGTTAGTACGTATGTATCTCGTATAACTCAAAAACGATTAGCCGTAGGATGTTGAAATTTTGGATTTAGGACTGTTGTAACATCTAATTGTGCACCTCCCCTTTTTATTGCAATCGACTGAACCAAAAATATTCAAAAAAGCAAAAAATCAAAAAAAATTGAATTTTGGATTTTTTCTCAACTGAAGTGATAAGCCCTCATTGAGAGATTTTCAACGATATATCATAAGCGATATTTATTTCCTTTGGTTCCAGAGTTATAGCCAAATAAAATTTTAATTAATGAAATATTTGGATCTTACAAGGGGAAGACACATCGGTTCGAATCAGACTTCATCTCCTGTTTTGTTTAACTTCTTTTATTACTATCCCAAATCGAGTGAATATCTCGTTTAGTATAGTTGGAAACGGGGAAAATTTGCAATTGCTGTTCGTTATTTTTTACTTCTCTTCACCCCCTTTCAAGATGAAATTTCAGTAAATCTAAAAATTGTTTTTTTAGATATTAATATAGAGATTACACACACCAAAAATCGAGGTGATATCTTCATTTGCTACCGAGAAATTAAAAAAAAGGTAAATTCAGTGTTAGTCCATTTTAATCCTTTAAACTCGAAATTTAAAAAAAAAAATCCTTTTCTAGTGGGTACTTAGAAGGACGTGTTTAAACATTTTCATCGATAAATTTTGCTGGTCGTTTATTATGAACCACTCACACGACACGTTTTGTATTCGAGTATTTACAACACGTACTGCTATAATTAAACAATTTTTTTTAAACACCACCTCCACAGTTATAAGAAAATGGTAGTAATTAAAATGTAATAGTAATAAGTACGTTTATAATTTTTTTAAATAATCAAAAATTTCTTTTTACATAATACCAACGTATATTATGTAATAAAAACTGCCGATAATTAAAAAAAAGAAAGAAATCCTATTCAGCAAGAAATCCTATATGGAAAGAAAATTGAATAGTAATCAATAAAAAGGTTATAATTTTAGATTTTTTTAACGTCACATTTTTCACGTGACGGAAATATATGTTAAATTAAAAAGTTTTTGGTTTTTTGGTGTTTCTTAAGTTTTTTTTAAAAAAAGAAAGAAAACCGTAATAATGAATTTAATTTCATAGTTTAATATAAAAAATAAATTTATATCATCCAATTTTTTATTTATTTTATTTTAATATGAAGTTAAGTTAAAATTTGCATACAATATTGTAATGACTATTATAGATCTAAATATAAAAGCACGTAATTTTTTTTCAAATATTATTTACAATTGGTTACATTTATATAAACCTTAAGTAAATTGGATCACTCTCGCAATCATACTATAAGGAGTTCCCAGCGAAACTACTAAAAAACTACACACTAATATTACAAAGAACTTTTGTGGCAAGCTGCACATACACTACTGTAATTATGAACATATTTAACACCTAACAATAGAACAAGAAAAAGCAGAATAAAAGAAGTCATAAATAGCAAGAAAAACGATGAAACAATGAGAACTAAAAGAGAAGAATTTGCAAAATAAAAATCGTAGATATAAAAGCACAGCACACATCTTAAGTTACACTTAACGTTAAGAAAAAAATTTAATGGTAATACTGCTTAATTTAAATTTTCACTTTATTTATAATTATGAAATTAAAAAAGTCTGATGTAGACACGACATGACTTCCTTGTACGCCTATTAAATTGCATATCCATATTTTTTTCTGCATTTCATTTGAAAGTGAGATACGATCCTCTAATTCTTTAATAAAGTGAACAGTTACACAATTGCATTATGGTGGACATCATATTTAATCACATTATTTTGTGGTGTCGGTATCAGTATTAATTTTGTTTCACGCCGCTCAAGTAGTTATCTGGTGTTAGTGAGAACGTGTCAGATCTGTAACCATGGACAAATCGGTTGGAATCCGAGTTCATATACATTTTTTTTTTTAATTTAATTATATTAATTTATTAATAATTATTAGTTTCTGTAAAAATGTTTGAATTAAAATGAAACGAACATAAAATTTTATTTCACTAATAACTTTTGATTTTTTTTATTTTTTTTTTTATTTTTACTGTTATTATTATTATTTATTGTAAAACTTTTTTTACAGAGGCTAATAATTATTAATAAATCAATAAATTTAAACTGAAAAAAAGAAGTTAAAAAAGGAAATGAAGTCGGATTCGAACAGATGTGCCTTTCCTTTGTAAGATCTAAATATTTCATTATTTAAAATTTTATTTGGCTATAAATCTAGAACCAATGAAGGTAAGTACCACTTTTGATATATCGTTGATAAGCTCTCAATGAGGGCGTATTACTGCGATTAAGAAAAAGTAAAAAATACAATTTTTTTTAAATGTTGGGTATTTTTGGACACTTTTGGTCAAGTCGATTGCAATCAAAAGAAGAACACAGTTACATATTACAATAGTCCTAAATCCAAAATTTCAACATACTACAGCTAATCATTTTTGAGATAAATACGTACGTTCAGACGTCACGCCAAAACTAGTCAAAATGGATTCAGGGATGGTCAAAATAGATATTTCCGTTGAAATGGGAAAACCGAAATCTTTCGCTATCATAATACTTCCTTTATGTCGTATAAGGAAGTAAAAAGGAAGGAAGGAAAGAAAAATTTACAAAATTTTATCAAAGAAAGGAAAAGATTTATCTTTTTAAACAAGACTTATCCTTTTCATATTTAAATTTATTGTATTTTCACTTTGGTATGATTAATTTTACTTATGAATTATCTTAATATAATAATAAGAAATCTTTGTATGTAGATTTTTTTTTTAATTTTATTTACTTGTGATGGTATTTAAATTACTGTGTTTGCATTAACTTATTTTATCTCGCTAACTGATTAACATTCATACTGTTCCGAATAGGTTATATTCTTAGCATTCTCGACACGTGTTTTACATTCAGTATTAAACTACTGGTGTATTTAATATTTTACAAAGTACAGCGCTATATATTATTTTAAAGGTAGAAATGGTCAAGAGACTTTCATTATAAATAAATATTTTAACAAAGATTATACGTCGTGAATATTGCTAGAGTTGTTTTATTTTTACTGCTAGTAAATTAGTACTGTAGCAAGCAACATATAACATTTTAACCAAAAATTAACCATAACAACTGGTGTGGTACTTCACTTATTTCATTCATATTTTCCCATTACTTTTAATGATTTTACCTAAACGTAAATTCAGTGTAACGTAGATAATTGTAATTTTCTGCTTAAATTTTTTAATTACTATTTATAATTTAAATGTTCCTGCCTACTGTACAACAAAAAAAAATTTTTTGAAATAATATTATATATATATATATATATATATATATATATATACGACATATAATATATATATGTCGTATATTTAATAATGTCAGGGAGATTTTATCAAATCCCAAAGGTAGATAATCAATTCACGGAAGATGTTAAAATTACAACTCTGTGGGGTGATTTCCCTAAATAAAGTAAGTGATTTGATCAAATCCCTTAACTATTTTAGTGAAAAGATGAAATAAACAAGTCAGGACTCGCACAGCTCTACGTTTCGCTTGTTACGACTCCCATTTACCTTACCGCTCCACTCCACTGGAACACATTAGGTTTACGTTTAAGTTTAGGTGGTTTTAGGTTAGTTAAGTCTAGTTAAGTTAAGGTTAAGGTTAAGCCCGACGATATAGTCGGGCTTGGATACCCCGCCCTAGGGGTTAGAGGCAGGCAATGAAAATATCTATCTGGCGGGCTGACCTGCGGACTAGACTTATGCCCGGCGGACGGGGTGGCCCGTTTGAGTAGATAACCCCCTGGGTTGTGCTTTGCATTGTTGTGGATCCGGCCCGGGGGGAAAAAAAAGTTAAGGTTAGTTATTAGGTTTTACATTTTCAGTTCCACGGACTAACTTAAGTCTGCGTGACATTGCAGAAAAATTATCCTTGTTTGGAGGTCAAGAATTTAAGAAGTGTTCCTGTGAACAACCCAAAATACAATGTAAAACAAAAAGATGTACCTGTAAAAAAAAAAGTAACGTACTTTGTAACTCGAGATGCCACAAATCAACAACGTGTTCTAATAAAAATGAATTAACATTATTGTTTATTAATTACATTCACTAAAAATATCCTTTTTGTTTTTAAAAATATCAGCTTAAGTATCTACTTCTTTTGTTAATTAGTTTCGAATAAATAATTTGTGCTTCAATGATTATTGTTGTATTACCTACTCTACGTTTAATAATGCATGGTTTACTGGTGTACTAAATAAATAGTTTTAATATCTAAACAATATTATTTCATCTTTTCACTGATTAGATCAAATCAATTACTTTCTTTAGGGAAATCACTCCACAGAGTTGTAATTTTAACATTCTCTGTGAATTGATCATCTACCTTAGGGATTTGATTAAATCTCCGTTTTCATCAGTTCCCTGCGACATATATATTTTAATCAGTTTTTCCAACTTGCTGCCAAATCTGGATGTGTGTGTGTGTGCAAATGCAATTACTGCTGCCTGCTTGCCAAGCCTGCAGCTACAAATATTTGTAAATGTACCGGTAAACATGTATTCCTGAAACAGATTCAGGTCGACCACTCCTGAGATGTATGGTTAATTGAAACCCAACCACCAAAGAACATCGGTATCCAAATCCATATACTCGTAAAAGCCTTTACAAGGACTTGAACCTTAGATCTCTCCACCTCGAAAATCAGCTGATTTTGCGATGATGAGTTTAACCACTAGTCTAACCAAAATCTTAATACTGACGATTTTTTAATGTTTCCTAAATATTTTATAAAAATGGTAATAAAAGATGTAAACCTCTATAAAATAATATTGATTTGTTCGTAAAATAAATTAATTTAGCGAAAAGTTTCTGTTTTTAATAAAAATATTAACGAATCATTTAATTTGAAGGAAACAGAAACAGTTCGTTTTTCAGGGTATCTTATAGATAGATCACCAGATTTCTAACATATGCATTGTTCATTAAAATCTGAAATTTGATTCTTAACCTTAAAACTTAGACGAAATAAAACGAAAATAATTACAGTGTACAAAAAAATTTTAAATCTACTTTTCATGTAGAAGTGTCTATACTTACAGTTATGTTATTTTGGAATAGATAATAAAAAAATGTTAGTAATTTGATATAAGGAAGTTAAAGAAACTGTAATTAACACAATAGAATAAAAATGACACGTGATAAAATATGTAAAATTTTAACGGCTGTCCACTGAAGTGAAAAAAATAAACAAAGAAGACCAGTACGATTTAATTATGTATATAATAACATGAAAAACTAAATTACAATCGAAGTTGCAGAAAATAAAAACAGATAGAAAAAGATTATAATTGGAAAAAACTCTTAATATGGAAACTTCCTAAAACAAAAAGATTTTGTTGCCAAGTTTTTTAATACAATCACTCTGTTATTGCTTCTTTGAATTCTGTTCAGTTTGATAAAATTTATAGTCTGGTTGCTCCTTATTTATATTTATGAAGAATTTAAATGATCACACATATATACAGTTAAATTTCAAGTGAAACACCACTCCTTATAATGAGAATTATGTATATTATGAAGTATAGATATATAATTTAATAAATATTATTAGGAGAAAATCTTTTTTATTATCTATTAGCGAGTATTTTGGTTTGATAAATTTCCCTTTGTTCCTTTTTTTATCTTCTCTTAGTATATTGTTCTTTCTCAATCAATTCAACATTACTAAATCTATTGTCATATTAGCGTTAATTATATTATTTTTATAAAAGAATTGTAAATATATATTAAGAAAATTAATATTTTGTTGAAAAAATTAAACATAAAAATTATTCAAAAACTGTCACGTGGTTTTTTCAAAATTAAGCTATCTAAAAAAATATTCTCAACTACTTAAAAAAATTATATAAACAGTTGTAAAATTTCATTAATTAATTATCTTAGGCTTTACAAAGGCCAGACTGGTAGAAGATTTCATTTAAGACTGAATTACTTGGTTGACGTAAAGTAGACAAACATTGTTACTTTCTTGATCTCTGTTTTATAATGATTTTAAAGACCTTGCTTGAATATATTACAAACGTTCTGCATAAATACTTAACAAACAACTCAACATGTTATATAAAGTATTTTATATTTTATTTAAGTAAAAAATATTTAAATCACACCTCACATTTTACTCGTAATTTATCTTTGTTTATGAAAAAATTATTTTGTAAATTACTAATTACACCGGTCAGAAGAATTATATTTTTTGTTTGTTAAATGAGAGTAATGACTGATCTTATAGTACTTTTTATGCCAATTTGATATATGTTAATAGATTTCTATCGGGCTCAGTTTTTTGTAATTGAAATTTCTTTTGAAGCAAAAAATGTATGGTGAACATTGTATAACAATATATTACGTGCATTTTGTACTCATTTAAAATCTATTTCTTTTGGATTTTCTGCTGTAATTTGCTGTAGGTAGATTCCTCTTTAGATTCCAGCAGTAATCAGCTAACATTTTAGGGTTCCGTGTTCAATGGTGTCCTGTCTCCATTGTAGATATCTCCTATTGACGGTGTTCTCCATGTTCATCACTGGTAGTGCCAAGATTGTTGGAGAAAAAACCAAATGTGAAAGTAAGAAATGGATTTTGAGTAACACGTTACAGCCAATTTCTTTGTAGTTTTGAAGGCGTTTACTCACAAGTTCTCTGCAATTACTGGCCTTACGGTTTCCAAGGAAGTTGTTTGACCCATTTTGAAATGATTTCCATGCAGCAATCTCCAAGTCATTCAAACATTCTTCAAACGGATCACTCATTAGTTTTCTTATTTGTAGTTCAACAAATATACCGTTCTATATTTTAGCGTCCCTTATAATAGGGGATTTGCTTTTTATAGACTGAAACCCTGCACCATTACGATCCACTGCTTTAACAAAGGTTTTGAATAAACCTAGCTTGATGTGTAGTGGTGGAAGATAAACCTTTTCTGGTTTTACTAATACCTGACTAACAAGATTCTTCTTTCCTAGTTAGTACTTCTCTCTTTGGCCACGTTATTTTATGTAATGGTTTTCCTATCCCTGCTATCCTACTTGCATAAAAAGCAACAGTATCCAAGTTGCAGTCCAAGTAAAACTGCTATTATTTCAGATCTCAACAAATATTTCTCATACTGAATCCTGTTCAATAGTTTTACATTTTCATAAGAATCCTTCATGTGAACAGCGTAAGCTAATGGTATTGATTTGGGTATCTATTTCCAATGTGAAGTAGAACAGCTCTCAAACTAAGCTTTAACGTTTCAATAAAAAGTCGCCATTCGTCAGGATGGTGCATATGTCCCAAAGCTTCCAGTAAAGAGTCCACATCATTACCGTATACTAAGTATTTCGTACTGAGAAAATATTCAAATTCTGACTGTCACGGAAAGCACTTATTTTAGTGTTTGGTTGTAAAAGCTGCTATCCTCAGCCTCAGCAAGACTGAGAAGTCTTGATGCTAGTATATTTGCTTGATTCTTTGATAAATTTAGATCACCAACCAGATCATTTAATTCTGACTGATTAATTAAATGAGGTTCAATATATTATTTTCTAAAAAGGTGGATCTCTTTCTTCATCACCTGTTAAGGCAGCACAAGATTCGACATTTTCATCTTCATCTAAGTTCCATGTTTCTGGTGGTACTGGAATCGGAAGCTCTTGGCTATGCATCACTGACGTATGGCAGAGGGAATATTAGGTTATTTAAGAGTACGTCTAGTTTTAGCTGTTATCCCAGATATCTTTATTACACAAAAATAACAGTCTGTGGTGTGATCCTTCGGTTCTCTCCAAACCATTAGAATTGTAAATGACATGTGAGGAGGTCCGTTGAGCTAACCGGTCAACAATATTACACAAGGATGAGGAACCCAAGATTTGTCCTGATCACCAAATTTACGTCCAAAAAACAGTACGTATGACTTTTTTATCAGTAGACTTATATTTCTTTTATGAGATTTCAACTTCCCCTCACCACAGATGTAACAGAAATTGTTTGGACGATTAATGCAATTGCAAGGGCATTGTTGATACATTACAATATCTAATATTTTTTTAAAAGAAACACTTTATAAAGACACTAATTTAATAAACATACTCACTTTACTGCGCAACATATACCCGCAAATACGATAGCCAGCTACAAAATTGAATGTTACACACACGAGAAGTTGCACTGGAATGAGAATTAAAAATATTTCTCTAGTCTGCACGACAGTTTATAAGTAAATATAATAACGACAGACAAACCTAATGAGTCGATTATATGTTTGTAGTAAGATGAAAATAGGAAGAATGAGTAACATTCTTGTTCACTTTAATTAGTGTGTAAATAGTAAACATGATAACTAATGTCTAACAAATCAATTAAGACAACAATTAAGAGACTGTACAATTAAACAAAAGCTATTTAGTTGATAAATAATATAATAAAATACATTCACAGAACGCTATTCTTATGGAGTTGATGTGTGATACTACCTGAATATAAGAATGATAGTTACAAAAAACTAAGCCTGATAGAAGAATTCTGATTTCATATTTGAAATCAGCATGATAAATACTATAAGAATCAATTATTCACTTTCATTTAACAAAATCATTGTTGATCAGTGTTATTGCTGTTTTGTATGATGCTGCAGGATTTCAGTTAATATTATTTTTTTTTACTGGAATCCACTTTAAAATAACTGTCTCAAGAACAGTCAACCTGAGATCAAAACATGTTTGTACACTTTCTGATGTTTTTACTTTTCTGATTGTAATGTAAGTTTTCGGTTCATTCATATACTAATGCAGCATCATTGAAATGATGTCTATAAATACATCTGGTCTCCGTAGCATCTGGTTGGTAGCGTCTCTCAGCCTTTCATTCAGAGGTCCTGGGTTCGAATCCTGGTTAGATATGGTGTATTTTCACTCGCTACAAATTGCCGTTTAATTTCATCCTCTGTGCGGTGGTCCCGGAGGCAAAATAAAATAAAAAAGTATATGTTAATATATTTATTTCATTATATATATATATATAATTATATTTAACATAATTTAATTTTTTTCATACAATAGTAAATTTATATTTGGCCTGGATAACCGGATTTGACCTCGATAAACAGTTTCCGGTGACAGAGCATTTCAAGTATATATATATACGTGTAACATCTAATGTCAAAGACTTTCTCAACACTTTTTACCTATTATCAAGACCGTTTTTATCTAGCATCATTTTGTTTTTAATTGCTAGATTGTAAAAGTCATTTGCCTATGTGGTCTGTTTACTTTGTAAATTATAAATATTATATGTGCAAGTTATAACGGATTTTTTAAATTTGTTTAATATACTTGTTCGTAAAATAATTTTTTTTTCTGATTAAAGTTAAAAATTAAACATTTTTTAAAACAATTTTTATTATATATAATAAATTTAAAAATTTTAATTGAATTTTATGACTAATGAAATTTGTCAGTGATGAGGGTTATGAGTAGTGACAGCCTGCAAATTATAATTCTATAATTTAACAAAATTTGTAGGGTTTTTTTTTAAATTTTAAAAGTAATTCAATTATTTTCTTTTACACCTTGAATTAATAGTGACAATTAAAGAATAAAACGGAATGTTAATCGTGGTTGATTGTAGTAAAGAAAGTCTTACTGGATAGTAATATCCAAGCATCTTTGCATAGATACCGGAAATTACTGATTGATGATTGACTAGAAAGTATTTCTATTCTATCCAAAATTTGTTTAATATTTAAAAAAAAAAAAAAAAAAAAAAAAACAAAAAGTATTTAAAAAAACACAAAGTATTCTTAGTATGTAAAAATACTCCCCGCTAGGCGGTAGGTATATTTCATAAGAAAGCTACCTATTGCAATGGGTATTATGATTTGACTTCCGAAACATTTCGACATATTTTCGTGTCTCACATCCCTCAGACCTCAAAACCACCGTTAGTTCAAAAGTTTCTTGTGGACACGATAACTGCCATAATTTTGGGCCAATCACTTTCAAATTTTTCCTTAAAAATAAGCCGTCCCAAAATCTCGGTCGAGTTCGTTAACGGCCAAATTCGACCATAAGGGTAGAAATGGGGGGTGGGGGCTTTTCCGAAAAAAAATATCGCTAAAACTTTCTTATTAAGAAAAATATAGAATTTTTTTAAAGTTTCTACTATTCTTTGGATAAGAGCCTAAAACTTATGTAAGTAAAGTTCTTTTATATCCCCAACAATTGGCCCAGGGGGTGGAAAAAAAGTGGTTTTGAAGATTAAAAAAATCGTACCTTCCTTAATAGACATAGTATTGAATTGGTTTAAAGTGGTCGTTAATCTTCTAAACATTTGTCTGTAACGCTTTTTGATAAGAGCAGCCCTTAACGCAAGGGATGACCAAAATAAAAAAAAAACAACAAAATACCACTTTAACATTCTTATTAAGTAAAATATCAAATTCGTTTAAAGTTCCTATTATTCTTTGGATAAGGGCCTAAAACTTATCTATGTAAATTTTTTATATATTACCAACCATTTCTTAATAAATTATTATTAAACTTAAAACTTATATAAATTAAAACTTCCTTAATAGATACAGTATCGAATCGGGTTAAAATGTTCGTTAGTCTTCTAAACATTACCTAAAACCTTTGTCTGAAACTATTTTAATATGACCAACCCTTACGGCAAAGGATGACCAAAATGTAGCTGGAATTGTAAGATGGGGCTTGTCGTATGCTAAACATGTGAATCTTTTTTTCACATGCAACCATTGTCGTATTGAGTAAATTTGAAGTTTTTCTTAACTTTAAGGTGGAAATCTTTTTTATCCCCTACTTAGCACCGGTGAAATCTACCTCCGTCTTCTGGTGTGCCGAAAGAGCTTTTTTTTATAATAAAGGAGGGTTAACAGTCTGTGCTCTTTTCAATAATTTTACTAGTCGCCATTTTAAAATGGAAAATGTTATGAAAAATCATTACAAAACATTTTTCCGTCTATAACAAAGGAATCTTAACAAAAAAATTCATAACTTCAGAAAGCGCGCAGGGTCGTAATTGTATCACAAATACACAGACAGATTAAATGAAGAATGATAAGATTAAAAATAGGACCCCATTTTGATCGGTCATTAAAATAATTCAATTGTATCATTCAATTTTAATCAAAAGTAATTCTAACAATAGTTATGGAGTTCGGGTTGGAGTAAATAAGTAATAATAGAATAACAAGTTATTTATAATCTAAAAAAAATATTTAATATTCTGTTGAGGAAATTTAAAAATACATACCGTAAAAATAATATATTTTTTATAATTATAACATTTTTCAGTTTTATTTATCGTTTAGAAACAACAGGTACGAAGCACAGCATGAAGGAAATCAGGATCTCCAGTTTTGTTCAAGGACGGGTGAAAATAGCATCATTGTAATAGAGTAGTTGTAAAAAGGATCTGTCTGAGTACTAAATATACGCTGGATAGATGTTTTATATACAAATCAGATGGTGTGTTTTATTGGCTGAATCGCGTGCCGTTAGATAACGTACGTCGGTTGCTGTTGACGCTTTTGTGTTTTTGTTTTTTGTTTCCTTTTTTTGCTTTATTTAGCTATTTTGCTATAACGTTGTATTGATTGAAAGCTATTCCCGGATAGCTCGGCCTTACCTTGATGAATGCGTGCTTACACTTTCTTCCACTTTCTTTTATAACTATTAACCTGCTATTAAACTCTAAAACGGGACTACGGATGTCTGATGAATGCGCTTTTATTAATGTCTGAATTTAAGTTTATCATGAAATAATTATTTAGCTATTCAACCTTAAAATAACATATTGAAACTTAATTTATTTTCCTTTTTGTTTTTCTTCAGATTTTTATTTCTTTTAATTATATCTGTCCTACATTTTTTAGACTCCTCCTTATTCGTAATAGTTTGTTGTGATTTTACAACCATCCCGCCTGTATGAAGACGGTAATCCAAGCGGAAATCTAATTGAAACTGTAGATATTCATGGTGGAAATAAATTTCTAATGGTACATTATTTGTGTTTTCTAATGAAATGAAATAAAATTTTTGTATGAAATTTTCTGTGATTATTTTTTTTTAAAGACGATATTATCTAATTAAAGAATGGAATTCGATTTTTAAATTAATTGAAAATTACATTTATGAAGTGTTTTTGAAAGTAAATATTTTGTAGTTACTTTTACTTTAGTTGTTTTACTTACATCTAAAACTATAATTACGAGGTAAAATGTCTATTAATAAATTTTTTATAAGTGTATTATTTCAATAAATAATTTGTAGCTTCTCAATTAATTAGAAATACTTTGCTGTAAATATTAGTAACTTAGAGCAATAGTTTGGTCGTGTTTTTCTATTCGTTGTTTTTTTTAGTAGTTTTTTATTCGTTGTTTTCTTTTTTAATAAATTAACAACCCATTAAAAAAAAATTAACTCTATTTATTTTTATTAGATTAAACATTTTTATTATATTGTATGTGTTCTTTTCTTTTCAATTCTACTTAATTCTTCTTATTTTAATTAAACATGAACAGATAGTAATTGCCAAAATAATTCCTATTAACATTTTTAGATTATTTTTTTAATTGTTATTGTTAATTATTTATTTAGAATTTTCATACTAAAGATTTACTATTATAAAATATTAGCTTTACCCGCGGCTTTGCACGCGTAATCGACATGTAGCTTGAGCCCATCGACGCTTCTTTGTTTGATCAGACACTGTAGTTCTGAATGTGGCTTTAAATTCAGATTATATAGTTTTTCGTAGCCTATATGTTTTTACTTCCTTGCACGAAGTAAAGAAGAATCGAGAAAAATTTCGGTTTTTAGATTTCAAGAGAAATATCCATTTTGACCATCCCTGAATCCAATTTAACTAGTTTCGGCGTGACGGTCTGTTCGTTCGTATGTATTATGTATATATGTACGTACATAAGTATCTCTCATAACTCAAAAACGATTGGCCGTAGGATGTTGAAATTTTGGTTTTAGGACTGCTGTAATATTTAATTGTGCACTTTCCCTTTTAAATGCAATCGACTGAACCAAAAGAAAGAAGCTCAAAATCTAAAAAAATGGATTTTGGACTTTCTATTAACTGCAGTAATAAGCCCTTGAGAGTTTTTCAACGATATATCATAAGTGGTACTTATTTTCATTGATTTCAGAGCCAAATAAAAGTTTAATTAATGAACTATTTGGATCTTAGGGGAAGGCACATCAGTTCAGATCAGACTTCATCTCCTATTTTTTAAATTTAAATATATAGATTTATTAATAATTATTAACCCGGTAGTTCTTGTATCCATGCCATTCATTATATCTTATTATTTTTTACTCTCGACTAGAATTACTATATCATCAACAAATCGTAGCATCTGTATCTTTTCACCTTGCACTGTTACTCCGGATCTAAACTATTCTTTAACATCATTAACTGCTAATT
Source organism: Lycorma delicatula (assembly GCF_047948215.1). Classification (NCBI taxonomy): domain Eukaryota; kingdom Metazoa; phylum Arthropoda; class Insecta; order Hemiptera; family Fulgoridae; genus Lycorma; species Lycorma delicatula. Next base: position 117,868,815 of record NC_134461.1, on the reverse strand, counting down.
CTATATAAAAAAATTAAAAAGTAACGGTGATAGGGAACATCTTTGTCTGACTCCCTTATTGGCCTTCTATATGTAGGCCCTAGATATAAAATTTGTGGCTCGAAAATTTTCAAAACTACTGCATAAATTTCATTGAAATTTAGATATTCTGTAATAGAATATCTAAAGTGGTGCACCTGAAAATTTAATGAAAATTGGTTGACTCGTTCATGAGTTACGCTCAATTTAAGGTCGAAAAAAGTTGAGGTTATGTTGACTGCATAGTGGTTCACTTCATAAGCGTGTTGAAAACACGCTTATGAAGTGAATCAATCATTAATGGTGAGTGATTTGAAGCTTTTTTTAATTTTTTTATTGTAGAGCGTTTTGACATGTAACTATTTTTTACGGATCAAAGGTTTTCTTATAAAATGTTAGATTAGTATAAGTTGATACTTTTTCAAACGGAAACAAAATAACGAAAAGCCGGATTTTTTGTAACTTTAGGTAGATATTTGAATGAAATATTTTATCTTTAATGATAAAATTAACCGCAGGTTATTGTATAATTTTATCTAAATTAATAAAAATAGTATACTAGGTAATTCATTAATAGTTCATTCGATTGATTTGCATCTAGATCTGCCAAGGATGTGGTAGTTTTTTATCTTGTCAACAGCCACCATTCATTCATTACCCCATCCTGTTCAGTATATTTGCTTCCTTTGGCTACATTTCCTTCCGACTTTTTACCACAATTTGTCTTTTTAATTTTTAGGCTATTTCATTCATAAATTTTGATGAAAAGTTTAAAATAGTTTTTCATCGTTACCGTTTCATAATTACTCTTTTTTTCTCTATTTTACTATATTATTTTTATTTAGGTTTCTCAAGAGATTATCCGGGAAATTATATATTTTAATTCTAAGTAAAAAAATTAGCACTTTTTAAAACCATTTATTATTATTGCACAGAATATTTGTATACTACGTTCAACCGTTATACGCCTAAATTTCCGTATGGAAGGTCATCAGATATACTACCTGTTTACAGAAAAATGTTTTTATCCACTACCGAGATGAGTGGAGACACGTTCTCCTCAGAAGGAGTAATTCTTTTTCCTGTCGCTATAGCAGTTATGATTCTTGGTCTCCTTCACAACTTCACTTAACCTTATTAATATCTAAGGTTGTCGTTTACCTTTACAGGATATGGAAGTTGCCAACCCCTTAATTGCGAGGACCGGGACTCTTCTGTCAGTTACTGTATTTTAGGCGAACATTCCACGTTTAAGCAAACGCCAAGATTCATCTTATTATATTGTTGAAATCTGCAAATATTTTTTAAAGAAAATATTGATAGAATTCAAGTCGAGACTAAAAGATTAAAAATATCATCATCGACGTCGATGGACTAGTTAGGTTTTGCTACCAGGTTTTCACTTTATTTTATTTTATATATTATATTTCTCCAACCAGTTTTTCAGCTACTGCCGGATCTGGGTGTGTGTGTATGTATAGGCAGATACGATTGCCGCTACCGGCTTACCAGGTCTGACATAGCTGCAATGTAAGTGTAAATGTACCGGTAAATATGTAGTCTGGAACAGACTCAGGTCGATCACTACTGAGGCATGTGGTTAATTGAAACCCAACCATCAAAGAACCAAAGAAGACTAGGGCCGGTTGCAATTCCCTATATTCGGCGGAGAAGGCCTCTGACTTGGAAAGATACGAGCCATCGATTGACGTTTCCGGTATGGGGGAAGAAGGATCTGCAGGACAATGGCATGTAATAAGTACAGAGTCGGCTCTTGTGAAATAGAAGAAGTGTTTTGTCCACGATATTTACGGCTTCTCTTTCGTAATGTGAGGGAACTGAATGTGTTGATGCGATAACACTCGACAACTAAGATCGAGGTTAAGAAGTGCTCCGGAGACATGGACCGTAGCGTTTTTATGTTGGAGTCTTTTGAAGGTGTTTTAGGCCGTCTAGAAGAGCCACACAGACATACAAAATTGTCTCAGATGAGGCAATTCAAAGATAGGATTGGGACAAGCTACGACTTCGTCAGTTGAGGAGCTGCGACGGGCGGTCGTAGATGGGGTCCCTCATGCCGATCTTGAACGAATAATCCGTAGAAGCTGGCCCGAGGACGTCTTCTGGTCCTCCACCCTTGTTGAAGGTACTGACAGTTTGGGCAAAGGAGTTGGTTCCGCCTGGATTGTTGACATGGCAGTTGGAATTGAGCATTTTTAGTATATGACAGTGCTTCGGAAAGCTCCGTGGCCTAGGCACTTGGCCACTGCTGGCAGATTGAAGCCTAGCCAGGTCCTCCTTTTGCAGTCCACTACTCGAGACCAGTCCGAAGAGAATAGTGGCTGTGAGGTCGCACTTGGGCGGACCGATATGCTCTAGTCATCGATTCTTCGGCGGGGGATCGTGGGGTGGCCTCTGTTACTGGCAGGTCCACCCCACGGGTGTTAGAAAATGGACAACATCGGCGGGTGTGCTTCTGTGGTCTACAAGGGCGGGTCGGACAAGTCTTACGGCGGTCCGTAGAGTACGCAGGGAGAAGGGTGGGGAAACGCCTTCTCGTTCATCTGACATGGGTATCACCATCATCGATGCTGGCAGGTAAAAAGCGACCCGCGGGTCCACTGACTACTACAGTTGTGGTCAAGGCGGAGGGCGGACCTTTGCACATCTTCTCCTTCTTCGACACTGGCAGTGCCGCCAATGCTGGCGGACAAACTACTGTCTGATGGGCGTGTTTAGATTGGTTGGGTGGCTTGTCGATTGGTATGGCGTACATCCAACGACCTTTGCTTCAAATCCTTGTAAAGGAAGTAGTTGATTTTACATTTACAACTTTTACAAAGTTGGTAGAGCCAACTTACATCCCCGACCCCTGGGCGCATGACCATGTAACCTGCAGGATTACCACCAACGATTTTGCTGGCAGTCCATGCGTAAATGGCCTGCCTTACCACATGTGAAACAGTGGCCGCTTCTGTCTGCGCCAGAACAGAACTTGGCCCTGTGGCTTGGATTCCAAAATTTGAAGCAAAGGTCGTTGGATGTACGCCATCGACGTACATGTTCTGTAGTTCTGTTCTGGCGCAGACAGAAGCGGCCACTGTTTCACATGTGGTAAGGCAGGCCATTTACGCAAAAATTTTGGTGCGCAAAAATTTTACGCAAAATCGTTGGTGGTAATCCTGCAGGTTACATGGTCATGCGCCCAGGGGTCGGGGATGTAAGTTGGCTCTACCAACTTTGTAAAAGTTGTAAATGTAAAATCAACTACTACCTTTACAAGGAATCGAACTTTAGAACTTTCAACTTCGAAAATCAGCTGATTTTGTGACGATGAGTTTAATCATTAGACTAACCCAGCGCGTTATTTTATACATTATTATATTTAATTTACTTTATTATTCAATATTATCTACATAGTTTATTAGGTTATCTATGTCAAGATTTGAACGGATGTTTTAGTAAATCGACAAGCCATCTTAATACTTCAGTTCTTTAAGTATAACAATAAATTTCCTTAGTGATTTTTTAACATGGATGTTTACAGGAAGTGAATTTCAGTATTATAAAAGAACGGTCTTATATAAACATTTCTTTGGTAATAAAAAGCTACTATAGTTTATAGACCTATAAATCCTATTTCTTTAAAATAAATATTTTCAAGTTTAGGTTGGTTATCATTGTTTGAAATACCGTTTAAAAAATATACTTTTCAATTTTATTGAATAAAGGAACATATTCTACAAATGGAGGTAGCCTTTTGAGACGAACCCTTTTTTTCGACCTGTAAATCTAACCCGAAATTACATCTTATTGTAGTTTTTTTCTTGTAGACTATATATTTTATTTTTATTTTTTGAACTAATAAACATTCAACATTAAATTATTTTAGCAATTTTCTTCTTTGCTTAGTTTATTTATATTATGTATTTTATATTTATATGTTTTTTTTTTGCAGGTATGTATGTAAAGTCCAGTGTATTGACAAAATTTAGTGAGTAAAAATTTATATATTAATTAATTAGTTTTATCTCACAAATTGTTGATATTATTTACTTATCTTCATTAATTAAATCTTCGCTAATTAAAATTTTCCTATATATTAATAAATATTTATTTATATTTAATATTATTTCATTAGAAAAAAGTTTTTTTTAAGAAAGAAGGGATTTACTTAATAGAATTAACGCTCTTTAGTAAGTTCAAGATGAGTTAGTAAAAAAAAAAAAAATTATTAAATGCGGATTTCGATTATTAAACAGTTAATTTTAACGAATATGTAATTATTAAATATTCATAAATTTAAAATATAAAAAATGGATCTTAAGACCTGCTTCTAGGCAGATGATTATGGGATTTAAAAAGAATTGATAGCAAATTCTTAAAACAAGACGTGGGGCCCATTATAAGAATATTTTTTAGTTTTACGATTGGGTAGCGAGGTTGCCTGTTTTTATCGAGTGTTTTTTGTGAGTGGCTTTTTATTTATTTTTTTTTTTTATCAATTCCTCAGTAAATACTCAAAGTAATTAACAAGTAAGATTTTCATTTAATTCTTTATTTTCTACTTGTTCTTTAAGGTTCTTTAGCGTACACTCTTATATACGCCATTTTATTCGATTTACAGTTTAATATAAGATTGATTTTATGAGTTTAATATCTATATTCCAATATGCGAAGAAACGCAACTATTAGTTACTTATTTTAACTATTTTTACTTCCTTTTGCAAAGTAAATAAAGTATTGTGATCGAGAAAAAGTTTGGTTTACAGATTTCAAAGGAAATATTCATTTTGACCATCCCTGAATCCATTTTGGCTAGTTTCGGCGGGCGAGACGTTTGTACATACGTACAAAGTCCAAAAAATTTGGATTTTGGACTTTTAGTTAACTATAGCAATAAGAACTCATTGTGAGCTTTTCAACGATAATCATAAATTGTATTTATTTTCATTGGTTATAGCCAAATAAAATTTTAATTAATGAAATATTTGGATCTTACAAGGGGAAGGCATAACGGTTTGAATCCGATTTCATTTCCGACTTTTTTTTAATTTAAATATGTTGATTTATTAATACTTAATAACCTCTGATTGTAAAAAAAAATTACAATAAATAATAATTCAGTAATAGCGATAAAAAAAAAAAAAAATGAAAAGATCAGAGATTATTAGTGAAATAAAATTTTATGTACTTTTAAAAATGTGTATATGTAATTTAATAGGCGTACAAGGAAATCATGTGGTATCTCCATCAGATTTGATGAAACATCTGATTATTTAATATTAATCATCTTTTTGTAAAAAGTCGAAAATGAATTGATTTAATATGCGATTTAAGAGTAAGATAAAAGTAGTATAATATCTAACGATTATGGTTAAACTAAAGTATAATTGTTGATCCAATAAAATGAAATAGACCTCTTTAGATTCAAGAAGGGGAAGAAAAATTATTTTTAGGATTACGGGCCATGAATTCATTCAAAATTCAAAAAATATATATATATGAGGATTAATGGAATTTAAAAGCTAATAATCCTGAAAATATTCTAAAGGAATCTTGATGAAAAAGTGGAATATTAGTGTTTTGTATATATTAACTTTTTTGCTGAATGTTTCCTTACAAATGAGTATGTTTTATATTTCATAATTATCTCTCCCATTTAGAAAAAAATTCACGTAAGGAATTGATAAAATAGTAAATAATATGATATATCTTTACGTTTGTTTTATAAGCATTACTTAATTTATTTATGTCATTAAAAATTCTAAAATGATTTAATTAAACTCATGTAATCAAAATCAGACCAATAATGAAAAAAGTACTTCGTTATGAATAATATTTTATTTTGGATTGAAAAAAAGCAAAAAAATAGCTAGGATTTGAAAAGAGATTTCATTTGCCTAATAGTGTAATATCATCACGTGAATCGGGAAGGACACCCAGTGATGTATCACTGATGAGTTGAATGTAGTTGTGACCTAGATAGACTGTACTATTCCGGTAGAGCGGTAGAGGCGACTGTTCACTTAACAAAATAAGTTCCTTAGAAACTGTATTTCAGAATACTCAATACATAATTAATTAATTCACAGAATTTTGCACAAATAGACATAAAAAAAATTATTTTTTTAAATAGATTTAAATATATGTTCGATAATGTTATAATATAAAATACTATACGTATATATTCAAATCAAATTACGTATATTGCATTGATATCAAGTGAATTTAAAAAAGTCAGTTTCTGTCGTAGAAGTTTTTATATTCTGTATTAGCTCGAAAATTACATTTCTTGATTTTCCAGGAAGTTAGAATTTAGCTCACATATTGCATTTAATTTGCACTGTACGTATCTAATTTAAAATTAATTAAAAAGTTGCATTTTATTCAGAAAACATTTATGAAAATAAGGGATGCACAAACTGAATGGATTAACAGAGAGAGAGAGGAGTGCTTATATCCCAAAACCTTTTTAATATATATGCTGAAGATGGATAAAAAAGTACGTTTTCTAGAATACATTAAGCAATTTGTGTAAGTGGAAAAGAAATATATGAAAATATAACATTGTATTTTTTTTTTAAATTTACATTAGAAAAAATTAACGCGGAATATGGAATGAGAGAAAATAATAAAACGAAAATAATGATGATAGGATAAATAAACCAATGAATGACTACAAAAAGAGAGAAGAATTGCACAAATAAAACAGTATAGGTACTTAGATTAAATGTCAAATAGGTAATTTTGTAGCACAGAAGCTAATTTTCTGTTAACATTGCAATGTTAAAAGAAAATTGAAAAAGTAAAAATGAAATAAAAATTAGAATAACAAAGGCTAAGGAAGTGTTTAATAGTAGCAAAATTGGAATTGGATTTGAAGAAGTCTCTTGTGAAATATCATATTTTTATTCTTCTGTTTTTCTACTTCCTTGTACGAGGTAAAGAAAGTATTGCGATCGCGAAAAATTTCGGTTTTCATATTTAAACGGAAATATTCATTTTGACCATCTCTGAATCGATTTTGAATAGTTTCAGCGTGACATCTGTACGCGCGTATGTATCTCGCATAACTCAAAAACGATTAGTCGTAGGATGTTGAAATTTTGGATTTAGGACTGTAACATCTAGTTGTGTACCTACCCTTTAGATTGCGATCGACTGGACCAAACGTGTTCAAAAAATCACAAAATCCAAAAAATTTGGATTTTGGAATTTTTCTTAACTGTAATAATAATCCACATTTTGAGAGCTTTTCAACGATGTATCATAGGTTATACTTATTTTCATTGGTTCCAGAGTTATAGCCAAGTAACATTTTTATTAATATTTTTGGATCTTACAAGGGGAAGGCACATTGGTTCGAATCAGACTTCATCTCCTTTTGTCAACTTTTTTATTTTATTTAAATATGTTGATAATAGATCAGAGGTTAATAATAAACCTCTGATTGTAAAAAGGTTTTTAAAATAAATAATAATTCAATAATAGCAATAAAAAAACATATGAAAAAAATCAGAAGTTATTAGTGAAATAAAATTTTATGTACTTTTAAAAATGTATATATTAATTTAATAGATGTACAAGGAAGTCGTGTGGTATCCACATCAGATTTGATGAAACATCTGATTATTTAATATTAATTGAAAATTATAATTTAGAATCGTATTATTTTTAGTTATGCATTTCTTTCAATCTACTTGATAGTAAATATCGCTATAAAATTTAGTAACCTTCTTCTGTTTTCGTTTTCATTTTGTTGATAATTACATCATTATAATTTTAAAAAAACATAGTATTAGATAGATATAAGACTTACATTTATTTAAAGAGTAATAAAGCGACTTTTACTCTAACCTAATATTTCAGGTAAGATTATTTAATTAATAACTGTTTAAATATTTGATGTTAATAAAAACTAATATTTCAGCAATTTTGTAACTGTCCACTTAATTAAAGAATTGGAGGATCGTGTCTCACTTTCAAATGAATTAAGTTTAGATGAAGTCCAGCAAAAATGTTTATATGTAATTTAATAGGCGTAGAAGGATGTCATGTGGTGTCCATATCAGATTTTTTTCTTTTTTTGTGCGTTGCTTTATTTACAATCGGTTTCCTGAACGATGACACTATAAGTAAATTGTACAGACTAATAATGACGTGAAAGGGAGGCATCCGGTGATACCTTCCAGGTCAATATAAAGGTTTAAACAATGTTTAATAACAGTAAAAAGTATAACGAATAAAAATATAATTAAGCGTAACAAAGTACAAGCAATTCGATAATTAACTGTGAAGAACCAAATAAAGAAATTAAATAGTAACATAACTTAACATAAATATTGAAAACAATAAACGGTTAAAAAACAGGACAAGCAATTCAGTATAAAGAAAATTGTCACAAGACATACATGAGAAAAAAGAAGACATATAACAAATTACCACCGGTCACATATAAGAAACAAAGTTAAAACCACGAAACTTAAACAATTCATAAACAACAAAACAAAAGAATTCATATTACTAAATTAAAGTAATTCATAAATAATATCAGAAACATTTCATTAAGAAAAGGGTGTTATTCAACCCACATGCAGCCTCTTTAGTCGTCTCACATCTTCACTATTATCCAAAAGGTATTTATTTCTGTATAGGATGTAAAATATTAACTGTAAGAAAAGAGGGAAAAAGAAAGGTTAATGGCATTGAGAAGGTTGGAAAAGATTAAATTGAAAGTAAAAAAGTACTAGAAAATTGAACAAAAATTAAAGTAAAATTTAAAAAGCTAAACTGGCTGAAACAAATCATAAAAAGTAGAACGATTTAAAACAGTAGTAGAAGGTTCAAAGAAGCGAGATCGAAAAAGATAAAACATCTAAAAGGATGGTAAAAGAAATCTATTAAGAATTCAAATGTTTAGCTGTAAATATGTACAAATGGTGAGGTACATAGTTCAAAGGACCTATCTCAGGACAAATGATGATTACATTTATAACTAAGAAAAAAAAACTTTTTTTTAACATGTTTTATTAAAGAAGTTAAATCCTATGAATCTTCCAATCGAAGAGTTATGATTTTTATCACCAAATATAATTCCATTCCAAATTTTAAAGGATTAATGGAATTTTTATAATATTTTTTTATATGGCCGTGACACTCTCTGGTGACGGTATACATTTGTCAAAAGGAAAAGCGGATTTTTTCCTGTTGACAAACATTCAGAATTCTTTTATAGTTATTGTGTTTGATCATATTCTTATTAACTTGCATAATCTTGTAAATTTTTGCAACGATTCATCGGTTTTTTGGAATATTTTTAAGCAATTTTCTTAATTCTGGAGGGTACTCTTCATAAGATTTTTTTTTTGTTGACTTTCCTGTTCGATTGTTTATTTTATTCCTGGGTCAAGAGTGTTAAGGGACGTCTATTACGTAGGTCTTAAAAACCAGTGTTTAACCTTTATAAAACCCATAGACTACTTTGGTAATACAGTGTTGTACAAAAAAAAATTAAAGAATCATTATAAGTAAAATTATAAATAAAATTTAAGATTTATTCTATATTTTAGTCGTTCAAACGATGTGAATTTATTTTTAATTTAAAACGTGCATTTTTATTGTTATTTTTAACGTGAAATTTTTCAGAAATAATTTCATTCAAAGAAAGCCCTTTTACTTTCCTGATATAATAGATATGTAGTTATGCTGCAAGAAGGAAAGTAATCAATCATTCGGTAAATTAATCATTCATTCAGTTTTTACTCAGACCTCTTGCAATGTCCTCCTCAAAAATCTTCTTTACCTCCTTTTCCTCAAGCTTCTCTAAATTCCATCGATTCATCTGACACCTTTTCTTCAGTTTTTAAACCCCAATCTACATTTCTTTATCAGTAAATTATGGTCGCTATCAATATCTGCTCCAGTGTAAGTTTTGCAGTCGACGAGTTGATTTCTAAACCTTTGGTTAACCATGATATAATCTATCTGATACCTTGCAGTATCACCTGGGTTTTACCATGTGTATATTCTTCTATTATGATTATTAAACTGTGTGTTGGCAATCACTAAATTCTACTTCGTGCAAAACTCTATTTTTGCATTTCTCGACGTTTAATGACCCAAGGACCGTAAAAAAATTAAATTGGGGGATAATGTTCATACGTACGTGTGTGTTTGAAGATTAATAACTTTCGGTTGGATGAGCCGATTTTGATATGACTAGTAGTGCAAGTGGTCCAAAAAAATACTTTAGGGACAATATAATAAGGAAGAAAACATTTTTTAAAAATATCGATTTTTTTTTTTTTAATTTTAAACTTTTTTCATGTGTGATTATTTTTCCACTATATAGAATAATAATTATCTAATACCAGGAAAGTATTATAACTTAGTTTTCAACTTTTCTTTTATTAATTTTAAATTTTTAACACAAGTTTATTTTTTATTATAATGCAATGTCTTGGTTAAGGTTTGGGGTCAATATCTCCAGGAGGGCTAGGTAGTAATAATAAGTTTCTTTGTGGCCAGTTTTCACAAAATGATGGTAACATAACCCCATTTTATAATAAACTCAGTACCTGCGTAAATTCTTATATTACCATTAAAAAAAAATTACCCCAAATTTCCCTCTTTACTCTAAAGTCGGAAAAAAAATTTTTTTTATTCTATATCTTTTTGAAACGTGCATTTTTATTGTTGTTTTTAACGTGAAAATTTTCATTCAAAGAAAACCCTTTTACTTTCCTGATATAACAGATCTACAGTTATGCTGTAAGAAGGAAAGTATGGTAATCATTCAATAAATGGGTATGGTTTTTTTTTTATTTCTCGACGTTTCATGACCCAAAGACCCCAAAAAACAAAAAAAAAAGTTGAGGAATAATGTTCATACGAATTTTTTTATATCTTACTACGCATAGCAGTAATGTAGGTGGACAAAAAATATACTTTTGGAGCAATTTTGTGGGTAGTGGAGCAGAAAAAATATACATAGAATTAAAAAATTTTTTAAACTCATTTCATGTATCATTATTTTTCACTGTATAAGAATAATTATTATCCAATGCCAGGAAAGCATAACTTTGTTGTCAGCATTTTTTTTTACTAATTTTAAAATTTTAGTAATAATAAAAATTAGTTTTTTTAATAATTATATTTCAAATTTCTGGTGATGTGGAAAGTATGACAAAAAAAGACAAAACCGTTTTCTGACCTACAATTTACTTTAATGCGTGTTCGAAGTTTTTTGTAACAATTTTTTTATTTTTTATATATCTTTTAACCTACTTAATTCTATTGAAAAATATTTGTTTTAAATAGCAAAATTTGTTCATGAAATAAAAAAATTAAATATTACAACAAAGTTTATTTGTTCCGTTGAAAAATATTTATATTTGAATTCAAAAAATGTTGCGAGTTAACGTTCAACAATTAGATTGATTCGGCGAGATTAATTATTATTAATCTAGGGATGAACTTCACTGTTATAAACAAATTATAGATATAATCTTTTTTAAGGGTTTAAAATTATTAATTAAAAAATATGTTTAAAGAAAAAATTACCGTATATTTGTAAAACAGTGTAAGATTGTTACGTAATAATAATCCAATGATTACGATATACTATCGAATTTAATTATTACTAAATAATTTTTTTACGTAAATGTTTAGCCTGGATTAATCAACAATCTTATAGATTAGAAACGCTAAAATTATTTATGTACAAAAATATTTATTATATAACAAAAAAAAATTAACATGTTGAAATTATTAAACGTATTTGAATATATTTAAATTTGTTTAACAACATATGGCACGTAAGGCCTTTTCTGTAGATGAAAAAAATAAAACGAGAAGTTGGTGGCCTTGAAAGGTCGTTGATATGGTCTCTTAACTGTGTCGAGCATGCTAATCGTTACTATGATTATATTATATCTATAATAATTATTTTAATGATTATATTAATTTTAATTAACGCGTTAATTTTTTTCTTAAGATTAATTTATAACTTTCGTTGAAGTATTTAATAACAATAATAATATATTCGTTTTAATATGAAAGTAACATATTAAATAGATTAAAATAGTAGTATTAGAAAAATTAAAAATAATAATAGTTCAGGAAGATTAAATCTGTTTTTAACTGGAATGCATGAGTATGTGTGTATGTGTGCTTGTTGCATTATTCGCGGTCATGAGAACGCATGGTCGATCGGCGAGAGAATACAGCGGCTATGTGGATCGAATCGTTTGCCAGGGAAGAGAGAGTATTTTGGGAGTATATTTAATTAATAGTCACAACAGGCATAAACAACTTTCAGCTTCTCTTTTCTACTTCGTATACTTCTTCTTTTTCTTCTTGTTCTAACCTATTTTAATTGGAGCATGAGACGACAGTGCAAGTGTTTAAACAAAAAGTACAGTCGAACAGTTGTCTATCTCGTTTGTATTAAACCATGTGGTGGGGATCGGTAGGAGGTACTCGACAAAGGAGACTGTAAAAACAAGTTGCATTTCTCGCTATGAACGACGGAGTTTACCGATCGGCTACGATGATATCCGAATAGGATGATGTGAGTCAGTAGGCCAGTGTAAATCAGTCAGTCGGTATACGTTAGCCGGTGTACGAATGTGTATGATACTTACGTATTAATGATAGAGACCGCACCGTTTATATATATTTATGTGAGTGTTTTGTGATAAACTTGTGCTGTGTTATTTGTTTGTTGCGTGGGGGTGTTTTTAAGTTTTTTATTTTTGTAGCTTTTTAAAGCTACTTAATAAAACATGATGGAGGCACCTTTGGACTTATCGGTGGCCTCTTCCGGCACAAATAATATCAAATTGGAATATTGTACGGACGATTCGGAAGATTCTGATTCACATGGAGGTGGACCAAATTGTAAAGCTTATAAAAAATCTCTTATGAAAAGATATTGTGAGTCTATTATAATTTATTTATTTTTTATAATTTTATTTTAATTAATAATTAAAAGGATAAACACTTGCCATTTATGCATGCAGATCCCTCCATTTATTTACATTCAACAGTTAATCTAAATATTAATTTTTTTATTATTAATATTTAACACATCTTTACTAATCTTAATTCTATTATGAATTATGAAAAAAATAACCAATCAAATTATTATTATTCAGTTTTTAAGGTTATATTTTACATAAGAATAGCAAACTTTAAAAGGTTTTTTCTTATATATTACGTTTTTGTTTTAACTGCTAACAACAGTTTGATTCCTTATTAACAACACGATTTAACTTTGCTGTTATTTCATAATAAGTACAAAAAATCCGTTCAATTATTTAATGTTAAAAAATTATTATTATTGTTAAATATTTACCTGTATTCACTACTTATTTTTCTTATCATAGAATAAATATTTCATTATAGTTATTACAGTTTAATTACTATTTTCAATTAAAGAAAACAAAAAACTATTGACATACCAATTTTTTTTCAATTTGTAAAATGAGTAACATTTTTATTTAAATTCAACTTTAGAAATGTTTTTGAAATTCTTATTATTCAATAATAAAGTAATTTTGACTTATTTAATTTTATTAATGATTAAATCATTTACAAATCAGTTTGGGTGATAATTTAGAATTCTTTTTCTACATTTAACGATTTCCCCGTTTTTTGTTGTTACTTTACTAAATTAACTGATCTACATACGTTCATCACTGACCTTCCTTAACATTGCGTGCATGTATTATGTGTGTGATATCTTTCTTGTAAATTAAATTTTAACTCGTTATTTACTAATTTGTTTTTAATCTTTTTAAAATATAGAAAACAATTTACGTCCTTGAATATCATTTAAATTACAGGTTCCTCTAAAAAGATTTTACTTTTTAGCTTATTTCTAATCGGTGAATAGATAGTACGGTGGAAGGGAGAAAATTCTTGTATAAATTATACATCTCCACTAAATCTGTTAACGTTATTGTATATCAATCCTAGACATTTTTAATTTAATTTAAAATTTTCTGTGCTATAAAATTAATTATGTAACATATGATAATTAATAGACATTATTTTTTGTTTTGATCGTTGAACGAGTTCAGTATAAATTAACTTCCGTTTAAAATATTTTGGATTCAGTTCAAGGAATAAGCTTTTTGTTAAGTTTTTCCGGGTTTTTTTCTTTTCCTTATACTGTAGTATGTTTGTACTAATGAAATGATATTTTTAATCTACGTAGTTATTTGTTTAAAAAAAATAATGAAAATTTTATTAGTTTTGGATTTAATGCTACAATATTATACGGATTTTATATTACACGGATAATATATATATTATTGATTTACAATTAACTTCACAGACATTTACATTACTGTTGTAATCCACAAATGTTTGAACATTAGTTAAACCAGTAATGTTTGTTACTGGTTTAATGATCATGTATGTTTCTCTCCTTTTTTTATTACGATCTCAGATATCCTTCTATATTATCTTAACAAGGAACTTGAGATTTAGGACTCTATAATAGGTGAAAATATGCTAGATCATTGTCAAGATTCGAACCCAAGACCAGACGATTTAGAAACTAACTTGCTAGTCACTGTTTAAATTTCTAAACTGATATTATGCAAACTATATTAATAAATAACATTCACATTATACTATATAATATTTACTTTTTCAAATATTTAATATTTTTTAAATATTATATTATATAATAATTACTTTTTTTTATATTTTAATAATTTACATATCCTTATAATAAAAAATTATATATCCTTTTATTTATACATCAGTTTAAAAAAATATTTAAAAAAAAAATCATTTCTTGGATTAAGGTGACATTTTTAGTCAATATTAATTTCTAATTAGCATTGGAAAACCTTATTTTACCAACGGCAAATTAATTTATCGCTTTTATAACAAATGTAACGGTTAATGGCGTTAACACTGATGATTTAGAAAAAAAGTTGATTTTGGAAAAAGTTTACCTGAGTATATTATGTTCACTTTTAAATAAGTACGCTCCTTAATCTAGTTAATTTTAATTATTAAGGAAACTTTATATACATGCATAAATATTAATAATGCTTATTATCATTTTGATATATTATTTTAATTAATGTGTAATAATGATCTCGTAACGTTGTAACTGTAATAATTGTCATTTCTTTCCTTGTTGGATTTATCCTTATTTTTTTTTATAATGAGTTATAAAATCAGTTAATGTGGTTTCCTGTTCGTAAAAGGTAAATGGCGGAAAATTTTTTAAAAGTTGCTTTTTGTTTGTACTATAAGGGACCTTTTTTTAATAAATAATATTTAAGTGCCTATTGATTTTATAAAAAATACTTTTTTAATGTGAAATTGAATATATTTATTTAATTTCTCCAATATATATTACGATGATAATTACTGGAAATGTACAACTGCGTATTAACGTTTATTTCAGAACAAATATCGTTATGTAATGTAACGCCATTAAATGTTGTTGGTTTTTTAATAATTAATATTTATGAATAATAGTAATACTCATATGTGTAAAAACGTAAAAATTTAATTTGCTTTTTATTATTTTAATTTATAAATTATTACTTAAAATAGCTGTTAGGTTGTTTTATAATAATTATTTGGCAGGTTTTCATGTAAAAATAATTTTTTTATATTTCCTTTTGTATTGGCGCCATTTTTTTCGGCTACAGTTGTACTATCTTCTCAATTTCTGGTTTCGAAAAATTTTAATTTATGTAATTTTTTAATAAATATCCTTTGTATTTTATCGAATTTCTGATACCTAATTGATTATTATCATGTTTCAATTAGCCACACGCCTCAGGAGTGGTCGACCAGAGTCTGTTACAGATTATATATTTACCGGTACATTTACATTTACATTGCAGCTATGTCAGACCTGGCAAGTCGGAACCGGAAATTTAATTTGTTTATATACACGCGCGCGCGTACACCCATTAGAGAAATGTATATCTATCCTTTATGAAAATTTTTAACATTTCATCTGGATTACCATAAAAGTCTTTTGTATCATGATTTGTTTTATTTTCTTTACAGGGGACGAAAGTTCTTTATTACAAATTATTTTATTTAACTGTTCAAAATCTAATCATATGATTTTTATTTTTGATGATATATTTTTATACTCTGAATGTTTTCTGTTATTTTTGTGTTTATTAAGTAGCCTAAATATAAATTTAAGAATGTATTAAAAAGAATGTATGCGCAGACAGACACGTGCTTGTGAAATTAATTTCTTTCTTAACTTATCTAAATATTTAAACTTGATTTGTTAAAGCTTTAGAATAATACCGCCATTTAAAATAAGATAATCAGTAATAACTTTTCTACTTATGTGTACCTCTGTTAATTTTAAGCATATAAATTTCACATTTAATTGCTTTTTTATTATATCATAAATTCCCTTTTTTTATTATTATCTTTATATTTATGCTTAGGGTTTTATAGTAATCTAATTTTTATTTTAACGTGATTTTTATATGTTTTAATCGATATACAATAATATTTCCGTTTTGTTTTTCTTTAAAATAATAGAACCAATAAAAATAAAAGGAAGAAACTGTAATAAACATTAATACAAACTGGAATTTTTGGAACGTAACGAATCATTCATATATGCGACGTTGCGATTCGTTCATTTCTTTCCCCCTCCATATTTTTTTTTTTACCGTATTATAATACTTAACAGTGTTTGTACTGCTACCTTGATGCAATAAGTGTCGTAATTTTATTTACTGTTCAATCACGTATGCATGATTCCTTAAATTATCTTTTTTATTATTATTAACTTACTTGCTGCTTGTTTAATAGATGTTACTTAAAATGAAATTAAGAAAGGCTAAAAAAAGAGGTTATGTTATTTTTCTGTAAACAAAGATAATTTTGGATAAAATATAAGGGAAATTTAATAATGTTAAATAATTGATAAATAAAAAGAAAGGATGATAAAGAAGGGTATGGACAGAGGTAAACAGGAAATAATCAATGTTGAACTTCCTGTAACCAGAGCATTAGTATATAAAGCTGATTTTAACGACTAACTGAACCTATTTAATATATGTTTGAAATCAGAGTTGACCCACTTAACTATTATAGTGGTGGGTCGTTATTAATAGTAATATAATACTTTAACCTTTCAACTATTTATTGGTTTGTTATTAAATTAATAACCGCTTTTAATTGAATAAGTCTTGTCTATTTATTGTTCTTTTTTATCATTTTTCTTCATATTACGATAGGTGTTTACGTAATTACGTAATTTGAGAAATACGCAGGATGAATCTTGCTTATCTTTAAAAATATATTTACATTTAACTCCCTCCTGCTATTTAAAAATTAAATAAAAAAAATAAATAAATAAATAAAATAGTTTTATTTTAATGTACTCAATCCTATTAAAAAAATAAAAATTATTGTTTCATAATTTTTTTAAATTAAAACGATACTTCAACCCCGTTTACCGGTTATGATTAATTGTAGTTTTTTGTTTTCTGATAATTGCTAAGAATGTATATCTTTTTATTCGTAAAATTATTTTATTTTGAAGATTAAAAAAATTATTAGTGAAAAACTAATGCTTTTTTTACTTTTAATATATGGAATATATTTTGTCAAAAATATCTCAACGGCCAAAAAAAATTATTAATTATCCATCGAGAATAATTGTTTTTAATAACCTGTTGAGATTCTTTTGTAGAAAAATAATCAGGGGAAAAAGATTTAATTATTTAAAATATGAATAAGGTTACATTTTCGGGGGATTAGACTATAAGTTTACATTATGTTAGATTAAAAGTTGATAACCGAAAAAGTGTATAATAATTCAGGTATAAAATCATTTCATTGCTTAATATAATAAAATAAATTCTTAAGTTACTGGTAAGTACATTAACATTAGCTGTTCTGTAAATATGCAGTGTTATATATTACTGAGGAATTATTTTTTTATAATTTTTTCTTAATTAGAATAGAAATATAAATACGTTGGAATTTCCATATTTTTTTTTTTACGCGTTTGTATTAATGTACCGTTCTTCCTGTGTTTTTTTTTATAGCTAAATATTAACATAAGTTTTCCTTATATTTCACAAGGAAATATTTATTACCTTGTCAGTTTCATGTGGATTTTTATGTTAAAAAATGGATTTATTTACCTTAGTATTTAAGTGTTAATTATACATTTCTATCTAATTTAAATAGTGATTAAAAATAATATTTATGTAAGTTTTTTTTAAAAAAACCTAAAAGTAAAATTATTCATAAATTTTTACCGATTTGATATTATTATTATTTTGATAATATTTCTTTACGCTGTTTATTTATTTATTGATATTTTTTTTTCTAGATGAGGATTTAAATTTTACTTATTTAAAAATGTTACGTGTTGTTATTTCATATGTAAAATAATGTTGTTGCCAGTTACTGTAAGAAGACACAGTTGTGTGACATGATATATCAGATTTCATATAATTTCATTTGTCTTACTACGTTTTGTTGAAAGGTGAACCCTTATATTCTTAAAACATAGGCATCTATATATTTAAATTGTAAAATTTAGGATGATTTTTTTTTCTTGCATCGTAAATAATTATAAAAACCATTCAATTGTATCCTTTGACAAACCTTAGTAGTTTGATATGTTCTTGTATAATTATTCGATTACTTTTTAAAAATCTAATTTAAAAAAAATCTTAATATAATAAAACTCTAAAACATCATTAAATAATGTAATAATAATAAAAAAGTAGTAGTTTTAATGCTTTAAATTTTCCGTAACTAATACGTTTATCAACTATTCTGTTTATTATTAGTAATGTTGATTTGCCTCGTGTTGTATATAATCCTTTTAGCTTTATCATGTCAATTCGTGTGATTAAACGCGTCTTCGCTATTTTACCTTTACACGTGTGTTTACAGTTTGGTAAATGTACACAAATATTGTAATTAGAATTGTATTAATTTATTACATTATAGCAACCCTTGTCGATTGTTTGCTTATTTTCCTATTTATTTATATTTAGTTAAACCGATTTGCGCGTCTCTGTTTATAAAACGTGCGTGTTTTTACATAATTTTACGTACATACAGATGTAAGCATATTTAATATAAAAATAGAGATTTTCAATATCACGATTGTAAATAATGTTTGTTTTTTTTTTTTAAATTTCCTTTATTAAAATGACGTATAAATTTTTAGTTTATTATTTCAGTGTAATATATCTTTAAGTCTTATAATGCTAATGCATATTGTATTAGAATCATTACAATAGTAGGCTACACAACATTTGTTTAAACAGCTTTTTTATAAAACGTAATATTTATTAGGAAAAAACCTAGAAGATTTTCTCATTTTGCGTATAAGCAAACTACTTTTACCACATTCAGATTGGTCATATGATATAATGTACTTGAAATTGATTATTTATTCCTTTTAAGGATCGTTAAAAAATGTCAAAATAAAAGAAACAAGCAATTTTTAATATTTATATTTACTTTGTATAATTATTTCAATATAATTAATACACTGTGTGAGGTAAAAAAATTTGAAAAATACCATTCAAAGTTTCCTAGTTTCCGATTATACTAAACGAGAAACCTTTTTGTAATTCAAAAAATTTTGGCGTTGAGAAATTAATTTTTGTATTCAAGTTCAAATTTTGATTACATATTTCGCGACCGAAGCCGCGATGGATATTTTATAAATTTATTATATATATGAAATTTATGTTAGTATTTATTTATATGTATTACATTAATAGAATATATAATGATAATAATAAAACAAGTATATAGTGAATATGACTAAGAATGAAATAATAGTAGTAATAATAATAACTGGCGTAAAAAAATTAAACAATAAAAGAAGGCGGTCTACTTCTGGTTTTAATTTAGCGTGCGTTTCAGATTACTAAATCATGATTTTGCAGATTTATTGAGAACTCATAGTACTGAATAGTTATATATATAAAATAATAATAGTAATAAGTTTACAGCCTACTGTATTAAAATTAAGGTTATTTTTGCAAATTGAAGCTTCTTTTTATATTGAACAACCATTTCCGCTGACTGTAATTTTTAATAGGTTTTAGACGCGCTTACATTGACAAAAACACATGCACACGCACATTAAAAAATAGTTTAAAAAATTAGAACTATAGAGAGCGAGTTAGAGAATAAGTGAAAAAAATATAAATAGTCAGCAAACGTTGTCTTTCGTTTTATAAAACGACCTACTATTCAACAAAATTCCGTTTAAATTTATTTATTTGTTTATGTTAGTATTATTTCGTTAAATATTTACAATGTTTAACGTGAAATAATAAATTTTATATTTTCCTAGTATAGGTCTGTTATATAACTTTTTTTTTTTAACAGGAGACTACGTATTAATATTATCACACAATACTACCTCGTATCTAATACACTACTCAGATAATAAAATTTATTCTATGTAAACTTTTATTTGAAAAAAAAAACACAAAAGATGAATTAATAACTTGTAAATATTATAAAACAGATTCTGTTTTGGATTTTTCCCGGTGTACTTGAAATATTTGGAATATTTACATAAACAAACGGCTAGTACTGGATGTCTGGTAGATAGTGTAATAGTGTCGGTTGAAATTCCATCTATATTACTACAATAGAACCCCTGCAATAAATCTGCTTTTTTTCAAACATTTTGTAAATTAAATGCCATGAAATCTTTAATTTCAGCCATAAAATCTTTAAAAAATATTCAAATTTGTTATTTATTTATACGTTATATTGGGCAATATGACGACGATTTATTCGTAAGAGTCATGTCATAATTTCCTCTATGTATTATATACATCCTTTCCTTAGTGTTTATATACGTATATGTATATACGTCACATGTATGTATATACGTAGTGTATATAATACACTAAGGAAAGACGACAATTGTGCACCGTTTATAAGACTCCATCAATACAAATCCCTATAAATGTGTGGTACTGCTGGATAGCGAATTACCTCCTGAGTGTGTATCAAACAGATTTAACACGAAGTTTTTTTTTACTGTAATATTTCAGTCATTGTATTTTACTTTTCTTCAGTTTAGAAATAAATTATTTTATACTATATTTTTTTTAAATCTTTAACCATCTGTCGCGTTAAACTCGAGGTTACATGAATTAAAGAAGAAGAAGGAATTTTTGAAATTTTCGCACGGGTTTACTTGTATTTAAATTATCTTGAGATATTCACTTTATAAGGAATTTGTATTTATAAGTAAAAATATTCAGTTTTATACAAGTACACTTATATTTTTTATTTTTTCGTATTTAATAAAAACCATTAAAATATCATTAAAAATGCTACTATTTCGAGTTAATATTTCGTAGTATTGAATATTGCGAAATCCTTAAATTGTTAAAAGAGATTTTTATTTTTTATTTTCCTAAGAAACGATAGGTTGACGTCCAATTAAATTTAATTCTGAAGAAATTTAGAAATTTTTGGATGAAAAGTAGAAACAATATTATTCCATCACGGAGGTCGCCATTAATTTATTGAAAATTGTCCATTGATGTTTGAAATATATGAAAAAAAATTAATGATTACGTAAAGTTAGAATATAAAAATTTTATCAAACGTTAATATATTAGTTACAATTTTCATACAAAAGTAATAATTTGCATGTTCAACATTCGAATTAAGCTTTTTTTTTGTTATTAAATTCATCAAGATTAAATTAACGTAAAACTGATAGTTCTGGTACCAAGTTAAAAAATATTTTCAGCTGGCCTAGCCAGTTCGGTTTCCTTTACCCGTTTTTTTTTTTTTTTTTAGTGGTAATCTGTACGTAATTTTCAAAAGATAAAATTTCACTTCTTACACATAAAGAATAAAGATAAAACATCACTTTGCAGTTCTTTCGTTTCTTTGAAAGAGAATGAACTATTAAAATGTAACAGAAGTTTAAGTTTTTTATTGTTTAAATTCTGTTATATATTTCAAGTATTACAATAATACTTGTATAATTTAAATTTAAATTTATATAAATTCTTTTGAAGCAGATAACCTAATTTATCAACATTTATTTTAATTTTATTTATTATTTTATGTAAATAACTTCCGTTAAACGTCTATAATTTATCATTTATTTTATTTGAAATAATTTGAAAATTATTCCGACAGTAGTTTATCGTATTTTGTAATATATATTTTTTTCTTACTATATCATATTAAAGATAAAAAAAACTTATTGTAATACCGTGGGGGTCAGAATTTATTCGTATGTGATTATGTGACGATTTGCAAAAATTAACATGAGTATTGTTAAATTAATTTAGGCTTATTTACTTATTATTGACGTCTCTATGTTATCTCGACTGTATTTAACACTTTTTATTTCCATTATATTTAACTAAAATATAAATTAATTGTTATAGATGATTGTTAGAATATATTTATATAATAATATTAACCAAAAGGAAAAATTAACTATTTGTTTGTTTGTAATTAAAAAAAAAAGTTGTTTATTAGAATAAAATGTAATTTTAATTGTTAGTTTACACGCGCGCGCGTGCATATACTCTACACATTTTTTTTTACTTATGATTTATGTAGATGGACTAAATCCAAATTATGACACGTTAAATTTTAGGATGACGTCATTTATTGCCTTGAAAGTTAAAAGATGCTGTATTGTAAACAGTATCTGGCGTTGTATATAATTCTAATTAACCTATGTATGTGCAGATGAGAGTTCTGTCGATTTACATTTATTTGTGTTCATTCTTACTTGCTTACCTTATATAATTATTTTTTATCACAGTTATTACTAAACCTTTTGTAGCGTACTTTATTGGTACATCGAAAAATCCTCCATTCGGTCGGTAAAGCGTTATACCCAGAATTCCAAACTCATAGTTGTTCATGAAAAGTAAAAATTCTGTATATTTAAAATTTTTATTCGTTGTAAAATAAATAACGGAGAAACAATTAATATTATTTACTTGACTTGCGCTGAAGAAATTTATAATAAACTATATTTCTTCATTCAGTAGTCCCCCTGTTATCCGTCCCCCTTTTAACCGACTTTCCAGAAACGAACCTCTAATTTTTTTATAAAATAATAATTTTCCAAATTATTTTTTATAATTTAGTTAATATGATTTAATGTAATTAGTCCCGCATGCAAAAGAAAGATGTTTATTAAATGTAAAATACGGTACACACTTTTACACATGACATTATACACTACTGTATGGTACCATGTCTAACCCGTTTACTTCCTCAACTAACCTAAACAAGCAATTTTCGCTGTAGTCTCTCACGCATTAATTTGACAACATCGATACATTAAAAGGTTTTATTTAAAAACTTTTTCAATATGATGATGTCATAACTGCGTTGTAGTCTCGAAGTGAAGTCTCCTAAAATCATCACATCCGTTGATATAAAGTGACGTTTATAGAGTGAAAAATTATTTTGTACAGTACGCACTGTGAAGAATAACCGCTTAAGTAAAGGAGATACAATGCGTAGATTACTTTGTTCGCGTACGTTAAATTTTAGTTTAAGTTCAGTACAGTTCAGTAATCTGTAAGATTCCCTTTTATTTTTGTCTATTCAGTATAGTGTAGTGAGTTTGTTAAGTACCGATAGGAGCAAATTTTTTAGTTTTAGGTAACCTTTAAAATTCCGTACGGTTTACTTTTTACCTGTACTTACAGTTATGAGTTACAGAAGAAAAGATGAGGTAGTTTCGATCGAAACTAAACCGAAAACGTTAGAACTAATAATGGTCGATCGGTAAAATCAGCAGTATTAGATTTAGGTGTCTGTGTAACAACGGTTAAAGATTGGAAAAAGCCGTTCACAGATTAAAGAATATTATACGCGGTAAGGCAGTCAGGTAGTTCTTTAGTTGAGGTGTACCTTAAAAAGGTACACCTGGGCCGGATCCTGCAGTTAAGTATTACACAGCTCAGGGGATTGTCCTTTACTCTAACGGGCCTCCACGTCTCGGCCTCTCGGTCGGATCTCACTTTGCGCCCGCCTCAAACCCCCAGAGTAGGATCCACCAAGCCCGGCTATGCCGTCCCTGGGTCCCCACTCCGGGAGCCGGGACTCGGTCTTTTTTGCTCGAGGGTGCGAGAGTCTCCGAGCCTCATCGCTACCGCCCACTTGTGCAAGCACGTGCGAACGGCAGCTCCGCAGAGGGCTGTCCCTCATCAACGAGCCTCCCGACCCTTCTCTTGAAGAACCCTCAGGAGAAGGATCGGGGGGGCTTCGTTATTTAAAGAACAATTTCATCACGAATCTGTAAGTAAAACAACAAGTAAGAAAATTTTCCTGAAAAAGTTGTGCTATTCGTAGACGATGCTTCGTGTCGTTATTCTTCCGACGAGCGTGCAGGAGACAATATTAATGCTGAGTTTCTACCGCGTAATGTTACATCCTTGATCCAACATATGGATCAAAGGGTAATATCCATCATACTTTACTTTTTAGTTAGCGATAATTATATACGTAAATATATATATTCGATATAGGGTCTTTTTTTTTAATTTCGCCACATAATCATGAAGTTTGTCACTGGGATATGGAAATGGAATTTTTTATGAAAATTAGTCGTGCTGTTGTTACAATATTAGTACAAAAACTTAAATATTGGTTAGTATTGTACAAAAAATATCACCTGCAGTATCTCATTAATAAAAAAGAATTCTTCGGTTTAACCGACTTAGTCGGTAAAGCGAAAAAGTCGGTTAACAGAACTACTGTACAATGGTGTAAAATAAGATTTTGAATAATCCCGATTTTTTTTTCCTTTTTGGAAATATTGGTTTATAAATGTGATGTTACAGGAAAAGTTTGAAAATTAGATGCGTTAATAAAATGTAAAATGAAGAAATTTTACGACGAATAACTTTAGTCAAAATACGTTGGAAATATCTATATATATTAAAACAATAAAACTTTCAATTCGGTTATAAATGAATGTATAAAAGGTAAAAATTATTAAGGAAGACAATATTGTAATAATTACTAACGATGTAGGCCAAGTGTATTGAGGTTAAAAGAATAGCACAAAATTGAAAGACAATTATATTAATATAAAACCAAAAAACTACCTCTGAGTCAAAAAAAGCAATAAAGACCTTACAAAAAAATAATAACTATAGTGAAATAAAATCGTGTTCGATACAATACTATAAAATTTGCATTTTTTTACAATCTGATGGATCCTTAACATCTATAACTCTTGGTATAGAATCGTAGAAGTAAAGCAAAAATGAAATTTCAGTGACCCAAAACTACGTTTATTAATCGAGTTCCCACGGATCAGTGTAGTAATTAACGTTGAATCCAGGTTTTTAAAGTGAATTTGACCGCAGGCATCAATTTCACTTAAAAGGTAAATAAGTAATAAATATCTGTTTTCTTTTATTATAATACACAAGATTATTCTTTGTTTTTGGAGATAAAGTAGTGGTAAAAATAAAAAGCCATACTATTACTCTATACAGATTAATTAACTAAAAAAAAATGTCGTAGTAATATTTTGATAAATGTTGAAAAAAAATTTTCTTTTGATTAATCCGATTGATGTGCTAGATTCTGTTGTTGCTTGGCAAGTCTTGTATCAAAGATATGCACAAATACACAATGATAGCTTTAAAAGACCTGATTCAAGAGGAGAAACGGAAAAAGCTGTGTTTCCAGTCCTTCCAATACAGTAGATGTCAAGTAAGGTGACAACAATGTGTCTTATTCACTTCACTTCTTTTGTATAAGTCTTTTGTACATATATATATATATATAAAATTGGCGTGATGGTTTCGTTCGAATTTCCCATGCCATTACGGTAAGGAGGTCACTTGTATAAACACTAGCTTCTCTTTCAACTCTTTCTTATTAGACAGCCTACCTTAGTTATCAAGGCCAGCAGTGAAAACATCACTTTCCACCACCATCGTCACTTTTCATTTCTTTTTATTTTCTCTTACTTTTATTCTGTTTATTTATAACCCTTTCTTCTTTTTACCTTCTGTTCTTCTGCATGTATGTGCATATAAGTACATATAAATTTTTCAATCACCATTTTGTAGTTCTTTATCTTTCTATATATATATATATATATATATACATTTTTAAAAGTTCGTTAACCTTCACTTCCTTTATACGTTTTTGGATTTAAAACTATGTTATCCCTCCCACTTTTTTCACTTATTTCTATACAATGTAAACTTTCCTCTTTCTATTATTTTTAATTTCTTATTAATTCTACTATATATTTTCACTTTGAAATAGTTTATACCTGCACGTTTACGATGTATTTTGATGTTTTATGTGTATGTTACCTTGATAATTTTTTTTTTTTTTAATTTATGTTCTTATAATGAACGATATTAACTGTAATTTTGCGATAAGAAGTTGTTAGAAATTTATCTTTAATTTTATAATTTATTTACTTTTTGTAATAATTTTAGTCTTTAAAAAAAATAATAAAGCAGTAATTTAATTTATTAATTTAATGACCGACTTATTTTTTTTTAATTGAAATTTTATTTAACTTTAGTAGTTTTTAATAATATAGCAGATTTTTAAATTTGTTAATAATTTATTCCGTAATTCTTTTTTTAGATAAGAACTGAATTATAAATTAATTTTTTTTCCTCAAATTTTTATTTCATTTTAATGACCATTTGAAAACAGAAAAAATAATAAGTTATAAATTTAGTTAATTTTGATGCAATAAAGAATTGTTCTGGTCGGTATTTTGATAAAATAACAAGATAATAGTTTTATCTCATATATTTTTATAACTTTAAACAATATATTGAAATTTATAAAAACTACAATGTTATACTTAATTCATTCGGTTATTTATCACCAGAAAGTTTTATTGTTATATGTTAATTGAAAAAAAAAAACAAATTAAGATTTTGGTGACCCTATATATTTGTTGATGACGATCGTCAATGTGAAAATTATTTAAAAACATTTTTTTAAGTAACGATAAACCGATAGAAATTTTATAAATATAATCTGCATGCACTATTGCAGAATTCAGAATAAAAAATAAAACAAAATCGTTCCCAGACCATAATCGGCCAAACCAGCACAGATTGCACCCTGGAATATATAAATTTTACTGTTAGTCGACATTTTACTGTTAGTCGACAGGATAATTATCTATATTTATGAAAAACCCTCCATAGTTACATAAAGTCAGTATTTATCAACCGTCTAATAGAAAAAAAAAGTCAAATAACTAATACTGGTAATATTACTCTTATCTCTCTCTCTCTCTCCCCCTCTCGCACGTGCGTACACACCCACCGTGCGCGTGTGTATATATATATATATATATATAAAACACTATATCTTAACAAACTTGAACATTATGAAATATATACTGGGGGGTACAAGTCAAGATTAATATATTAATATTTTTTACTTGTATTTAAGACCAAAATTTGTGTGTTAACAGATTTTTAATAGTGATAATAATAAGCTAATGTTGATTCGTGGAGCATTTCAAATAAAAAGTATTGAACGTCTTTTAACACCACCCAAAAATCCTTTTATAAAATAAGTCTATAATTTCAAATTTAATAGAATATTTTCCAGCATGCTCTTACTTAACTAAATAGAAAGTATTACATGTTTTGGAAATCGTTTCTTATATTGTAAACCAATCAAAATAGTTTTAATAATAAATATAACCCACTTTATACATATATATATATATATATATATATATATGTATTTTTTTTTTTTACAATGAGGACACATAAAAGCTTTGTAAAAATATATTTCCCTTGCGAAAGCAAACAGACCGAAAAAGAAAACAGGAATTCTAAAGGGATAAAAATATTCTCGAATAGTTTGGAAGGTAGGTAGATAGATCGGTAGGTTAAGAAGGGTGAGTTTAGTGAGGAAGAGGTTTAATGAAGGGCGAGGGTGGGTTAGTTTTTGTTAAAACTGGGTCAGGGTGCAGGTATTCCGCTGAAATTTCGCTAAGGGTTGGGTGGGTGGATAGGCCGACTAAAGGGGATGTTTTTGCTCGACCTCCGTTATTGTCTGCAAGGGTTGCTGTTAGATGCGCTATCATCCGCTGCTATTTTTTTTTTTTTTTTTTTTTTACTCTTGTAACAGGTTGGATTTGGGAGACCACTTGTCTCTCATTCTATTTTATTTCGTTCTGTTCTGTTCTTCAGTCTATCTATATCAATGATGACTGTTTTTATAATACTTCTACTTTTGATCAATTTTTTTTAAAGTTTCTTTTCCCTTTTTCGGTATTGCTTTTTTATATAGCCTAAATTCTTTCTTTTTTTTGTCGAATTACACACCTTTTTTTACCATTTCTTTTATCCTACCCTTTTCTATAAATTGCAATCCGTTTTTTCCCTTTTTATTTAATATGTTCTTCATTCTTAACATCTTTTCTTGGTCTATACTATGTTTAACTTGATTCCTTTTTCTTCGTACCGTTGCTATATATATTTTTTATACATATAATAGAGTGATCCAAACTCCTTTCCTTAAAATTAAAAAAAATCAGCGTTCATCTTTGGTATAAATTTTCTTTCTTTTTTTTTTTTGATTCACACTGTATCTACTCTGTATGACTAGTGTGGAGTTTTAATTTAAAATGTACGTGGGCGGAAAAGGAAATGAAACCTTTAAAAATGTGAGAATTTTAATGTTTTTTTGTTTTTTTTTATCCGATCCATATTGTATTTAGAATAGAGAGAAACATAGATTTCTTCTTTTTTCAGTTTTTCTTTACCCAAATTCTATATTATTAGTTGTTATTCTTCAATATTTTTTTTGTCGTATTATCAAAGGTATAGGATTCGAGTAATAAAAAAGAAAAACTTGTTTTAAATGTAGTCCTCATGGTATTTTAAGTTTTATTGTTAGATTATTTGTGTATTCATATAGGTGCAGTTCTTATTTTTATGCAATTACATACCACAGACTTAATTAACTTATTACTCCTGAACATTACCAAGTCAATTTTAAAAACAACAGTTAGCCAATGCCAGGTTTGTTATAGAAGATTAGGAGTAAAGTGGTTTCCTACTTTCTTCATCGAGTCAAATGTACCCGTTTCATATCAACATACAGCCGACAAAGTAATAGGTGATATTCAGTCAACCAAGTATTTTGCCTTATTTTATCACAGGAATGAGTATTTATCGAACATCATTATTATCAGTTCAGTAGGAGAGATAATTACTAACCAGCTAGAACTTAGTTTTCCTTTCTAATATTATTTTCAGTTTATATTAAAAAAACCTTCATCTGCTATTACTTCTTATTCTAATTATTATTTAGTAATCGATAAATTAACAGAATATCTTGAGTGTTACTACTGTTTCTTCTGAATTAGCTGAGACTTGGCTATTATTAAAATTTTCGTAAATAGAATTTTATTCAGGATTATATTGTCAGGAAATAATACTAATAGCAGAATTGATTTTGATTCCTATAACACGTAGAATTTTGGTAATCTATTTGGAAAAAAGGAAAATCTTGATATGTCATTTTAATAGTCATAAAAAAAACAGATTTTTAAAATCATTCTATATCAAAAAATAATTTTACGGTAAGGTCTTATAAAATCAATTTTTAAAATTACTTTTTAATAATTCCTTTCCAAATTATAGCTTTAAGTATTATTTCATATAATGATATTTGGTTATTGTATCCTTTCTAATGTTTATTACTGTAGAATTTTGTGACGAAATACATTTATAAGTCAATTAATGGGAAATTAAAATGTTTATTTTTATTTAAAATCGAAATTTGAAACTACAATTAATAGTTTTGTATGGAATGAGTGAAATCCTATTTGAACACAGCATTGCTACATACCACAATTTTGTGTATTTATCTTCTTTATTAAATCATTTAACCTACTTATTCTTTACCGTATCAAAATGAAGGTTTCTCTATTATCTTTTTTAGAAAAGTACTGTTCAAATTATTGTCGGTGTGTTTGCTCTATATATTTATATATATATTTTTTATTCTAAATTAATAATGAAAAAAGAAAATTAAAAAAAAAAGTGACATTATTATTCCCTTTATATACGGGTATATATGTATATATAAATATTAATTTAAATATAATTTATTCAAGTTTATTTTCCTCTTGATTGGATAGAATTAAGTGTAATAAGACATATTTTACTTTAAAATATTATCTTTAATAATCTCTTGGGTTAACCAGTCAACTTTAGAAACTTATAAATAAATTCACTACTAAATAAATACTTCTAAATTAATATTCACTACTAAACACTAAATATGTCTTATTATTTTATTTATATATATATATATACATAGAGAGAGAGAGAGAGAGTGATAGAGATAAGCTGTTGTTCTCAGCTTCACTACTGTAGATTTCGTATTTACCCAGAATAAGTTTTCAAATGAAACATTGAATTTTTATTAAAACGTACCATAATTTACAAGTTAATATCTTAGTGCGCATCCTGCAAATTGGTTTAGTTTTCTTTGGCGAGGACTTTGATCGTCCGGTTTTCGTTTTAGATATGCCTTTATCCTGGAAATATGGAACGGAACGGAACGCAATGATAGCGGGAGTTTGTCATCTACCTACCAATCGCAGAGCCTGGACAAATGTCCCTTGCTGCTATGTTTTTCGTTTTTCGGGCGGGTCATTATCTATTTAGTGGCGGTTACTTTTATTTTCAAAGGATTTTCAAAATTGTAGCACTTTCATTCGTGTGATGTAGAATTTAAAAAATAAAATTCCCCTTTCATTCCCTTATAAAGAATTTTCTAAAATCCTTTAGTGATTGCATACGTTATAAAAATATGTGTCATCAAAATTCACCTACCTAAGTTAAGCGATTTGAGATGTGTGCTGATGATTCAGCCAGTCGGGAAATTTTATGTCTATATATTTTAATGAAATTGGTTTTCTGTTGATCGTGTTAATGTTTTACAATTGCATTGATATACAGTTTAATTTACCATCTGTTTCTACATTCTTTTACTACAATTATTTTTCGAGTCGCTAACTGCTTATGAAATTTATCGCATTGGCTATTTTATAGAGTATTTTTCCCAAACTAACATAATCATTTTTGAAATTATTATTGTATTAAAATAAGAATTATTTTAAATGTAACAATATATATATATATATATATATATATATATATATATATATATATACTTCATATTTAACTATGATAATAATTTTATATGCTCTGTTAATTGCATCTCGTTTTTTCTATTAACGGATTAAACATTGTTTAATTCTATAAAATTAAACAAAAGTGTACTACGTCTATTCTGATAGTTACTATTATTTATAGTGAGACAGTACGAATAAGTGTCTGTTACGATAATTAGTTTTAATTGACAAAGAGTTAAATCTGTATTATTTATTTTATCGTTTTTATAATATTGTTATTATTATTCGTATTTTCAATAGTTATTTACTTTTATTCTATATATATATATTTTTTTGTTTAATATTATTTCATAGAGTAATTTGGAACAATGAAATTATTATGTCGTTTTTATATACTAAACTTTTCATCAAAACTGCAACTGGTTGTTTTTTTTTTTTTATTTTTGATGTTTATTATTAAAATAAAAAATTGTATATAGTAAAATTAATTAAAAATATAACTTTGTTGTATATTACATGGAAAAAACTTAAAAAACCAATTAAAATTAAAACTCAATTTTTTCCCAGTAATGTATTGTTTTCATAATTAAATATTCTACAATAATTAATTTCCCGTTAATTTTTCATACTTACGTATACAACTTTAGATAGATTAGATTTCACCATTAGATATAATCATAATATAACATCATCATTAGATGATATTAGTATATCTTTAGATATCATCTGATATCTGAATTGAGCGTTACATTTATATATATTTCAAATAAATTTTTGCACAATATATTTTCACGAAATATTGTAAATGGATATAGTCTACTCGTTAACCTCGTATATAGTCTACTCGTTAGCGGAAGTATATAAAGAAACATTTTATGTTGTGTACTCTAGAAATTCATACGCAGTGTCCCTCCGTTAGCTTTGTCTATCTATTACTGTTAGTATGCTATCATTTCGTCGGCTAATCGATAAGGTTATGTTATTCATTGATTTATAATTATTTTTATTTGCGTCGTAAACTTTACAATATATTTCATGAGTAAAGGATTAATTTTTGTTTAAACATTTTTTTCCAATGCCGACCTCCGTGGCGCGAGTGGTACCGTCTCGGTCTTTCATCCGGAGGTCCCGGGTTCGAATCCCGGTCAGGCATGACATTTTCACACACGCTACAAATCATTCATCTCATCCTCTGAAGTAAATACCTAACTGTAGCCCCGGAGGTTAAGCAAAAAATAAGTATTCCGATACTATCATGATAGCATTTTGTACGAGTTGGAGCTGATGAAATTATTATTAATTTTTTTTAATGAAGTTAGAGGCAGCTTTAATTTTCCTGTGAAACCTTATTAAAGGGGTAGCGTTATATATATATTCCTCAAAAAGAAAAAAATAGGAACAAAAAATAGTTTTAATCGTCTTAAAGAAAAAAAATGTAAGTTGGTTTAACAATTTGATTTTTATCTAAATAGGTGTGCTTTAGTTAAAAAATTCCGTTTTAATTTCTTGGAAGCTCGGTGTAGAAAAAAATATGCATATAATTATATTATAAAAAAGTATACCTGGTTAACAAAGAACTAATTATATTACGGGTTTATTAAAAATCTAGACCGTTATATAAAACAAACAAAAAAAAATCGATGTCAGTAAAGAAAGACAGACACCTGTATTTTATTCTGGTGCATATATTAAACACTGATTAATGAAGGGTTACTTTTTTCTACTGTTCTTCACCCCCTTCTTTAAAAAAAAAAACGGATAGGTTAAGAAAGAAAAGGAAAAGAGCAATTATAAGATTTTGGGTAGCAATAGAAAGCTGTTATGTATTGTAGTTCAAGCGGAGCACATATGGTGGTGGTAGTGCAGTATAGGGTTCCCTACATTGGCGCTTCCTTTTTTTTCTACCTTAAAACATTATTACCACCACCCGCCTATCTGCAGGTATATATTCATTCGTCCCTGACCTACCTAGAGGGTGAAATTCTTCCTCGTTTTACTATCTTTTTTTCTTCCCGTACTTTTCTTCTATCTCCCCCCACCATCATATCATTCTTTCTCGTCCTTTCTATTATATTACTTTTTATCTGCATCTGACTTTCTTTTTTATTACTTTTCTTATAGAATATTTAAAAAAAGAAAACGGTTTATGAATCTTCAACAGGTTTTTTGTTCCATTTTTTAAAATCTTGCTTAAAAAAAGAATATATATATACTTACGGTTTTATTACTTTTTTTTATTCATAGCTTTTAAAAAAAAAACTTCTTTTTGAATATATTAAGGTCGTTTTAGTTTCTTTTTTTATGATTGTTATAAAACATAATAAGACAGTTGTGGTGCATTCGTATTTCTTATTTGTTTATTTTTTTATTCACTCATAAGACACATTTTTTATGGTGTCTTTTTTGTTTTAATTCTTTCAACTTACATGTACGTGTATAATTTTTTTTAGTAGAAAAATATAATTGAAATAATCTAATTTTAATAAAACTGGTACATACAGCATTAATATTATTTATTTTTATCCGAATTTATTGGATTTTCCATGATTGTAGTTGTTTATCTTCCATTATTTTTCTTATTAATATTAAAATACACTAACACATTGTAGTAGTTTTTTTATTAAACTAAATTAATTTTTTTTTTTTTTTACTTCATAAACTTTCTTTTTAGAGTTTAATTGATGAATTAAATTACAGATCTTTATATTTCCGTAAAAAATTCAATTTTATGGACAGATTTTGATTTATTATTTGGAATCTTTCGTTGATTTATAAATGTAGAGAGAGAGAGTGCGCGCGCACACATACACACACAAAGAGAGAGAGAGAGACAGTTCGAGATAGAGACTTATTTAAAAATTAATTTAACCTTTTTAAAATTACTCAGTAAATTAATACGTCAAATAAAGTTTAATATTTTTAAATTAAAAAGAGATTTGTGTTTTGTTCAGTTTAGTACTTCGGTACTGAAATATAATGTCTACCTGCCATATATTAACAGATAAATAGACAGACAGACGGATTCGACAGTAAAGGATGATTTTTATTTTATTTTTTGTAGGACTGGTAGTTACATCAGGATGAATCAGAGGACGTATGTAGAGATAGGAGTTTTAAAACAGGGGTTGAAGGCTGGTAACGAGGGTGGTGAGTTGATTGGGGTGCGTTACTATGACAACAACGATTGATTTGCATCCGAAGCTGTATATATCCAAATATGAACCCGGAAGTGTTCCTACCAATTCCCTTCCATACCGTTTTATTATATCTGTTTTTTATTTATTTTTTGTTACATTCTCTAACTAGTGATAATGTATATTTTTTTATTTATTCCTCTTACTTATGTTTTCGTATAACTTGATTCATCCTTCTTTTTTTTTTAAACAAAGACCTAATATTTAATTAAAACTCTTAAAATATATATATATATATATATATATATATATATATATATTTATAATATTCCATATGTTTATAAATATTATATTTATTGCTGAAAAGATGGTAAAACGTATTAATAATTAATTTGGAAATTCCTGAAATTTTTATTCTTTCAAGTTATAACAGGTTGACAAAAAAAAACATCCCTTTAAGTATTAAAAGGATATTATATTTACTTGAAATTTTGTACTTAAGTATTTATTTCATAAAATTTATTTTTATTAATATCAATTAAAGTTCAATTTTATTGTAATTTCACAAAATTAAAAAACACAAGTTTGTGTACAAATTATGTTAGAGCTGCTTTCTCTGAGGGTATTGATACTTACTACAGTCAGTTTGGTTATCAGATTGAAAGCACCATATAAGGTTGAATGTTGCCTGTATTTTGGCGTGCAACAGAATATTCGAAAAAAGTTAAAAAAAAAAACGAGAAAGCATTTTTCATTCTCACTTTGGGTAGTAAAGTATTAAACAAGTTTTATATAAAAAAATAATAATTTCTTTTTTCAATACCATATGTTGTATTATTATTATAATTACTAGTTTTATTGATGGCTCTAATGTAGCATTTATTGTTGAACGTAATGTAGGTCAAATCAAGAAAGTTGTATGTAATACCACAAAGAGTTAACAAAGAAAGATGATTTCACCTCGTAGTGGTCAATGTACCTAACCAGAAACGGTCACTTTAGTCGTTTCGTTGTTCGGTTTGGAAGACGGTTAACCGGAAATGAGTCTTTATCCTCTAAATTCACCTGTTTTTTATATTCAATTCAATATATCTTTCTCTTTTTCCCATTTTTTATTTTCTATTTTATTAAAGGTATTAAAAAAAATTATGTAATGTACTCGGCTTGTTTTAATCTTCTTATTAGTCTTTATTATTTAGTTCTTATTCTGTAATATAAATGTAATTTTTTAATTAACCATTCACCCTTATCTCGTACTGTCTACTAATTTTATACTAATTTCCTTTACGTATACTTTTCATTTATATGAAAGATAAGCGCATTATTTTGTATAAATAGAAATAAAAAAAGTCATCAAAATTCTGTTTTAATTTTGTTTTTTTTTTGTTATTTAATTTAAAAAGTATAAATAATGAACAAATTAAAGGAAAATTCCCATATTATTTCATCAGTCAAAATATATTGTTAAAATTTTACTTTCATTGTAGTAAAATACACCATTGTTAATGCTTACCTGTTATTAAATCAAACAACCTACATGTGAATGAATCGTAAAAACAAAGTTATACTTAAAGAAGGAAAGAAAAAAAGAAATGTGGTTGAAAGAAAGAGATATTAGTACATGACAAGAAAAGATAGGCCAAAATGTAAAAGGGAGAAGGAAAATGAGACGTTCCGGCGTCCTCAACGAACCAAAACTGATTTGATGGATAGTATAAAAGTTAACCAACTCGCTATAATTATAATGCCTTTCAACTTCCTGTGTTGCACTCCTTTTTAATATCTTTCTCTCCTCTCATTTTCTCTCCCTTTTACACACTCACACACACAAAATGAAATTTTATTTTTGTGATATTACTTGATATTACTTTTCTCTTCACAAATAATGGAAATACAGGAAAGCTCTAAACATGTATGATTTTTACTGAATTTCTAAACGAGATTAGTTTTATGAAAGTACATTTCCTTATTCATTTTATTATTGATGTGTGTGTGTAAATTTTATTTGTAGAATAAAACTACAGTGGTGATTAGTTATAATATCTTAAAAAATTCCCACCAATTAATTATTACTGTGCGAAATCAATCAGTCAACGAAACGTTTTATTATAAAAACTGCATCGTTATGATTAAAATTAACCTTCGGATGAGTAACCTTGTAAAAACAATAAATTTTTTTTTTCTTGCATGAAAATATATTTTTATTACTGTATTCCTTTGTAAATTATTTTTATTTAAATTATTTATAATTTGGTTATTCGAGAACTATGTAAAATATGAATTTATCCGTGTTTGAAATTAATAACATTATCGTAGAAAATAACAAATAATAGTAAAAAATTAATATTTTTATTTCTAATAAGTTTTGTAAATTGAATTTACTTGATTTTGGGTATTAAAAAAAATATATATTTTAATATTTTAAAATGTAAAAATGTAAAATAGGTATATTTTTATATTAAGTTTAAAATTTTATAATACTGTTCGGTTCACTTCTTATTGTTCATTTATTTATTTGTATATGCAAATACATAAATAGATAAGAAGTATCGAATGACAAACAAAAAACGAAGCGTGCGACTACGCCGTATTGTAATATGTACAGTGTATTTTTGTTAGTGGCTCGCTCGCAGAAGGGTTGTTTTTGTTAAAAGAGGGAGGGTAATCCGACGGAAGCACGTGTCTATCGCGCTCTTATGCAACTTGTGACGTGAGTTGTCAAGGTCGTTTTGTCTTCTCTCTCTTTCGTTCCAACTCTTCTTCACTCTCTTCCTGTGTTCTTATATGTACCTCTCCCCCACCATTATTCTCTCAAATTTTCTTTACAATGCTCTGGTATCTTTCTCTCGCCTTCTGTTTTTGTATCGTATATATCTTTATTATATCCTTTTATGCATACCCTTTCCGTAATTATTATTATTATTTTTAGCACGAAAATAATTGCTCCTTTTTTGACTAAACTAATTAATTTAAGTCTGAATGACGTTCTCCATGACTGTTGGTTGTTTATTCTCTTAAATATTTTTACAAATGTAAAACTTAAAATTGCTTCAAATATAAAAATTCATAGAAGACAATATGATGTAAATATTATATTTCTCCAACCAGTTTTCTAGTTACTGCCGGATCTCTCTCACTCTCTCTCTCTCTCTCTCTCTCTCTCTCTCTCTCTCTCTCTCTGCGTGTGTGTGTGTGTGTGCGCGCACGCATGTGTGTGTGTGTAGAGGCAAATACAATTACTGCTTCCGGCTTACTAGACCTGATGTAGCTACTGATGTGCAATTTAAGTGAAAATGTAATAGTAAACATGGAGTCTAGAACAGACTCTGGTCGACGAATGCTGAGACGTGAGGTTAATTGAAACCCAACCACCAAATAACATCGGTACCATATAACAAAGACTCGAATCTTGGAACTATCGACTTCGAAAATCAGCTGATTTAACGAGTTTAACCACTAGACTAACCCGGCGGATTACAGTATGTTATTAATATACGATAATATATAAATAAATTAGACAATAGTTCATTTGTATAGCTGCTCTTGAACAGATTCAGTTTATAAAAAGTACAGACGTTCGTAAAACCCAAATAACATTAAACGACAAAGGAAAAGAAAAACAAAACAGTAGTATGACTAGCTTATGAAAGGAATTTAGGCTCTTCATCAGGTGTAGGGAAAATTCTCATTACTTAAGGGATATCGTCCCAGCCCAAGAGTCACTCAGACTTTCCCAGGTCCAGCATGTGAAGGCGTTTGATTCCCCGAACATCCTCACTGTTGTCTAGGATATTCAGCGCTAGATGCTTCACATGATTACCCAGCCGTTGTTTGCAATGTACTGAATCGCTTAATTTCCTAACGGACGTAAGGCAGTTCCAGATAGTTATTAATTTCTTCTTTCCATGGAAACCACGACGCCTCTGTAAAGATTCTCGCCAACTTATTCTGGAAGCGTTGTATAGCTTCAATGTTGCTCTTCCTTGTCGTATCCCATAGCTTATACCGTACGTCCAAGTGGAATGCTCTTTCAGAATGACCTCGTATATTAAACGTCTGTTGGATTATATAACAATATTAGTAATAATAATTACATTTAAATCTTATTTTTTAATAATTTTTCCTCGTATAATATATTCCTTTATGTTATCACTTGTATAAAAAGTGTTGAAATAAAATGTGTGTAGGATTTACACAATAATATTTTCAATTAAATTTTTAAATTCCAAGATTTCAGTATGGTTTCATTTTACTACTTCAGCCGAAGGGCGAAATTTTCACAAGTTATAATTCGAAAATGAAGCGATTACGGATCCATGCTCGTGCCACATATTTCTTTGTTTTTTTTTGTTGTCGACGTATGAAATTCTTTTAGTTTTTTCTTAAAATCTACTTAAGAAGTAGATTTAAAAACTACTAAAATATACATCGATTATTTTCGTTTACGTAATTCAGATAAACATAACTTTATTGAGATATGTACCTAAAACTAATGCAAAATATGTATATATATTTTTATAGATATGGAAATTCAGTTCAGGATTATATATTATTTTTTTCTTCTTAGTCTGTAACTGTACGCGTTTTTATTTTATTGTTACCTAAATTACTTCCATTTATTTATACTTACATTATTAATTAAAGTCTAACCTAATTACCTATTTATTTTATCAGATTAATTAATTAACTTATCATTTTGTCGATCTCATTTCTTTTCCTTATTTAAAGGTATTTGTTCTTGTTTAGCTTATTTACGTATATTGTACGTATTTACAGTATCATGTGTATAAATTACCGTACTGGTTGTATGTATGCATAGGCAAATTAGATAATTGTAGGTGAAATGCACTATATGTCTGTCTCCATGACTCCGCGGCTCCGCGACTACA
Organism: Lycorma delicatula; assembly: GCF_047948215.1. Taxonomy (NCBI): domain Eukaryota; kingdom Metazoa; phylum Arthropoda; class Insecta; order Hemiptera; family Fulgoridae; genus Lycorma; species Lycorma delicatula. Next base: position 117,829,597 of record NC_134461.1, on the reverse strand, counting down.
TTTGTTTAATGTTGCATTTAAACAAACAGGTGTAAGCTGTTCACATTAGATTTACGTAGTTACTGCATTTGCATCAATTGCAAATTGAAACGATTGTTTTACTTCTGATTTCTCGTATCTTTTTTTATTTATTCAGTCGTGTTTTCAGTAACATATACCAAGAAGTCTTTCTTTTACATCGTAACATTTTTATTTACATCAGTAATATTTATTTTACATCAATGCAGAGATAATAAAAAAATTGTTTGATTCTTTTTCACTCGTTTAAGTAATTTAATTATATTAAACGTTATGGTAATTTGAATATGTTATATGTATTGTGTTATTAAAATAAATTTTATAAATATTAAATTATTTTAGCAATAAAAGAACAAATTTAATGTCGCCTTTTATTTCACGAGAAGGTATTATTATTTAGAAGGTAATATGTAACTTTTTTTAATACCATTTAATACGTGTTAATAACTTTATCAAATAATAAAAGTAAATTATTCTTATTAACTTAATTTTATTTTTAATTTATTATATCTTATCAGTAATTTTTTTCTCTCCTAATAATAATTTTTTTTTTCATTATTTTTTTCTCTCATAATTTATTTGATTTTTAATTCATGTTGCGTGTAAAATGTTTTGTAACAGTTAATGTATTAATATTTCTTTCGTCAAATTCTGTTTTTATATGGAAAGAAACTGACTTGATTTAGTTATAAGTTATTATTAAAGGAACTAATTAGTATAGGTGTACTATATCTAAGTTATTTGATCTATAATTTTTGTCATGAGTTACGAACGGATATAGGTAAACTAAAATGATTTTTATTATTTTTTAAAGAATTATTAAAAATTTATATTCCTAAATATATGAAAAACTTTATTACCTTCTGTAATAAATAAATGTTTATTCTTATTTAGCGTTATTATGAGTTGGCGACGGTAGGCCGAGACATGGCGGCGTTTTAATATTTAAAATCCTTGAAAAATTTATTTGCGAAGTTGTAAACATGATTTGCAGAGGCCTACTTTTCTATCGCTTTTATTAGGCTTTCTATAACAGGTGTTTGTTATAACACATTTATGAACCCATAATTAGTTCATTATTCTCGATAAAAAACTGAATATGTTCAGATAAAATAGCTTTTAGATAATATTTGGCTTTCCTTCTTTAGATAAAAAAAAAATTATTATTTCCTTTGTGGAGAAACAATTTATAAATTAAAATCTACTTTTAACTATTAATTTTTTTTTTTTTTTGAATTTGTTTATGTGTAGATCAGTTATGTAATTAGTTATAAAATTTATTAAAAGAAATTTTTCCTACGGTCATAAATTTTACTAGTTATTTCCAAACATCAGTGAATTACCATAGAAAACAGTTTGTTGTATGTAAAAATATGGTTTATCGCCTGTCTAGGTTTATTTTTCGCTCTTTCTTTTACTATACACACATATACACCGCGCGTGAGAGTGTGTGTTTTTCTTGTATAAATTCCTTCGAATTTAGTACCATCTTTTTACATCTATTTCTACTATGCTGCATATTTCCGTATCTGATGTTGAGGTCAAGGCTAGGCTTGGCTTTCTCCTCTTCTTTCTTTCTCATCTTCTATTCCTTTCCCGCTCCATACTATTTATTCATTCTAAATTTGTTGTGAGATGTGTCTCGTTTTATATAATTTTCTTGTTCTTCCTGTTTTATTATCTTTATTCATATTTGTTTTCTTTTTTAAAATCTTCACGTTCTCTACTTCTTGTTATTTTTTCTTTTTCTTTTACACTACTTTCACATCTCTTAATCATTATATTTTCAATATTTATATACTTTTTTTATTTTACTTTCTTTTAATAATATTTAATGAATTTAAACTTAAGTATAAATTAAAATAAAATTATAATTTTAAAAAAAATGTTTAAAATGATCGATCTGCGTTCAGAAGGAAGTTCGAATCATGACCTTGACCGGATGTCTTTAAATTAAGTTTAATGTTTTAATAAAGTATTACGGTTAATCGATAAAAATTGTATATACGAGTTTTTTTTACGCTAACAACTCTATAAACAGTATAAAAATACTGTATCTTGTAATTTTACATATAATTAATTTATTATTAATATTAAAGTAATCGTTTGTAGATTTTTGCAAACATATATATATATATATATATATATATAATTATCAAATATATAGAGTGTCCCGGGACGTAATCGCTGAACTTCAGGAACTAATTCAGGACACAAAAATGAGCAAAAAAAGTTCTTATCGTCATAAGCCCTATCTTTCTTTGTTTTCCTTCTGGACGCCATTTTGTGATTTTCAACAATCAAATTATTTCTTAAGAACCGGTCAACCTAGTTCAATTGAATTTATCAAATCTAGGATTAGTGTCTTATTCTACAAAATAAAAAATTTGTAAAACGTTACCTTCAAAAATGTCAAAATGGCGACCATATTCATTTTTTAATCTTTAACATCTTTGTAATTATTTGTTTGATAAAATTTTTACTTATTACAAAATTTATTAAGCATTTTATTTTTAACAAAATGACAAGTCATTTGTAAAAATCCATTGATAAACAATCGAGTTATTGCAGATAATTAACCCGGTAGTACGCTTGCGCACCGTAATGCAAGCTGACAATTTTTTACCTGTTTTTATTTCCTCCACTAAATGCAATAAAAATTATTAATAATAATAATAATAAATAAATAAAAATTATCAGCTTTTTTCTAATTTCAAATTTATTTGACATGAAACAAAAGAATAGATTTATTTATTAAATTAAACTATTTTCAGTTTTTTAATATAACAACACTTACATTAAAATTATGTTTTTATGAAATAAAAATTAGTGATTTGTTTCGAGATTATCTGGTTAGTTATTTGCTTTTTTAATAATTGATTAAGAAAGACTTTATTAACATTTTTTAATAATTTTATTAATACATATTTCATCTTAATCTGATTGTTTTTATTTTTATTAAATAATTTTTTTTAATATATAATAGTAAATTGATTTGTGTGTGTAATGAAATTATAATTCACTAAGCGAATAAATATATATATATATATATATATATATATATATAAATTATAATTTTCTGATTTTTATTTTTAAATTATTCAATCATTTTAAAAAGGATTAATTATTTATTAGTTGCACGCTATCTATCGGTATAATATTGAGCAATGAAACAATAATTGTGCCGTTGACACCGTAGCCTTGAGTCAGGAAATACTTGTAAATTTTATATATTATATTTATTTGTACAGAGAGGGGGAAGAGAGAATAAAAGAAAGAGAGAGTTATTATATTTTATAATAATCCATATATATATATATATATATCTTTGCAGACTCTGTAAGTTCATGGTCATTTTTTTATTGTTTTATTTCTTATTGTAATAACAATAATAATAATAATAAATGATTACTATTATAATTATTATTATTGATTATATATGTAAAACATTTTTTTTTTTAAAGGTTAAAGTTAATTATTTATAATATTAAAAATAATATTATTTAATATTTCCTGTTGACTTTGTAATACTTTACAATGGCGTGATTTTTTCTTTCTTGTCAGTTATGTACGTAAAATGTTATCTTTATTTATTTAAGTCATTATTTTTTAATATATATAAATAAATTGTTTGTCTTTAAATTATTTTTACACATTATTTTAAATATATATATATATATATGTAATAGAGAGTCCAGAAAATGGCAATCAGATTTTTAAGTATTTTTGGAATATATAAATCAGATGTTAAAATATTTTTAGTATTTAATTAGATAATTGTAGAATAATAAATTTAAAAAATTGTTACTGTTTATGTACACACACACACTCTCACTCTCTCTCTCTCTCTCCTTGGATGAAAGGAAGTGATGTAGGAGGACTCTAGCCCCAAGGATTATTATGATATTTCCAAATCCTTATACAACAAATTCCCGTCCCGTATTTCGTACAGATTTATATATGAATCTCGGTATTTTTTAATTTTGCTCTAGCTTTTATTCTTATAAAAATGTTGTATTCCTTTCTATTTCTTTTTTTACTTTCAGTCTTTTTGTTCTCTTCTTTATCTTCTTTTCCTACTTGTTCCTTGTAAATTCTACGACTGAATTTCCTCTTTTCATTTTATTATTATTTCTGATATCCATATAGACGTTTTTCTTTCCTAGCTTTTTATTGATCAACACGTTCTTTCATGACACTTAAAAACAATTTATAATTAATTTTAATTTTTTGACTTGTACTAAAAAGAAAAATTGGTATTAATAATCATGTTTTTACAACAAATATTTTAATTTTTATTTGTTTCTACTTCCTTATACGAAGTAAAGGAAGTATTGTGACCGCAAAAAATTTCGGTTTTCAAATTTCAATGGAAATATCCATTTTGACCATCCCTGAATCTATTTTGACTAGTTTCAGCATGATGTCTGTATACGTATGTATGTGTGTACTTACGTATCTCGCATAACTCAAAAACGATTAGCCGTAAGAGTTTGAAATTTTTGATTTAGGACTGTTGTAACCTCCCTTTTTTATTGCAATCAACTGAATCAAAAATGTCAAAAAAGCCCAAAATCAAAACAAATTGGATTTTGGACTTTTTCTTAACTGCAGTAATAATCCCTCATTGAGAGCTTTTCAACGATATATCATAAGTAGTACTTATTTTCATTGATTCCAGAGTTATAGCCAAATGAAAATTTAATTAATGAAATATTTGGATCTTAGAAGGGGAAGGCACATCGGCTTGAATCACACAATTAAATATATCTTTAAATAACTAACAATTTTTGGTTTATCTCACTTATTAGTATATAGGTAACGAAATAGCTTATCTGCTCGGATGTAGTTATTAAGTTTAGTGTTAATATATCGTAAAATATTATTTATAAAATTTGGATAGCTTATTGGTATTATTTCAAATTTTATTGAAATAAAAAAGTTATTATTTTCTCACTAGCCATGTAATTAACGTTTTTTCGTTTACATATGTATATATATATATATATATATATATATATATATATATATATATACATATGTATATATATATATATATATATATATATATGTGTGTGTGTGTTATATATATGTTTTGATATGATGTACAACTGAATAACGGATTGAAGCTATATTACGGAAGTAGATTGCCTCTTAATTCTTATCATTTTTATCCGTAATTAAAAAAATTATAATTGATACTGAAAAAGTAGTAATGTTTATAATTTATAGCTCGTTATTATCGGTTAATTATCTTTTGGTAATTTAATTATGGTCCCGTAATATTTTAAAGTTAATTAATTTTTTTTTAATCTTTAAAAACTAATGTTCTCCCTATAATACGTTAGTATTGTACTCATATTATTATTAGTATCTCTTTTTATAAAATTAATGGTAATTACTATTTTAAAAAAGTAATAAAATATAAATAAATTTGTAATTGCTTGGCGCTTATTTATTTATTGATTTTTTATGATCATTCAATCTAATTTTTGTTAATTAATACAATTATTTGTAAATAAATTAGTCAATATTATAAATGTGTAAGAATTAAATAATAATCAAAATAAATAAAATTAAAATAATGATTTATTGTTTGTTAAACTGCAATAAAATGTATATTATTTATAATTTTTATACTTTTTTTCTAACATAAAAATTGTTTATTTCAGATTTTTTGTATGATTATTTTTACTTCAATGCTATAGATATAACGGAAAAGAATAAAAGTCGGTAAAAAAATCTAAAAATTATGTCTTTCTTAAGTTTTGTGTCTTAAAGAGACATTTAAATATATGTAACAGAAAAATACATTTAATTGAATTGTAAATAATCCGCGAAAAAACTTTTTATTCCGATATTCCCATGTCTAAAAAAATCTATTTTTGGTCAGTCTGACTTTTCTGTTTATGTACAAATGTAATTTGGCCCTTATTTAGTCTCATAACTCTGGACCTCGTTGACCGATTTTCTCCAAACTTGATGACAAACAGGTCTCTCTGACATCAGAGAGGAAGATTGTATTAAATTTTTGCTAAAATTGTGAAAAAGGGGTTAAATAAAATTTCAAATTTTACTGGAGTGCATAAACATAAACATTTTTCTATTAAGATGAAAATTAGTAAAAGAAAAATATTTGATATTCATCCCCTTCCAAAAAAATGACCAATATATATTTTAGCTATATCTTGCTTTTGGAAAGAAGTGAATGGGAGTTTTTGAAATTATATTTTCTACAACATTAGGCCTTCAAACTGCTCTAAATTCATCTTGCACGTTACCCATTGCATTTAAAATATAAAAATTTTAATTTTTTCATAGCCCTTACTCTTTAGTATTTCCTTTTTTTTGCTCAATAACAATTATAATTACAATCGGCTCTCCTGCGGAGCCACAAGTAAGTTTCCTGACAAAAACACGTGAAGGTCCTTAAGGATCCCCCAAAATAAATAGTACAGAATAAACAATTGCAAGCAAACAAATTCAAATATGAAATTTCAAGCTCAGTCATAAATCACAAACCAATAATTTCAGCACCATGTAGTCTACAAAACAAACATTAATAACAAATATAAAGAAAGAGAATAACAAGAAATTAGATACGACACCACTAAACTTGACGGTGTTAGATTCCAAACTGTTACGCAGACCCTAAGTCGAGTACATGGGTTCGTTTCAACCGTCGGACGTCTGCTGTTATCGAGTAGATTAATTGCAAAGTGGTTTACATGATTCTCAAGCCTGTGCAGGTATTTGACATTGCGCTGTCGTGCAATCTCACGAACCGACGGGAGCTCCAGATAATCCTGAATCTCATCATTCCGCATGAACCACGGAGCTTCGGCAATTACAGTATTTTACTTAGGCATTATAGTATGTATCTCTTGAAAAAAAACTTAGCCAAGAATTCTCAGCCCTTTCTAGAGAATTCCAACTTTATTTATTTAGAATTATGGTTGTTCTTTTTTTAAATTTATCATCACCATTAAGGGATTGGTTTTTTTTTAAATTAAATTTACCCGAATTCTTTCCCTTCAGTAAGAGAACTCCAAAATAAAAGACTTTTTCGTAAACTTTTAATGCTCAAAACGTACTTTGTTGAACAATAAAGTAACTATAATAATCTTGATAGGGAGCTCCCAAATTAAATAAAAATCAAAAAAGTTTTGTATCATAAAATTATAAATAAATATTTTTTCATAAAAATGTGGAAAAAAAAATTCCTAATTTTATTTATTGTGTTTTTCATAAAAGGGAATTTGTATTATAAAGATATAGATAGGGCTTAAAATAATAAGTTATTTAAAAAAAATTAAATTAAGATATGATGAAATAAAGAAAAAGATGATAAATGATAAGAAGAAAAACGGTAATCGGTCGATAATTAAGAAATAAAAAAAATAATAAATAGAAATGGGGTCAACATTAGAACCTGCTGTGAGGTAGAAAGCCTTTATTATGATAAATTTGATGGATCTCCGTGGAACTAATTTTTATAAAAAAAAAAAAAAAAAAAAAAACATTTGTTCCTTATTAGCTTATAGCAGGATGTACATACGCAACATATTTATGAAATAATCTTTATTTACTCTTAAATAATTTACTTTATTTTACACATATTTAAAAAAGATAAAAAATTTCAGGTTCAGATTTGAAACCAAAATGATATGATAATTTTATTACAATTTCTTATTTTTAATAATTGTTTTTATTAATTTTTAGTATCTTGTTTTTATACAATGAAAAGCAGTAATTTTTATTTTCATTATCATTCAGAAGATCTGAGAATAATTTATACAGCAATAAAAATTTTTTTATCAAGTCTGGTTCAGCATCTACGCCCCACGTAGGTATTTGAAATGTTTCCATTTTGATTGACGTTAGAATATTTATACAATTATTGTGGTTGTAAATGTGTATGTGTGTGCATGAGCGCGCGCGCGTGTGTGTGTGTGTGTGTGTGTCTGTGTGTGTGAAATTGGAAATCTAATGATTACCGTAAGGTACACTAAACTAACCGGACTGGAAAGCGGAAAATTTTATTTCTTATATGACAAGAAATAGTGACTGACCTCCTTTTCACTTTTTACTTTTTTATATTAAAAATATTTTATACCTAGTATAATTTACATGTTTGTAGTAGGAAAACGTTTCTTATTGTTAAATTAGTACCTTACGTTAGACATATATTTTTTGTCGCATAGTAACGTTATTTTACATATTTTAATGATTATTATTTCAATTTTCTAAAAGAAATAAATAGTTATAAATTTTGATTACTTATTTTATTAAATAAAAAATATATATATATATAAATCATTTATCGTAAAATTTTATAATTAATTACTTTATCTAAGTATAACTGTATAAACTATATTACGTACGTCATATGAGCGAATAGCAACATCCATTTAAAACAGTATTTCTAATAAATATGAACACGTTAAGTATTTGCATACCCTAGTTTATAATAATGTAAAGGAATTTAATTTTTAAATGCTTTTTTATTGATCTGTATATTTATCTTTACATAATTTATTATAGGAATTTGTAAAATGATTGTACCATTATTTTTCCCCATCAGCGAATTTTCATAAACGATGATTAATATAATTTCTTAACCTTTTAGAATTTTTGTAACCGACGTAATATTTTTAATTAAACAATTACTTGATAAATACATTTAAAAAATAGCATCTTGTGTAAAAGATTCTCTGGAAGCGTTATGATTATACTTTCTTTCTTGAGATCAGATTATGTTTACAAAAGGTTATCCTAAAATTTTTCAACGTTTTCTATTAAATATTTTATTTATTTTGATGTTAAAATATTAATAATGAATTGAATTTAAAGAAATTATTTTCAAAAAATTGTTACCTAAATCATTATTATTGAATATTTGTTTTGTTTTTTTATAGAATAAATTATTAAAATATATACAAAAGTGACCTTTCTTTCTTTTTTCCTGTTTAGCCTCCGGTAATTACCGTTCAGAGGATGATATGTATGAGTGTAAATGAAGTGTAATCTTGTACAGTTTCAGTTCGATCATTCCTGAGATGTGTGGTTAATTGAAACCCAACCACCAATGAACACCGGTATCCACGATCTAGTATTCAAATCCGTATAAAAGTAACTGCCTTTACTAAGACATGAACGCTGGAACTCTCGACTTCCAAATCAGCTGATTTGGGAAGACGCATTTACCATTAGACCAACCCGGTAGGTTACACAAAAGTGACCTGATGAAAATAAGTCGTGATCAGTTAATATAAAGGAAGTCGTTCGTTGTATCAAGAAATTTGTCCTTGATAGTTAGATAATAAACTTAAACTTCTCTATCAGAAATTTATTGAACACATTAGTACAATTTTATACTAAAATTAATCAATAACCGTTTTCATTTACTTCATATTTTTTCTGGTCTATTACAGTTTACTCCCAATGGATAATCGACCGTGCATGGCTCTTTTCCTTGAAACAGTATACTTACAATGTTTGTTTTTTATTATTATTATTCTAAAAACATCATCATCATTCTATGTTATTCGTACTTTGATTTTTTATGTATGAAAGTTTAACATTTTTTAAATTAATAATTGTTTTGTTTGATTTTCAGGTGAGTATTTTCGTTTTTATCATTTATGAAGAACTGTAAGTAATTTTAACAACTGTAAGTAATATTCATTTATTCACCGTAATTTTTTGTGATTTTTTAAAATTAAATATTAAATTGTTCTCCTTATGATGTATTTATTACAATACTAGAGAAAAGACGGACCTAAAGCCGGTCGCGAAAATATTAACATGGTTTATGTTTCATTACATATGATTTTGTTAATTTTTTTTGCCAATTTTAGGTAAATAACGTTCATGAATTTAGCGTAGTAACAATAAAATCTTTTACAACGAAAACTTTAAAATCCTGAGTATTTTTAGCTGTTTCTTGAGATTTTTAAGACAGCTTTAACCCCGGTGTTTTCTTTTTTTATCCCCAACACACAAATATAATTTTAGATAAATCGTTCGTGCGCTGCGCCCAGCAGCCCTGTGTACAACCATTGGTCCGCTCTGCGTCAGTAGCACCTAAAATAAAAATGTGAGCACATACAACAAACAAATTCAAGCACTATCCTTTTTATGGAGAGTGATGATTAATAAAGCATGTCTCTTGTTTAATCATTAATATATTCAATGATATTTCCGGTTTAAATTTGACGTATTTTAGTCAAAAATTGCTTTAATATTTTACAATATGGAATTTTTGTATTCTTTTTAACTCCAAGCGCAATATTTTTTATAAAATATGTGCATCAAAAATCGTTTTATTCAAGCGAATGATAGTGGGTGTACGATGATTTGTCGAAAACTGTATAATAAACTGCAGAAGACAATTTCTTTCGTTTAAAATCCATTATTGGTTAAAATTTACCAAATATATTATTAAATAAAAATGCTTGAAAAGAGCTATTTATATATATATATATATATAATTTATTGTTGAAAATATCAAATATAAAAAATAATTAAATTAGATTTGAACATAATTTAATCAATTTTAAATATTTTAAATTGAATCGCTATAAACTCTTTGGTGAAATACGTTAAAATTTCCTTGATTAAGGTATCAGAGTACGTAATTTTCTACGAGTAATCAGTGCTGTATGCAAATTATTATTCATGAAATTCCTAATGCCATTTCATTGTAAATAATGCTGACATCAGAAGTCAACTACTTTTTTCTTTCTATTCTTTAATATTATCAGTGTATTTTGAGTTTTTCTGTTATAATTTAATTTAATTTCTCACATTTATCCTAAAAGTGAGTAATAACTCACTGTTGGATAAATATTTTGTCATAATTTAAAGTACGGTAATTTATTGTATGTTTTTTTAATAAAATTATATGTGTGTGTGTGTGTGAGTTTAATTATTATTTTTTAATTAATTCCATTTGAAACAATATACGGAATAAACTGCGTTATTAATTGGTAATACAGTCTATCACTACGCATTTAATTTTCATTGTTTTAATAACTCTCAGACAGGTTGATTAATTATGTCGTGTTTTCGTGCCATAACATTGACGCCGATGACACCCTACACATTTATAACGGAAGACCTATAACAATAATAAAGTTTTTATTCCTACTTATTATTGACCACTATTCAATCTAATATTATTACCTTATTAATAAATACGCATGCGCTGTTATTTTAGACAATGTAATAATGTGATGCAAATGAAATGTCATTTCATATCATCCAAGACTGATAAAATATTTAAGAAGTACTATTATTGAGAAAAATAATTCGTGCTTCCCGTTTTTTTTTTGTTTTTTTTTATATAAATCACATTCAAGGTAATATTCTTTGTTTTAAATTATATATACTCGTATATATATATATATATATATATATATATATATATATATATATATATATATATATATATATATAATTATGTATTTTTATTTGAATAGTATTGCATTTTTTGTCTATGACGGAGGCAATTATAATAATTTAATACAGATTTTTGTAATAATAAGACGTACAAAATTCTATAATAAAACATTTTACATAATTTACATCAAAATTGTTTTCAGTCGTCTTTGTTGCCATCTTTACTGACTGAAAAGTTATTGAAAATAAAATAAAAATTGAAATTTGTTATTCAAAATATTTTATTATATAAAATTTGGTTTGGTGATTTGTCCTTTAAAGATGTTTATATATAACAATATTTGAAAGGTTTAAATATTATTTTTCAGAAAAAAAAAATGAATTGAAAACAGTATCAGCATAAATTTTCATATTATTAATGGTATTTGACTGATTTAAAGCAACTATCTGCTTAAATAACACATAACATATATATTTTTTATACTGTGTTTTTTTTATTAGCTAATAATTTAAGAAAGATTGATGCTGTTGAATTGGAAAAAATTAGTTATTTTTCATTCATAATCTGATATTCAGTTTAAAAGGATCTTTCCAATTCAAGATAAATCTTTTAAAAAAAAATCCTTTTTTACTTTTAGTTTAATAATTTTGTTTACTTTCTAGAAAATATGTTTTTATTTGAGATTGATGTTTTATCAATGACGTATCTGTTTTATGAATTACGCATTTTAAAATTAGTATGCGAGTTAAGATAAGTAAATGAATTGATTGCCAATTTAAATATTAGCCTCTAATAAGTCTATAATGCAATAAAAGTTTTATTGCATCACTAATTTTTTTTCTTTATGAATCAGTGTTGTAGTAAATAACTGTCGTTTTACGTTCACTATATATATATATATATATATATATATATATATATATATATATATATATATATATATATATATAAATAATTTTTTTGTAAAATTATATTTATAACGAAATAAATTCTCTCTAAAAGAACTTTATAAGCTAGCTGTTATAATAATGGTTAAATTTTTTTTATAAATCACTTACGTTATTTGCTATCGTTCTCTCAAAATTTGCAAAATAATCATTTTAATTCTGTAATGATGTAACAGAATATATTACAACTTACGGTTCATTTATACTTAGGTTATAAGTCATTTATTAAAAGTTGGAAGATTTTATTTTAATAGTAAAAAAAAAATACTTTTTATTGGCTAATGGTCACAGGCGTCATTCTTACCCCATATCTTAGTTAAATTACTTATCTTTATGCATTACGTTAACAAGTAAAGATTAAAAATGAATTATATTTTATCCATTTACGTATTATTACAGCATGACCGTATAATTTTTCTTCCCTTAATTGATTTATTATTTTATCAATAATTTCTTTGTAGTTTTTTTAAGATCCTTAAATTTTGTTAAATTAAAATAATTTTTTCTTATAATCAATAAGTGCATTATGCCAAACTTGGCATGGCTGGACGTAGACGTTGAGGCGTATATTTAAATACCCTTTAATAAATGCATTGTTTTCAGCTCTTAATAAATTAAATATATTTTTTCTGGAGTTGGTTATAATAGTCATGTCATGATTGCATTTTAAATTTCACTGTTGTACACTGTTATAAGAAAAAGATTTTTTTAGGTTTGTTGTTTTATTTTAAATAATAGCTATTTACTTTTAGTAATTATAAAGTACAGCCGCGTATGATTTCTGACTTTTTTATCATATGAAAAAAAGCGGTAACTAGATCGGAATTCGAACTGAGGACTTTTAAATAGAAAGGCAAACTCGTGAAAAATGCCGCTAAGTTTCTTAAGATTTGATACATGGGTTTTTTATTTTACTTTTAATAAAAGTATTGTAATAATTCTTACGTTTGTTTTTTTAGTAAATTTTTGATGCAATATTTTTTATTAATTTTCATTTTTTTAATAGTAATGTACAGCTCTTTATTTAAACTTTACAAAGAAATTTGTTGCAAATTAGGTAACGAACACTTTTTTTGTAGAGAGAATTGTGTAAGACAACAATTATGAGTTAACGATTTTTACGGTTATAATTTTTTTTTGCAAAATTGATTTTATCAAACATCATACTTACGTTATTCTAAGATACTGTCTCCTTGAATTCCCTTCCGTTTTATTTGTAAAACTGCTAAAATTAAAATAAGTACAAAGACTGATGGTTAGCCGGTATCATACAGATTGATTTTTGATCTAATTTTTTATTTATAACAATCCTAAAAAAACAATTCGACTCAAATGCATTTAACTGTTACCACTTGCGTCATACTTTTGTGTGTGTCCGTTGCGCGCATCAAGCTTGCGTGCGCATGTCTGTGGTTCCTTGAATGTATGTCACTGGGACGATCTGGGGAAAGTGGACTGCTACAGCTTATACTACTAAAGTCGCCCGCCGCCCCCTCTGAATAATCTTCTCTTTACAAATTTCATTTCCCGTTTCCCTAACACAAATTATAATTCTTCCCTTTCACGTTCATTATCTACTTATATTTTTTTTCCATCTACCTTTCTTCTTTTTTCTTTATTTTTATTATTATATATCAACGTTATTTTAAAATTGCTATTTCATTAGCGATTTTTTTTTTACGCTAACATTTCAAAAATAAAAATAAAATATATCTATTTTTATTAAACTTGGTCTAAATTATGAACTATTTAGATTTATTGTATAAATATTTCACTTTTATCTAGATTAAATATAATTCTGAAAGTTTTATTAAAAAGGAATTCTAATAATTTAAAATTTCGTAATTTTTATTTCTCGTCAATATTTTTGTAATGCATCTATAAAAAGTAATTTATTATTTAAAGTTTAAATAATAAAATAATAAATAAAATAGTTTTTGACAAAATATAGATTTTATTAATAAATATTTTTATTACAAATTTTGTTTTTACCCTGGTACATAAGCAATAGCCTCATATATAATGACCTTAAATTGCAAACCGTTCGGCAGGAAATCTCTCTGGTCAACCTACGGTATCAAAATCGTTTGGATCGGCACCCGAATTATTTGGCGGTCAATTTATTGGATAACACAATGTGTGATTTTTCAAGATTGCTAAGGAACAATATTCGCGGTTTGCCTTATCGTTTTAATTAGGTGACTTCATGGTCTGGCTGTACAGAGTACTCTTTTTTATTATCGTTGCCGCTGGGTCTCTGAGTACTTAATGTTGGTTCAAATATAGATTTTATTTACTTATTGTTCGGTTATCTTGCTCAACAGATTGTAAAGTTGCTATTGGTTATAATAAAAAAATTAAAAAATTGTAACCTTACTTATGTATGATACACGCAATTTTTTTAATTTATTCTTTCTTTTGTTGAGAAATTGGAACAATAATTGACGGGGTAGAGAACATTTTATTGTAACATAATTAAAAATATGTACGTAGAGGCTGGATTACAAAAATTATCCTGTAAAGATAATATCCAATATTACTTAGTTACAAACCTTGATTAAATTTTAATTTTTTGTTGGTCGCCACATGAGAAACGTATAAACTTATTTAATGCTTCCTTAACGATGTGGAAATCTTTAAAAATTAAATGTCTTATTTCTTTTACGGATTATCCAGTGTTGGTTTTATAAAAGTCTTTTTTCTTTAATTTTTAAACTCCTTTTTCAAGTATAACATTTCTATCTACTTTTTTAGTATTAAAGTTAACGTCGCATTAATTTAGAGGTTTGTCTTTGTAGTAACATTAGATATTCTAGATAAATTGTATTCGTAATATAATAATGATTCTTTACCATATTTTCATCTATTATTTATGGACAAAAATATTTTTTTTATATAACTACAACCTTATTATTAATATTATATATAATTTTTGGCTTTATTTTATATGTTTATATATCAAGTAATTAAAATTTCTATCCATAAATGTTTAATTTTTAATTAGTTTTAATGCATTAATGTGAGGGTAAAATTGTGGAGATTCGGTAAAGTATAAAAAAAACGTATGCCGGCTTTATATTATATATATATATATATATATATATATATATATATATGTACATACATACATACATACATATCACAAATTGGTCAATTAAAACAATTTTTAATAATTAAATACCTTTTATCAATAGGTAAATAGATATACAATATAAATTAATAACTTTTTATAAAATGAACTGATCTGTATAAAGTAAAATCGTTTGTCTAGAAAATTGGTTTTTCGCTTATTATATTTTAGTGAAATATTTTCATTACGAACTTTTAAATGGTAATTTAATTACTAGATACCATTTCTTCTTTTTTAAATCGTTTAATAATTTTATACTTTCTCATTATTTAGCTTCGATTTAAAATTTTGATAAAAAAAAGTAATAACCGAAAGGTATAAAATAAAATGTTAAAAAAGATGTGGATGAATTAATTATGAAAGAAATTAATGTCGTGTACTGTGTAAGATGTGTTTAGTAATACTATAGTAATTGCAAAGAAGTGGGGGATTGTTCTCAATAACTAAGAATAGAGAGTGAATGAATAGTCGTTTTATATAAAACTGGATGTCAGTTTTCATTTCATCTATATTCTCACAAGTGAATCGCCCATCCTAATCGGTTCTTGTCATGTTACGAGTAGAAATTCTAGTTTATTATAAATATGAAGAGAAATAATATAATAAATATCTAAAAAGAAAGAGAATCTGGGTTAATAAGTGCTGTGAAACAGGTGTTTGTTTATAATAAGATAAAAAGCGTTAAGATACCAAACCGGCGGTAAAGCAACCAACCAAACAATTCCCAAATGCACCAGCGAAATCTGGTAGCCGACAACGGAAGGTGAAGCAATAATCTTTTCCGCCGGAAACACCGCTGGTTACCACTCTTTGCTTTTACTGCTACTACTATTATTTATTATTATTATTTAGTATTGCTTATTTTTACTTTGTTGTTGTTTCTAACACAGTTCATTTCACTTCACTTTTTCTCTTACTCTATTTAAAAAAAAGGAAAAAACTAGTAGCCAATTGAAGTGAGCAGTCGTCAAATTAATTCGATTCTACTTTCTTGTAGAAAATAAACTATCACAAAATCGATTTCGTTTTTTTTTGCGTAATGAATTTCATTGAGCTGACCTATTTTTTTATTTTCTCTTATAATATTATTTTATAGATTATATTCTTATTTTTATGTTTATTTATTAACATAAGTGTCATAAAAAATGTTTTAATTTTTATATATGAGCACACACACACACATACACAGAGTGTCACACGAAGAGGTATATACTTTTGATTTAGTATCACTCACCCATTCCCCGACCGGATTCTATCATGAAATAAATATCATGAGATATGTTATAAAAAAAAAATTATTTTTATTTTCTTTACAAACCAATAATTGTATCTACTTTATTTATGTATTAAAATAACAAAAAAAATCTTATAAGAGTTACGTTATTGAACATAGTAAACTTATTTAAGTATATGATTTTACTTATGTTGTGCATATAATTATTTAAAAACATTTTATCTGGGTTAATAAGGTGAAACAACTCACTGATATAGAAGCACGAAATATCGGTAATGATAAGATTGCTAATCAGACACGTACTAGTATATCCTCTTAAATACAAACCTCCAATTTATCTACTATAATTCTTATTATAACAAATTCAATTCCACGTATCGTTTTTAATAATTAAAATAATTTTACTTGACTTACATAATTACTGTTTCATTTTTAAAAATTAAATCTTCAACATTTAGCACAATAATTAATTATTTTTTAAAATCAACAACAATAAACCAAGATCTAGTAACGATGTGATTTAGCGTAATCGGTTAATTGTCATTTCTCCCTTCTTCGTTTTCCTGTTTAACCTCCGGGAATTACCGTTCAGATTACTTCAGAGGATGAATGTGGGTTAGTGTAAATGAAGTGTAGTCTTGTACAGTCTCAGTTCGACCATTCCTGAGATTTGTGGTTAATTGAAACCCAACCACCAAAGAAAACCGGTACCCACGATCTAGTATTCAAATACGTATAAAAGTAACTGACTTTACTAGGAATTGAACGCTGGAACTCTCGATTTCCAAATCAGCTGATTTGGGAAGACGTATTCACCACAAGACCAACCCGGTGGGTTAATTGGCATTTGTCCCGCCCCTTGTCGTCTAAATTATCTAACTGTAGAGATTCATAGCCATTTCCTGGGAAATCTTACTGATTGTAATATCAGTTTGCGATTTTTTAACTATTAAAATTATTTTAAAAATTAAAATATATGTTAAAATATATCAAATGATAGATATGGCTTGCTAGGTCCTAGTCAAGTGTCGTTCGCCGGTTAATCTAACAACTAGAATTGACAGAGATTAACCCTCTTTGTTAGGCGGCTAGGCTGGTACTTCTTTAAGTCGCTTGATCATGATATCAGTTAATATCTGTATACTTTTACGGTCGTCTGTATAAAACATAACTGGTAATTGGACTCATTCTTACAGAAAAAAAAATTCGCTTCCAAACTTTATCAGTTATAGTTGAATGAAGCAACTTCATCGAAAACTCCCGCATAATCCGGCATTATGACTCTTGTTTAAAAAAGAAACGCTGTTAAGGCAACACCAGTTTTCCTCTGTTCTTGAAATTTCAGGATTATATGGTCTCTACCCCCATCTTAAAGAGCGGGACTGTGAAATAGTTATTCGGCTGGATCATCCTTCGCTCCCGAAAGCGGACCAGAGAAGAGAGAGATAGGGTATGTCTTCATTAGAAGTTTATTAAGTTTAGAAGTCTGTTTCTTGTTTTTTGAGTAAATCAAGAGGTCTTTATAGGACAAGATTGTCGTTGCGATCAACACTGTTTTGTTAGTTGAGAATAGTTTTTTGAAACTCGATCAAGTAAATGATCTGAGTGCGTAGTCTAATTGAAGTTAAATATGGGAAAAGTTTTTGTGTAAATTCGTAAAAACTCTGTGTTAAAGGAAGGCGCGGAAACACGAATCGGACAGGTTGGACGAAAACGGAAGGTTTTCGGTCAACCTGTCTTCGCCAGAGTAGATCATCCCACCGGATTGGTGTAGTGGTGAACGCGTCTTCTCAAATCAGCTGATTTGGAAGTCGAGAGTTCCAGCGTCCAAGTCCTAGTTAAGTCAATTTTTTACACAGATTTGAATACTAGATCGTGGATACCAGTGATCTTAGGTGGTTGGTTCAATTAACCACATATCTCAGAAAAAAGTTTTGGATGGTAAGATTTAAATTAATCCTTAAAAAAAATTATCGAGACAAAATTAACTGTTAATACTCGTAATTAATAAGTAAGCAAATAATTTAATTTAAATAATGTTAATAACAATTATTTAAAAATATTAATGAAAGTATGGTTTCCGTTGTGAACGGTAATAAAGCTTGTTATCCATTTCTCGATAGACTACGCTTAAGGCTATAATTTTAATATTCTCCATCTTTATCTACAGCCAATTTCAACCTTGTCTGTTTTTTTATTTATTTTTTCCTAAAGTTTTTTGTAGCGTTTTTTATGATTTTACTTTTTTTTCATTCATTTGTCCTCCTTCCTTCTTGGAATTTATTTATCAGTAACCATTTAATTGTTCTTTTAGTTTATTTTTAAAATAATTTAATTTCCTTTGCTTTCTCTTTTACTTCATATATCCTCGTGTGTCGTATCAATTTATTTTAATCATTTTCATGTAAATTCATAATAATTATTTTTGTATTTATCCGGTTTAATGGAAACGATAGAATTCTGGAAATATATAGTAAATGTTTGTTTTTCCTGTACTCTATTAGAATTTGTATATAGCGGCTGGCAGAGCTTTTTCCTCCCCTACGGAAAAAAAGAAAAAATATATAAACAATGTTATTTCACTAATAACAAAATTTTGTTATCATCTGACATTGCAACAATTATTAAATTATTTTTTGAAATATTTAAATGCTACATTGTTGTACACCTTAACTAAATTAATTGATTTATATGTAAGAGAAAACAGAACAGGTTTGCCAATATATTTCATCGAGGTTATCCACTTACACCGCAAATAATATAATAGATTAGCAAGTTTTATTAATAAATTATGTTTGTGTTAATACATGTGGAAGTTCGTGGTTTCTCATTATTTATGTAAATATGCCCATCCTTAAATAAAGTGCATTCGTATATTTTAAAAACATATTTCCATCGACCTTGTTCGTATTATTTTTTTTTTATGTCCTACTTTAAATAATATTATAATACAATCCAAATATTCATGTTTGTATTCTTGGAATATATATTCCAAGAATTTTTTAAATATTTTTTTTTTTAATATTAATACGTTTCTTAAATTTGATTAAAAAAGAAAACTTTTTTTTCATTTTTAGTAATCATAATTTTATAACAAATAATCTCGTCTTCCTTCTGTTCTTATCATTTTGCATAATCGAGGTCGTGAAGACTAGATATAATGATAGCATTATCAATGTAAAAATTAATATTCAATGACGGGACTAAAACCGCTGCTCTATATATATATAGATAGACAGATAGGGAGAAGATGAGATACGAGGTGCCTACGTGAGAATTTTTATATCTGAAACTAATTATTAGTTTTATTATTGTTTCTTTTTTTATAGTTATAGTTATTTTTGTGATAAAACATAAATATGTGACGCTAATAATCGCATTAATTATTAGACTATAAAAAATAATTTTTATTTATATTTTCTTTCATTTTTTTATTCGTCACATATGGATGACGTTTCTTTTTTATATAAAATTTAAATTATTTTTGTAATAAGTATTTTCAGATATTCATTTATTGTGAAATCAGTATTTCATGTAAATGATAACCTATTTTTATTTTATTCTATATTATTATAAAATACTTGTTTTTATTTCAAAATAGAATTTATAAATGTAGATAAAATTTTATTTATTTTGATAAATTCTACTCTATTTTTCGTTAGAAGTTTTTTAATAATCAATTAAAAAATTATTTACGGAAATAATACATCTATAGATGGTAGTGTACATATAATGCTAATTTTCTACAGAAAAGTGTTCGTTAATTTTTATTCCCTCTTACCATCCGTTTAGAAATATTTGCTTTTTATAATAGTAATGATATTCATTATAAGGCAGTGTATAGTGAATTAAATTGACGTTTTCACGTATATGACTATATTTTACTAGGATTGGTTTATTGATGCAACAATATATTCACGGAAGAAGATAAAGGGAAGCCATTTCTTTTTTATTTTCCATAATAAACCTGGCGTAGGGCGTTTATTTTTTTGAAAATGGCTATCCATTCTTGTGAGTGCCGAGAATAATCTTTGGCTGCTTAAAATTATTTGTTTATCGTACCTAATATACGTACAATCAGAAACATTGATAATTACGTCACATAATTTTTTTACATTTTTACTGAGCCTTCTTATTTTTATCAAACCTTACCTCTTAGTAATGAAATTGAAAATTATTCTCGTACTTATGATGTTAGTTTTTTAATGAATAATATTAATTTTAGATTATTTTACTTTATTTTTATTATTAGGATCTCGGACATTCTTCTAAGTATGCAACGATTCTACTTACGAAACTACTGAAAACGAATACGAAAGTAGAGATGATCTAGAAGCTAGCATAATTATATATATATATATATATATATATATCTTTTTAATTAAAAGTTAAAGTTTGGACAAATAATTAATGTCTGGACAGATTTTGAAATATTTTTTCCTGTACCTCATTTCACAGATAAAGATTATATATTGATATATATATATATAATTTTTATATATATTTTCATATATATTGATATTAAAATATTTCGAAGTTGACTTGTTGAAATAATAAAAAATTGGAATTTTTTTAAGTTATAAAACTACAGTTTTTATAGATTGGAGAAGTATTTCTCAAGTATTTTTCGGTACTGGTGTTTTAAGTAGTTTTTCTTTTATGTATTTTAAAAAATCTGAGACAATTAAAATTTGTATTAAGTGCTTTTTAATAACAACAGTAATTATCATACCTTTAAATAACTGCATTTTTATTTGATTTTTTCATAATCAAATCGCTTCCTCTATTAGCCAAACCAGTATATATTTATATTGGATTATTTCTGACATATAAGATTAAAGATATCAGTACGCTGCAGATATTATACAAACACAATTTTGTTAACAAAACTTATTTGGTTTCCGAGAACTCAAAATTCAAGAAGTAATAAAAATAATCGTCACATAAACTTGAAGCTTGTACGTGAGATATGGAAATTTAATTTTGTAGCGTATGAAAAATGCCATAACCGACCGGGGATTCGAACATGGGACATCCGGATGAAAGGTCAAGCTGCTACCACTCCGATACGGTGCTTTATTTTATAAAGATTATTTATTATTTTTACTTATCTTTCCACTTATAGTTTCAACCTACGGTTGATTAAATATAAATACTTTCTGCTGTTTTATCAAATAAACTAAAATAATTAGGTTTTCTTTATTGCAAACATGTTTACTTAATTTTTTAAAACGTATTATTAAAATTATACCTACATTTATTATAAATTTGTTCGATAGTGAATCAGAAATCTATTTTTGATTTTTTAATTTGAAAACTATCGGTATTACAGATAATAGAAATCGTTATAGTGTAATAAAAATTGGTACTTGAATTCTGGAGATGGCTTGGCGAATCGTAACTCGGTTAATTGCAGTGTAATATGTTATTTGCGGTTAAAAATCCTCAGTATAGGTTTTGTGGTCATCGTTTCTTTTCTTTATTACCAATCGCGCATATATTTTCAGGTCATAATAAAGTACAATGTAATATTTGTGTTAACCTTCTCTGTAAAATGTATATACTTTATTAATTAATATTTTATATATTATAAATAATCAGATCTTTTTCGTAATAAAATAATGTATTATTGTTTTTAATAAAGTAATTGTTTTTTTCAAAAATTCTTGATAAATTTTGAGTACATAATTTTTTTTTAAATTTTAAAACAAATAAACATTCTATATACAATAAGAATGGTTGTTTGATTTCATCTAAGTATATTTAAAGATCTTATATTTTGGGATATTAAATATTTGTATATTCCGGTAGGTCAGTTTTACCAGGACGAAATAAAAAAAAAAAAGAATGATGAATAAAAAGATGAAAAACAGGACGTTAAACATCTGTCAGATTTTTTTTTTTTTAAGAGAAAGATCTAATATGTAGATAAATATTGGACGGATGTGGTCATAATATTTTTACATAAGTATACTATTCTTTTTTGCTACCTGAGTAAGATTTTAAAATAGGAAAAAAAATATTTACATTACCTTAAGATTAAGTATAAGATTTAAGAAAAACTAGGCTAACATCTGTCGAGATGAAAAAAAATATATTACGTTGGCCTATAAACAAAGTAGCGGAAAGGGTTTCTTATTCGTTTAGCTTTAGGTAATGTTATATTATTGTTACTTCTATTACTAAAATATTATAGAAATAGAGATGACGGCTGTTTAAAGAAATAGGGAACAAATAATATACATCGTGGGAATGATTTTCAAGGTCAAAATAAGCGAACACTGTTTTACTACCCCTATACTTCTTTATAATATAGTTTGTCAGTGCTACCTGCCCGACCCATTGACCTAGATTCTACAACCTCCCCGTTGTAGTT
Source organism: Lycorma delicatula (assembly GCF_047948215.1). Classification (NCBI taxonomy): domain Eukaryota; kingdom Metazoa; phylum Arthropoda; class Insecta; order Hemiptera; family Fulgoridae; genus Lycorma; species Lycorma delicatula. The sequence goes on along the minus strand of NC_134461.1, from coordinate 117,806,488 downwards.
ATAGAGGTGGCAGCCGGTGTTGGTTGGAAACGCGGTGGAGGGGTGGGTTACCCTCAATAGTTTCCACCCACCCACATATAGTATGCACCGTACTACATACATATCGTATTATACCGTAAAAACTAGTAAAAAACACGTACTACAATACTCCTGAAATTCAACAGAACTAATCAAAGATTTACAACTTCTATTTTCACTTTCCGGTGAAAGTTTTTAAACTACATTTATGGAATAACAACAACCGTAATAAATTTCTATCTGTACGACTGGAAAACATAACAATTGTTTAGAAAAATCAATCAATAGTTTATATTCGGACAGTACTGGTGTCGTTATTTATTTTTTTTTCAGTAACACTATTCTCCCTTTCTATCAGTAACTCAAGGCCATCTTTGGGTATGTAAAACGTCCTTGAAATCACAATTCATATATATATTATTACTATTTTTTCTATTTTTCTACAGTCACTAACGTTAGATATATATATATACACTACCAAAATTCTGTAAAGAAAAAAAGAATTTATATATATATATATATATATATATTACTTCTGGTAAGCCCTTTATTATATTCCTTTTGTTAAGTATATGAGTTCTATTACGCTGTAGTTGTCCCTATATTTCTTATTTGTATAAAACTATAAAAATGTCATTTTTCTAAAAAAAAAAGGAGAAAAATGTGTGACATGTAAACATTGTATTATTTGCTTTCACTTTTATTTTTATATTATATATCAATTTCGATTTATATGTTTGAAAATAAAGAATATTTATTGTTCTATTCTTATTAAAATTACAATTAATTTAATTTATATTAAAGGAAAAGTTTTTTTTTACGATTGAAATAATAGATCAGTTTTATTTTAGAATATATTTCCATAGAAGTGTAATAAGGATCCATTAAATCTCAAATTTGAAACCCACCGGGTTGGTCTAGTGGTGAACGCGACTTCCCAAATCAGCTGGTTTGGAAGTCGAGAGTTCTAGCGTTTATTTCCTCGTAATTTTTACACGGATTTGAATACACGGAGGTTAAATAGGAAAAAGAAACAAAGATCTCAAATTCGAAAAAAATCAATTTCTATTGATAATCGTTATATGAAAATTTAATTGATGCCCTTTATAATATATTTCACGGTTTACTTTCAAATAATAAGTTATTTTATGGATAAAGCCAAACGTTTGTTTGTCTGTCTGTCTGTCTGTTCGTTTGTTAGAAGCAACAGACTTTGCTTTCAAATTTGCAACAGATTGCTTTCAAATTTGCAGGTGTTATCCCAAGTAAAGTTTTAAGTCCTTCATCAAGACCCTAGCCTCCTCAGGGGTGAAGAGGAAAATGAAAAAATGAAAATCATCAAAGAAGAAAAAAAGTATAATTAATTAAAAATTAAATTAATTTCTGTCACCGTGGTAACAGAAGTAAGTTGTGAAGATTTCCAATTCCAAAGATTCCAAAGATCTGTTTTTAATCACTCCAATTCTGTTTTTTTGTAATTTTGTTTCATATTTCTGTAATTCCTGGATATTTGATTTCTTATTTATCGGTATTATTTTCACAACCATGAGGGTGACGAACACTGCGGGAATCCTGGTTAGACGGGAATGGCGAACGAATGGAGCTTTGCGGCCCTGGGAGTTCCTGGGGATCGCCTGTGCTGACCTGGACCACAGGGGTCCAGGAGGCAGAGCTCCGACCGGTTAATTTATCAACAAACCAACATTTTACCTATAAATTACCCCATATACGCAAGTATGTACAGAATTTCATCAAAATTGGTTTTTTCAGTTAAAAATTATTGTTTTAAACACGTACGGTTAAATTATATTTATAATTTCTCTACTAAATACCTACTGATGTGGAAGAAAAGATTTAAAAAAGTGGCTGTCGGTTTCCGAAAAAGTACCGAATTTTCTACATTGGTCTTATTTCTTAACGAAAAAGTATTATTTAATATGTACAATTACCTTCAAATAAGTTTGTTTGAAAAGTCAAATTATTAATTTTATTTTTACAATTTTTTTTTGTTTTTTTTTAAATTTTATATTCTTATTAACAGCTGAAATAGTTTATTTAAATGTTGAAATAGTTATTTTTTAGTAAATTATTATTTTTTAAATAATTTGTATACATTTAGTGGGTTCATATATAAAAAACTATATTATTTTTTATACGGATCAGTATTCTAGCAAAATATGGTAAAATTGTTTCCGGCAGCTAATTAAGCTTACCTAGTTGTGGTTTTTGATATTAATGTTCTGAGAAATCCCAAAATCATCAGGCGTTATATATATGATCTATTTTACGAACAGCCTTTCTTATTTTAATTAGATGGGTAATTTAATCTCGCTAAAAAAAAAAAGATAAAAATTTATTATTAAATAAAATAAAGCTTTACAGATGTTTTTAATCTTGATAAACCAACCAGGTAACATCTGACAAGTAATTTCTTTATAACAATTCAATCTGATTTTTAAAATAATTATATTAGCTACATATTGCATTATATTTATTAACATACATTATACTAAAGAGTAAACAATATTATTAGATATATAACCTTGATATAAACAAGTCTATGGGAAAAACATTCACTCTTAATTTACTTCCTGGTTTTCCTTCATTTTATATATATATATATATATTATATATATTCCACTATATATATTTATAATAAATAAATAGTGTGCATGACTCATCTAGTTTTTACTTTTTATTCGTAATTATTATTCAACATTTGCACTAGCTGTTAGACAAATGATTTATTTATTTTATTTTTATTATTACTATCATATTCTTATTTAGTCGGTGTTAATTATTGTTAGATTTTCTTTTAATGTTACATAACATTATTTTTATGCATTACTTTTTACAATATGGTATTAGTAAACTTATTTCTGTCTAATTATGTTTTCATTATATATATAGTGGTATATATATATATATATATATATACTACTGAAGTATAGTAGATTAAAGCCATTAAATCAGCGTAAATTTTCATAATTACATTGAATATGAATACAATACAATTATTCAGTATTTTATTTTAAGAAAAATTTCATATGGCGTTTAGTGTAACCCTGTTCGTAATAATATATCAGATCTTCCAGAATGCAAAATTACTGAATAGTTCAGATAAGCATTATGTTTTGAACAATATTATTGAAATAATTAGAGGATAAATTACATGAAGTGATTTTGTATGTTTGTTTGTAATTTATGTAAAGATGTTCATTTCATTCCTGGTATCATAGCTGTAGTGCTATGCTGCATGAAGGAAAGTACGGTAATCAGTCAAAAAATGGGGTAAGGGTTTTTTGTATTTCTCGACGATTAATGATCCAGGAACACAAAATAAAATTTTTAAAGTGGAAGTTATTGTATGGGTGTTGGCGAATTTGAAGCTTAATAACTGAATAAACCGATTTTGATGAAATTTGGCACACCGACACGTATATATGGAGCAGTTTGTAAAGGTTTGGATTCAATATTTCCTGAAGGTGGGGTAATACTTTATTTGGGATAAGTTTTCTCAAAATGTTAACATAAATCCCTCTTTATATTAAGCCAGTACATGCTTATTTTACCATTTAAAAATAAATTTTCCCTCAAATTCTCTTTTCCTCATCAAGAAAAAAAAATTGTTTTAACCGAATATATTTATGCCTTGACAAGCATAGAAATAGTGTAAGTGGCCCAAAAAAAAATACTTTGGAGGCAAACTATTGGTGGTGGAGGTGCCAATCGAAGTTTAAAATTATGGATTTTTAACATTTTTTAAACTTTTTCACGTATCATTATTTTTCTATTGTCTAAAAATAAATAACCGATTCCAGAAAAGTATGACAACTTTCTTGCCATGACTTTTTCTACATTTCTATTTTCTCCAACCAGTTTTCCAATTGCTGCCGGGTCTGGGTGTGTATGTATATAGGTAAATACAATTACCACTATCGGTTTACCAGGCCCGACGTAGCCCCACGATACTAGATCGTGGATACTGGTGTTCTTTGGTGGTTGGGTTTCAATTAACCACACGTCTCAGGATTGGTCGGTCTGAGTCTGTACAGGACTACATCTCATTTTCGTATTATACATATCATTTTCAAATCGCTGGATCGTGAGGGGGCAGTTGCTTATTGTTCACTTGTTGAAGAGATTGCAACGTACACATTACAAAAAATAAATAAATATATATATATATATATATATATATATATATATATCCTGATTGATATCAATCAGGTATTTTGTTTGAAATTTTTATCTATCAATTTTAGATGCTATCAGTTTTAGAGATTTTATACATAAGCAAGCGTGCACATATACATGCCGGAATCTATCTTTAATCAGTGTTCTACATAATGAAATTATCATTTATCATTAACATATGACAAAATTATCATTTATCACTAACATATTTACTAGTATTAAAAACAATATGTCAAAAGTAAAGCATTAAATTAAGTCTTTCCTATTTTAAGGATGTTTAATTTATTGCTACACATGGAAAATTAAATAATTTGGTTAATGAGTTATTTATGAAAATAATTGTTTCCTGTTTTAGTTTCTTTTATTAACCGAATAAAAATCAATAATAATACTTAAAATTAAATTTATTTAATTAGCTAAAAAATTAATAGTCATATTTAATGTTATAAGTTTATAAGTAAATATTAATTTCACTTAGTTAAAAATTAATTTTTTTTCTCTCAAATATTATTAAAATTTTTTTATGTATATTTTATTGTAATAACAGAGAATTTACTTATAGTTTATATATAAAAAATAAAGCGTAATCATGACCTGATTTTTTTCACTTTATATGGTTATTTATCTTGTTGAATTTTCATCGACACGACAGTAAGATCAACAGCATGAACTGATTTCCCTTTTTATTAACAGAACTCTCAGCCATATTATTGTGCAAAAAAAAATTTATGTATATAATGTATATAAAACTACAACCGAGACGAAAACAAGTCGTTTGCGCTTGTACGCTTTGCCGCACAAGTGACAAACGTTACAATTCACGCATAACGACAAAATCATTCGCTTACGTTTTTCCTGTCTTATTAGACTGTTTTACATTTTATACATTAAGCTTATCTAATTTTAAATAAAAATAAACTAGAAATAACAGTCGTAAAATAATTTGTTGTTGCAGTAGTTTAGTATCGGTAGCCTACTGCCAACTATTTCAACAAACTGTTCGTGATTGTGAAAGAAAAAGAAAAACAATGATTTGTCAAAAAAAAAAAAAATAGAAAAATTATTTTTTCCTTGAAATTAAAAAACATATTTCCTTTAAATATTAAATAATTTTATATATTTCCTATTTGGGTTGAATTTCCTGTATTTTTAGCAGTCAGTTTATGTTTATATTAGAAAAATGAAGTAGTTTTATTTTGATTTCTTTATGACGAGAGTATATTGTCACAAATCATGATATTAAGTCCACTAAAATGAAAATCATCGCCACAGATAACAACCTAACTTTGATCATCAATGAGATTGTTTTTATATTTAACATCATCACTTTCATAGAAAGTAACTTTTACTGATTTATCTTGTAATTTCAGTTGTTTCATATTTCACAATCAAGAGAGAGAAAAAATGCGATAATGCATGATACGGTTTACCATTTTCTATTGTTAATCAATGAATTATGTACAATACTCCTTCCTACTCATAGTCAGTAGGAAAAATTACTTTGTCTGACTTTTTATAAATGTTTTGTCGATTTCTAAATGTACCTATTTTAGATATGGAAAGATTACTGAATTACTTTACAATCTTGAAAAAAAAATAATAATTTGAATCCTGGAATCATTTTTGAGATATTCTGCTAAAAACTCATACATTTGTCCAGTGTATAATTATCAGTTTTATATATATATATATATATATATATATATATATATATATATATATATATTACTTTCTTTGCATCATAACTATAGAGGTGCTGTACAAGAAGGAAAGTACGGTAATCTGTCAAAAATGGGATATGAAATTTTTTTAATTTCTTAATGTTTCATAACCCGAGGTCCCTGGGTTATGAAAAAAACAAAAAAAAAGTAGGGGATAATATTCGTATTTAGGCTTGTTTGTAGCTTAATAATTTTTTATTAGATTAATCGATTTTGATAAAATCTTGTACAGAGACTCGTGTATATGGGGAATGTTTTGGTAAAATTTGGTGCCAATATCTGCAAGGGTAAGGTAGATTTCTTTTTGGGGTTAATTCTCTCAAAATGTTGCAAAAATAACCCCATTCCATATTAAGCTCAGTGCATGCATACAATGCTTTTCACCATTAAAAAAAAAAAAAATCGAGCCCCAAATTCCCCCTTTACTAAATATCGAAAAAAGTTATATTTTTATTTATTGGATATATTTAATCGATATTTTAAGGCCTTTTTTAAGCATAGTAATAACGCAAGTGGTCAAAAAAAATTCTCTTGGGGCAATATTGATGATGGGAGAGTCGATCAAATTAAAAAACGATTTTTTAAATTAAAAACTTTCTTTTTGGTTTATTTTCATGTATCATTATTTTTCCATTATATAAGAATAAATAACCAATGCCAGGGAAGTGTTATACAACTTTGTTGTCAGCCTTTTTCTTTAATTCGATCAGTAATCGCGGAAAAATTGATTTCGTTTTTCAGTTTTGTATTACAAAAATACAAAGTTTAAAATCTATATAACAACAAAGTTTAAAGTTTTATTAAACTTTTACAGAATTCTTTTTTTATGGTAAAATTAAAAATTAAATTTTATCATACTCAAGAATAAAAGATTTTTCAAAAATTAAATGAAAAATACTTTAAGGTATTAATAATATGATATTCTAAATTAATAAGAAGTCTTTGAATGAAACTATAAAACTAATTAATAATATAACATTAATATTATTTTGTATATAAAATATTTATTACGTAGAAGATATTTTTACTGAGTATAGATAAGATTTTTAGAACGTAAGGTATTCATGCAACAGGCAAATGTAGGTGGGGATAAAAACGACCTTGAGTAATTGCGGCTACTACTACTACTAACTAAAGGTATTGCTGATTTAAAAGGGCGGATTGAATGGTAAAAAGGGAAAGGTTTCATAATATTTGTCGTTTATAATAGTTTATTTCTTATAAACCTAATGTAAATCGAATTAAAATTATTTTTATTTATTTTTTGATTTTGGGTTTTAACCAGCGATTAATATTGATATATCTTTTTTTAGTGATTGTTACGTATTTTACGTACAGGACCAAAGAGATATCTTCGTTCGTTTGTTGTTTAAATATTTTAAATAGCAGGATATATGGAAAATATTTTATCCGATAATCAAACATGTGAATTGTACTAAATGATAAAAGTATTCGCGTGCATGGTATTTAGATATTACAAATAAGCTTTGTTTAAAAGAACAAAAATTCGAAATTTACTGAATAAAATGTAAAAAAATACATTGACTGAATTTACCTTTTTTCACTTTCAATAATATAGTAGTATATTTTTATATTTAAAAATGTTTGGTATTAATACATAATTTTTTTTTGAAATGATTTTGAAAATATCAAAGAATTTTGAATATTATGGAAACATTTTTAAATAAATTAAATTTTAAAATTCATTTATACGGTAGATTCAAATTAAGTAATTAAGTTAATTTTGGAACATGAGAATTAAATACTTTTTCTGGATATCTTCTTTCTTAACAATTATGTGACTGCGTGATGGAATTTTCCACTTTTTTCTATTCTACGAATTTTATTCTTTTATGCACTTAGATTTTTTTCTTTTTAAAGTTTCTAATTAAATTTTCTTATTTTATTATTTTTTCTTGCCTTATATCTCTTGTGACAGTCTACTTATTGAATATAAATATCTTGAATATTAAAAAAAAAAAACATGAAAAGCTGATTCGATCTCTGTGTTGGAGTGGTAACGTTTCGGCCTTTCATCTGAAGGTCCTGGATTCAAATCCTGGTCAGGTGTGGATAGAATTTTTCACATTACAAAATTCTATTTCCATCTCCCAAGCTCATGCTTCAAGTTTATGTCGGGAGTTCATCAAGCAAAAAAAAAAAATATATATAAAATTTACATTTACAAACGTAAGTTTTTAAAAATTTGAATTAATAGTTGTAAGGATAATTATTTTTCTTCTAGAGAAATTACTATCGCTTTCATTTAGTTTCTTAAATTTTATTTTGTAAAACAAGATTTCCCAACCTGTTAAAATGATGTACGCGCACAATTTGTAATCCTTTTGCTTAACTTATTTCGTTTAATTGCTTTAATACAGTACAACCACTACGACGGTAAAATTAATAACGGTGGGAGAAATTTGTGGAAATATTTTTCCGGTCATTAAAATTACCATCGTTGTTGTTTGTCGTCGCGATCTTTAATTCGTTTTCAAACTCACTTGTACTTTCGAACCGGCAAAATAACGAAATATCGCGATGTCTATGTGTTTATGTGCGCATGTATTAGTGTATCGGTGAAGGCGCTGAAGGGGGTCAGGAATGTGGGTCAAGGAGCCGACATCAGGATGTGGCAACGTCGGTCTGGCAGACCCACTTTCTCCCTTCCGTAGGAAACTCGACATACTTAACGTAATAACTCCCTCCTCACCCGTTCTCTCCTCCTGCGCCCCTCATCTAAGACGCCGCACACCATGTCGTAACCGATAGTATTCTAGTACTGTGTACCCATCCTTATCTGGGGAAGGGGTATTACTGTATAGCCCGCTTAGATTATACGTTTGTATATACATATACGCGGTATCCCTTTCCTTTGAATAAATGCATGACCGTTCACCCACTCTCTTGTAGGATAGGATATTTGGACATGACGCATGTGCATGTTATATTTCGTTTATGTCTGATTTCGTTGTGTTATATCGATAAATAAATGTAGGTAAATTTATTTCGTGTTTTCCTTATCCGTTTTTATATTATTTTTACTATATTTCACAATGTTTATAATTAATCAAAATTATATGTTCCATGTAGTTTTTGCTTTAATTATAAAAATATTTATCTAGATAATTTTTTTATTAAAAAATACTTTACTTTTATTAAAAAATAGATTATTAATTTTAAAAATTATTCATCGTTGAAATTGGTTAAATATACTTAGAAATAATTTTATTTAGTAAATAGACGGTTCCATTATTGGGTTTAATTTATAAATTATTTAGTTTTGTTTTTGGTTAGTATTAAACGCGTCTTCCCAAATCAGCTGATTTGGATGGAAGTCGAGAGTTCCAGCGTTCAAGTCCTAGTAAAGGCAGTTGCTATTATACTGATTTGAATACTAGATCGTGGATACGGGTGTTCTTTAGTGGTTGGGTTTCAATTAACTACACATCTCACAAATGGTCGAACTGAGACTGTACAAGACTACACTTCATTTACACTCATGCATATCATCCTCATTTATCCTCTGAAGAGGATACCTGAACGGTTTATACCTGAACGGTAATTCCCGGAGGCTAAACAAGAAAAAGAAAAAAAGGTTTTGTTTTTCGTAAATTATCAAACTATATACAAAGGCCTGATTCTGAAAAAACTTTTATAATAATTATCATCACCAAATATTATGACGGATTTGGGTAGTAGATCGTGGGTACTGGTGTTCTTTATTGGTTGGTTTTTTCAACTAACCACACGTCTCAGGAATGGTCGGCCTGAATTTGTTCAAGACTATTCGTTTACCGTGACATTCACACAAATTTTAACGAGTCGCTAATGAATTTAGTCGTTGATGAGACTATAAATAAAAAAACCTGGATTATTCTTTTAATTTTTACTGTTTAGACAGTAACGTATATGTGTCCATTTCTAAATTAAAAGAGATTTAAATTTAAAGGAAGTATACTTTTAATAAAGTCTTTCTTATCAGTCGTGTGAATTAATTTTCGTGATGAATACAAAATTTTAAATTTTGCATAAAATATATTCGCAAAAATATTTTTTCCGATATTATAATAAACATCTTTGAATTTTATCAATTTTTTCAGAAATTCAGCCTAGCATTTTTTTTTAGGAGTAGTTATTACCATAGAGAAAAGGTTTTAAAGAACAGTTCTGGATAAGCTTTATTCGTAATCGTTTAAAAATAAAAAATTAAAATGAAATAATTTTAAGTATTATAAAAAAAAAGTATTTATTTCATTTTTTAATCCTTATTCCGAAATAAACAATTTTAATTTATAAAGACTTAATAAAATTTTATCAAATTTATCTTAATTTTTAAACTTGTAGCTGTAATTTTAATGGAAATCAGAATTTTACATTATTAAATCGTAACATATTTAGATTTTTTATGAAGATTATATATGGTAATTTATGTACTTCTGAATTGTCAATATTGCATGTAATTGATTATGCGTAGACGTATAAATAAATAAATAATTACCAACTTAAAAAGGTTTGTGTCTCAAGGTTTTTTAAATATACAACCATAACTGTACATTTTTCTTATTTCTTTTTTGCGTGATATTGTTATTTATGAAGAATTAGTGTATATGTTATATAGTTTTGTTTTTAATTGTTTATTTTAATGTCGTATTTATATATAATTTCTGTTCTTATATACAGCGCCGTCAAGTAACGGCGAGCATGGAGTATCGATGATTACTATTAAACGTAAATGTCACCTTCGTAAACAAAAGTTGCATCATGTTTATGCTACTGTTGTTTACGCTATACCATTTAGAGACTCATAATGGTGTGCCAATGTTTCAGAGAAGAATCATCCAAGCTCGCCGTTAACGTGGCGAATTGTTTATAGGTTAAATTCAATTCAATTCAATGATACTTTTAATTTTTAATGAACTATATATATTAATTATCTGACATAGTTGTAGTCGCTTAACGAAGATTATCGGAAAGCTAAGTTCTATTTAATTGAATTTTTTTTAATTAATTAATTGAATTAATTGATTTTGTTAGCTAATTTTTTTTTTTTTTTTTTGCTACAAATAAACTTCGAATAATATTCCATTAACCTATAACTTCTGCTGCTATTCTCTATCTTTATTTCCCCTCCCCACGCCTCTGTCGATAAACTGTATACTATCCCTACCACAATCCAATATTATTACTACCACTCCCTTTAACTCAGATGTCTTTTCCCTTACATTAGCACAATTATTTGTTTATTACAAGGTCATGACATACACGAGAGACTATTATATCTTTTATTACATACATTTTTATTATTATTATTATTACATAATTTTTTGTTAATCGGTTAATTTAAATTTACTAGGTCATTTCAAAAGTCTTCTTTTTTTCATAATCTTTAAATTATAATTCCCTAATTGAAGCGTAATTTCAAATAATTAACCTAAATAAATCAAGCTGTTTTTTTGTTCTTTTTTTAAATTCATAATTTTTGTTTAGTTGAAGTGTAATATTTAGTACATATTCAACAAGTGTTTCGTCATAAATTTCTTCAAAACAATTCAAAAACTAATGGATATCGGATGGATTAATTTTAATCTATTAAACGGTCATGACTGTTGGGCGATAATTACATATCCCGTTGTTTCCCTAATAAATTTTAGATAAAAAATTTGTTTTCCTAATAATTTGTTACGCGATTTATTTTTATTTTCTTTTATCCCCCTCCCCTGAGCCGGACCCACAGCTAAGTGTAACTCAGCCCAGCTGAGTGACTCTAACGGGCCTTCCCGCCCTCCAGCTGTACGTCAGGCAAGGGAGTTCGCCTGTCGGTTGGATCTTTTAGGTGCCAGCCTCTAACCCTCAGCGAGGAGACTCCGGATCCAGCAATGCTGCAACCTTTATTCCCTTGAAGGTTCCCCAAGAGGATCCCCCACCGGAACTCTGGTCTTAACGCCCCCTTATTGGATGTTGGGTTCTGGAGATCTTCATCACAACAGGGAACTGTCATAGCAGTACACGTCACGTACGGAGTCCCCAACTGATAATCGGGACTGGCACACCAAGGCGTACCAGTCCTCACAGCTGAGGCTGCCCAACGCCTCCCGTTAGAAGCCCTTTCTCCGCTCCTCATCATGTTGAGTTTGAAGCACCGTCTGGGAAAAGTGCTGAACCCAAAAATTAAAATACACTACTCCTTAAGAGTTGTGTATTGTTTTCTTTTACATACAATACACCCTCTATAACGATATTATTTACCCCATAAATTTATCAATCCACCGAGCTGGTCTAGTGATAAATCAATCATCATCACAAATCAATTATTAACAGCTGATTTTCGAAGTGAAGGTTTCTAGATTCAAATCCTTTCTTTTTTTTCCTGTTTAGCCTCCGGGAATGAGGATGATATGTATGAGTGTAAATAAGTTATAGTCTTGTACAGTCTTAGTTCGACCATTCCTGAGATGTGTGGTTAATTGAAACCCAACCACCAAACAACACCGGTATTCCCGATCTAGTATTCAAATCCGTATAAAAATAACTGACATTACTAGAACTTGAACGCTGGAAATCTCGACTTCCAAATCAACTGATTTGGGAAGACGCTTTCGCCACTAGACCAACCCGATAGGTGAGGTTCAAATCCTACTAACGGTTAATTAATTTTACACAGATTTGAACACTAGACAGTGAATACTGGTGTACTTTAGTGGTTGGGGTTCAATTAACCATACATTTAAGGGGTGGTCGGCCTGAATCTGTACAAGATTATACCTCATTTACATGTCATACACTTCATTCTCATCATAGGTCATAGGGAGCCTGCTTGTTGTTCACTAGTTGATCAAATTGTAACGTACACATTAGGAAAATAAAACATTCTTCATAATCGGTTTTTTAACCTTAAAATTGTTTGTTATAGTAAATACTTCATAGAAATATTTTATCATTAACTAAACGAGTAAAATTACCTGATAAAAACAGAAATTTGAAATTTTTTTATTAATATAACATCGCCAAAGTCAAAGAGGAAAAAACAATATTTTCCGGTTTCTTCTTTTCCTTTTGTAATACATATATTTGTTGATTTATCATAGGACCTTGAAATTCTATATATCGATTATAAATCTACGATACGTTTTTTTATCGATTACACTACTATTACTACTATCACCCTTGGGTGATTGTCATATGATCGTGACATAATTTCCTGTGTGGAGGAAAAAAAGTGGTATTGACTATTTATATTTGTGTTATTAATTTATGTTCCTTATACTCTTTGTATAGAATTATTTGTATTAAATCCTATTAAATCACATGTTTTAAAGGCTTTTTTTTATTAATCTATTTATCCGTCATGTATTATACGTAAATATATAAAATAATATAGGCTGTGTATTTCAATCATGTCATCTAATCTTGCATAAGTTAATTCATAAATTTTATTTGTCGTATAATAACATTACATTTTATAAATAACCTATGTAAATACTTTCATTTATAATAAAAACTATAAAAATATTTTATTATTAACACATGTTTTTAATGTCATTATTAATTATTAAAGACAAATCAATTATTCTAATTTTATCGAGGTCATTTATAATGTAGAATATTATTTATTGTACATTACATGAATTTATAAGTTGCCAACTAATATGAAATATTATAAAAATTAAAAATAAAACATTAAAAACCATTGTAAACATAATTTTTCCTTGTTGTCTTATCGCCAACTATTATATTATAAATTTAAAAAAAAAAAATACCTGTTATCATAATAATGTATTATATTCTTACATTTTGTAACATTTTTGTTTTATTCATTGAATTTATAGATGGGGAGCAAAGAAAATATGTGTGTGAGAGAGGGTTAGAGAATGTGTGGGGGTGTTAGAAAAATATACGGAGGGTGGAATAACAGAAATGAATAGGAGAAAGACACACCTGAATTCTTTTAATAATTATATTCAGTGATTGTATTGTTTTAAAACGTGCATTGTATTTCAGCCAACTTCTTGTTTCATTATTGTTTTTTATCGACAGGAAGATTCTCCCCGTTTAAATATTTTCTCTCTTTCTCTTTCTTTATTCAATATCTTTCCCTTTTTCATTCTATAAACATACACTTCTATTTTTAATTTGTAAAATTAAGAAAACGGAAGATTTTGTGCGTTTATTATTATTTTTTTTATTTGTATTATGTAATCACATCACATTACAGTATAATAATATATGAGATTAACGTTAAATTGTTTTTGTATTGTACATTTTTTTTATATTTTGCAATGCTTTTACAATAGGTAACGCATTTATTTTTATTATTGTAAGTTTTTGACTAAATTTAATTAAATTATAAATTATAATATGGTTTTTTGCTTCTCTTTTATATATATATATATATATATATATATATATATATACTTTTTATGATAATATGGTTCAATGACTTGCGATAAAAAATTCTATGATGGGCTCTCAGTTGGTCATAGCAAAATTAGTGATCATTTTATGTGCTGTTCTTACCACCGGTTCGCAGATAAATTGTAGGTTGGATGAACATCCCATCATATGGAAGGACTTTTTTAAAAATTTTTTTTGAAGAGGTTTGCTCGTCTCATTTCGTGATTTCTCTGTACTAGTTTTTTCTTAGTTTTATCCCCTCCTTCGCGATCGTAATATGTTGAATATACGTCGGATACCTACTAGATCCATGCTAGTGACATGAATATCTTTAGAAGAACTTCATTCGTCCTTCATATTTGTATATCTTAACGGATGAGATCTTCCTATGGCAGTACAAAAGCCCGATCTGAAATTGGGAGATGTAGTGTAAAACATTAACTTCTATTGAAAATCAGATCAAATTAATGTAAACTTCTTTTAAATAATTAGATATTTGTTAATTTGTAATATAAAATTTGTAACGTTGAGTTTCAAAGAAAATATATCTTCTAAAACAGTTAAGTTTTATTGTTACATAATTTAGAATGTAACGAATGTTTACAAAAAAAAATTAATATAGATTAATTCTAAGCTGTTTTTAATCTATTATCATAGATACCGAATAATGTATATATATATAGAAAACTTGTTTTTATTGTTTTAATTAATTAAAAATGTACTCGTACTTTAAAATCGAATTCGATTAATTGTTGTTCAAAGTTATCTAGAATTCAGCTCTTATTAAGCATTTTATAAAACTAACTATTCATTGTATTTGAATTCGATTTCATTAATTTCATTTGTAATAATAACATGTTATAGAAAACTTTCATAACACTATTCCTGTCCCGTTTGGAACTCCACTTTTCCTTTTTTTGACGTTAAATTTGTGTTTATGTTCCTTTTTGTTTCGTTATAGAAAATGTTACATTAATTTTTTTGTGTGTATGCATTTTTTTTATTACGGTGTTCCATGTATAACACTTGCTAGAGGAAATAGTAAGAGTTGCTTTTTCTTACAGTAATGATGTTCACTATATAAACATTCAATCATACTACATATCGGTAGATTTGGCGTATTAAATTCATTTTATTCAGTTTAATTACAAATGTATTGGGAAAACCTTTAATTCTTCAGATTATTTAATATGCCTGTAATGGGATATTTGATTTTTTTTAGGGAAGATTTATGGTTCATATCAGCTTACAACTACTATGATACCTATTAAAAATATTCCATTTAAAATTATTATTATTAGATTGGAAGTTACATAACGTGTTTATTAACCATATTATTTAATTAGTTTTGTAAAATAATAAATTTAGGTTTGACATTTTCAGTGTTCAATTTATTTTAGTAATAATACCAGAAAGATTAATGAAAATATAAATAAATTAAAAAATTTTCGTAACAGTTCCTACGCAATAATTTAATAAAGACACTAGCCAAGTTGGCCACGGTCAAGTATTTCGTAATTTCAAAACGCTTTGCGCTGGTATTGTATTACAAAGTTAAAATTATAATTTTTTTAGGATTAGTATTATAACATCGTTAACGTTATTTTACGCTTCTATACCGCAGACAAGTTTTATATATTAACTGTTTGGTCGTCTTGTCTAGTCAAGAGTGAATATGGCTGTTGTTATCCTTATACCGTATGTTGTTATATACACCAATTAAATTACTAAAACTGGTTTGAATATCCTTTATAGCTCTCTGCTCCTCTTATGTAGGCTTGATCATTTCTTTCACCGTTTTTTTTCCTTTTTAACTCTTACCCCATGTGTACTAACATAAGGACAGAATATTTTCCTTTCTTGTATTAAGATATTATCTATTCAAAATATTTTATTTGATTCTTAATAAATTTAATTTTAAAAATATTTATTTGTTAGCAGAGTTGGATTTATAACCTGAAAATTATTGGTTAATTTCCGGTTTAATTTTTTGACAATTTTTGGAATTAAAAATATAGTTACTTGTTTTTAATGAGCATCGTGTCGTTAGTGTAACAGTTACAAAAGTGGTAGGATATAATAATTCTTATCATATTACCTCATTATCTTCTTACCGGTTATTAATTTGTAAACAAAGATTTATATAGATATCAGCAATAAGCTGAATAAGGAATTAAAAAATACTATTACATACCAGTAATTATGGGTAACAGAATAAGAAACATAAATAAAAAAATTACTATTCGGTATGTGAAAATGCGGCTGACCCATGAAAAATGTTAAATATTTTAAACTTCATTAAAATTCGGTTTTAATGGCGGTTCGAAGAGATACCAATGTCCGTTTAAAAATCTGTTACTATTTCCTTAAATTTAAACAAGAAGTTCTTACTAAATGAAGTCAGTTTCAAATGTTCTTTTTTGTTAATTTAGAAATCTTGGGTAGTATTTAATTATATTTAAAAAATTCCCGATATATTATTGTTTACCTAGTCAGAATCCATATCTGTAAAGAGCTGCGTCTCCCTTTAATGTAAAATTACAGTATACATTTATAATTATATTACTTCCTAAGTTTGCAAGATTACTATGTGCTTTGAACTATAAACTAACACCTAATGTTGGCCAGAAAGTTCGACTGAAACACCAAAATCATTAAAATTTAACTTTCAGCACGAAAACGTAAGCGTTTAAAATTCTGTACCACCCAAATATAAAGCTGCTCGTTTTATTAGATATATAATTTAACGCCTTTGATAAGAATCTATAACTAGGAGTTGTGGGATATCAGCGCGTAGATTTTAGATTCTCCCAGGTTGCAGTCAGTTTCTTACACATCCAATACACGTAGTGGAAGTGTTACCGTGTTATTAATTTAAATATTTAAAATTTAAATATTCTTTTTTTCCATATTACTAATGTTTCATTCACGAATGAAATTTATCACGGATAACCTAAATCCATTTCAAATTACTTTTCGTTTTCTTTAATTCAATAACAATGAAAATATTTCTATTTCTTTTTAATTTACGTTTTGGTTTGAGGAATAAGAAGTACGAGGAGGTAGAGTAGCAATCTAACAATCGTCAACATCTGTAGGACACAAGTGCGTGCGGGTGCCTCTTTACGTCTTCTTCACAAACGCACACGCACACATGTATTTACAAAGCATTGACCGTTTCCTGTTTGAGCTCCACTTCCTGTCTTTGTTGGGAACCCACCCGGTGGAACATTGTCCAGTATATATGAATATAATGTTAAAGAAGAACTAGAAAAGATAGAACGAACTAATATCTTATTCTATTTTGTTTTCGTTTCTTAAATCCTCTTTATAACTATCTATATATTTTATTTTATTTTTCGTTTTATAAATACGTATACTTCATACGCGAAGGCGCGTTCGCACATTCTTTTACATTCACTTGAGAAGCCTCGTGAAATTTTTTATTCATATTTCTTTTTTTTTATTTTGTAGCTGTACATATATATATATATGTATATATTATTGTTGTTTGTCCTTCCGCTGTATACATCTCTCACCTTTCTCTTTAGAATTCCTTGAATTATTTATTTCCTTTTAAAATTATTGTTTAACGCCATATTTTTTATCATTGTTTATGTTTAATTTATGATTAAAAATGTGTTATTAATAAACGAAAATCTAAACTTATAATTGTTATTACATGAACATGATTATGTAATATTAATCGTTCATTTATTTTTAATTATTATTATTATGACATTTATATTGCCGACCTCCGTGGTAAAGTGGTAAAATCAGCGCCTTTCATCTAGAAGGTTCTGGTTACATGCTAAAAAATTCATTCCTCATCACAAAAAAAGGCGGTCAATAGGTAATTGTAATATTGGAAATAACTTAGTTGCTGGAGTAAAATACATAAATCTGTTATTATTTTTATGAACGTATAATTGCTTTTTAACCGTTTGTTTTTTCCTGATTTTTTTTAAAAATACGTAATCATAAAATTGCGAAAATATAAACTTGATTTACTTCTAAAAATTTTTTTAATAATTAAAAACAAAAGAATAACATGTTTGGATACCGGGGACATTCTATGTGATCTTCGGCTAAAAGACTGGAAATTTTGTAAATTTATAAAAAATCTTTTACATGCATATGCTTTGTTTTTGTATAATAAATGAACTTAACTGCTTATTTCTGTTTTTTTTTTGTTGTTTAAATACAGTTTTCCTGTTAATTTTAAGAGTGCATTTTATAACAACGTAGAAACAACGACAATAATATTATTTTAAAATACGTTATTTTAAATATAACTTTAAAATATATTATCGGATATATCAGAATTATTTATTGTTAAGTTTTTTTTTTTATTTGATGAAAGTTCTGGGTTTGAATATCCTACTGAAATTTGAATTCCTTTAAAAAAGTGAAGTATAATTTTTTTCTGTTAAAGGAATATATTAATTTGTAGCTTTAAATTATCTATCTAGTCGGACAGTCATTCTTTTAATGAATCACTTGGTATACAAATTACATTAATAAAAACAGTTTACACCAAGAGTAATGATGTTTAATAAATGCAAAATTCCTGTAATAAATTGTTTTTTGTATGTCTAAATATTAGCTTTATTCTGGAGTAGAAAGTAAATTATTGATTTATAATTGAAGCCTGTTTGGACTTAATGGCTTGAATTGTGGGGTACAGCATGCAACTCTAGTATTGACATACTTACTTGAACGCTACCAGACAAAAACATTGTGAAAAATGCTATACATACCCAAGTATATAAGCAATAGTTTCATGTATAATGATCTTAAGTTACGAACCGTTCGGCAGGAAATCTCTCGTCAGCCTACGGTATCAAAATCGTTTGGATCGGCACCCGAATTATTTGGCGGTCAATTTATTGGATAACACGATCGGCGATTTTTCGAGTTTGTTAAGGAACAATATTCTTGGTTTGCCTTATCGTTTCAATTAAGTGACTTTATGGTCTGGCTGTACGGAGTGCTCTTCCATTTCATTTTGTTGTTATGGTTAAGACACCAGCTGCTGAGTCTGTGACTACTTAATGTTAATTCAAATTTAGATTTTATTAACTTATTGTTCATTTGTCTTGCTGAACAGATTGTAAAGTTGCTGTGTCGTTATAATAAAACAAAAATTCTAGAGGGATTGGCATGCTGATATGCGATATTATATTCCAGACATTGTAGAAGGCAACCAGAAATTGTTTCACTCTACTTAATAAGTTCGACATGGTATTCTTGTTATTCTTGGGGATGGCTTTATTTTATGTCATGTCGCCTATTTTCAAAAAGATATTTATTTAATTTTTTTGATTAATTTAATAATTTAAATCAAAATTGCATATACTTTTGATTACGCACCTAATATACATAAAATGTATTATTATTGTTCTAATGAAAAACAGGCTCACGACTAGTTAGAGCCGAATTATTAATTTTTTTTATGATGAAGTGAATTTCTTAGGGTGTCAAACCTTAGCCGGGATTTGAACCCAAAATTATACGGCAGAAACATTACCAAACTGCTACGAAGGCCGGGGAAAATGATTTTTTTGGGATGTTTTATGCTCACATGTTTGTCTTATGGTATGTTTCATACTGTTTTAAATATTAGCAGAATTCTGATCTATATTCTTTTTATTCTAATTTTTGAAATATTCATAATATGGGTCACCTCGCTACAACTATCTTAGGTTAAGTTTATAGTTAATATAATTATTTTGAGGAAATTGTTTATGTTTATATTATAACTAGTTAATTTACCGGATGTTTTAATAATGTTAATTTACTATGTTTTATTCTAAATAATATTTCCGAATGAAAATTTACATTTTATATTTTGCATGTGAAATATAATATAACTTTGTATTCATCGTCGATTTTTAAAATCGTATTGGCAGCACAGATTTTTTTTCTTAATTTTATCATTTATTTTTAGCACTAAAGCAAATTGAATACAACATTTGAGAGTTTTTAAGTATAATAGTTCAAATTTAATAGACAATACCTCAAATTTAGTACTCATTATAGCAATTATAATTGTGTAAGTAAATTTTGCAAAATTTTATCTATTATTTATGAAAATTAGTTAAAAAAAAGATCATTAGTTGTTAAAAGGAGTTTAATTCATTGGAACAAAATAATACTAATGTAATCTTTTTAACTTCAAAAAGTAATCTTTTTAACTAATTACCTTTGAAGAGATAAAAACGCCTTCATTTTTAAAAATATATTTAATATTTTAAGCTGAATAGATTATTGCTATCATATTGCTTAAAAAATGTGTAGTTTTAATATATATATTTTTTAAATTATGTTTAGTGAATTTCTTTTATTTATTTTTTATTAATTTGTTAATTTTTTCATGTTTCAGTGGATACCACTGCCCCCGCGCCTATGTATATCAAAAGAGAACCTGGAGAACACAAAACCTTGCAAGGATTGCAAGGTATCTTCTCCCATCACCATGCCGCCCTTTTGAATTATAACGCCTCCAATACCGGTAAGTAATGTATATTTTTATAGAAATGTATGCTTGTGTTGTGTATGTGTGCGCGTATGTGTGTTTTCTCTTTCGTACTGCATTAGCGTCGTTCCATTATTCGTAGAACAATCAAAAAATACCTTCCTTTTGATGTTTTAGGTTCTTGTAGTATATAACCATTATTTTTTTTAAACTAGAATTCTTCCGTTAAGAAAAGTGAAGAGAAAACTTTTGTCCTGATATTTAAATTTTATTCATTTAAACTCGCAAGCCAATTAATTTATAGTAACCTATTCAGCTGTTTTGTTTTGTTTTTTTTTTAATTATTATTTCCTTAAATTAAATTTTTGGGTTCCATTTTTCCTCTTTTTTTTGTTGAAGGATTTGTATATATCATTCAATATTTTTAGAGCTTTTAACGGCTTCATAAAAAATTCCAGATAACATCTATTTTATTATCTCTTCCAGGATCACACACGTCTTCTTATTCATACAATATCACACCTTAAAACCAGTTTAAACTGTCTGTCCAGTATGGTAATAATCGTTCCAGAGTATAATTACAAATAATATCTTATTTATTTATTTATTATTATTATTTAAATTACACAAATATGAATTTCATGAATTCATAAATAAAAAATAAAAATGCGAAGTGCAGTTCCATATTTTAGACAAATACATTAAATAGTAACTTTAATCCGGTTTTAAAAGTGAAATGAAGTCTGTTTGTAACTTCACTCTCTATCAGAGAGAGAGAGAGAGAGAGAGAGCTCTTAAAAAGTATAACAATTTTTTACAGTAATAACAATAACTTGATGGTCGTTGTAGTCAGAAGACCATCAGCATTATTTGATGCGCGCGGTCCGTTTGAAACCAGTTTTACAGTGACCCAGAACTCGTTTACGGCATTGACTGTTGTTTTCTAGGTAACAGGTTACTGAAGATTTTTTTTTTTTTAATCTGTAAAGTAATCACGCTTATGTATTGTTGTTAAAAATATATGAACGTATTTTGAAATCGACTAAGAATTTTTAATTTATTTATTTGTAATTTAGAACGTGAATTTATAAATTATTTATTTTATTTATTATCTTTAAAAATAATAAACCCTTTTTTTATTAATGCAGAATGTGTTTTCTCAAATTTAGTGGTCTTTATTAAACTATTTTATTTTGTTATTTTTCCTATTTACGTGCTCATTGTTTAATTGTTGTAGTTATTAAATTATCATAAAATATGAATACAGAGAAATTTTTTAATTTTACTTTCTAATCGTTTATAATATACTGGGCAGTTTGCATCTTTGATTAATTCGTCACGCATAAGATGCGTAGAAAGCGGCTTTTTGTAATAATAAGAAAGCATCTTAATCTATAAGGTCTTAGTATCCTAGTTATAATCAATTAAAAATATTTTTTCGAGGTCCCTTGAGCGAAACTTCTTTATTTTCCGAAATATATATATAGTAAGAGAGAGAGTAATATATTTGGTAGTTTTTTTGTTTAGTAAAATTCAAATAGCCGATAACACGCGTTGATTGGATATTTTTTAAAATTCATAATTATTTAATTGAAATGGAATTTGTAAAATATATATTAAAACACATATATTATCAATAAAAAAGAAACTTTCTTTAATATATGTTTTGGTTTACTGTTCATTTTTGTAGCGTAAGAAAACTGCTATGCGTGACCCGGGATTCGAAGCCGGGACTTCCGAATGAGAGACCAAGACGCTACCATTCCGCCAATGGATCGGCATTTTATTTATTATTTTATTCGTATCAGTCTACACTTTTTTTTTTTTTAAAGGAATTTATTTAAAGAAATATAATAGATTAATAAACGGTAATATTTCAACTAATCAACGATTAGCTTTTATTAAATATAGTTTAAAATAAAAATATTGGTCTACCTGAAGACATACCACATATTGAGTTTAAGGTTCATAAACTATGGATGTAATTATTTTAAACATTTTTGAAATTTCACTCGAGTAAAAATAGCTTAAAAGCATAATTTTTTTCTTTTTAGCTAATACCGAATTGTTTTATTATTTGTCTCTAAGTACGTTTATGTTTGTTTTGTTTTTATAATTAATTATTTATTATACGAAAAGAGCAGTGTAAATATTTACGAGTACTTTTGACGTACAAAAAAGAATTCATTATGCGCTTAAATGAACTCAAAGAATAGTTAATTAAAATAACAAAGCGGCGTTTAATAATTGAAGAATAAGTACTAGAGACAATAAAAATGGAAAAAAAACCAATTATATAGACTTCAATCAGCTTAACCAACCCTTTAATGAAATGTTACCCTTTAGGGAGAGATGAAGTCCGTCTTATGTATATCACAAAGGATTTGGTTGTTGCATCGGTATATTACCATAGATGGTCGTCATAGCATTAAGTTAGGGATACATTGTCGAAGGGAGTTAAAAGGACAATAACAGATCGACAGCAGGTGACTGCGGGACACCCTGCTTTGCTTCTGTTATATATATATATATATATATGTATTAAACCACGTCCGTCCTTACTTGCCCGTCGGTGACATAGGGGTGAGTTGTTATTGCACAACTGCTTACCGCATCGATGGGGTAAGATATGATGATGATGATGATGTGAGGAAGGGTAACAATATATGAAAGGAAGGGTTTTTCTAAATTTTTGGAAAACAGAACTAGGCTTTAATCCCTTTCCTTCCAGCTGGCGTCAACACGCGCCACTCACTCAATCAAACCCTTCAATTCACCCCCTTCATCCGTTCGTTCATTCTTACATCCCTTTTATTCATATAGTCCTGTATTTCATCTGCAACAAATGACGTAAACTGATGTTGCAGTTCTTTTATTTTTTCTTGTTTCTCTCTTTTGAAGACATAACACGGTTAAAGAAATGTGGAAAAGTTTTCTAAACATCCGGTAAGAAGAGTACGTTTGTTGTATTCTATTTTATTTATCGTTACTAAAGCTGTACTTAATTCATTTTTTATTATTTAAAGTACGAAATTACAAGAATTTTCCGTTACAATTAAACAGCTTATATACCTTTAAAGTAATATTTATATTTCAAAATTTCACCATAATTAATATAGTTCGAAAATTTTGTTCTAGTTTTACTGTTGCATAGCTTCAATTGTTTAAAAAGGCTTAATTGAAACTCGGAATAGTATATTTCCTAAATTTAACGATGGTGTTCATAATGATTTTGGTTTTAATACATTTAATATCAAAATCAATGTTCGAGTAATAATTTTTTTAACCGTAAAATTCAACTTCATTCGAAGATCTATTAGAATTTTAATAGAATGTTTTATAGAATGTTATCTCTATTAGAATGTTTATAGATTTTTTCGAATCCAATCCAGTTATGGTAACAAAAACCAGCCGGTCAGGGCTCGCTTCGCTCGTCCGACCGTTTAGCCAGGGGGCCACGCTCCCTGGATTCTCGACGCGTTTGTGTGCTGATGTTTGTGAAATTATAAAGTATTTTACAGATATTTATTAAAGAAAAATATTTTACTTAATTATATTCCTGTTGCCATGGTAAAAAAATAAATATGTGAGTACATACAGCAAACAAACCAACGTACCGTGCTTTTTTATTGGAGAGATATTCAGACTATCAATCGTCAGTAGGAAAAACTTTTTAAAAGTTTGGAATTAGATCCATAAATACAGTTCTATTTTGCATCACTGTTTATAAAAAAGAAAAAGAAAAAAATTCCACCGGATATAATTCTTAATTATTGTATATAGATATAGTTTATCTTAGTGAAATATCTCATTCGAGTGGATTATGAGAATATAGTTAATAAATCTTCTTTTTTATTGTTTAATAATACTTCAAAAGATTTGTTCAGAGTTGTCCTTTGGCCTTTATGAATTCGTGGCAGTATTTATCGTTGAATTAAAAATATCCCTACTTTTGAATCAAATGATATTTAATTTGTAAATGGAGGATGGTTCAGGTCATTTAAATTTGTAAAAAATACATCGTCTTTGACGATTGCCAGAAAGAAAAATCACAATATATCAAACTGCATAAACTTATGGTCATTCAGTTGTTTCTTGGCATCCTATCCAATCAGGAAATATTCACTTGAGGTAATCTCTAACTTGGAAGAGCGAAATAAGGAGATAGCTGATCTTGCTTTCAAATATATATATATTTCCGTGAATGTTTTAAAATTCCTTTTTTTGTTAACTACACAAAACATCATGAACTCTAGATTAATTAAGTTACTTTTCCATAATTACGCGAGTATTTTCATCAGACCAATTAACACATTTACGATGGTTCCTTAGGCCAGTCGATTTGAAACGTACTTCATCAGACTACATCATTGGTTATGAGAAATGAGGATCTGCTGTAGAACTAATAATAATTCGCAAAATTCTACCGCTATCTAGAGATTATTTTCTGGAAGTATATACGCGTTATATGAATAACAAATACAGCGATGTGTAACAGCGGTGTGTTTAACAAGAAACCATTTACTTTTACGTTTTAGTCAAATATATTTAGTCTAAACTCGATTTTGTAGTGACTATTTAAACGTCCTTATTCTCAGTATAGATACAAAAACGAACTGAATTGAAGTAGTGATGATTAAATCAACTGATTATTACGAATTCCAGAATTAAAATTTCCTACCTGTTCTGTAATAGTACAGAATTTAGATGTGTATGCAAAAGTACTGACTTTTAGCCCACTGTGTAAATATAAACGTTAAAAGTTTTCTGTTAGTTCATATATTTCTATTTTAGATTCTTTAATCATTTAAAAAAAGTTTGTAAAAAACATATATTGTTATATTATGTTAGTATGCATAAATATTCAAGTGATGAGCGGTAGATCTAGCGATGCGTAACAACACAGAGTTGTTTATCAAGAAACTTTATTTTACTTTTACGTGTTATTCCTATATATTTGTCATTCCGTATTCGAATGTGAATTTTATGTACACACCCTTATACGCGCACGCGTGTATTTTTATAGGAATGGGTTGAAAAAGCTTGGCAATCACAGTTGATGGACTGCATAGTCACAGCTGCCTGAATGTTTGCGTATTATGGGGTTAGAATTGCGATCTGTCCGGAAACACCTGGGGCTTTACGCAAGCCGCACCGTTGACAATTTCACCCCAAAAAAACATCACTACTTTGACTCCCTCAAAAGGGTTGTATACGAATTTTTGGGACAAAAGTAGGATTTTTGTCCTAAAAGGGTAGCTAACCTTATTTTTGTCCTACATACATTTTATTTATTTCGATCCAACCCCTTTCATTCCTATAATTGTGTAACACCCTTCAGTATAAAAAATATATACATTATCATATGAATTTAACTGTTTTCCACACCTCTGTATTTTGTATTAAATTCTTTTTTTAACTATGCTATTCGTATTACAATTTGATATATTGTATGTTCCTCTTATTTTAATCTTTTTCTTATATTGAAAAGTTGTTAATTATAATAATAAATCAAATTTTACGAGGTTAACATGAATTATATGTAGGCACATATTGAAAATTGTTTAGTTTTTTCTTAAAAATAAAATTTTGTAATTAAAAAAAATTGTTATAATTTGTTTTTGTATAACTTTTTATTAATAAGTAGATTCCTTTACGATGCTATTAATGTTTATTTAAATTTAATGATTATTTTCAATATATTGATTAAATTCGTTTTATTGTTTATTTAGGGTAAATATATTCTTAGTTGATAATATTTAACTATAATAAAACATAGAAGACGAAAGTTTGCAGTACCAGCCTCAAATTAATTTCTAGAAGTTAGTTTTTTTATTAAATCAGTTTACTTAATTCTTAAAGAGAATAAATCAAGGATGTTTTTTTAATTTTTATTCTATTTATTTATTTATTTAATTTTGCATCAACCTTGTTGGTCAATAGTAACACTTAATGGGTCACATGTATATAATTTTAATTACAGAATTCTTCTTTTATCAGTAAAAGTTAGAATTTGTTACTTATATTATTCGCAATAAAATATGAAGCTGAAAATTGAAGTTCTTCAAATAATTAACAATTTTCTCATAAATTGTCACATTATTTAAGCACTTTTCGAGAACTTGTGCTTCATTTTTTTCCGTTTAAAATTGCTTAAATAATGTGACAAATTACGAGAAAACTATTAATTATTTGAAGGACTTCAATTGGCTAATAATTTGCTTTACTGATCTGGCAATATTCACATAGATTTCGTTCCTTTTTTAATATGAGATGTACATAGCTGTATTCTATCATCAATAGAGTTGTTGTTTCCTGGGAAATGAACTTGCGGGATTTTCTTCATAAGCACACTTTATCGTACTTGATGGAATTTTTGAGGTTTGATCTGTTGCCATTTTTCGTTATTGATTTACTTTATTAAAGATAGTTTTTGAATTTCTCTAAGCGTCGGCAAAATTTTCAATTGCACAGAGAGTGATCGTGAGATTTACCAGCTTGTCTGCTTCTTCATTCGGTTTAACGCCTAAATGGGGTGGTATCCAGCTTAGTTTGATATCTGCAGAAGGTCTTTTGGCTTTGATTAGGTTGTACGTTTCGTTTATTTTTTTTTTTAGATTATGATGTTGTCCGTTAAATTATTTTCTATTGCTTTTTTTGCGCTACGGGAATCCGCGAAGTATATTAATTTTTCTATATCGGCTTCGTCGATGTGTTTCAATGTTTATAAAATGGTTAAACCTTGGCTATTGAAGATAAAAACATCGTGCGTGAGTTTGAATAAAAGATTCATTTCTGGCGTAACTAAAGCGCAACCTGTGCTTTTTTTTGGATTTCGACGCATCTATGTATACATGTAGATAGCCTGCTTAATTGTCAACTAGTAGTCTATGTGTATGATTGTATAATGTTTAGAAATGTTCGTATTCTCTTTCAGTATTTTTGGTGTTGATTGAAGCCAAGGAGGTGTTTTAGTTAATTCTCGTTTCATTGACTTGAGATCGGTGAGGTATTTTGTTACTCTCTCCTCAGAAATTATTGTTTATCATTCATTCGGTTACTCGATGATTGAAGCAAAGATTACGACGCTTTCTGATTCATTATCAATTGACGAGTAAACGTACATATTTAATCATATCCTAAATACATATGTATTTAGTTCATAATAGATTATGTAGTTGTATAATGATGCTTTTTAAAATGTTAATAAAAGTTAATGTATGCTACTTACGTATAAAGATTATGCATATTTTTTGCTAGATGGTACAGTACAGTATTTTGAATACGTAAAGCTGACAAAATATTCATTAAATTTATTGTTTTAATCTACATTAATTGAATACAGAAAATTTGTTAATAAAATTACTAAATTATCCAATCAATTCTAAATATTTATAGAACGCGCTAATAATTGAAGTGATAAAAATTTAAAATAGTGACCTACATTATTATTATTAGCTTCTTAAATTTCTTACCCATTAGTACTAATATTTTTAATTTTTTTTACTTTTGTTTCTCCTTGATGCTTTTTAAAAAATTATTAAATGAATTAGAGGATGCAACTTCTACAATATTTTCATATAAAACAATCTTTTTACGGAAATATTTATTGAGAAAAAATATTGAATTTTATAAATTGTTTTATTTCCTTTAATTTTCATAATATTATTTCAATAAATTTATTTTTTTATACGAACATTAAATGTTTATTTTACTTTTATGATTTTTTATATGCCGATAATTTAAACATAAATGTCGTGTTATTTGTTCTTGCAAATCGTAGATTTAACCAACCGTAACGAGCATTAGCAAATAAATGTATTGTAATAATATTTTTAACACATTATGTACAATAATAGAGTTGTTTGTCATTTCTATTAAATACGGTCAAATAATTTGGCGCTGGTCAAATATATATTCTAGAATACATTATTTCCGCGTAGGAAAAGATGTAATTTGACATAAATTGGCGACTAGCCAAACTATTTAACCGTATTTAATAGTAATTACAAACTAGCTCTTATTATACGATAGATTTTAAACTATTTCCTCTATAATATTATTATTTAAACTTCTCATACTACATCAAGATACTATAAGCTGTTTTTAAACTAACCAGTTTATTTTTTAATTTGGGGTAAGAGAGTTTTGTAGTATTTTAATAATTAAATCCGTTCGTTAAAGTTACGTACGACCTTTTTAATATTATTATTATTATTACTATCTAATAATAAAAGTTCCGGGTTCGAATCTCGTATAAAATTCAATGACATCCATTATCATTGAGAGTCAGTCTGTTATCTTTATTGTATAAATTGTTCGATGATTATTTATTTGTTTTATATTGTTTTTTTTTTTTTTTAATTTTGTTTATGCTGAGTTAAATTAAAAATACTTAAATAAATTTGTCTCTAATAGTACGAGTAAATTATTATTTTTTTAAATTAATTTTATCTTTTATTTTACTTTAACAAAATTATTAAGAGGAGTTTTTTAATATCTTGTATTTACACTATTAAAAAAATAAAAGTGTTATTAAGTTATCAAATTAAATTTTAAAAAAATAAAATAAAATAATCCTGATGTTGGCGAATGAAATGAACAACCAATGATTGAAAATAGAATACCAAAATAATAACCTTTTTTTAAATATTTAAATGTAAATATTGATATATATTATAATAAATATTTTTATGTATTTAACTCTTTATACTAATAAAATCTGGTCCATTGGTTGGTGGTTCGTATATTAAGGTGTAATTTTTATTTTGATGGAATAATTAAGATAAAAACAATTTATAAAAGATAAAGATTGGAGAAGATGAATGGAAATTAAGTTGTAGGATATACGAAAAAAGGTAAAACAAAAAAATTATAGAAGACTAAAAAGATTGAGAATCATTAGTAAATTAGTGTTTAAAAAATAGCAATTTTTTTATTGTTTTCATCGATCTATAAACTTGTTCGTTATTGTTATAGTAGCATATTTCGCTTTAGGTGCTCTCTCTTTTTCTGTTTAGTATCCGGAACCATCATAAGGTATTACTTCAAAGGATGATATGTACGAATGAAAATGAAGTATAGTCTTCAGATCTGTGGTTAATTGAAACCCAACTACCAAAGAACACCGGTATCCACAATCTAGTATTCAATTCCGTATAAAAGTAACTAACTGCCTTTACAAGGATTTGAACCTTAGATTTCGGTACAGCAGGGCGAAATAAAAATGGTTCTAATTTTTACTGTTGAAATGATTCAGTAGAATCATTTCAGTGCATGTACGAGTACATCAGAGCCGATCAAAGTTTAAAGATATCGATTTTTTAATTTTAAAAACTTTTTTGTTTTATTTTCATGTATCATTTTTCGATATAGAAGAATAAATAACCAATGAGAGGAAAGAATTACAACTTTTTTATCAGCCTTTTTCTTGATATTTCTTAAATTCCAAGTTATTTTCTTTAATTACGAGTTAGTTATTATACACGAATGAAAGCAAGCATAAAATATACCGGTGAAAGAAACTAGACGCTACCTTTTTTTTTTTTTAAAGCGTACTGATCAAGGTAGTTTTGGAATTTTAACCGTTGAAATATTTTAATTATGATAATATAGGGGCGTTTCGAACGTCCGAATATTTCCTACCCGAGGGGAGAGGAAATAAAACAAACACGACGATCATCCGAAATTATTACGTCACTAAAAGAGAACTATTCAAGAAGATTCTCACTGACCTTAAAAAAGGCCGTCCAGGTTTACTATAACCTTATCGTACTTGTATTTGATGGTAATTCCGTCTAGTTTAGTTTAGGGTTGAATTTACGGTGGTTTTCGTTTAGTATTATTTTTATAATCGAGTAAGGGTTTATTGTCTACGGATATAAATATAGTACGATGGACAGTGGTCAGTTTAGTTTATATGTTATATCACTACGATTACACGTCCGTGGTATATCTATCGAACAGTTTTACATTACTAGTTCTTGACCTAGAATAACTGGACCTAAGACTCGTCCTTGTTCGGCCCTAAACTACTACAAACTACGAGTCCTGTTTCATTCCAGTGTGGTGGACAGTGGTCACCCTGCCGGGCGTGGGATTCTATAAATTCAATTTAACCAAGACGGAAGGGGTAGAAAAAAGAATAGTCATCCTATTGTTACGTCCTTAAACTTTAGTTAGTTCGTTCGTTAGGTCATCGGTGTGATGAAGGGATAAACTAAACCTATTTGAAGGAAGCAAGAAGGGATAACTGTATATTCATTTAGCATATAAACCCTTATCCTTTAAAAGATTTCACGCCCTGTTTGTTCATATATTATTATTAAAATATTCTACAGTCATGTATGGATGCGTAAATTAATTTTCACTTTAATTATAATAATTTCTTTTGTAGGAAAATATTTTGTATTAATCGATTACTTCCGATGTACCCGTAATTTTGTTTTTATAATTTTAAATTAAAATCGCTTACAATTAATTTGTACTATAAATAATGTAGATTAATTAATGCTGGAAAATAAATTACTTCTTTACATTTTATCGTATTCTTTATTTCACAGTTTTAAAACCCTATTATTGAAATAATTGGATTAATATTACAAAAAAATGGAGGGTTTAATATTTTATTTAAAATGATTTGGTAGGTAACCATATTTTTTATCTGCTGAGCTAGAAAAACGCGAAGTCAATACAAATTTGAGAAGAAAATAAAAATTTTATTTTATTTTTATGAAAAGTTGAAAACGCAATTATTGAAGTTGAACAGACATAAATTTAAAACAAAATCACTCAAAATGTCCTACCCTGATTCATGAATGGGTTATGTGTGTTTTTAGTATTTGAATTAAACGTCATCGGATGTTTACTTCAAGTTACAATGATGGTTTAGAGAGATATTTAACTTACCACCTCCAACATACAAGCTTAGTTGTTTGTAATTTCATCACACCTTGATAATTCAGAAAAATGGATAAATCAGATTGTGAAGTTAAAATTTTCTATAATAATAATATGCATTCATATCTGTTAGCTAATATATTTTTTTTTAAACTGACAAAACAGTTGGAGTTTTCCGTCAAGCGACTAAAGCCGCGTTCTGGGAAATTCCTACAACTGTGGGTTGTTTCTGATAAAATTCGGCTTACACATACACACACACACACACACACACACACACACACACATAACTTAATTAAAAATATTTATCATTTTATTTAAATATAATATTTATTATTTGATTCAACGATTCTAACTAAAGCGCGCGCGCGCGCATACCGTGTTTAATTCGCGCGGGTGTGAGGATGCTATTGACTACGGTCGGCACTAACTAAACTAATGTAATTTCACAACTTACATAGAACAACTTTGGATTGCACGGTCGATAGCTGGTGTAGCCGCGAGGCTTAACGTAGTAGGTTACATTTTTACGCTTTAAATGTTATTTATTTATTTAATTTTACCGCTCACTTGTGACGTCACAACATAGCAGACGATGATAACAGCATTTTTTGGGTGGGGGTGTGATTTTGCAAAAATTTTTTTTTGCGAATTTGTTATTTTTTAATTATTAACAAATGTACCTTAGAAACATATGACCTTAATTAGGCGAAATCTCGAGATACTAAGGGTACAGCCTCACCCCCTTGACCTTTTAAGTTGATAATTTAATGGCATCAATGTAGATGTAATCAGGCCAAGTTTGGTAAAAATCAGTCTAGTAGTTCTGGAGATATAAGGTGATTCAGAGGCCAACACCGAATAAACGTACATAAGAACATTAACAATCGGAAAATTTCCATCTGGTGTTTTAAATTTTCGGGTTCCCTATGTGTTAAAATGGCAAGATCCGTTAAAAACCGCATATGCCCAATTTGAACCGGTTACCTTCT
Organism: Lycorma delicatula; assembly: GCF_047948215.1. Classification (NCBI taxonomy): domain Eukaryota; kingdom Metazoa; phylum Arthropoda; class Insecta; order Hemiptera; family Fulgoridae; genus Lycorma; species Lycorma delicatula. Next base: position 117,773,789 of record NC_134461.1, on the reverse strand, counting down.
AGAGCTATAGCACTATCTAGAAGGAAAAGAAATTATATACATATAAGATTCTTTTCGCCGGATAGTGTTCTCCGTCCGTGTATGGAAAACCGTAATCGGCCAATATTAATATTCAAAACAAATATTACCATTTATTAGCACCTTATTTATCTACTGTAAAATAAACGTGTGGTTTTAATTTCATTTGAATTAAATTTTAAAAAGGTAATCGGTTATAAAAATAGTTTCCTCATAAAATATTCATTTTCATAACGTAATTAAATTTTTAATGTTATCATATCTTTTTAAATTTTACTCTTAGACATTTAAAAAAGGAAAATTCTTTATGCTTTATTCAAATATAACTATTTAATTCAAATATAACTATTTAAAAAAAACTAACATTAAAAAAATCCCTTTCGGCACGCCGGAAGGCGGAGGTAGATTTCACCGGTGCTAAGTAGGGGATAAAAAAGATTTCCACCTTAAAATTAAGAAAAACTTCAAATTTACTCAATACGACAATAGTTGCATGTGGAAATAAGTTTCACATATCTAGCATATGACAAGCCCCATCTGCTTACAATTCCAGCAAATGTTTGGTCGTCACTTGCCAAGAGTAGGTCATATCAGAAATTGTTGCAGAAAAAAGTTTTAGGTAATGTTTAGAGGATTAACGACCACTTCAAACCGATTCGATACTGTGCCTTTTAAGGGACGTATGAATTTTATTGATACCGTTTATCATTCGCTTTTATCATTTTTTCTACCTCCTGTGCCAATGATATTTTCAAAAAACTTTACTTAGATAAGTTTTAGGCCCTTATCCAAAGAATAGTAGGAACTTTAAACGATATTTTACTTAACAAGAAAGGTAGATATTTTGTTTTTTTGAAAATGCTCCTCCCATTTCCACCCCCATATCCGATTTTGCCCGTTTACGAACTCGACCGAGATTTAGGGTCGATATATTTTATGTATCAATTTGAAAGTAATTGGCGCAAAATTACGGCAATTATCGTGTTCACAAGAAAGTTAAATATATATATATATATATAAACTATTGAACTGACGGTGGTTTTAGGATCTGGGAAATGTGAAACGTGAAGATTTATCGAAATTTTGCGGAAGTCGAATCATAGTACCCATTACAATAGGTAGCTTTCTTATGAAATCTACCTAACAGTATAAAATTATCACTTATTAATGTATTACAATATTCTATTGTAATTAGAGTTTTTCTATTTACAAACGTATTTTATATTTAATGTATGCAGGTGACAGGATGTGCTATTATTTCAGTTGTTATGCATTACCGTTTATTTAATGTTGCATAATTATGTATTTTTTTTATGTTCAAAACAAAATAAGTATGAAAAAAAATCTTGTAAAGAATTTTCTTTAAAGGTAGCATGCAGAAAATTTAATTCAAACAAGTTGTTAACAAAATTTTTCCCATAATAATACTATTTAATTTTTTCCTTGTACTTCTACATTTTTTAACTCACAACATATCATTGTAAATTGATATAAAGATCTTTAAAATGGATAACGATAAATTGACAGATTGTGGTGACAACGTTTTTTTATATTTTTTTTATTTTTCAAACGTCTTTGTTTTCAGTAGTTCGTGACAAATAATCATGGAACGCTACAAACATCAACAACGTTTACAAATTATAAAAATTTGTTATCGAAATATGGAATTAGTTTAAAAAATTCGAACAGAATTTTGGTATCGAAACACCAATTCACAAAAGAAATGCAAGGAGCAAGAAAATATTGTTGCTGCAAGTGCAAGTGTTCGTGAAAATCAAAATTTATCGGTTTCACGTCGTTCACAAAAATGTGCCCTCTCTTCAACTACAAAATGGTGAATTTTGCGTCAAGATCTTGGTCAACACCCGTATAAGATTCAACTAACTCAAGAATTAAATGCCGTGGACCGGACTAGAGAAGCGGATTCAAATTTTCATTAAGAAAAACATATTTTCAGATGAGACTCATTTTTGGCTCGATGGTTTTGTAAGCAACCAAAATTGGCGTATTTCGGATGATTCCAATCCACAAATGATTTAACAGACATCATTATATCGGAAAAAATTACTGTTTGGTGTGAATTATGAGCTAGTGGCATCATTGGGCCATTTTTCTTTTCGAAAATGAGCTAGGAGATGCTGTTATAATAAATGGTGAACGCTATCGAGTTATGATTTGTGATCTTTTGTTAGGAAATTTGAAAAATTTTGATTTGAATGAGATGTAATTTCAACAGTATGCCACACAGATACTGAAATAAATTTAATTACTACGTCAAAAGTTTGGCGATTCGATGATTTCACGAAATATTAATGTCAATTGGCCATTTTACTCCTTTAGAATTTTTTTTCTGGGGTTACGTTAAGTCACAAGACTATAGCAACAAATCACTATGACTGATCGAAAGCAAATATTCGATGCCGTATTAGTGAAATTCAAGCTGATTTGTGCGAAAGAGTCACGCAAAAAAATGTTGATAGATTTAATTGTGTTAAGCAAAGCCGTGGCGGCCATATGATTGATATATATTTATAAATACATTTTGAACAAACGAACATTTACATTTTTATTTATATAGATAATGTACGCAATTTTTTTTTTTTAATTTTACTAAATTAGACTTATTTCATATTGATAACAGTTCGATCCAGCGAATTGAATGAAATTCAATTTTTTTTTTAGTACCAGTTATGACAAATACTTACACGTATTATTCTGAATCGGTGAATTAATTTCATAACTTATTTATTCTATTAGCCTAAATAAACAACTATACGAATTATCTTACCTTTTTTTAATCTTTTACGTTACGTACGCAGCGAAATACTTAATATTATTTGTTTTGAGTGTAAATAGGGTATGTGTGTTTGTATTTTGTTAATTGATAACGAATTATTTTTTAATGGAAGTATTCTGTTTACCGTGCTTTTTTTTAAGCTTTAAATTAAATATTAAACTACCTTTATTTGATTTATTTAGCGTAAAAGAATTTTTCTTTATTAAGTGATTTATAAATTATTATTTATAAAGTGATTTTTAATTAATCGATTTTCAAATAAAAAGTTCTCATTCAATTCGACCAGTATTTATTTTTTAAGTTTATTCAAGCATACATCTTCACAAAATGGACCGATTTTTATGTAGTTTTTGTTTTATCTTATACAAGAAGTTATCTCCATAATTTTAAATGAAAGATATGTTTTAAGTAAATATAATTTCTTTCTTTTTTATGTTCATCGTTGCTTAATATTGGATTTTTAAAGAATAATGATTTATAACCCAATTTCATATCGGTTATTTTCTCCAGAAAATTAAAGTAGTTTTTTTTTTTTTAATTTTGGAGTCATACATTTAGCGAGACTTGGCCCATGACTAATATAGGTTTTTTTGGGCATTTTTTTTTTATTTTTATAAAGAAATTTCTCATTTATGTTTTTAAGAACGGATTTCATTATTACGAATACATTTTTTATATTTCTTCATTTTTTTCCACTTTTTAGGGCGATTATTCACGTGGATTTTATTATTTATTATACATTCTGTATGCATATAATATAATATTTGATTTTTTGGTTTTTTTTTAAATTTTAAATAAATTTTTTATCCGTTTAACTGTCTTGTAGGGGAATTTTTAATAATTTATTTTTTGCTGATAATTCTTTATTTAGGTGAAGGCTACAAATAAACAAAAATGTGTCCTTAGTGCAGTAAATGACATATAATAAAGGAACTTGCTTTCATTTAATTATATATACATATTTTACTATTATTGCTACTAAAATTATTATTATTTTAATTTTAAATTTGTCGTTCTTCAATAAAAGAACGAACGACAAATTAGTTTTTTCTGTAAAAGAAAACATAAAATTTTTAAAGAATAATTTTTTTTAAACGGTTGAAGTAATGAAGTAGAACAACTTGTTGCAGTGTGTATTATTTCCTATCGGATGAGTTAGTAAAGTTTTTGAGGGTGGTACGGGTGGTAGGGAAGTATTTCTTTCATCTTATTATAATAATCAAAGTGAAAGGTCAGACAAGGTTAGAGGAGAACGAATAAGAAGAAGATGATGCAAAAGAAATAGGGATGAAACGTCAGGGGGTGAAATGACATAAGAATAAGGGTGGGTGGTTATGTAGGGTGTTGGTGGTTGTAGTTTTTTAAGTTTTATCCACTTCAGTGGAGTCCAGCTCTATGTAATAGGATTGCTTTAGCGTTTTGTGTGTGTGTGTGTGTGTGTGTGTGTGTGTGTGTGTGTGTGTGTGTGTATGTGTGTGTGTGTGGTGGGGGAGAGTTTTAGTAAAATGAGGGATGATCATACTGTTTTTTTCTTTTTTACTGGTTCACTTCTTCCGATTTCCTTGTTGTACTAGTAGGGTACAAGCTATCCTAGTGTGGCCTTTAAAAGTATCTTCCTTCTTAATCTATTTCATTCTTTCTTTGAAATATCTCTCTTCCTTTCTTTATTATTCTTTTTTCTATCTTTATTTTATTATTGGATGATAGTGGGTGACCGTTAAAACCGGTTTCATCTTCTGCAGCATCTTCTTTACTATTATTTTTATTATTATTATTATCTTTAGCATTACGGCTTAACAACAGCTAGCCATAGCATTTATTTCATATTGTGCTTGCCTGTACTTCACCGTACAAGTGTCTTCGGTATTCATATCTTACGCTCTTATATATCATATATTATTATTATTTTGAAAGTTTTACCGGTCAAATCTTTTTTGAACTTTTTGACAACCCCTTTTCTTTTCCATTTTCTGTCTCCTTCTTTTTTATATCCTTATCTATAGCTTCTGTCTCCTTTCAATATTTATAAACGGCTATATCTTTTCAACCGACCGATCTGTTGTTATATATATATATATATATATATATATATATATATATCCTCTTATTGTTTGTATATATGTTGATATATTTATATATTTATCCAGTGGTTTATATAATAATAAACTGATTATCTATTTACTACCGGTTGTGAACGTTTTGTTAAAGAAAAAAAATCCTTTTTGACATCAGCATCGACCGTTATTAAGTTATTCTTTCTTTTTTTTATTCTTCATTTTTCTAACTCCTACCTTATTATTTATTTATTACTTACGTAAATCTTCTCATTTTTTATTTGATTTTATCACCTATTGCAAACAATTTTTTTTTGTCTAATGTTAATATGGATTCAATTATTTTGTGTAGTATATTATACTTTTGTTTTGGCAATGAAATATTTTCAAGAGGTTGAACTGAAAACTTTTTTGAAAAGTTTTCAAAAAATTCATTAAAGAGGGATGTTATTTACTTTTACATTTTTTATTTAAGTAAATATTTTTTTCATCTATCCATCTTTTACCACAATCTTTAATCTCTTTTTTCCACGGTAGTTTTCCTGGACGACCTTTATACGCGTGTGAAAGATAAAAGGTATTTAGACTTAACTTTTTCCGTTGTATAAGTAGAGGTATGTAGGTTTAATTGAATTTCCCTGCCCGGTAAACTCCACATAAAGTCCAAATTGGCCTCCAAATAAGTAAATATTTGAAAAATCGGAAAAATTAGTTCAGTTTCTAAACATTTGTGTTATACTTTCATGAGATCATATCGCAGCTATTTATTTAATTTTTATTTTATAGTTTATTCCTATTTTTAGTTTAGTTTCCCTTCTACAGAGTATTGTTCTACAGACAGTTCTAAATTTATAAAAAATAAAGTAAATATTTTTAAATATTAACTGTTTCAATCCTACTTTATTGGAGTGAAACATAGGTGACATTGAAAATGAATCTATTATTCAAGCTGCAGAAATGAAATATCTAAGAGGAGCGGCAGGTTACACCAGACAAGACAAGATATGTAAGGTAGTTATTAGATGAAAACTCAGTATGACACCGTTGTTATCATAACGTTTACCAGTTAAAGCTTTTGAATATAATAATCCTCGTGGAAAAAGAGATCGAGGAAGACCGAATAAACGTTGGGCGCCAGTACGGTCTGAATATCATATCCTTTTGATATGATATGGCAAAGAAGAAAGAAAAGATTTATTTTTTAATATACCGTATTAAAATCTTATTGGTCATTTTATTTATGGATAATTGTATATTTTTATAATAATAATAAAAAATAATAATAGAACTTGTTTATTTGGTGCAACAAATAAACGTTTCATGTTTCAAATAAGTCTAAATGAATATGTCAACAAATAAACGTTTCAAGTGAAAATTTTAGTGTAAAATTTAAATAAATGACAAATTATATGTTGCTTTGATCTATGCTGCATTTTTTGTTATGTATCTAATGTCATTTAAATGGTTTTATATCAGTTTTACAATTAATTCTATTATTTTTCGTCCATGAACTTCGTTATTTATATGAAGATTCCTGTAGTTTTAATTTTAAAGTAAATTATTTTTACGAATTAATATTATTTATGTTCTATTATCATTTAATGACGTTAATTGTTGAATTATGTCTGGCTTTATTTCGATTATCGCATATTATTTATTGCTAAGAAGGGGGCAGCTCCAGGTCACAGCTTTATTTAAAATGATTTTTACTATGAAAATTTTTCGTGATTTTATCTTTTTCCCTCATTTACGTTCTAAACAAGAAAAGTTTTAAAAAATTATCAGTAAAAAGCTTTCTTATCAAGATTACGATTTTTTTTTTGTATCTTTGAAATATTTTTTGATGAATCATCCTTCTTTGCATATAAATCCGTTTTTTTTTTATTCTAATTATATTTTAATAACGGAAGTTGACCAAATATAATGATCTCTTTTAATAACTTAAGATTTACTGTAATAGTTTTGAATCAGAAATTATTATAAATATAAATACATTCTCCAAGATACATTGTATCGGTTCAGTAATGTGCATAAAAATAATTTACGCGGCGATATAAAATCAGCAAATGAATAATTTTGTTTAAATTATAATTGTCAAAAAGTTTTTTTCGACCATTAATTGACAGAAGTTTCAAGTGTTATAAATTTAACTTAAAATGGAAATAATATAAATTAAAAATATAATTCTAATTTTGCTTTCTGTTTGATTGTGTTTTTTTGCATATTTCTGACTGACTATACATTAAGTAAAATAAGCAATTAATAACCTAGTTTTCCTACCGGAAAACCTTTTAAAATTTCCTATAAATATTTTATATAATTATTTAAAAAAATAGTTTTATTATACTCGTAATATAATTATTCTATAATTTATTATCTATTAATCGAAAACTTTCTCGTTAGGTTTTTCCTGCGGATTCTTTACAATATTATATATTTCATACTAATTACCAACAAATAAATAACTTACTTATGTTGTATGACCTGTTTAATAATAATTATATATTATTCAAGTCTTAAAAACCGTAATGATTTAAGGAATATTTTCCTAATAGGTTTGTATTTATTACATTCTCCTAAATCGCTTTTATTGCAATTTGTTTTATTATTACTTTCCCGGCAAATATAGTTAGAATGGCTGTATTAAAGGGGAAAATATGGTGGTATTGCGGGATATCTCAAAAAAACCAATTTCGATTTTCTTCAGAGGCATTTTAGAGAAAGTTTATTAAAGTAAATTTGTTACCTATAATGCATATATAAATAATCAACAAAAAACTGACAAAATCAACCCCCGCCTTTTAAAATAAAAATATATCCCTTCGATTTAAATATTTCCGCAAAATCTTTGGAAAGTTTCTATTTCATATATGATGCTAACAAGAAATGCTTTTTTTAAATAAACGATATAAAATAATTTAAACAAAATCAGAACATTCTAATATCAGTTTTTATATTTTGTGTTAAAGGATTATGTATTATTATATTTTTTACAGATTTATATTTATTTAAGCAACATATAACTGTTACTGGTGTGTATTAATTTATAAATTAAAATATCATTTTATGAAAAAATAAAATTAAAAAAAATTTAGTAGGCTTACAGACAAATTAATAATTTTATATTAATTTTTTTATTTATTTATTACTTTTTTTTAACAGATGTAAGATACGTTATTGTTGCCGTATACGAGTCCGGACCGTTACTGAAAACTATCTAATGTTAGAAAAAAGAAAAAAAAACGTTACATAATGCACGCTCATAAAAGTTGAATTATATGAACCATTATTGATGTTGTATGCCAAGAATAGACGAACGTTCCGTCAGTCATACATCCATCTAATAATGTTGTAAAAATTAAAAAATGAGAATTTTATGCATAAGGAACAAGTTAAGGGGGTTATATCCATCTAATTTAGGGGGTTTGTGTATTAAGGTAGGTGATGAGTGATGGTTGAACAACGGGATCGTCGCAGAGGTATATCCCCACCACCGTTTTTTCTCCCCTAACTTATATATATTCTTCGCTTCTTCACTGACCACTGTCCAGAAGTTCTCACACACAAAGGGCTTGTTTATGTGTTGGGATTAGTTTTAATACTGACAGGTTCCTTCTTTTTATTATTAAACTGTCTATTCTTTTTTTTTTTTTATTCATCCAAACTTTTTCGACAACGGATTTTTCTTTCATTCATTGTCCTTTGCGCAAATTTATTTTATTATTGTTATTATTCTTTACCCTTCACCTGACTAAGCGCTATTTACTATGAATAGTCAGGTATGTAATATAACTCATTACTTAAATTATTCTACATTGTTACATTACAAGTTACCAGATGCAGTATTTTTGTAAATAATAAATACAAAAATATCTAATAATGTTACTGCATTTTTTTAAGTTAATGCATCTGCTTACCATGTTAGTCGGTTATTCCAGTAAAACAATTTCTATAAAACCATTATCAAAATTCTTTAAGATCTAATCGATTACGGCTCGGTTCAACCGTTTATAATCTTTATTGAAATTTTATTTTTTACTACAATAATGAAATTAAAATCGCAGACCAAATTCTAAAATTAATAATGTAAAATTACAAACTTGTCCACAAGCGACTTTTGATTACCTTAATCGATTTCAAAAAACCTATTTTTGCATTTACAGGCCAACCCTACTAAAGATCTAAATTAAACTGACGTTAACCCAATCCAAAGTGAAATTCCGAGGAGAAATGTTGGAGTCCTTCACCATTAAAACTGGATTAAGACAGGGGGACGGACTCTCTCCTCTACTTTTTAACATCGCTCTGGACTATATAATGAAAATTTGGTAGCATAAGAACCTCCGTAAACCAAAATTGGAAGAAGTTATTCATATAAACCGTTTAGGATTTTCCGACGAGTTGGCCCTTCTGGCTTTGAACAAGAACGAAGTTCGCTCACAAATTTCTAACCTCGAAAATATAAAAGTTGGATTAAGAATCTCTTACGAAAAAACAGAAATTATGGCCGCTTATCCTCTCTGCACAAATAGAATCAAAATTAATGGTGGAGAAAGTAGACCAGCTCATCAGTTTAAATATTTAGGGAAAATCATAGACTTCAAATTAAAAGAAACATCCGCTTGGCAAAACAGAATTTATAAAATTAGAAAAGCACAAGGTTTAACCTGGCCTTATGCTTTTTAATACGTTCCAAAATTCGCTTCTACAAGATAGTCCCAGAGGAGCTGTATGCCTGTGAATCTATTTTTAAAATTAAAAATGAAGCTAAAACCGACCGATTAGTTAAAACAGAAGGCAGGATCATTAGAACCTGTTTAAACAAAGATTACCAGAAGAATGGGGGTCTGGCGAATTCTCATTAACGAAACCGTATACAAAGAAACCGACCCGATTATTATAAGCGTGATGAAGAAGGATTTCTCATTTTTTCCACATCTTAAGAATGCAACTCCGAATTCTGAAACGACTGGTTCTCAGGAATTTGGAAAAGAGAACTAGTTAAAAATGCATCAAAGGACTTAAGAAGGATCTTGAAGAAATTGGATCAAGGAAGAAATTCATGAGGAGGATTCGGATTTAAATTCCGATCAAACACGGCATTATATCCATATCTGTCGATTCCCTCTCTTTCATAATAAAAAAAAGATTTAACATTTTTTCCGCATAAAATAATTTGAAATGAAATTTATTAGTCAGTTTATTATTCCGTATACAAAATATAATTTTTTAAATTATTTTTTATTTAAAATCATTCAAATTATGAAAATTCGTTTCTTCCCGAAAATTAAATATTTGCACGATTCCTAAATTTTAAACAAAATTTTCTTTATATCTAAATTCATAATATTTAGTAGGCTATTGTTTAAAAAAACCATACAACAGGTTAATGGTTCATTATACAGTTCGAAATTAGTTGACAGTTTTTATAAAGATATTTCTGTTGTACAGAAATGTCATTGTATTATTTTTTTTTAAATTTAAATAAAAATTATTAGTAAATCTTTTATGTAATAATATGTAATATTGTTACCATGTCATCGAAATTTGATTATTTTAATCTTCAATTTAATATACTATTATATAATACTATAGAATATAAGAATTTGGTTTGGATATTAGCCTTAGATATTTTTAAATATTTACTTGCGTAATGCAAAATTTTATTTACTTTTATGTTGAACTGGCTTTATAGTATCTATAACATAACCGTATTTATTTTTTTCCACTTTCAGTTTACGTAATATATTTTTTACTTTAATGTCATCTGAAGATAATTAATTACACGTTGATTTGTTTATTACCTTATCATTGTAATTATTAATTTATTATTATTATTTTTTTATTAATATGCAAATTGAATTTTTATTTTATTTTTTACTTTATAGAATCGTAATTTTTAATACTGAACCTCACCTAAATGTAATTCTTTAATATAAATCCTAGAAATCATTGTAAATATTCATTAAAAATTACCATTTATAACTAAAAAATTAATTTAAATAAACGTTAAATTTAGTAATGTAAATTTCATATATTGTAATTTCAGTAGAATTTTATACAAATATTTATTTGTAATATAATTGCATAGTTTTCCTGTTTTGTTAAATATATAGCTTTAATTATTTTTTTTAACAAATGCTGTTTGTTTAAATTATTTGTGTGTAGTTTTTATTTTATTATCATATATGTATGCATTTATTTTATCGATCTATTTTATTTTGAATGTATTTGAATAATTACAAAACTTTTAATTAGAATGTTATGTAAAAGAGAATGAATTAAACAATATATTAGTAAAGTAAAAATGTTCATTATTATTATTATTATTAATTGTTGCGTAAATAGAGCCCGCTAGTCCACGCGAAATAATATTTCTTTGTTTTCAATTTTGCGTTACATTATTTATCATAATTCTATAAATTTGTTTCCGGTTATTCATATCATTTTTTTCGTTTTCTTTTATATTTTTTTTTAATTGATCTTCGTTTTTAGTCGCTTGTTCGTTGTTATAGAATATACGTAGATGCCTTCATATTTATAAAACTTTGTATGTGTTTGATTATCAGCTAACAGGAAAAATACCATAATGTTATATTTAGTGAATTTATAAAAATATGTTTTATCATATATATAACCTAGTTACATAAACATCTTATCGATTTCATTGTTGTTTGTGTATTTGCGTGCTCATGTGATTATGTATGTAAAGATTGTTTTTCATAACTTTACTTTTATTTTCAAATAGTTATCAGTCACTTCTGTAAATTGTTGTACCGTATTTTTTGTTATATATTCGTATAAAATGTAATTTTAATAACCTATGTTCTATAATAATTCTTTTATCGGGTAACACCTGCAGGTTGTAATTTTTGTTTTAATTTCCTATTAAATGATTTTTCATCAGTTTCACAAATTCAAATGTTAAAAAAATTTCGTAGCACGAAAATTCTTTATTTTTTCTTTTCAGTTAATTTACAGAATTAATGGAAGACCATTAAGTGTTACTTTATAGGGTATTTGAAATTAAAATTTTATGATTCTAATCTCTTGCCCTATTTTAATTTAGTGCTTTTTTCTGTTGTTATTTTATTGTTAAAATAAACCATTCTTACACCTGAAATTACGAGGCAGTATCATCGGGTTAATTTTTCTGGACGATAATTGCGTCTTTAGTTTCCGGGTTTTTTAAAAAAAATATATCTTTAATTTCTTATCTTATCCGAAAGGAAGTATAGAAAAAAAAACACTTTGAACTATCATTCATTAATTGAACAAAGGTTACATAGTATACTATGTGGTTTCTTTACGTATTCATTTTTTTTATCATCGTATTGTGAATAATTTGTCTGTAAAGTCCGTTATTTAAAACAGTACCGGTTAAGAAATAACAGGGGGGAAGCTTTAAGGAATTATCTGCTTTTTAATTAAATTCTATTTGATTTAAACTAAAGAATGATTTAACCCTTATTCTTTATAACATAGAAAACGTAAGGGCTTTTTGTTTGTAAAGAAACAATCGTTGAAGTTTATTTGACAACTTTCATAGGTCAAGTTTGTAAGCTTTTATATTATATATTTAACTAATAACCGGAAATATAAAATTTAAGATTATTGTTCCGTTTACATAAGAAAAGAAAAAATCATTCGTCGTATTATATTTTATAACTCGCGAGTAGTAACTGTTAGACTATTTCTATTGTACTATTTATTCGGTAGTCATTAAGTAACATAAAAATATCATCCAGTATAAGGGATAGTCCAGTCAAAATATGTTGAACGAGGAGTGGTTTCCAGCCCTTCCGTGTGACCGGACAGGAAAACCTTACGGTATACGACTAGACAGGATAACCTCCCTGACTGCAACATCAATCACTCGAAACATCAGGACACAAGGGATGTCCTGAGATGTATTTTTTTTCTTTCTAACTCATTAGCCTTTAGTTAGAAAACTGACAAGTTTCTATTTGACTAAAAACCGGGATTGAATTTTATTATTTTTTTTTTGACAAATTTATTTTTAAAAAAAGACGTTATTTTGACGTGTACGCATCGATTTGTAATAGTCATTTATAAAATTATTTAATTTTGGTAAAAATTGTTTGAAGAATAAAATAATGTTTTAAGTTTCAGTAATTTTTGTCAAATTATTTCAATATTCTTCATCTAGAAAATAAAAATAAATTTGTTTAAAATTTTATAATTTTATAAAACATCTGTGTGTGGTGTGTGTGTATGTGTGTATGTGTGTGTGTGTGTTGTGAAAGAATATAGTTTATGAATGTAGTCGTTTTAGTATCTCTGAAAAATCTGGATTTGATTCCTGTAGAATTCAATTTTTTTTAAATTCTTATTTTTAATTCTTATTACATTATGTAAATGTATTAATAAAAAAATAAATAATATATTGGTATCTCTTTTTTGTAATAATATATCTGTGAACTCAGTAAATTAATTTTTTATATATTTTCATTTTCTAAAAAGGGTTTTATACTTTTTGCTTTATTTATTGAGTAATGTTTTTCATTAGTTATGTATAAATAAATATAACAAATACAAATAAATAAATTATGTACAAATTCTCTCTCTCTCTCTCTCTATATATATATATACATTTATCTATTTATTTTGATATGTGTTTTATTTAATTATTCTTTTATTTGTTTTAGGTTCACTTCCACCCAGTCCTGCTGACTCAGGGGTATCAGATGTAGATTCTAGTAGCAGTGGACACACAAGCAATGATGAACTGAGAGCTAGACTTAATCCCCCAGCGCCACCTCACCAAGGTCAGCTAACCAACTCTCTAGGTTAATTAATATATTACTAGCATCATCCATTTATTATACAATCATCATATTAAAACCCTCAATACCAGCACTTTTTTTCTCATTTATTTTTTATATTTCATCTAATCGCATGTCTAATTCTCTTCCTCTTTTCTTTGTTTTATTTTGTTATTTTTTTAATTAGGAAATAAATTTCAACGAATGTCATCCTTATTTCTTTCACTTTTTTTTTTATCAGTTCATACATATTAATATAACTTGTGTGTACATATACATACTATAATATAAATAGTAATAAACAATAATGTTTTATGTATTTATCAGTTATATTTTCTAATTGTTTTAAAAACACGTTATGCTAACGTATTCCAAGAATAATAGATTTAAGTATAAAATATGATTTTATTTGTAAATGTTTATTAAATTATGAGAGAAAAACGATTTTTTAATAGGTTATTTTTTTCATTTCAAATAATTATTCATACAAATCTTTTAATTCGTAGTTACACTAATAACAATAATAATACCTACACGAAATTTTTGATGATCGTTGCTCTGCATTCATTTCACATTTGTAATTACCAAACAGTGTTAAAAATAACACTATGGTTTTTAACTTTCATTTTTCATCTTTAACCTATTTTTTTATTCGTTATTAAAGATCGTTTTCGCTGATTATCATTCATCATCCTTAGTTTGTTAAGACAAACATTTTCTTTTTTTTGTTAAATTGTTCGGAGTACAGATTTATCACGTTAAAGATGGCTCAGTATATTATATTATACTAACAATTATATTACTTTTGTTAAAGTATATATTTACAAATTGTTAATAAAATATCGGAACCCTCAAATAATATTTCAACAGTTAAACGTTGAAAAATGAAACTTAGAAAATGCTTCTACCGTAAAACCTTCTATTTTTTCGATTTTTAAAACCGACATACTTCCAAGGACAGTTCAAATATTTTAAACTGAAAGGGTAGGATTTTGAGTCATCATTTTAAAAGACGTAAAAAAATAAAATTTTGACGTAAAAAACTCCAGGCTACGATAATTCTGACCAAAATGTCTATCGTTTAATCTTTTTCATAGCTAGTTTCAAATTTAGTCTACAGTATCTTAAATAATTGCTCAACAATAAAATACTAAAAAAACTTTAATTTACCGAATGCCTTTAATCTTTTTAGCCTCCGGGGCCACCATTAGCTATTCCTTCAGAGGATGAGGTGAAATGGCAATTGAAAATGCCATTTGTATATTTACCAATAATTTTCTAGAAATAGAAAATAGAAAATTGTTGGTAAGTGAAAACACTAATTTATACAAATTGTATTAATACCAACTAAAATGCCATGCCTAACCGGAATTCGAACCCGGGACCTTCGGATAAAAGGCCGAACGCTACTGTTCACGCCTCGGAGGCCGGCTATCGAATGCTCCTATCTGAAAACAGATCTTGGCCCTATTGGTGGTGGGAGGTTAACTCAAAAAAATTGAATTGTGACATATTTTAAAAGGCAATGAAAAAAATGTAACGTAAAAATCTTCAGGCTCTAACAATTATTGCCTACCGAAAACTGTAGTCTGTTAATATTTTTCACTGTCAGTTTCAAAAGTACCCTACATCAGATTCTAAGTAGTGATCATATGATGAAAAATAGATCGTTTCGCGGTAGAACCATATTTGCTAAATTTTATATTTATTTGTTAAATTATTGAGAAGATATTTAAGGGTTCCTTTTTTCAATAATAATTAACGAGACAAATTAATGTAAAGAAAAAAACGGTTTATTTAACGACAATGAAACTTGCACTACTTTTCAACACAGTTTCCCGTAACAGTAACATTTAGACACTTGTCCCACCGTCCTGTAAGCTATTTGATTCCCGCAACGTAGAAATCTTTACCTTCTCTTTGAACTATTCGTGTACCGCTTTTTTGACCGCTTCATCGAACATCTTGCCGCATAAAAAATCTTTAAGCCGGCTGAACAAATGAAAATCGGACAAGGCGAGGTTTAGCCTGTAAGGAGGTTGTGGCAACACCTCCCAACCAAACTTCTCGAGCGTTTCTCCCATTTTCTGATCGATGTAGGGGCGCGCGTTGTTATGCAAGAGAATCACACCTTTTGAGAGAGCGCCTTGGCGTTTTCGCTTTATAAGCGGATCTCACTTTCTCTTGGAGCATGTTAGAATAATATACTCGCTGTTCGCGGTACGTTGTTCTTTTAAATAGTCACTAAAATTGGGCCTTGCGAGTCCCAGAAGACCGTCAACATCACTTTACCGGCTGACGCGTGGGTTTTGAAGGTTTTTTGGTGGGCGAATTCCGGATGTTTCCAATCAAGAATTTGTCGTTTGGATTCGAGCTCGAAATATTATATCCAAGTTTCATCACAGGTTATATTATACGATCTAGAAAGTCATCACCTTCCGCTCCAAACATTTCTTTGAGCTCAGAACAGTGCGAATCCGGGTGTCTTTATGGACTTTATTCCGCGAGTCAATTGTCGTGGAATCCATCTCGAACATGTTCTGCGATAATTCAGAACGTCATGAACGATTGAATGCGTTGTCCAACACTAACATTACACAATTTTGACTCGCCTATCTTCGCGAATATTATCATCTATGCGATTTTTCAGCGCGGTAGTCAAAAGTCAACCGATCTGTCACAATTGTTCTGCCCGAATTAAACTGTTCCACCTAGTTATACACGATACTGCAATATAAACACTTTTAACCATAATGTTTAAACATTCTTGAGTAAATTTACGCCGGTTTCACACCTTCTGATAGAAAAATTCTTATCACTGAACTTTCCACTTCTGGCGTACACGTTTCAAGCGGAGTTGACATTCTAAAATCGACAAAAGAGGCTATGTTTAGATTAATTATGATGGAACAGCTGATTAAATGTGTACTTAACATTGCCAACTTGATTCGGAAAAAGTTTCACTATCATCGAATGAACCGTTTTTTCTCTACATCAATTTTTTTCTTTAGTTATTGAACGACCCTCGTATATTTTTGTAGATTTGTCATTTTGATTCTTTTAAGTTGTATTGTAATGTTTACCGTTTTCATTTTTATTATTAACGCTGTACTGAAAAAAATAACAGCTTTTTGAGCCATCTCAGTTTTTATTTTATACATACAATATATATTATTTTTTAAATACAGAATAATTTTTTTTAATATCACATTGCACTGTCATATTTTTATCAATTTTGTTTTATGTATAATACTTATTTTTCTTTTTAATAAATTGTTATAGTTTGGCATACTTTGAGGTTTATTCCTAATTTATCATTACGCATGATTATAATTTTCTTCCATTTTTTCTTGTGTTCTAAAGTTAAAATTATACCACAAAAATATTTCTTTTAATTATTATCTTCAAAGAAATTACCTTTCTTTAGTTCTGATGATGTTTTTAGTTAGTTTATTTTTACTTTTAAATTCACTTTTAGTTTTGCGTTACTTTGTTTATAATTAATCGATACAGTTTAATTTTGTATTTATTTATTTTATGTTAGATATTTTCTTAGGTAAAATAAAATTTAAAAAAATAATTTTGTTTTAAACGTATAAAAATTATACCCTTTACATTTATGTTACTACTTCATTACAAACATTTTATTTATTTATTTTTTTTAATTAAAAAAGTTAAATTCATTTTACGGGACTTAAAATTTATGTTTATGTATTTTATTTTTTGGGAGTTTTATCTGTCTGTGTTCCTGTTCCTCAGCCTCTTAATTTGTGTTAATACTTCATCACAGACGTATTCGTTTTTTTTGTACAATTTTTTTTTTTACGGGACATAAAATTTATGTTTATGTATAAGTTGTTTTTTGGGAGTTTTTTTTTCTGTGTCTGTGTTCCTGTGTTCTTTAGTGTTGTTATCTAATAATCCAGGACATGTAAGCAGACTACATGGAGGCTTCCTGCTGAAGGGTGAGCTGACACTTAAAACAGAATTAAAATATATATTTTTTTTAATATTATAGAATAGCTCTCTACGAGTTCCTTCTTCTGTACCTTATATTTTTTACGTTATATATTGTTAATTAATTAATTTTTTTGTTTATTTAATCTTCTTTTGTTTTATACTTCTCCTGTTAATTTTTATTGTCTTTTTTTTTCAGAATAGGTCAATGCTTAAATTTATACATATGCGAATCAAACTATAGAATTATTTTTTTAATCTTCTTCAAATTTTAATAATTTTAGAATATTTTACGTATGAATTATCAGTTATAATTATTGTCTAAATAGGAACTGTTAAAATACTGTATATACTTAAATCCTGATTATGGAAACTTGTTTGTGATCACAACAGGTTAAACAATTATTTAGAAATTTATTTATTCTCTTTTAAAGCATTGACTTGTTTTGATTTTTTTTTAATGTATGTATTTTTTTTTTAAAATTATAATGAAATAAGTATGAAGATTTTTGTTTTGTTACCGGTTTTTTATTGATCAGAACAGTAAATAAATTTTTACAAAAGGTATATTTAAATAGTGAATGTATAAAAAATAACTTTGATAAATGAACACACATTTATTTTTTAAATTCTTTCGTTCAAAAAAAATTCATCTAATACAATATCATACATGTTAATTCATTTATTAATAATAATATAATATATGAGTGTGTGTGTGTGTGTGTGTGCGCGCGCGCGCGCGCGCGTGTTGCATAATAAAATTTAACAATGTACCTGCTTGAATTATATTTGTGCATGTAAATTTCTTAGTTTTGTGATTTATACTATATTATATTTTTTATGTTAAACTTAATTTTATTATACTGGCACATTTGTTAATCGTAACAGTGCATAAAATTCTATTTAAAAAGGATAATTTTTAATTATCCATTTTTCTGTTTATTTATATAGTTAATTGTTTAATACAGATTACTAATTTGATTACTTGTAGATACTGAATAATTATTACGTTACAGTTTTTGAAAATTACACAAATTTAGAATCGATTGATTAAAAATTATTTTCGTTTTGGGATTTTTTTTTGTTTAGTTTATATTACAAAACTATTACTTTTTTGTTTTGTTATTACTATTACAACGTTTATAAATATTACTTTATTCCTTACCGAAATAATTGTGTTGTAAACAATATAGATTATTCACCTAAGTGTAGAATGAAGGAACAGTATTGCTACATCATGAGAGATGTCACGCTTCTTAGTGTTGTCTAATTTATTCAAAACAATCGTTTTTTTTTTGTCTTTTTTTGTAATGGTGATAAATTAAATACTCGCTGAATGAATACATTGTATTATTACATCACAATCAATTAAGCGAATGGAAGTTTGAACACCATCATAATCAGGTCAACAGTTTAGCTTTATCAAGTTATACTACAATAGCAACAAAATTTTATTTAGGTCTACTACCATTGTAAACAAATAGTAAATAATCTGTAAACACTTTAAAAATAGGTCATGTCATCAAAAGAGTTACACTTTTATTATCAGTAACGTGAATTAAGTTTGATTTCATTAAGCTGATTTATCGTTGTTGTTGTTATTATTATTATTAGAATATAAAAATATATTTTTATTACTTCCTGAAATTGCAATATCTTTATTTCTTTTATACATTTTTCCTATATTTAAATAACATTTATTATTTATTTTCATCGTAAATTTAATGTTTAACTACAATTTAACGTAACTGAAATTAGTGATTTTATTTTAAAAGGTAACCTAATTTTTTTAATATTATTTTAACCTGGATAACTGTTGAGTTGTAATTATTTTGATTATTTTCTTTCTTTGTTATAAGAAGAACGTAATTCTTTTATAAAACAGCTGATGTAATTAGCATACGATTTTGATTTTAAAATGTATCTGTATATTATTATTCCTTATACGTTGCAATCTGTTCAATTACTGAACAATAAGCAACCCCCACCCCTTCAAACCAGTAAGATGAAGATGATATGTATGACATGTAAATGAGGTGGTAGTTTTATACAGACTTCGGCAGATCAATCCTAAGATGTTATGGTTAATTGAACCCCAACCACCAAAGTACAACTGTTTCTACTGTCTAGTATTGAAATCAGTATAAAAGCGATTAACGTTTACTAGTATTTGAACATCAGAACCTACAACTTTGAAGTTAAACAACTGATTTGCGATGACGAGTTTATCGTTAGACCAAGCCTGCTGGATCTATAATCTAATTTATTTACAAATCTAATGTGTATTTTATGGGCACATAATATATAAATATATATATTTAATTTTTTTGATAACCGTTTAGCTGAAGATTTTTATTTTTATTTTTTATGATGAATTACACTTTTTATTTCAATTTCGGATAATTTTTTATAATATTCATAATCTCATATCCATTAAAATATAGAATTTAATTCCAAAGGTATTTAGCTCTCTTAGCAAGTAGCTTTTTTCTTGTAATTTTTTATCATATTAAGCAATAACAATGGTAACTGATTACAAAAATACATGATTAAACATTTATTCTATTTAATATCAATGGGATAATTTAAAATGAACATATATATATATTTTATCAGCGATTCATTTGTTTTAATTTTCTTATGCTGTTACATAGAATGTTCAATATCTATATGTATGAATAAACGGCAGTTTATTGTTAATATTGTTATATTTATATTAAGAATTTATTTTCTTAAATCAATAAGAGGATTAATTTAATAATTGATTAATAACACTGGTCAACATGATTTTTGTCTCACGAGTACCAATAGGTGTTCTTAATGCAGTTTTTTATTCTGTTATCAAATATGTATTCGGAATTTCTCCATCACCCACAATTTTTTTTATTTTAATTTTTTTTAAATATTTAATACGTTTTTCATCCATTTGTCCATTGTCAAGAAAAAGGTCCTAGAGCATTGTGAATTTGATGGAACCAAATGAGCTAACTCAAAGGATACTGCTGTACAGGTTCAGATGTGCATAGACATGTACAAACGTGATATAGTGTAGCACACATTTATCAGAACGATGTCAGTTGTAAGATAGTAGTGAACCAATAAATACGTCATCGTGAGTGCTTTGTGTGTCTGAATTATTGTGTTTTACATATTTACAACTATTTATTTTAATTAATCGTTAGTTACAAAATGCTTAAAGTTTGTTTAAATCATCCTAACAATTTTTGTTATGTATGTGGTGAAGTGTGGCTCAATTCCCAAAGGCGAAACCTTACTCCGTTAGTAAAAAAATGTTATGAACTTTATTTTGGATGTAAATTCGGAGACCAAACAAGGACCTGGGCCCCACATATCTGTTGTTTATCGTCTTCTAGGCTTCTCACTGCATGGAAAAATTGCACATGCCATTTGCTATCCCTCGGATTGGAAGGAACCCAAAGATCACTATTCTGACTGTTATTTCTACTTAAACGTTAAAGGGATTACGTCAAAATAAAAAAATACAGTAGTGTATCCTAACTTGCAATCTGTAACGAGACCACACTGCGAAGAATTTCCCATACCAAAGCCTCCAGAACATGTGATATTAGATGAAGGAGAGCTCAGAGTCTGATGGAAGTAACGAAGAAAAAAACAGATTCTGGTGATACAACTTTTGAACAAAGCAATTTATCTGAGCCTCATTTAAAAATCTTAACGATCTCATAGATCGAAATTTAATGTTATCCAAAAAGCAGTCTGAAATGCTTGCTTCCCGGCTAAAAGGATGGAATCTTCTTCAAAAGAATACAAATATATGTACTTATCGTAATCGTCATTCTGAATTTAAAAATTATTTCTTTAATGTAAGCCTTTTGTAATGATATTTCTTCTCTTATGGAGATACTTTGTAATGAAGATAACCCAGTAGAATGGCGCTTGTTTATTGATTCGTCTAAAGTTAGTTTAAAAGCTGTGCTTCTGCATAATGGCAATAAATTCCCATCAGTACCTGTGGCTCACTCTGCTAATATGAAAAAAACATATGAAAACTTAAAAAAATATTATAAAATCTTCAATATTTTGTGTATGAATGGAATATTTGTGTGATTTGAAGGTAAAATTACACTTATTCTTGGTCTGCAGCTCACACAAAGCACTGTTGATTTTTATGTGAATGGTATAGTAGGGACAGAAAAAATCATTTCGTTAGAAAAGAATTGCCTAAACGCGAATCACTCGTTCCTGAACAGAAAATTGTGAAACATGACCCATTGTGTAATCCTAAAAATGTTATCTACCTCCTTACATATCAGACTAGGATTAATGAAGAACTTCGTCAAGGCCGTGAACAATGCTTCTGGTTTCATGTTCTTAAAACAGAAGTTTCCTAAAATTAGTAATGCAAAAATTAAAGTTGGGTTATTTGTGGGTCCATAAATACGATCACTAATGCATGATGAAAAGTTTGAGGAACTACTAAATCAAGGAGCTTGGCAAGCAATCAAAAATCTTACTCAGGGTTTTTTGGGAAATCGAAAGGCGGAAAATTACACTGATATTGACGACGATTTTAGCCCAGTGAGTGATGAGCACGGAGAATACTTTCATCAGGAGATTTCAGCTACGGAAAATTGGTATCAAGGCATGTGGAATCCTAATATGCTGATCGATTATTGTTGGACCATCAAGAGGGATGCTTCACAGGCGAAATATAGCAGAAAATCGTTATTTCTTACCTTCTAGGTGCGTCAGATATTTGAATATTGTGTAGTTAAGAAGGCAGAAAGTATTAAAATGTTTGAATATATAAATGCCTGTTTCTCGGAAACCTTGCGGGTTGGGGGAAAACCGATATCATATTTGAATTCAGGAGAAAAAATACTATCAGAATCAACATTTTTCTTTCTGAGATAAAAAACAATTCTTTTTTGTTCCTCTTTGTATAATCGATCTTCAAAAAATATATATATAAATTTATTAATATGGATGAAGATCTAATGATAATTCAAAGTAAGTTATTTGTAGAATATTTGTATATTATAATTCAGTATTAAATTTTGTTATTTTTTTATTATATATTCCATCCATATTTGTATTTATGTATTAGTTATCGATATTTGAAAACTAAAAGTTTTTTCCTGTTGGTTGATTTATTGTTTACGTTTTTATTACCTTATTCTTCTTGGCATTTCTTGTGTATATATAAAATAATTATTATGTATATATTAATGTCTGTCAACTGTCTGTGAATAATGTTTAGTTATATATACATTTTTTTATATTTGTTTGAAAGTATTGGGTGCTGTACGTACATCCAATCATAATGCCTTCGTTCACTTAAAACGTTAACAGTGTATTCTATGTTATCTTAACTTGGATATTTTAAATTATTCTACTACGATTAAGTAAAATTAATATTTCAAAACTCAAATTGTCATACCAAAATAACAATTCGTATTTGTATTTTCATTGTAATTAATTTTTTTTTAATTTAAAATATCTTAAATTAATAAAATGAAATTTCTTTTAATAAATGAATGGTTTTCCTTAAGGTCGAATTAATTTATTTAAAATATAATATACGTTACTCTGGTCATTTCCTTATTTTTCTTACCGGTTCTCTGTTATAAGGACTTGTTTATTTGTTTTTTCTTTTTCTATAGTCTATAGATAATAATAATAAAGGTATTAAATAGATGCTATGATAGTGTTTTTCCTTTTTTGTAATATACTATGACATCATACCGTTAAAGCGTTGGGTTTTCCGTACTGTAATTTCCGTTACGAAGATATTCAATCCATTAAGTAATACTAGCTTTGAAATAAAAATACTGTCCACACAGATTACGTGTGACAGTATTTTTTTGTGATTAATATTTAAGATAATTCTTTTTTATATATTAATAGTATATTTTTACCCGTTTCTAATTCGGTATTATTTTGTTATTTTTATTAAAAAACTTCAGGATTAAACTCTAACAATTTTTTTATTATTAGTATCGATTTTTTTTTTTTAAATGACATTTAAATGTCAGTTTTTTTAATTTTTAAAACTAAACAATACGTAATTCTCGTTTCTTTAAAAAAAAAAGCTGACAAACTCGGCCGTCACGCGGCTAAAAGTTTTTCTTTCCCGTTCCGGGAAATTCCTACCGTTGTGATGCACGGCTTATGCACACAACTTAATAAGCGCGCGCACGCGCACATTGTATTTAATTCGCGCGGGTGTAGTGGTACTAGCGGCGATGGTCGACACTAATTACTAAAGTAACTTCACAACTTACCAAGAACAAATTTCTCTTGACTGGTCGGCAGACAAGTGTAGCCGCGACCGAGAGTTCGAGACCCACCCTGACCGATTTATTCTTTTACGCTTTAAATGATATTTATTTATTTAATTCTACCGCTCACTTGTAACGTCACAACATAGCAGCGACCTTTTAAGTTGAAAATTTAATGGCTTCATTGCCGTATATGTAGAAGTAATCTGACCAAGTTTAGTCAAAATCGGTCCAGTAGTTCTAGAGATATAAGGTTGATTTAGAAACAAATATCGAACACCCACGTATATACGAACATTAACATACGAAAAATTTCCATCCGGTTTTTTTTGTTTTCTGGGAAAGTAAAAGTTAACTTCTTTAAATGCTTTTCCCTGCTGACGTATTGGAGGACCAAGGATTATGAAGTTTTCTTCTTTTTTTTAAGCAATGAATCCTTTACTGTCTTCTTTTATTTATACGTGTCCTCCTTGCTTTGCAATTACTCTGTTGTCATTATATGAGGATACTGATGATTATTCTCTTTGTATTCCTCTGAAAATGATTGTGCTATAAAAAAAAACTGTATTTAATTTTAGAAAAACTAACCATTTTTTTTTAACCTGTTTTGATATCATTTTTTTAATTATTAAAAGGGATTAGCAGCAGAAAAAATTAAAAAAAAGATAACATTTAAATGAACGAAGGCAGTTTATTTTTAAATAAATTATATCACGAAAATAGTTTTTTTTATATTAAAACAGAAACAATAAAAAAGACCCCCAGTAACCCAGTACTTATTAATCGATTGTAGTATTAATAAGATTATTTTCTGTTTTGTTTTTGGTATATTTAGTGACATCGTGCAGAAGATCGCCCGACTCTCCGGGCCTTTACCCTCCACACTTCTTGGCCCCTTACTATTCATCTTCAGCACCTAACACACCGGGAAATGTTGCGCGGAACCATTCCACACATTTTAGCAACCATCCGCATAATCGAACAAGTCGTAAGTATTATTTTTAAATACTATTAGTTTATCTCTATTTTATTACGTATTACGGTTTTCTTATCGTTAGTAAAGCTATAAAATTGATTTAGTAGTTTTACACTTTAAAAAGTTTTTTGCACTTTTAAATTAGGAGTTAATTTTTTTATGTTAATGCTATCTACTGAACAGTATGTGTCGAATATGCGATGTCAATTCAACGTTTGTGCGTGCGCGTATAGAAAGAATGATTTATATAAACTTCGTAGTGTAGTAGAGGTTTCAAGTTATATTGTAACGTTCTTATCGGCATGAAAGCGAGCCCAACTCATTACTTATATCTATTTTCCTGTCCGTATTTAAGTTACAACGTATGCGTGTCATGGTCGAATTAGAAAGAAAAATTTCTCGTCTATATTTTTTCTTTTACTGTACGTAATATTCTTCTGAAAATTATTTTTAAATTATAAATAATACAACAAAATAATTATAGTAATTATAATTATAATAAAAATTTAACACAAATAGAAATAAAATTAAAAACCCGTTGCTTAGTTACAATAATAATTATGTGAAATATGTTTCCTTTACGTGGCTTAGCAACAGGTTTTATTTCGTTTTAAATATATGAATTTGTTATGTTTGCGTAAACATTAATTATATATTTTTCATGTAATCCGATTATGATAATAATTTTCTAAAGAAAATACTTTTAAATTAAAGGATAAATGTCAGAATATTTTCAACGTATATAAAAACGATCAATAGACGAGACGTAAATTCCAATAATTCATTTCAGGTTTAATTTTATATTATCGAATGGATCGTAAAATATAGTGCTCGTTTATCGTTAAAAAAAAAAATATGTGCTAATTCAAGTACAAGGTTAAACTTTGCTTTCAATTTGCATAGTTTAGTGCCGATTTCTATTTAAAGAAGTTCTGCTCCCTCTGTTAACTAGCTGTACTGAAATCGATTATAATTTGTTTCCTTTGTTTCCTTCCATTAGATTTATATTTTATTATTCTAATAATATTTCTGCGTTATAAAAAATGATAGTTATAATAGTAATAATAATAATGTTCAGCAGGTGGTTAAAACTTTATGCATAGTTACTAAAAGTAGATTGAAAATTGCAGACGTTGATAATAAGTTTAGCCGGAAGCGCGCTGCCGCAAATAGCAGAATAAGGGAGTGTGTTCGCTGAATGTGATAGAAGTGAGAGTGACGCAAAGGGGGGTACGGTTGGCGCCGGGAACAGCCGAGTTGAAGAGCCGCGCCAAGGTCAGAAGGAAATAGACTAGCATGTATCGCGTATCCGGTACCTCTTCAACGCCTGCCTGCCATCCCGCCCACTACCTTTAACCGTCGTCAATTTAGTCATATACAAGTATATTATTATTATTATAATTACAATATTCTTTTGTTTTAATTACCATTTTATTTATTTAACTATAATCGTTACTGAAGTTTAAAAAGGAAAAAAATATACTATTTTTCTGAAGTAGTAAAAAAAGTTAAAAATAAATTTCCATTAATAGTCTGTGAGGTCTGCCTATTTATATTAACAACCCTTTTGAATTATTTATTACATTACATATACCATTTTTTATATAAAAAATATATATTTTAATTTATTTCTTTATGTTAAGGCAAAGAATAGATCGTTATTTTAAATTATCAAGCTAAGACACTATTTTAATATACTCGTACATAAGAAAAAAATAGTGTGTGACATTTTTTCCGAACCGGAAAACAGTTCTCTTTTTTAAACCATATCGAATGAAAATTTTTGAAAACAAAATTTCTAAATAAATAGGGAAGTGGTGTGTGCCCAAGGTATGAATAACAGTTATCAGACATATAAATAAAATATTGGTAGTAAAAAATCATGAATACAAAGTTCTTCGGTTTGGAATTGTTAAAAAATATGTGCCTTTAAAAAATGTTCGAATTACAATAAATTCAAAGAGGTAATTTAAATTTATTGCCTGGAAGCAGCACATTAAAGTAAATAATTTCATATTAATATTGAAAAAATTTAGAAGAATAAAATATTACGTTTTAAATTATTTAAATTGAAAAAAATATCTTTGAAAGTTATTTTACATACCGTACGGTAAAATGTTCATGCAAAAACAATAAACTCGTTTATATCTCATGAATTCGCATAAGTTCATATCAAATTGGGGAAAAAAATTAAAAACGTCATAAAGTTCTTGAACCCGTTTGGGACCGGTAAAAATTCCACCTTCATATCAAGTGCATAAAATACTGTTTATCCGTTGCAGAAATTTTTATTTCGAACTTTATTTTGATTTTCAGTTGTTGTACTATCAATTGTTAGTAATTAGTCGACTTTTTCAATTAAGGAAAATAAAATTTTTCCATCTCAATATTTACTCTTTATGTAACGCACTGATTCATTCCCAAAATGCGCGCCGCGGCCTCTTCATAGGGATGCCGCGAAATATTGTAAAACCTTCATAATTAATTGAACCGAGACATTTATAATTATTAATTCAATGTTACTAAAGTAAAAAAATAATGAACCTGCACGAGTTTTATTTATTTTTATCTCTTACTTACGAGTAGTCATACTTTTACTTAGGGTAGGGCGCCGTGGAAAAATTTTAATTGAAAAAGGGCGCCGCGACTCGGAAAAGTTTGGGAACCACTGATGTAACGTAAAGCTTAACTCTGTATGTTGATTTAAATAATATCTTTTAATAGTTGACATTTAACATCATTTCAATAGTTACATCGCATTTTTTTTTTTTTAAATGAAAAAAATTCGTTTTTCTGGTTTTTTTTAATTTTCTGTAACAGTTTAACGATTTACGAAAAATATCTAATCTAAGTAGAATAAGATAATTATTATGTCTCTTTGATTAAATATTTTTCGTAAATCTTACCACGATCGTAATATTTACTATTATTATTATGCATATGGTATCTGCATGTATTGCTATAATTTTATTTTACTTTTATAATTTATTATAACTTTATTAAATTTTATTAACTGAAGAAGAAATACAAAACTATTTCCCGTAATTGATTCTTCAGGGATATTATTTCAATAATAAAAAGTATTTTTTATTTAATGTTAAAGTAAAAGATAATAAATCTATTTTAAAATTATTGTAGATTGCGTTCAATAATCTTCTCACAAAGAAATAAATATATATATATGTATACACTGTTATCAATTGTAATAATAAAAATTAAAGGTACACAAATTGTATTATTTGCTAAAAGTTCTTCCTGCTTAGTTCAAATGTTTAAATATTAAAAGGTCGTATAACGACAATCGATTAGATCTGCGTATAACCGTAACGTTAAGATTTATAGTTTATTATTATTGTCATTTAACATCTAGCTGACACGTTTCTATTTTTTTTTTTAAGGTCATGCATACATATTGTTTTTGTTACGTTTAAAAATATTTTTCAATCGAACGTGACATTTTTTAAATTTTCTTTTTACAATCGTAGTTTTTAAATTTCGATTATGTTAAAAAAGATACATATATATTTTGATAAAAATATTTTATTTGTAATTAATAACAATTATTGAATAATAATATTAATGGAATTGATTATTCTAGACATTTAATAAGTTTTTAAGATTAGCTCTTAATTATATTAATTGTAATTATTATATGCATATAATTAGTTATTTTTAAATATATGATGAAATTTTAAAACATTTATCGCCTCCCCTAATAAAATAAGATAATCTATTATTTTATAACTGTGATATTTTAGGATGGCTAATTCAGGTGAACACCGTTCGGTATACTTTTGTCGTGTTACTCATTTGTACTAAAGAAGTATAACTGTAGAAACGTTTGAGGAGTTTATACTTTTTAATAGTTTAAAGAGTAGTTTAGAGTATAATAATAGTTTTTCACCGGTCAGCTATATTTGTAAAGACTATTTGGAAGTAACAAGAATATTTTCGAAACATACTATACTGGTGAAATTAAATAACGGTTATGATAAATTAACGTTTGAAAACGATTTGTTATCGAATTATAATTACTGAGGTTTTGACCCAAATTTCAACGTTTAAGTGCAATAAACTAGCGATTAAAATGTCCCTAATTTTATTTTGTCATTAATTATTCTATTTACAAACGTATCTAAAATATAAAAGTTACTTCTACTGATTTATAAAGAAAAATTCAGTTGTAATTTACGTAAATACAGGGAATGAAACAAGCGTTAATCTGTAAGAATTCAATATTTCAAATGTAGTGTGTGTAGTGTAACTTAGTATTTTATAATAATTTTTTTTCATTTTTCTCTAAAATGGAATGTTCCAAATGTACGAGTAAATCATGGATAAAAAGAAAGAACAAAAATTCAAAACGTTTATTTCTGCATTTCCTTACGAAATATCTGTATTTTGAGATATTTCATACACTGTATGAAATATGTCGTATCTTTTAGATCGTAAGATAATAGATTTTTTCTTCACAGAACTCATTAAAGAAAAAAAGACGTGCTTAAAAATAAAACGATAAAAAATAATGAATTTTAAAAAAATAAAAAATAACGTAATTTTACTTTTCTGTCTATAGTTGTAGAAGGAAAAGTGTATTGTAATCGGTCCAATTTGGGCAGCATATGCGGTTTTCACCGATCTTAACGTTTTGACACCTAAGGAACCCAAAAAACCGAGTGGAAATTTTCCGGATGTTAATATGTACGTGTGTATGTTCGGTGTTGCCCTCTGAATCACCTTATATCTCCAGAACTACTGGACCGACTTTGGCCAAACTTGGTCAAATTACTGCTATATATGGGGTATTGATACAAAATTTTTAACTTAAAAGTTCGAGGGGTTGAGATTCAAATATAATTCGAAGCATTGAATTGTATAAACGAGAATTATATAAAGGAAAAATATTTTGTTTAAATAAAATGATAAACGTTTTAAATTAAGTTATGTGTCTACAATCCGTGCATCAGAAACAGCTCACAACTGGGGAAGTCCTACAGCTGTGTTGTCAGCTTTTTACAGTTAGATATACTAATAAATAAAGTATTGCTACTTTGTTTATGAATTAATAATATTGAAAATAATTATCCTGCATTTTTTTTTTACAGATAAACTTACAGATATTTATGAAAAAAAAAGAAACTTACACGATCCTAATTTTAATTGTTACTTTTAAAAGTATTTAATTTATAATTTTCCCCTAATTTTTAAGATATTAGTCTTAATATCTGTTTCTATAGTTATTTAGAATATGAATATTTTTTATATTTAAAAATTTTCCCTCTAGATAGGTTAAGTAATTTTGTTCTCTGTTTTTTTATATTATAACTTTATACCTTTTATTTGAGTTACGTCGTTTAAAGATAAAAAAGTTCTACAGACAAAAAGTTTAGCCTAAATGTCTAATTGAGATTTTAAAGAAGACTATTAAAATTCATAGTAAATTTAAAATGTATTTTATATGATTTTTTTTAATGTTTTATAAAATAAATATATTTAGCTTTATTTAAAGATCCCTCCTTCCTAGGCATGTGTTAAATTTATAACACGGTTTTATTATACTTCATGAATATTGTTTTAGTCGTCCATTATCTCTTATTATAGAATATTTTTTTATTAAAACGTAAGGAAAAAATAGCAATACTTTCTATTACGGACGATCAATGCGCAAACGTCACTTAAAAGGTACAGTTTGAATCTATTGGCTCTAATTTAGTAATACGTTTATATTTATAAAATTAAACATACAAATTTAATCATTGTCACTTTTTTAAATATTGTTAAAACATTATGATAATAACGTATTAATTTACTAGAGTGGGTTTTTCTTTAAAATTAATATTAAAATAAAAACAGTATTTGAATTATGAAATTATTAGTGGTACATAAAATAAATATACTTTGGAAATTATTCTTTTCAGAAATTTTTAGAATCTTTCCCTGATATTCGATTGATTAATTAATAATATAATTTCTTGGAGTAACATAAAAGTTAGATTATATTCACACATTCTTTGTTTTATTCGAAATATATTGTGATAGTACATAATTCGGGTATTAAAATGACTACACTTTTAATTTATATTTCGTTGGTTCCAACACAGCTTATATATGTGAAAAACATTTTAATTTAATTGATAATACTTCAGTCAACCCGCCTATTAAATATTCTACCTTTTATCTGTTTTCTTCTTTTTAAATCGGGGAAAATTTGATAATTTTATTTATCCTTTTCTTTGAAATACAATTGCCTGTCACAGAAAAAAGTATTTAGTTTTTCTGTCATGCAAAAAAGTGCGGAAGTATTTAATTTAATGCCACTAACAGAACAGTTTATCAAGAAACAGTCCTTGATAGTATATCAAGAAACAG
The DNA here is from genome assembly GCF_047948215.1 of Lycorma delicatula. Taxonomy (NCBI): domain Eukaryota; kingdom Metazoa; phylum Arthropoda; class Insecta; order Hemiptera; family Fulgoridae; genus Lycorma; species Lycorma delicatula. The sequence goes on along the minus strand of NC_134461.1, from coordinate 117,742,569 downwards.
TCCAGTTTTTTAGTCGATTTAAAAATACGTTGTGATAGATCTCTGAATAACATTTTTCTTTCTCAGTAAGACTGCATAAGTTTAATTTCAGACTATTTTAAAAATATTATCACAGTGAATTAAGATAATTGCTCGCTGGATTAACGGTGAAGAGAAGCTTTCATGGTAGACCCGTGAAGCGTTCTTACAAGCTTGTGAATTATTCTTTAGCGAGTTACGGTATAGAGATTTATCCTACAATGAGTATCGGTTCCGGGGTGCAAAAAGAATTTCGGGATTTTAATTTGTTATATTATCCAAGAAATATACAGTGTTGGTTTTAGGCTAGAATCAAAGAGCAAAACCGATATTTTTAGTTGCCGGCATGACCGTAGGTCGATTCCTTATCTTTCGCCCTAACAGCGCCCTTAGCAAAAATGGCAATTCCTCAACAGAAAACTTTCTGTATTTTGTAGTTTGATAAGATTGAATCTGTAATTACAGTTCAACATGCGAACAGTAGAAAAATTAAACTGAGATCCTCCAAATAACATTCATCGATGACTTAATCACCTTGAAACGATTGAATATCTCTGTAAAGAGAAGAGTGCGGGATGAAGGAAGGTGTCTGAAAAAAGTGTTGACCGTATCAGGGAGTTTTCCTTCGTAGTCCTAAAAAAAAAACTGTTAGGAAGGACTGATGTGAACTATCGATGCCGGTAAATGATATCTCGACAGTAAGTTTACAGGCCGTTTTTATTTTCACTAAAGCAAGCGTAATAGAAACTATTTATTTGGATTTACTGTTTACATGTTCTTTTATCAACTGCAAGATGGACCAGAGAATTTTATTTGGCAAAAAGCGGTGTTCCTCCTCGCTGGTTTAACTGTGTACCGGATTGTTTGAATGACGTTTCGCCCGACCGTGATCGGTCGACTTGGACTCGATAACAGAGTTAATTTGCAGATCACTTGATCTGATCCCCATTTTGATTGTGAAATTGAATAGATGAACTCTTCTACCGATTGGATGTGTGCCGCGTGCTCTAATTGAATACTTTCAGGGAAACATAGTAGGAATTACTCTTACAAATCAAAGTTAGAGGAATTAGGTAGCTTTAAAGCCCCGATATTCATTTTTGTACACCCAGTTTATATATATTTACGGGAATATACAATACTTTGGCTCTTCGCTTCTTCCGTACCCTTACTGTGATGAGAAGAGAAAAGATGTCACCTGAAAATTTCCTAGATTTTTATTGTAATTATTCGTTTAACAGGTAATATCCTAAGCTAAATATGTGTAATTGATGTAAAAATGATCGCTGAATAGGTGTAATTAAATGTCAGTTTCATTTCTAATCGTTGCTAGTAAGCAGTTTTAGTACCTACAAGAATCAAGTTTGAGAACTTTAGTTTTACCGTAACGTATGAAATGAAAACATCTCTTAAAATGTATTTTAAAGCAATATTTCTTCGAGAAATTTTTATTGAAATTTTGTTGTGTATCTTCATTTCCCAGTGCGTCATAATTATTATCTTTTTTTTATCTTTCAAGGTTGTGAACTCAAGGATATTTTTTTTGTGTATGGTTAAAATCCCTTTATTTTTTTAATTTATTATTATTTTTTTTAACTAAGGTATATTAACCTACTACTACTTATACTTAGGTATGTTTGTATGTATGGGAAAACTCGCATGACCTTAAAATTTTGAAGTAGTTACTAATTAAGGAAGCTATTTCCATATCATCGACCGGTTACGTTGTTAGTTTCTTTAATATTTTTTTTATAAGTATAAAACTTTTTAAACATATAAAAAAACACTAACTTCCGTTCCTCGTGAGAAATTATTATGATTTTTGTTTTTGTTTTATTTTATTTGTTTTATATATATATATATATATATATATATATATATATATATATATATATATATATATATATATATATAATATCATTTTAAAATAAAGATGTAGTAAATTACTATAATACGGTAATGAATATTGTATTTTTGAGTCTAAACAATAGATTTAGTAACTTAAAAAATCTAGTTAATGAAATTTACTCTAGTTTTATTCTCTTTAATTTTCATGAATTAATCGTAATTCAGTTATTAACAAGAGGGACAGCTTGTCGCTTACCATCGCTAAATCTTGATACGTTCCCATAATGCTTTGATCAAGATTCTAGACGTTTACTGCTTCTGATTACTTGCTTGATAAACGTCAAGTAGGCACTTATCAATCTATTGATAGCTTCCCACGGCGGGCGCTTAATTTGATATGTCAGTTAACAGTATGCAGTATAATGTTCAACAGAGGCCGTTGTCGTAGTTTGATATCCTTTGACTTAATATAACAACCAAAAAGAAATGTTTCAAATTTTCCAATTAGTTTCTAATGTTTCCTTAAACGTTTAAAATTACTTTAAACTGTAGTATTTCTTTTAAATTTTATATACATTTATTGTAATTTTTTTTATATTCTTATTTTAGCCCTCTCTTTTTTTTATTCATTTGAAACTGTAATTTGAAGGAAATTTGTGATTTGAAATTTTGTAAACGGCCATGACAAGTTTTTGATGTATATTTTTATATTTTGATATTAATATTTTGTTCTGTTTTAACATCAACATAAATATAATAATATATTTTTATACTGTTTACATGCAGTCGTGCGTAATATTTTTTTATTTTTTGTGAATTCTTTTTATTATTTTTCGGATGTTTAATTTTGAAAAAAAAAATCATTTTTTTCATTAAACAAATTTTTAGTGTTAATTTATATTTCTATCAGTTTTCATATAATTTGCATCAGCATGATCGACAGTGTGTTCTCAACAATGCCAGTGAATAATGTAGAAAAAATGTTACACTTTTTTATTTAAAATTCGTTAAAATACTACTCGATACTACTTAATGTCTCACCATCGATCTACCATTTTCAGCTAATGTGATCTCTTAATTGATATATTATTATAACGTACGGAATAGACGTACGATCGTTATGAGTATACGTATCGATAAAAATTTTCTTTAATTATTTATTAATCTTCTTTCTTTTATTCTTAAACCAAATATCGGTTGGATTTATAAAAGCTATAAAAATTTCAATATTTAGGTATCGCTCTTACTTGAGAAACATCAAGATATAGGGATTTCCTAAATAAGGTTAGAAACTGAAGGAAAATAACTATGATTATTCATTTTACGTTCCGAGACAAGAATTCTTGTTCTACTAAGTTGTGACTATTTTCATCTTTCATTTCAATATTTCCCTATATAGTTGTGAAACATCAGCAACAAACTAAGAAAAAGGCTCGAATTAATGGAGATGGATTTCTGGAGATGTTGTTTCGGCTTCAAACAAATTAATAGCGTTAGAAATGAGGAGATTAGAAGAAGGTCAATAGGAGGAATCCACTGATGGAAAATATATAAGACAAAGATGACGTGTTACGGCTATCTACGGCGTATGCCTTTTCAAGAATCCTCTATTTCTCTTGATCGTGGTGGCGAAGAAACCATGGAAGACACCGAAGAAGGTGGATGGAGACATTTTGGATTCCATGACGTAACGAAACTTGTTGAAGGAGGATGGATGTAAATGATCGAAATCGATCGATGGCGTTCAGGAGTGCTTAAGGAGAAAGCTAAAAAATGCAGCGATGATAGTAATAATAGTAATTAATACTTATCCGCTAAGTAATGGTTATCTATATACTTAAAGTTTAATCGGTTAAATACCCCGTACTTTTAAATGATTTTTTCGTAGAATTTTTTTAAAACTTTTTTAGCGTCTTTATTAGAAATAATATTCAGGAAAAACCAATCCTGACATGTAATCTTTTTTATTTTGTAATAAATGATATCACAGATAAACGTTTTAAGTTAGGCAATCGTTGACGGTTCTAAACGATCTAATCCTGGATTATTATTCTGATTCTGTATAGGTTATTTAAAACCAGTCTGGTTCTTTTTTTTTTATTCTTCCATAAGTTCCAAATATATCAGTCTATCTACTTTTCAACGTTCTATGAACTGTAATACAATTTTAAACATTTCTAGAATATGCCTACTAAATATCACCATTTTATTTAAATTAGTAAATTGATACAATGTTAAGCAATATTCAAAAATGTTTTATGAAAACGAGTATACATATACAGCTGCATATATAAATATTCAGTACAGTACTGTACTAAATAAATAGTATTATATTTAGTTAAATCTTTTGAGTGGCTTCGTTTATTTTTTCAGACAAATGTTAATAAGTGTTGACTGCTGTTTCGCGTGCAAATGCGTATATTAATTTTGACTACATAATTGTATAATTTTATTAACTATAATACTTGTAGACTTGTATGTAAAAACATTATGTAAATGTAATTCTTCCTCACCGCTCCATAATATATATATATATATATATATATATATATATATATATATATATATATATATATATATATATAATTATACGCTTTAATAAACAAAAAGAAAGAACTTACGTGAAGTTTTTATACACTATTATGTCATTATAAAACAGGAATTGTTAGTTAACTTATAACAGTAGAAGAACTTCCTTGTTGCCTAGGGTGGTATGATATCTGCGTATTATTTCTTTATTGTCCAATTCATTCGACGAGCGATTATATTATTCGTGGGGCCATGATTAGGCGCGCAAGTTAAAAGCTTTTGTAATGTACGTTGGGAGGATGGACGGAGGAGGGCGGTGTAGATTGGCAAAAAGGAGAAAAGTTTTGCGTGTTCGCCAACGCCATCTGTTGGCATTAGGAGCAATGACATGTACTGTAAGCTTAATTTCAAGACACTGACCAATCCAAGGTCATCTTTTAACCAATTTTACAATATGCTATCTGTTTATTGGTCGGTGATTTGCTGTTCTTCAATCTTATTTTGCAATTAAATTATCATCTCCGTTGCTGTTAAGTTTAAATTAACAGAGAGCTACTTTTTTTTTATTGTTTTCGGTTATTGTTTTAATTATCATTTTATTATAATAATTCGTGATAAAATATTACATCAACATTCAGTATTTTTCTTTAAAATTATCTTTCTTTTTTAAATAATATACAAAATCAATGAACTAATAGATATTAATTAAATTACATAAGATATTAATTATATATAATATTAAATTAAACCTTCATGTTTTTTCCGTTTTAAATTTATTGTTTAATACTGGCGCTAGATTAAAATCTAGCGCCAGTATTAAACAATAAATTTAAACATTTAAATGATATAACATTTTTAAACATCTAAAGATGTTTAAAAATTTCAAACTTCAGTAGAAGACCGTATCATACTCTTCATAGTCATCAATTTATTGATACGTTTTCTCATATTCCCTATAAAATAAAAAATGTAATAATTTTTAAGAATATAATAAAAAACAATATATAGAATAAAATGTTATATTCCAAAAACCTCCATTTTATTAAGTCTTTTATGGATTTGTTTTTTTAATTTCTACATCTGATTAAGACAACAGTTATAATTCCGGCAAATTTCAGTTTTCTGAAAAAATATTGGTAAGTATTGTTGCTATATGAAACGATCTACATTGGTTAAATTTCATTCTAGTTATTTATTTTTTTATTTTAAAAAATGGTTGCATTATTGTAAAAAACGAGGTAAATAGCAATTTAAATTTATATATAGATTGTTATGTAAGTGTTAAAATGCATAGTTAAGAACATTGATATCAAAATTCTTTTATATTTATCCTATTATATTTTAATATAATTTGAGCTAACTTTTCCTTTTAGGTAGATTTCATTACGAAAGCTGCCTATTGTAATGGGTACTGTAATTCGACTTCCGGAAAATTTCGACGAATCTTCACGTTTCACATCCCTCAGATCCTAAAACCACCATCAGTTTAAAAGTTTATATATATATATATATATATATATATATATATATATATTTTACTTTCTTATAGACACGATAACTGTCGTAATTTTGCGCCAATCACTTTCAAATTGATACATAAAATATATCGACGCTAAATCTTGGTCGAGTTCGTTAATGGGCAAAATCGGACCATAGGGGTGGAAATGGGGGGGGGGGGCATTTTCGAAAAAACAAAATATCTAACTTTCTTATTAAGTAAAATATCGAATTCGTTTAAAGTTCCTACTATTCTTTGGGTAAGGGCCTAAAACTAATCAAAATGAAGTCTTTTTATATCACCAACCATTGACTCAGGGGGTGAAGAAAATGGGTGTTTCAAGACAAAAAAATCGTACATCCCTTAATAAGCACAGCATCGAATCGGTTTAAAGTGGTCGTTAGTCCTTTAAACATTACCTTAAACTTTTGTCTCAAATAACTTTTGATATGACCAACCGTCACGGCAAGTGATGACCAAAATTTTGCTGGAATTGTAAGAAGATGGGGCTTGTCGTATGCTAAACATGTGAAACTTTTTTCACATGCAGCCATTGTCGTATTGAGTAAATTTGAAGTTTTTCTTAACTTTAAGGTGGAAATCTTTTTTATCCCCTACTTAAATCTACGGTGAAATCTACCTCAGCCTTCCGGTGGGCCGAAAGGGATTTTTTTTTGTATTTACAAAATAATACAGCGCTCATAGAAAAATAAACATTTTTTTTTATGAAAATGTTTTATTTATATAATACGCTCTACATAACTACCGTTGTTTTGAAAACACATTTCGATACGTGTCCTTCATTGCTGAAGAACACGTAATCCCTTAAGTTTCTACACATAGGAAAAAGAAACAGTTTTCTTTTATGAAGGCCATGATGTACCAGGAAAAGATACAATATAAATCATCTCGATGGAAGTATCACCAACGCCAGTACAAGCAGGAGTTATGCTTATCTTAATAAATAAAATGTTTATGTTTCTTATTCATGAAAACGTATGGGACACTCTGTGATTTAATTTAGTCTTACATTTTTATTATTATTATTATTATTATTGATATAATTAAATACATTAATTTGATTGTATATGTGTTGAATCACGTACGCTTAATGTAAGACCTTATTAGATATACTTTAAATGCTATTCAATTTATCGATAAATTACACTTAAGTTTTACATTTATTTTTCTAATATTATCAATAAATGCAATACTTCTCTTTATTACTATTATTATCTTGATTATTACAGTTGTAATCGTTATGTAATTACGACTAAAATTATTGGTTTACATTGATAAATTTATTGACAAGTATGTTTTGAAAAGCTTTTTTTTAAATCGTTCAAAAAGCGAATTATAATTCTTTTTAATACTTTATTCTTTTGTGACTTTTTATCATTATTTAAATTAAACAAATTTGATCGTTTAAAGATCACTGATATAATTTTAATTCATTATTCGTTGTCGGTCTTTCTAGAATTAAAGTTGAAGTACCTTCTTAAAATACCGGATTATTCAAGAACAACTTTACAAATTTAGAAGCATATAAAAATCTATTGAGATAACTTACAGATTCGGCAGAGGTCTTATTTAATAGAACAACACATCAAGTTTGTCAATTTTCATTCCCTTTGGAGCGATATGGATTCCATTTTTAATGCGACATACATCCCACCTGAAGTCGATTTTATTCCAGACTGTACCCAGCAAGTCAGGCGTTACCTCTGCAGCTGTAGCGGTAATTCGAAGTCTTAGCTCAACAGGATCAGCAGACAAAGGCGATCTTTAGCGGAGTCAAATCTGGGGAGTGAGTTGGTCAAGCAATTCATGACCAATTCACCGACCTGGGAATCGATTATCAAAAAATCTTAGCCTTCTTGGCGCCAGTGAGATGGTGCCCAGTGTTGCTGATAGTAATGGCGTCCATCTTGGTCGTCATTGTCTAACTGAGAAAATGGAAAATTTCGAAGTACGTCCAGATAAATGATACATTTACGGTTGTCTCCTGGAAGAAAAACGGGCCGTACAATCTCTGTTGTATTAGGGCGCAAAAAATTGACCTTAGGGCTATTACGAATGTGGTGGAAAGTTTCACGAGGGCTTTCGCTACCCCGTATTTGGCAGTTATGGGTGTTTAATTTGCCACTGATGTTAAACGTTGACTCATCACTAAAAATTAATTACATTGTTTAAAAATGTATCGTTGTATGCAGTCCTATCCATAATTTCCACATAAAACTGCAGCCGAACAACTTTGTCATCTGTAATGTGTTGAACCACGGTTAGTTTGTACGGCTTCAAGTGCAATCGTTTACGTAATACGCGCCAACATTCGTTTGTGGTATGTCAGTCTCACATGACACATGTCGAGTTGATTTCTTTGGACTACGCGCAAAGTTTTCTCTGAGTTGTTTCACAGCAGCTTCAGGGACGCGTGGATGCCCTGGTGATTTTGTATATTTAACAGAATAATCCGTCTCAACGAAGGTTTGCTGCCAGGAGTAAATTGTACGCATACTAGGAGGTTCCTACCGTACTGTCTATGAAAATTACGTTGAACTGGAGTTGATAAACGCAAATCGTGAAACCAAAACACATAGCAAGCACGTTCAGCACAAGTAAATGTATCCATTTTTAACAACACTGGTGACAGTGCTGGTAGCCGAATTCGGTACTATTGAACTATGTGATTCAAAACTTGATGTGGTTTGCTATGACATGACACCTCAATCAAATCTGTAAGTTATCTAAGTAAATTTTTATATGATTTTAAATTTGTGAAGTTCTTTTTGAATCATCACCCGTTACTACAATAGAGTACGAAGGCTACACATACTGTGATACAGAACGTGTAAAAAAATCCCTTATTTTTAAAATAGAAAATAACTTACAGGAAATTAAGAATAATCTTCAATTGCTAGTTTATGTAGGCTGCTTTTTAGTAGTAGTTTATTTAATATAATATTTTTTCGTTTGATATAAATCGCTAAAAATATTGTATTCTTATATATATATATATACATATATTTATCAGTGGCGTTAATTTTTTTTTTTTTTTTTTTTTTTTGTTATTTGTTCATTCTTATCGTATCATACGACTTTATCTGGGTTTTTTTTTTATATATGTCACGTTTAGTTAGATAATAGAAAAAAATTATTATACTCTTTTTAAGTATATAAATTAATTGAAGGTCAAAGATTCTGTTTAAAAAAAAGAATTAGTAATTTAAAAAATGCCTGTCATGATATTGTAGGTACCGAACGCATTGTATAAAAATTTGCAAGTACAGTTTTAAAAATTTTCATTTATGTAAATTTTTTTGCTTGCTACGTTCTTGAAAAAGATCCAATATTACTAAAAATAAATCTTTTTATTTAAAATTAAAAAGTAACAATTTGTAAATTTTAAGTACAGATTGAAATATACAAATTCATTAGTTATCTCTTGCCACAGACTTGGAGAGGTAACGTCTTTGCTTTCCATCTATAAGGTTCTAGATTCGAATCCTGGCCGGGTTTGGTATTTTTCATACGCTACAAATTCTTCTAATACTGCAATTGGCTATTAATAGTTTTTTTGTTGTTGCTTGGAAAATAAAATACTATTACTATTATATTTTTTTAATATAATTTTTTTTTTATATTTGACAACATCTTAATTATTCTATTTTATTTTACCTTTTCTGGGCCCCTTCTTGTCTACTTCGTCTCGTCATTTTAATTTATAATTGAGTTTCTTATTTATCACCTATTTAAAACCTCTTTTTTATTCTTGATTTTATTAGAAGAGTATTATTAGAGTATTTTATTAGAATAGCAGCTGTATTTTCCATTTCTAAGGTCATTAACAGAAAAAAACGATAAAATAAAATGATAATTATGTAGTAATAGGTTATATGATTTATAATATTTGTTAATTTTTTTTTACTTCCTGGCTTCATTGCTAGGAAATCATAGTTTCCAGCTATGATGCTTTTCCATAACTCTAGAGCAGAGCTATAAGAAGGAAAGGATGGTAATCAGTCAAAAAATATGGTATGGGTTTTTTTTTAATTCTCGACGTTTCATGACCCAGAGATCCCAAAAAACAGGTGGGGATTAATGTTCGTACGTACTTTGTACGTGCGTTGGCATGTTTGATGTTCAATAAATTTTTACGAGATAAAACAATTTTGATGAAATTTTATACAGAGATTCGTGTATATGGGGCAATTTTTTGGTAAAATTTGGGAGGTTAATATTTCCAGAGGATGGAAAAGATAGTTTTTTGGGGACTGTTTTCTCAAATTGTGAGGTTATAATAAAACTGTTATAAAGTTCAGTGCGTGCTTATCATTTTAAAAAGATTTTGCACCAAAATTCCCACTTGCTTAAAAATCTAAAAACGTTGGCTATTGATTTATTGCATATTTTTTAACCGAATTTTTTTATGTTTTCCTAGCCATAGTAGTAAGTGTGAGTGGCCAAAAAAAGTATCTTAGGGCAATATTGTGGGTGGGGAGCCGATAAAAGTTTAAAAATATTGATTTTTTTAATTTTTTAAACCTTTTTTAACTAAAAAAGGTTAAAAAAATTCTTTAAATAATAATGTTACAATAGAATTTCATCATAATTCACTTCATACCGCCAAAAATTTTTTTTTTTTTTTCAGTGGATTTTTTTTAAATTTTTTTACATTTAACATAGCAAATGTACAAAAATCAAATTTTTGGTTGGTGGCTTTGGAGGTGGGAGAGCAGAAATAAATACGAATCTTTTTTTTTGTTTAAACATATAATAATAATAATTTTCTAATAAAACTTCATAAATTAATCCTAACCCAAAAAAGAAATTTAGGTAATTTTTTTTGTATCATAATTTTTTCACTATATAAAATTTAAATAAACGCCAGGAAAGTATTACAACTTTTTTATCAGCTTTCTCATTATTCCTTTCAAAACATTTTTTATAACATTTTCGTGTATTTAAAATGAATACAATAAAATTAAGTATCCTAAGCAATTATACCCATAAATATATATAGTATATATTTTTAAATTATATATATATATATATATATTGTACTCTTCATGCCTAATAAATTCGTACTATTTAATTATAGATTGTTAAATTATTTGTTTTGTTAGTTAAAGTGAATTAAAATACCTATTGAATGTTGAAATAAATAAAAAATCTGTTAAAATTTATTGTTTTTATTTTGAATCAAAACTCATTCATTAGGATAAATTTATTTTTTAATTAAAAAATAATTTAAGCTTTATTATTTATCAAAAGAGTTGTGTCATTTTTTATGCATTATTATTAAAGAAAATGTTTTTTTTTTGGGGGGGGGGAAGTAAACGATATAATTTGATAAATTAACTGGTTAATATTATTGTTTAAAAATTCAAAGTTGACATTGACTTTGGATATTGTTTGTTTGATTGTGTATTAATATTTTATCAGTTCACTATTATAAATAAATTTTTTTTTGTGTCTGAAAACTGCGTCTGAACTAATTATAATAAATTTATTTTTCATATTTTTATAGTTATTTTTTTAGGTTTTTTAAGATAAAATATATTTTTTTTCGTATAATTTATTATAAAACAATTGATAATTTTTTATTTTTATCTCAAAAGGAAATATAATCGTTTTTATTAAATACCGTGTACAATTAATTTTTTTTTTTAAATTATGTATACTTGAAAAATATTGATACACGTTTATCAATGTTTTTATTGCAAATAAGTTATAGTTATTAAAAATTTGTATAGGTTTGCTTATAGCTTGAAAAGACACGGATATAATTATAATTAATACGTTTTAATTTTGTACAGTACTTATATTTAGATAATGTATTGATAATATTTTATTATATTTTTCAATTGGATTTTTATTTTTTTAATACCAGTCATTATTTTTTTCTCTTAGTAGGATTTTGCTTACCACCACTTAATTTGTATACTTTATATTTCGTAATAATATAATCTTACTTATAAGTATATTAATATAGCAATATTTTAAAGATTTTTTTTTCTTAAATGTATTAGCACTTGTACTCTGTTTTTCCTATTGCACCCACTGTGTTAGCTTTTATATTGCGTTGTTTTTTTTATATTATACTGTTACATAAAAAAAAGGAATTTATAACTAATCCACAACGGCTTATATTTTATTTTCGAATAAATTGTTTTCTACTTGTTATGATCGGTTCTTCTTTTATTAATAATGCAGCCTGCCTGTCAAAATCAGGATTGTCATATGTAGAAGAGAAGAAATTTATCCTATAAGTTTCTTCTCTTACCAAAAACACAGCTCCTGTCCGTAGTTGTGAACTCCCGTCCCCAAAAAATTATTTCTATAAAATACTGAGGGTCAGTTTCAGTATTTATTAAAGGACTGCTTCCTTTTTATTTATTTATTTATAATTCCTTGTACGAAGTAAAGGAAGTATTGTGATCGCGAAAAATTTCGGTTTTCAGATTTCAACGGAAATATCCATTTTCACCATCCCTGAACCCATTTTGACTAGTTTTGACGTGACGTCTGTACGTATGTGCGTATTTACCTCGCATAACTCAAAAACGATTAGCAGGATTTAGGACTGTTATAACATCTAGTTGTGCACCTTCCTTTTTGATTTCATTCGACTGAACCAAAAGTGTCCTAAAAAGCCCAAAATCCAATTTTTTGGATTTTGGACGTTTTCTTAACTGTAGTAATAAGCTCTCGTAGAGAACTTTTCAACGATATATTATAAGTGGTACTTATTTCATTGATTCCAGAGTTATAGCAAAATGAATTATTAATTAATAAATATTTGCATCTTACAAGGAAAACGCATATCGGTTCGAATCAGACTTCATCTCCTGTTTTATTTAATTTTTTTTTAAATTTAAATATATTGATTTATCAATAATTATTAACCTGTGATTTAAAAAAAAATTAAGATAAATAATTATTCAATAATAATAATAAAATAAAAAATATCAGAAGTTATTAATGAAATGCAATTTTATATATTTTTCTTTTTAAAAAATGTGTATATGTAATTTAATAGGCGTACGAAGAGGTCATGTGGTGTTCACATTAGATTTTTTTTATGTTTTTAGAGCTGCTTGTTTTACCGATTGGTTCTAATCCATTTTTAATATCAGAAGATATTTATTTTTTTTTACTTTTCGTTATGTATGTAACAAATTTTTTTTTCGATTTTCCTCAGTAACAAAGTACAGAGAAAAATAATGTCTGGGTCGTTTTATTTTTAGAAGATCTCCAGGTATATAAGTAAGATATTATTGTTCGTATTCATAACTTAAATAATCTAGTAGGTACCTTTAACAAAAAATTTTAGAAAATATTTTGGAAGATTTCATAGTCATCATAAATCTGTAAAAATATTCTCTGTAGTTAGCACGTTTATAAAAATGCTCGCGTATTCTTTTAATTTTCAGTTTACTTATACGTTCGACTCATCTAATCAACTGAATCAAAACGAAGCTATTTTTTTATTTTTATCGAAAAATCTCTTAAATTATTTATGTAATATTAATAGCCGTATATCATTAAAAAAAGGCTGACAACACAGTTGTTTCTGATGCATGGCTACACATACAATTTAATTAAAAATATTTATCATTTTATTTAAATTAATATTTCTTCTTTATTTAATTCAATGATTCTAACTAAAGCTCGCGCGCATACCGTATTTAATTCGCGCCGGTGTGGCGGTAGTAGCGGCAACGGTCGGCACTAACAAAACTGAAGTAATTTTCCAACTTGTAGAACAAATTTCATTTTACTGTAGAATAGTGTAGCCGTGAGGCTTAGCGCACCAGGTATCGAGTCAACCGGGCGATCGAATTCGAGTCCCAGCCAGACCAGAGTTACTTTTTTACACTTTAAATATTATTAATTTATTTATTTCTATCGCTCACCTGTGACGTCACAACATAATAGACTGAATGTAACAGCATTTTTTGGGTTGAGGGTGCGATTTTACAAAAACGTTTTTTTGCAAATATTGTTATTTCTTAAGAAAAATATGACCTTAATTAGGCGAAATCTTGAGATACTAAGGGTGGGTGGCCTTGCTCTACAGCCTCACCCCACTTGACCTTTTAAGTTGAAAATTTAATGGCAATGCCCGATATATCGAAGTAATCTAACTGGTCAAAATCGGTCCAGTAGTTCTTTATATATAAGCTGTTCTAGAGGCAATTCCAATGTTCGTATGTACGTGTGTACATACGAACATTAACATCCGGAAAATTTCCATCCGGTTTTTTGGGTTTGTTAGGTGTCAAAACGTTAACCCACCGGGTTGGTCTAGTAGTGACTTGTCATAAAAAATCAGCTGAATTTGAAATCGAGAATTCTATGGTTCAAATCCTATTAAAGACAGTTACTTTTATACAGATTTGAATAATAGATCGTGGATACCTGTGTTCTGTGGTTTCACCCAACCTCCTGTGATTTGTGGTTAATTGAAAAACAATTAACCACAAATCACAGGAGTGGTTGACCTGAGATTGAACAAGATCACACTTCATACATATTCACATTATACATATCATCCCCATTCATTCATTCTCTGAAGTAATACCTTACGTAGATCCCAGAGGCTAAACAGAAAAAGAAAAGATGTCAAAACGTCCGGTGTAAACCGCATATTCCAAAATTGGACCGATTATAATACTTTCCCTTCTAGACTGTAGCTCTGTTTTAGCGCTATCTAGACAAGAAAGTAAAAAGAATTGAAAGTGTTTAAATTATATCAAAAAAAGATTTTCGATATCTTTTTTTATATATATAATTACAGGCCATAATATATCATACGTAATAATAATAATTTATTATAATAATTGTTATTATTATTATTAAAGAGTAACATGTGTATACTACAACTGTTCTTGAATTCAAAACAATATATTTATGAATTTTAAAGGTAGACCTTCAAAACAGATTACATTAGCAAATAATTTACCAAGTGTTTATCATGTTTTATTATCTTTCTTATTAGGTCCTTGACAATCAATTGTTCACCATACCGTTATTGATAGGTTTTACACCTGTTATTGTTTTTCATTAAAATATTTATTTTTTATTTAATTTGTTTTTATCTCAATAAGTTTTTTCATGTCAGTGTTGATTTTTTTTAATTTTGTATATAATGTATATTCCTTGTATTATACTGACGTAGATTTTGATTGATTTTTTGAATTTTTGATACTTTGATTGTCTAAAAGATGATATGATGAATTAAATCGTTTTTATTTTTATATTGTGATATAAATATTAGAAAAGGTTTAATTCTACGTAACATTTTTCCTTTTTAAGTAATAATTTTGCCCTTTGATGAATATATGGATTTTTTTTTTGATATTAAGCTTCATTTCGTAGGTTTTAATTAACTGTGTAGGTAGGTTTTAATTGTGTTAATTCTGATCTATAATATTTTCCAATATTCCCGTTATTTCATTCTGCGAAGTTTTTTTTTCAACATGAGAAATAAAAAGTATAATGGATTTGAATCATAGTTAGTAAAATTGATTTTACAAAGAATTTTGGGTTAATAATTTTTTTTATTCTTTATGAGAAAAGTTTGAGTTTTTTCGTTGCTAGATCAATTCGTTTTTGGATCAGTTTGTGTTTTAAATTTCAGTTCTATATTAATTATATTTTCTTTCTGGTGAGAACAAAATCTTGTCAAGCAGCATATATAATCACTATAATGCATCGATAGGTTTTAATTACTAATAATATTACTAATTTTATTTATCTTAAAAATTAATGTCATGTTTTTAAAACTTTCATTCTTATTTTTTTATAATAAAAAACTTTCCGGCGATTTTACTATAGTAGATATAAACAAAAGGCAGGAGCTTACTTTCAGTCTTGTTTAATATATAAAAATATGATCAAAAATAGAAAAATATTCTATGGAGAATAAGTTTTATTTCCATATAACATAATTTCATTTTACAAGATGAAATACAGCTTATTCAACAAATGGTTTCAAAATTAGAAGACAAAATTCAAAATAATTCTTTTATCAGAGAACATGCCACGTTCTCTGATAAAAGTGAATTTTAAGAAACTAACGTAATGAGGACAGGCTGTAATAAGCCAATGATTATCTACACAAAAAAAGGAAGAAATGAACGATTAAAGCATTACAGATCGATCAGATTCAATGTTAACTGATTATTAAACAAATTTAGACTAAATAAAAATAAGTTTAACGACTATTTAGGAAGCGCGTAACAGAAAGAAGCAGTTATTATGTAGTAAAATGGAGTTACGATTTGAATAAATATTTTGTTAAGAGTATGTTTTTGTATGGATGTAAAACATAAACATCGAAAAAGGGAGAAGAAGAAGAATGGTTGGAGACATTTATAATGTAAGCATAGAGGAGATTTGAAAAGGTTAAATCTGCAGACAAAATGAAAAATGAAGATGCAATGAGGAAAGTGTACGAGAAAAGAAGTTCCGTCAGAATAATTCAGTATTAGAAAACTAACCTCCACCGGGTTAGTCTAGTGGTGAACTCGTCATCGCAAATTTGAGAGTTCTATGGTTCAAATCCTAATAAAGACAGTTACTTTTATAAGGATGTGAATACTAGATCGTGGATACCGGTGTTCTTTAGCGGTCGGGTTTCAATTAACCACACATCTCAGGAATGGTCGACCTTAGATTGTACAAGACTACACTTCATTTACAAACATACATATCATCCTCTGAAGTAATACCTCACGGTGGTTTCGGAGGCTAAACAGAAAAACAAAGAAATTATAAGAAAACGAATAGTTTAGGATTATCACGAAAGCTTTGATTAAAACAATACTAGTAGACGTAGGAGTAAAAAAGAGAAACTAGAAATAAGTAAAAACTATAGACGACTTACTAGAAATAGAAAGTATCACAAACTCAAAAGTTTAATTTGAGATATAGGAGAATGAAAATAGACATTGAGCGAGGATTAGAACAGATAATTGTATTACACATGATACAGCTTAGTGCAATTTTTTACGCTACGGATGTGTTAGGGCCCGTCTAACATGTACTGTTTATACTGCATTTCAGTGTATGATTATTCTTACTACAATGAATTTACTTAAGTACCGTTGATCTAATAATTAGTTAATCGTCTTTTCCGTTTAATTGTATGGTAGATTTCAAATCGATCCATCGTCTCTGAAATACTGAATATAATTATCGCAAATCATGTAGCAATTAATAAGATACAATGAAACGTTTGTTTATTTCTAGATCGGCTTGATCATTCCTAGCTACTTTAAAGGGGTTTTTCTTAATACTTTTCTGGATGGGCCTGCTTACTGTAGCTGTACCCTAATTGAGGCCTTTTTCCACATCGTTTAAAACTTGAAATTATATTTACATTCGAATGTAATTTCGAACTGTTTGTTTTAGGTAAACAAAATTTTAATTTTTGGTAACATTATTGGATATTTTTATAAAATCCCATGATATTTAAACCGGTTTGTTGCGGTAAACTGTGGGAAAAGATATAAATTGTTAATTCCAATATTTAATCGTTATCGCTCCAGGCGTAGTACGTTGTTTCATAAATTATGCCTCCGAAAATACAGTCTAGGTAATTCTTCTATTTATTTTTTGTATCGCTAATCGAGAAATAGAATTACGCATAATTTATCAGACGGTTGAACTAACGATTTGATTCGTTACATGGAGAATGAGTTTTGTTTTACCCGATTTTTAAATTTATCGACCAAAACTTTTTATTAATTCCTATGTCTGTGTATCTTAATGGCGAGCCTAAACAAGTTAGTAGCAAGTTGGGATTAACACTAACCGTTATGGCTGCCGCGTGGGTTGCAAGGTCACCTGGACTGTCGCAGTTTCCTGGTCATTGCCTCTTTTTGTGCTTCAAGGTAACTCTGCATTTCCGCTCGCACCTTCCTTTGTTGTTTGATTCCAGCAAGTCTTCTTCTCCACTCCGTCCTTCTTCATACACTTACCTTGAAGCAGCTTTATACTTCGGTTTGTTTCACCATTTGCCTTTTTCTGTCTGGTAATAATCAACCCTTTTATCAGTCATCATTCGTTAACAGTATTATTACCTAATAATATTTTTGTTTTATATTATAATATTGTTTGTTTCTTGTTTAATATTTACTTATTCTTTATTTGATTAATAATTTAATTTATAAAAAAAAAAATATTAATAAAATATTATTTCTTCTAATAATTATATAATCTAAATTTTTTCTACCTACATTTTTGTTGAGATCTATTAGAACTAGAGGTTTTTGGCAATCGTACAACAAAATTGTAGCTAGTAACTAATATAAAATGAAAAAACTGCTCGCCTATAGTCGATGAAAAATAATTAATAAAATTCTGAAATTTTTTAAGGTGCTTAGGAGGCAAAATTTTTAAAATTATGCGGTTACTCATTGATTGATTTTAAAAGTTACTCTCTCTTTTAAAATTATAACAAAATTAATTAAAATTTGTATTAATTTTCTTTTAAATTAATTGCTCTCTAGTTGATCACTAGTTGATAACCGTTAATCAAGCTCTTATTATAGTATTTCTATTATGCTAAAATATCCTTATTCAAATCCAGTTGAATCTGAATGCACTAATCAGAACGCCACTTCAGTATCATATAATTAACCGCTATAATTAGAATTGCAGTATTTTTTAAGGTAATGTAACTCCAAAATAAACACGTGAGAGATTCAGAATTAAAGAACAATCAGAGATTGTCTTGAATCATCAAACAGTTTTTAAAAAAAAAACTGATTTACTTGTAATATATATATATGTGTGTGTGTTTATTTTTAAAAATTAAACACTGTATAAATTTATTAGAGAAAAGTGAAAGAAAATCAATATCCCAGTTGTTGAAGGAAATTAATGAAAGCGCGTTATATTGTTAAAAATAAAGTTACTAAATTATAATGAGAGAACCGAACGAGGGGTGCTAGTTATAATAACGTGTTATAATATCGAATCGAAAGTGAATTTTATTTTTATTGTTAACAGTATCGATAGTTAGCACAATACACGCGATGTTCTAAACAAGCGCTAATATTAGTCGACTTACTGCGCCCGCGCCCGCGCGTGGGGTGGCCTTGTGCTCGCTGCCTGACCTTCCCCAATGTCAAAGGTGCCTTGCACCTCGCGTCAGTGCCAGAACGGGGTACGGGTATGGGGTAAGGGGTAACGTGTAGCGGCGGCGGTTCGGTGTAAGGAGGGGGTGATGATTCCATTTTCTGTTTATTCTTTCCTTCTGTACTTTGTATGTTCTGCGCAACGACACTAACATCATCTCTCATTGCGGCCCACTGATTTTATATGTATATATATATATATATATATATTATCTCAAATTGTACTTCATGCTATAATATTATTCTTCTGAATGTATATTGTTTCCGGATATCTAAATTATCAACACCATTATAGTTTCTTTTACTACTAAATTTTATGATCGTTGTGTCAACGTATTTATATTCATTTTATTATCCCTTGTAGATGTTTTTTCGCTAATCTATAGGAAAAATTATTTAAAAAAAATATTGATGTATTCATTGATGTTTATTGCACCCATAGACATAGTTTTAATATCTGAAATGATATTGTAAAATTATGTTTATGATCGCATTCAGTTTCATTTTATACTCGTATGTAAATTAGGTTTATCTTTAATTTGTAAGCCTTCCATTATTTTAAAATCGTTTTCTTGTACGTTAGTATCATAAAAATGATTCAGTTACATAAAAGTTCCCAGTAAATTATCCAGTCTATACTCGGAAAAGCAACGTAAATTTTATTTTTAAGAGATAAATTTTATCAAAATCTGTAAAAAGTTAACAATTGTTAATCAGATAGTCGAAAAGATTTCTAAAAAACTTTTTTACTATTAATGTTTTGATATTTATGCTTTCTATTTCCTTTCTCATATTATGTAAATACGAAAAGGAATATCCTGAATAACAAAAGAGGGGGCTCCCTTAAACCCTTGCAATTTTCGTTATCCTCATGATTGTGAGAATAATACTAATAAATAACAATTAAAGCCTGAAAAGCTTTCTTTCCTACAACGTTTCCCTTGTTCTTGAATTAAAAGTTCTGATACGCTCCTGCTGTAGACGAAGCTACATCTCGAGTCTGGGCGTAGCGCTTGGTCAGCAGTTAACCGAGAATCACGCAGCTGTTTCAGAGGACCGATATACTCTCATTCCTTTAGCAGACTTGAATAATAAGAAAGGTAACTTTTCTTTCTTGAAAGCATATCTTTTTTAATTTTTGACAATTTAATATCAACAATCAAAACCCATAAAAATTCGCCAAGTTTGATAATTTAAGTTAATTACGATGATAATAAAAAAGTATTATATTTCTATTTTTTTTTTCTTTAATAAATATGTTTAATATTTTAACCCTTATTAGGAAATAATGTCTAAGCCTCTGAGGTATAAATTTTTAATTTTTTTTAAAACCTATCTAAAATTTATGTGATAACCGCACAGGTACGACCCCAGTTATCATTTTATTATATGCGTAGAAGGTATTAGAGAATTATATAAGGAAACCTTTTTCCAATGAAAAAAGAAATTGAATAAAATTCATCGTTATATTTATCCAACAACTCATTAAGGATTGTACTCATTAAAAAAATCTCATTTTTTATTAAGATATTGGTGTTAATAAATTTTATTATTTTGCTTATATTGACTTTTGTAAACACACACACTCACATACATACACAAATACGAGTACATACATACGTATTTATACATTTTGAAACATGGAATTAACGAAATTGTCACATTTTTTTTATTTTTATGTTTTTTTTTTTTGTAAATATTTTATAAATGTAAATATTATTATTACAGTTCTTCAGTATTTTCCAAACTTTATTTAATCTGTTGTTTCAAAAAATGTAATAGATAATAACTTTTCTATTGAAAAGTGTTACACAAGTCTTATCCATCAATACAACTGCTACAAGAAAAATTAAATTTAAATTCTATAATGGTTAAGATAAGAAAATAAAATAAAACAAAATAGATATTCGGTAAAAGTTTATTGTAATTTTTTTTTTACGATTTATCTTAAAGAGAAAATAAATGCAAAAAAAAATTAAAAATTAAATTTAAATTCTATAATGGTTAAGATAAGAAAATAAAATAAAACAAAATCGATATTCGGTAAAAGTTTATTGTATTTTTTTTTTTACGATTTATCTTAAAGAGAAAATAAATGCAAAATAAAACAATGTTATCAAACAAGGCAGTATCGGGTCACTTATTGATTCGCCACTTCTATTAACGTAATTACTTTATGATATGTATATATATATATATGTCCGACTAATGCATTATTTTGTAATACCATTGACGTATTAGACGTGTGATTTTTTTTTTTTTATTCTACATCCTAGTGGTTATTATTTACTATAATTAATAAATCTATTGATTTTTTTTCTTTTGATAAATGAGAAATAATTTCAATGTTTATGATTGTTATAATAATAATAACCTGAAAGTTCAAAATCATCTATATTATTTTCATTAATATTAGTGATAATGTAAGCTATATTTTGATTGAATAAAATATAATATTGTTTCTAATAGATTTATTAGTGGTACCGTATTGGTTGGGGGGTTGTGTTAAATAAATGGATACAGAGATTTACTATGTAGCGTACTATGCTATGCCACTATATGTTGGTATTCAACTATATTATACGTAGTCGTCCACGACCTGCCTCAGTATTCCAGGACACACCATTGAATGCGTTGTGTAAATTTAGACGCAGTTAACTGTCTGTCGACCGACTTGCTTCGGCATAGTTTCATTTATTTTTATCTCATTTTTGCGGTAGTCTATTATTCTTTTTAATTAAAATTTTTCTCTTATTTCGATTTTTTTTTTTGTATTACGTAAGTTATTATAACACTTCAAAATTTAATTATAATTCTGAAGGTCGCAGGTTTTCTTATTTTTTATCAGTTGTTTTGATCTGTTTTCATTTTTTTAACCCTAGTCTTTTTTTATTTAATTTAGTTTCACGTAGTTTATAACTATTATCATTCTTTCTTTTTTTTTTGCTTTTTGGTTGTCTTTTACTATAGTGGTGTCTAACTTATATTCATTTCTTTAATTTTTTTAAAATTGTAATTTATTTATAAATTATCGTTTTATATATACGTAGTCTAAATCTTACACTATTCGCGTAACTGTTTATTATTTTTCAAAGTAATTTTTATTATTTCGTGATTAAATCATAGAATTTTTTCTTTTATAGCGTGTAATATGATATTAATATTATTATTGTATACTAAACCTGGAAAGGTAATAAAAACGTAGCGTTTTATTGGAAATTTGAATCCGATTTTGGATTGATGAAATGTATTTTTAATTAATAGGATGCTAATAATAGGAAAAATCTTACGTGTTATTCATTTAATAATTAATTTTGAGTTTACCGCCGTCTGAAAAGACGAAGTTATTTTGTCGGCATTTACTTATAGCTACAATATATATATATATATAATGTGGTATTCAACGGAGTTCATTTATTGTTAAAAGAATTCTGTTCTTAGAATTCCAGGGAATCGGTTGCCGACACCTGATGATGTAGAGGGGAAGATCGTTCGAGTGGGTGGGAGAGAGGTGTAGAGGGAAAAGGTTCGGTAATCGCTAAGAGGAAAAGGAAAGCTGTTTGGCAAACAACTTGTAGAGGGATAAGGGGGAACCTTTTCAAGGCCGAAGGGGTGTGGCTTAAATCTTGTCTTGAGAAGGGGAACTCTGTCCAACATTCGCTTTTTACCCCCTCCATAATTTTTTTTTTGAATATGTCATTTTGGATTGGACCAAAAGGAAGACCTTTTCCTTTTCTACATGTCTCATACGCTCTCTTTTTATTACATAAATGCAGTATTTTGTCTTCCTTATTTATTAAAAAATGATTTCATTCTCCCAAAGCAACAATTAAAATTATCATTTTAATAATATAATATTTTCAATTATTACTTCGCTACATTTATTTATGTTTCATTTTTTCCCATGTTTGCCGATTACAAAATTGATGTAAAATTACAAAAGTTATTGAAAGCTTTCGTTTGGAGAAGTGTAATTTTTATTTTTTCCAACGGTTTTTGGGTTTGTTTTCCTTATTTACTTCTTGTACGAAGTAAAGGAAGTTTTGTAATCGCGAAATATCACGGTTTTCAAATTTCAACGGAAATATCCATCTCGACCTTCCCTGAATCCATTTTGACTAGTTTTGGCGTGACGTCTGTACATACATACGTATGTACCTCGCATAATTCAAAAACGATTAGCTGCAGATTGTTGAAATTTCGACTTAACCAAAAGTGTCCTAAAAAGCCCAAAATCCAAAACATTTGGATTTTGGACTTTTTCTTAAACTGTAGTAGTAAGCCCTCGTTGAGAGCTTTTCAACGATATATCGTAAGTCGTACTTATTTTCATTGGTTCCAGAGTTATAGCCAAATAAAATTTTAATTGATGAAATATTTGGATGATACAAGGAAAAGGCACATCGGTTCGAATTCGATTTCATATACATATATATTTTTTTAAATTTAAATATATTGATTTTAATGATTATTAATCTCCGATTGTAAAAAAAAATTAACAATAAATAATAACAATACAAAAAAATCAGAAGTTATTGAAATAAAATTTTATGTACTTTTTATTTTAATTCAAAAATGTTTACAATCAGAATTTAGTAATTATTAATAAATCAATATATTTAAATTAAAAAAAAAAAAAAACATGTATAAGACGTCGGATTCGAACCGATGTGTGCATTGTTACGGATCCGACACGTTCTCACTTATACCACATAGATCTACTCACTATATGTACTTGATCGACGTGAAACAGAATTAATATTTAAACTATTGCATTTAGTGAACTTCTGTATAAGAAGTAAAACTTAAATGAAGTGCAGCAAAGAATGTGTATATGTAATTTAATAGACGTACGAGGAAGTCATGTGGTGTCCACACGAAAATTTTTCTTTTAGTTATTATTCAGATTGTTTATATTTAAAAAAAAATTATTTGCTTTTAATTATTCAATTAATATCCTTTAAGAATTAAACGATCTTGAATAATTTAAATTCTACAAGACATTTAAAAAAAAAAAGTTATTAGTTTTCATTTTATTTCCTGTTGTTTTTAAGTATAATGATTATAATATTAACTGTAGTGTACATTTAATTATGTAATAAACAGTATCTATATTATAAATAAATATTTAATTATCATAAATTGCTTACGAAGGGTTAGTAACAATATATATTCGTCTCTAAAGAGGGAAATATTATTTATAGAAGTAATTGTACTCTTATCTCTTTTGAGTCGGGTTTTATAATTATTTTTTTTGTCTGCTAGAATACATTACAATATTTTATACCTATTGAGAAATTATTTTTAAAATCACATAAGTATTATTTCCTTATAACTGCTGCTTAATTTATTTTCGTAACTATATCAGCGGATATCGTTGATACATATGTACTAAAATAATATTATTTATGTTGACTTTATTATAAACTGAGAATAATAATGTAACAAAATAACACGAGTAGTAAAAATGAACGGCATTATTAATAGCTTCGCCGTCTTTAGTAATGTAACAGAGCAGGGAAGCGCTCTGAAGTGATGCGAAGCTGTCCGGCGCACTGCCGAACATCACTGACCAATCTAGACTGGATTGTCCTTGAATCCGGTCAGTCACTGAACAGTTCGCTAAGCTACCGCTGCCGGCGGCCGCGCCACTATACTACACATGGCGCATTCCACGTCAAACTGTTAAATTTGTTTGTTCATCTACTTGATTCGAGATGAAAAAAAAGTACAGTCTATCTAAACGTGGCTTCTTTTGATTGTAAAATTATTTTATAACTCTTTTTTTTATCTGCTCTCGATCAAGTTATTTTTATCCGGCTGAGTTTTAATGGTTCTTTTTTTAATCATTTTTACCTAAATTAATTTATGAACTTAACAATTTTTTTTTGTGCACACGTACAAACAAATGATGAGGATAGCGTTAGAATATTACATTTAGAAGAATTACATTTTATCCTTAATAGACCCGTTTATTTCGATTTTAAACAATTTAATCACAATTAGTTAATTAAATCGAAATTGTTAATAAACAGTTTAATCTAAATGTTTAAATCTCTTGGAAATTAGAAAATCGTTAGGTATGCTGTAAAACTATCCTGGACCAATTAGGTAACATGATAAACTATTACATTTGATCTGTTATAATTTATTTTAACAATTTTCCTTAAAGCATTCGCACCAGATAACACCAACTGCCATGGAAAACATCAACATTATTTGCTTACAATAACTACTTGAAACTATGGCTAATATTTACTTTCTTTTGTTGTTGTTGAAACATATTTTTTATTGTTCTTATTTATTGCATTTATTTTAAACTTAATTAAAAAATTATGTATTCTGTAGTTAATATAATTATACTTTAACTCAGACATTCACGAATTAAACATAAGCCTATTTGACAGTTGTTTTGAGAGAATGAAAATATTTTACTCAAATTTACTAGTTATATTTTAATTGTTCAAATAATTAAAACCTAAAAATTAATGTAGCCATTTCATTATATACTTATAATGTTTCAGTAAAGTAGCACCTTCAAAATGAAAAAAAAGAAAGATATAAAGCAAAATAAAGTGACATAGCTTTTATTTAATAAACAAATTCTTACTGAATTAAAATAACTCAGGTTACAGTTTCAATTTAGCTCGGTAACGCAGTATGTGGTTTTTAGCTGATGAATTTAAAAAAAAAAAAATAGTTTTGCTGTTGCATTAGATGAATTTACTAAGTAAGTACTTAAGTGGCAAGCATTAATTGCAGCTTTACATTCAGTTACTGGCTACAATTTAGTTCTTAGAGTCAAGAAATACAATCTTGTCTAAGGTTAGGGACTTTGGTTATCTATTTTCAATTCGACATTTTCAATTTGTACTATTTTTGTAAAAGGTATTTATTCTGTGCATTCACTTTACTAACAACAGACGTCTTGTTATTTTGCCAAGTGTCAAGTGCAATCTATTGTAGCTTACCAGTTCGTTGTTATAAGTATGCGTCTAATTTCAACCATTAAAGAAAAATTTTTTCTAGTTAAAAAAAACTTCTGAAATTTTTTTGTTGTTCAGAAGTATTTTCAAACTAACTGAAGCTTTTTTTGACAGATTGCCGCTGTTTTAACTAATAGGTGTACAATTTTTACATTACACAAATATAATACGCATTAATTTTATGGCGAGTGTGTGTGTTCCCATCTAGAACTATAGATGTAGAAGGAAAAGTATTGTAATTGGTCCAATTTGCGCATAAGTGGTTTTCACTTGATCTTGATGTTTTCACACCTAAGGAACCCAAAAACTGGATGGAAAATGTTTTCAGCTTTTTTCTCTCTATTTCTAATGTGAACATTGCAATCTGTTCAACTTGTGAACAATAAGCAACCCACCCGTGGTCTCATTAGACCACGGGTGGGTTGCTTATTGTCATACGTATTGTCCTCATCTCATTAGATGAGGACAATACGTATGACATGTAAATGAGGTTTAGCTCGTACAGACTCAGGCTGACTATTTCCGAGAAGTGTGGTTAATTGAACCCCAACCATCAAAGTACAGTACATTGGTATCCACTGCCTAGAATTCAAATCCATATAGGTTACCTTTACAAGGATTTCTATCTCAGAAACTTCTACTTTGAAAATCAGCTATTAAACAGCTGACTGTAATTTGTGATTTTTTATTGGAATAGCCGATATTAATAATTGAGCCTGTAATGCTCCACAAAGATTATTTTCTAATTAGAAATACTCAACTTTGAAAAGAAGTTTGCGTTCTTATGGATTTTTTGACTTTGTATACCAAACACAATAGAGAGTACTTCTCAAAAACTGAAATATAACTTTTAATCATCAAATAAGTGTGCAGAATTAAAAATCCATACATTTGTTTTTGTGCATGTTCTTAATTCTTAATTACGGTTAGATTTAGCAGAAGTAATTAAATTAATTTAACCCACCGGGTTCGTCTATTGGTGAATGCGTCTCCCCAAATCAACTAATTTGGAAATCGAGAGTTCCAGCAATCAAGTCCTAGAAAAGTCAGTTACTTTTAGATGGATTTGAATACTAGATTGTGGATATCGGTGTTCTTTGGTGGTTGGGTTTCAATTAACCACACATCTCAGGAATGGTCAAACTGAGACTGTACAAGACTACACTTATTTTACACTTGTACATATCATCATCATTCTTCCTCTGAAGTAATACCTGAATGGTAATTCCCGGATGCCAAACAAGGAAAAAACTAAATTATTTTGTCGGTGTTTTTTTAAGAATTTTGACATTCATTTTATGAAAATTAATCAAGCTATTAAGGTTTTAGAAGATGATGCTAAAAGAAAATCCAATGTACAAAAATATGAGTACAAAGATCATGCAACACAGACTGATAAATTAACAATGTAGGTACAAATTAAAATGCAGCAACTGCAAAAAATTATTTTGCACTAAGATCAGATTCACATTCATGCATCTATGTGCAAAGAACATAAAGATTAACTATAAGTGTTATGTATACATTATAATTTGACCTTCGTAAATTATCTTATACAAGCAGGATATACAATATATACAGAAATATTAATTAGAATGTATAAGCGGATTTCGTGGCGGATTTTTTAAAAATAATATATTATTTGAAACAACCAAAACAGTTGAAATAAGTGGATAAAATCCTACTAAAGGGGCTTCCTAAACTTCAAAATGGTTGCAGTCATCAAATGTACTATACATTTGAGGCTCTATAATTGTTTTAAAAGAACATTTTAGAAACACTTCTGTGTATTGTCTTTAGAAATTAAATTTATAATATATTATTTGAAACAACCAAAACAGTTGAAATAAGTGGATAAAATCCTACTAAAGGGGCTTCCTAAACTTCAAAATGGTTGCAGTCATCAAATGTACTATACATTTGAGGCTCTATAATTGTTTTAAAAGAACATTTTAGAAACACTTCTGTGTATTGTCTTTAGAAATTAAATTTACATTATTTTTTTTAAATTTACATATCTAGATAGGCTCTTGACTTTTAAATGGTTAAATCCTTTCAGAAAAAGGTCTGAATTTTATATTAGAAGAATTTTAATGTTAATTTATTTCTTCTTCTTAATAATATACACTTTTGAAATGAGAATATACCAAAGACTTTTAATTTTAAGAATGCCAAAGGAAGATGGTCGCTAACATATAGGTTCTGAGAAGGATAGGAAAGAACAAGAAATTATGAATGAAGTAAAAACACAGAAGTTACAATATTTTATTTAGAGTGCTGTTGCAAAAGTGGAGGTATTTGGCAAGATTGCAAACCTTCATAATGTAGTTGTTTCTTAGTAGAAGAAGAAATACTTATGTATGTATGCATATTTAATGACTCCCTTGATAGTTTAGTAACAGTATCAGTATCTATTGAAATGTAGGTCCGTGTTACAGGAAATCACAAGCGGCTATATTTTTACAGTCCAATCAAACCAATCAAAAAAGACAAAAATGTCTACGTTACCGATTAATTAAACAAAAAAATTTATTTTGATTTGTTACAGTACCACCAGATGGTTATGGTAATTATATGGGTCCTCCACCGATGTCAGGCGTTAATGGATACTTCCCGGCTCCATCACCACCTCGTATTTCTTCTGGAGTACCAACACCTGTAATACAAGCTGCTGCATCTTCTTCTGCTGATGACTTCTACCTCCTTGAATTGGGTTTCCAACGAAAACAGAAGAAATTGAAACGAATTAGAGTCGGGGATCCTATCCCTGGTACTGGTGCTAAAAGGAAGAGCAGAGAAGGTAAGTTTTATGTTAAAAATTTCTTATCGCTTGTTACAAAGTTAATTTTTTATAACTTTTGACGATTCATTTAACTTAATTTGTTTCCCCCCATTGCATTCCAACTGCACTTTAATCCAAGATATTTGTAATCATCACTTTATTTCTAGAATGAATTTTAATAATGTTTATATCATTCCGAAATTATTTGCATTTTATCCCTACTAAGAGGAAATGATTAGTTATTGTTTAGTACCTGACATTTTTCTATATCTATGAATGAGAGAACTCTTGAAAAATCTTGTTTTAAATAAAAATAGTCAATGGCATAAAAAAAAGTTAATACAATTTTTAAATAATTTAATGTGTGAACGATATTATATTAATTATTATTCACATTATTTATTTTAAACACTTGAAAGTAAGTTGGAATTGAATATTTTTAAATTTTGAAATAAATAATCTCATTTTTGTTTAGGTCTGTTGAACATTAAAATGATTATTATTATGTTATTCAGGCGTAGTTACACAATTTTTGAGTATTTTAAATTGAATATTATATATATTTTATTTATATGTTTTTATTCTTTGTAAAGTTTTATCAATCGTTATTTATTTTCTGATATGACGTCTAATTGTTTTGCATTCACATTGATTTTCATAAATAAAAAAGTAATAATAATAAACATTTCTCATTATTTTTTTCTTTAATTTGAAAATATGTTAGAAATTAAAAAAAGTAAATAATGCAGTGATTTGTGTTAAACTTTGAGCTGTATTATGAAATACCCCAAATAAATAGATCCCAGCGAGTTGAACATGCGTTGTGGGTCAATCTTATTTGAAAACACAATTAATAGTGATCATTATTGTGTTGTTTTAACAAACTTCATTAGTTAATTAAGATTAACAGAAGAAGAAATCAGTCATATTTGGTTCCAAAAGATGGCACCACAGCACACACAGCTAACAAACAGGTTTAATGACATTTTTATGAAATGTCTTTGGTGAGCGAATCATTTGAAGGGGTTTGTGACTTACACAATTGCTCGATCTTATTTCCCCAGATTGCTTTTTATGGGGGGGTAATGAAATAAGCCATGCATCACAACAGACCACGCACGATTGATGAACTCCACAGTAACGGCATACATATGACATTCCAGTACAATCACCTGGTTAAAGTGTTTGAATACAAATTGAAACGTGTACAATGCTGTATTGATGTTGGATGAGATCATTTTCAATACCTTTTGTAAACTATTCCAGTTAGTGTAATATCCATTTCTATAAAATAATGAAATAAAAATATAAAGTAATAATTAAAAAGGTTTCGTCTTACACTTCCATAATTCCAGGTCACAGCAACTTTCCAAATGCTCTGTATAATTATGCTTATGTTATTACATAAATGTAATCATCAAATGTTTTATTTAAATATCTATTAACTATTGAAATTAAAGTATTAATAAATTATTACGTTTTTACATGAAAAACCTCAAAGGTTCTATATTGGTTTTTAATTTATTATATGTTTGCTTTGCTCGTAAACATTTTTTATTGCCCTTTTACATTAAACCTTAGATTTAAATAATTTTTTTTTCAAAATTGTAAATTAAATTAGGAAATGAATTAAGAATGTTATTTCTTTTTTTCAGGTTCAACAACGTACTTGTGGGAATTTTTATTAAAATTATTACAAAACCGAGAATATTGTCCACGTTATATTAAATGGACAAACAGAGAGAAAGGAGTCTTCAAATTAGTAGATTCTAAAGCAGTATCAAGATTATGGGGTTTACATAAAAACAAACCAGATATGAATTATGAAACAATGGGAAGGGCACTCAGGTGAGTTGTTTTTCTTCTGTTGTCTAAGTTGATTAATTATTAGTAACTGTGTTGTCAGGAAGTTCAAGAGTTTTGTAATCTCATAGTTTCTGGTTTTTATCGTAATAAATATGGTTGAGATTGAATAATTATGTTAGTTGATGTACCTTCCTTTGCAATGTACACAACCTTCATTGCTATTTGCCTTTGTTGGTAGTATATGAATAACAAATTTGTTCAAATAAATATATGTACGAGTAATAAGCTATTTTTATGCTGAGTTGAGGCAGCATAAATCTTTACATTAATTTTGTTACTCTTTATCATCTGCTTTAGTCTTCCTTATATCTTTGATGCTTATAAAACCTAACATATAGTCCATTCATATAAAGAAGAGAGTAAAAATATTTATGTATCTAATGCATTTCAGTAGATTTGGTATGGTGATTAATGTACGTTACAAATCAACTTATCAGAATAAGGGAATGGAAAACCACATTGTTTTTTGCTTTTCTTCTTGATACTGGCATGGGATATTTTTATTCTTGTAAGTGGTATAGTCTTAAAACTATTGGTTGTTCCATGTTTAGCATATTTAACTTTACAAAAAAAAAGTATTGTGTTTTTAAAAAAAAAAAACATATGTTTAGGAAAATTAATTACCAAAGGATAACATATTCATAAAAAAAAACTGTTAAATATGTAATAAAATTGAGATCAATATGTAATGAATATATAGATAAATAAAATATTTTGGTAATTTATTATGACATGGAGACCCTGTAGGGAAAAACATCATGACAATATGTTGTAACTTTTAAAAAATCCCTAAAAAGTTATTATTAATTTGGATAATAATTATATTCATATTAAGCATATTTTGAGTATTATTATTATTATTGTACTTCTAATATTAGATTTTTCTTTTTACAGGTATTACTACCAACGTGGTATTCTGGCAAAAGTAGATGGCCAACGACTTGTTTACCAGTTTGTGGATGTTCCCAAAGATATAGTCGAAATTGACTGTACCGGTGCATGACCATGTGTGACCGAGACGACAGAACAACGTGCTTCTGTCATCTCAACCGCCTAATAAATCTGAGTATAACTCGGTAATTAGTTATCAGGCCGGTTACATTATCATCTGGGTGCCACGATCACGGTCATGAAAGCCCTCTCATCCTCTGACGATCCGAATCAAAAAAAAAAATATCGGTTTCATTGAGGCTAAATTAATTTATTACATAAATAAAATTAATATATTTTTCTTGCTCAAAATTGTGCTAGCGTAAGGTTATTATATAAATATAAAAAAATATATATATTGTTTAAGATTGTTTATATCTGAACGTTAATATAAACAACACCAAACTAAGCGAGTTATCAACAGAATTGAACATTTTAAAAGAAAGTAAAATGTATAAATTATTAATTTATTTTTAAATTATAGAATATATAAATATATCTATATTAGAAAAAGAGAGGGTTTATTATCCTCACCACCAACTGATATATTAGTTTTATTCAAAGAGAAAGAAAAAAATAAGTGTCTTTTGTCAACGAATTCATTCAAAGAAATTATTAACATTAATATAAATAGAAGAAAAAAAATTCTATCTAATGTGAAATAAAAGTGAGTTATTTTTCTAACTAATTCTATATAAATATAAATATATATATATATAATATAAATATAATAGGTTTATAATTTATATAAATATCATTATTTTACTATGTAAAAATTCTTATTTGATTTTATTACTACTACAGTAATTCCCAGAGCAGTTAAAAAATATAAATATTATATCATTGTTTTATTATGTGGTGAATTGTTATAAAAGACTGTGAATAATGTAACTCTTAATTCATTTAATTTTTTTTCTGTTTAATCGAAAATAAATTTATCAGTAATTTTTTTCTCTGAAAATGTAAATGTTTTTAAAACTTCTTTAACAAATGAAAATAAATAAAAAAAGAAATTAATTGTTGAATAAATTATTAATGTTATCGTGTATGTATAAATATTATGTCATAAATAATTTTTTTATATATTTTCTGCAAAATAAATTATGTAAATTTTGTATGTATTATTTTTTAGAGTATTTATATTTTGCAGAAATGCTATAAAAGTATTATATTTGTATGTATGTGTGTAAATTTAAAATGAAATGAGAGTTACTATAATGTTTTATTTGAGAACTGTAGTTTTTTTTTTTTTATGAAATAGAAAAGCTGTGGTTTTCTCTTAAATGAATTCATTGCTGATGAATTGCACTTTTATTGTAAATTTATTATTATGTTTTATTTTCTTTAATAATTAGAGCTGTGTTAAGTATATACCAGACATTTGGATTGATCTCAGGACTCTACTATAAATATTTTTTTGCAATATAATGCACACGGATCGATCGACGTGCAAAGATATAATTTGTTGGAGATTATTACCGGCTGAACACTGCCCAAAAATAATATTTGAATCCCGCCTATTCCCTTTCTTCCTTTTTTATCTCTCTCCCCTTTTAATAAAAGAACCTTATTTTAATTTTGCTCCATCCCTTCGGGAACTAGCCGGATGTAAATAGTTATGGAGCTCACTCATGACTTTTATGTAAATGTGTCGTAATTTTATGTAACAAAGAATGTTTAATATATATATATATACATATATATATATATATATTATTGTGTATAATTTATTTATTTCTTTTTAAGATTTGTGTTCAAGAGACTATTTGTTATTTTTATTGTAATTATTATTTGTTTGGACCATGAATAATTATGTCCTGTTATAATTATAATTAATTTGCTACTTTATCTTAATTTATGTTATAATGTGTTTTGTTTTACTTTTTTCTTTTGGGACTTTGCGTTAATCTTATTTTTCAGTTTTTACCACGGTAATTATATTTAATTAGTGTAATTCCTTCATCTTTTTTTTCTTTGAAACATGTAGTGCTTCTTTGATACCGATAATATTTCCCAATGTTATTGTTAATTATTATAAAATTAAAAAGAATATTATATTAATAATATGTATAATAAATGTCAATAAATAATATCTTCATTAATTTTATAGTACAAACTGTATCAAGGGATTTTTCATCATATTTAATTAAATAAAATTAATTAATATGTTATTTTACAGAAATTATCGTGTTAAAATTTTCATATTTTAATGTTCGATGTTGATGTTCAAGCACTTTATTATTATAATAACTTTAAATAAAAGAAATTTTTTATTATTAAATATATTTTGAAATATATAATATAGGGTGTCCAAAAAGTTAATTTTCATAACATAATTTAATATTTCTAATCGTGCTTAAATAAATGTTATATTTTTTAAATTATTTATTTTGATTATTTTATATCTCTATCTGTAAGTATAATCCTTCTGAGAACGCAATTTGATTTCTTTTTTTTTTTGTATATTTATTGTGTAATATTTTATATTTTAAATCGTAAAATAAAAACTATTACATTAGAATGTACATAATATTATATAGTTACATAGTATAAAAGGATACTATGATAAATGTTTTAAATAATATTTTATATTAAAAGTATCTTTTACAGAATATTTTGCAGTAAAGGGGGTTTGAAAACGTTTTAAATATTTGTTCATTTTTTATCTTAATATAAACAACAGCATTTTAATATATTTGTATAGGATACATTTAAAGACACCTTTGTATCAGTTTTTTAAGTCATTCTTTTACGGACGATAGATGTTCAAATATATCTATCATTAATGAGTGTTTCAAATTATTTATTTTTTCAGTAAAAAAATTCATCATCCTTAGTTCTTTGTATAATTTATGAATTCAGTGCCATCTGTATTTGAAGGTGTGAAATAATACCGTATTCTTTCGTCATTTCTAGACTAAAAAATGATTTTTTTGTAGTGTTAATGAAAGAAAGATTTTTCTATTCCTGTCAACGCATTTTTTTTTTTTTTTCAATAAGCTCAGCAGTCGGATTGAAAGAACAACAGTTTAATAAAGTAGAAGAGCCAGGTTTGATTCGTGTCGCTAACTAAAAAATTATATTTGTGTAACAAATGCTTAAAAACATTTAATATAAAAATAGTTATTTTTTAAGATTTAAATTGGACACTCTAAATATTATTGTAAGTTATTAATTATTGTTGTTGTTAACTAGCCAATTACTATGTCAGGTTTTTTTATATGCCGGTATTTAAATTTTATTGTATTTTCTAAAATATGATAAATAGTATTTTTATAGATAAGAAATAATGTTGAAAATTATTATTATTCTTAATTATTATGTAATAATTAATTAACATTGAAAAAATAAGATTTTATGTATCGATGTGTTTTCTCTGTTATTGTAATATGCACTCAATTATTATATTAATATTTTATACAAGGAATTAATCCATAAATATGTGGATTGGCTTAGAATGATTATTTGTACAGTAATACAAATAATAATTTTTATTTTGTTACGCAACATTCGACATCAATAAGCATGCTTTATGTTTTGCTCAATGAATATTAGCTCAATCTTCTACAGTTTTCATTTCAATATTCATTTGAGAGTTATAATTAGCTAACTCATTTGATTCCATTTTTCTTTTTAGTTTTTTTATCATGTATTCTAAAAAAATACATAACATGGTACTAATGTCATCCTGCCCTTGTTAATTCTTATTAGTTATTTTTTCTTGGTACTTATACCAATATATGTACAAATGTGTTGACTAACATTTTGTTTCAAAAGGGTATATATATATATATATTACTTGTTGAATTCATCATGTGTAATGATGAATGATGAATCAACATATGAACCACCATATGCCATTTTAACTGTTTGATGTACTACAAAGCTACCAAGTGAATATATATTCATATTTAGAATATATGAATATGAATATATATATATATATGAATATCTAATATACATTTGGAGATAACAGCAGTGTCAATGCTTTAACAGAAACAATAAAAGTCTACTTAAGAATAAAACCACCTGCAAAAAATAGTATTAAGAATATATATTATATACAGTTATATAATATTTGGAGATTCTTAATATTATTTTTTGCAGAAAGTTTTACTCTTAAGTAGACTTTTATTGTTTCTGTTACTCCATCAAACAGTTAAAATGGTGTATTGTGGTTTAATATATTCGCTTTTAACTTTTATTGTATAATTATTATAAATTTGTTTATTTTAGATGTTTTATAAAAAAAAAATTAAAAAAAATACAGAGGAATATCTTGTACCATGATTCCCCTACTGATGTATATAAGTTTTATATTATTATCTCTTACATCAACAGTTTTCCAGTATGCAGAGAATTCAATTTTTAATATAATTCACTTTCATGACATATTCGTTATTTGTTCTCATAGTCTAATACTGAAATGAGATTAGAAGGTTTCTACATAAAATTAATATATATGCCTTTCATTTTTCTGGAATTTAGGGTTTTATATACGTGAAAAGTTTTAATCAGTTTTCATTCATTATTTTTATACTTTTCTTTTAAATTAGATTTCAATGAAAATGATTTGTTACAAATAATTTCATACAAATTATGTATGAATATATATATTAACTTGGTAGCTTTGGAGTTCATCAAACAGTTAAAATGGCGTATGGTGGTTCATATGTTGATTCATCATTACACATGATGGATTCAACAAGTAATATATATATATATACACACACACATATACACACCATTATGTGTGTGTGTGTGTGTGTGTGTGTAACA
Organism: Lycorma delicatula; assembly: GCF_047948215.1. Classification (NCBI taxonomy): domain Eukaryota; kingdom Metazoa; phylum Arthropoda; class Insecta; order Hemiptera; family Fulgoridae; genus Lycorma; species Lycorma delicatula. The sequence goes on along the minus strand of NC_134461.1, from coordinate 117,706,182 downwards.
TACTTTCAGTTATTTAAAAAATAAAGCCCAAGCCAAGCTTTTTTTAGGATACTTGGTTTTCATAAACATTCAAACACCTTGTGTAGTATTTACTTTTTTATATCTGTTGATTAAAATAGCAGACTGCTTTCCCAAATTCTATACTGTTTTGCTAATTTGACCAGGTTGTATTATTATTTTCATTGTGAAATTATCTTGTTTCTCAAAAGCAGATATCATTCCTATCTATTACATTCTGATTTTGAACATTTATATAATTTTTTTTATGTTAATTGATTTTCTCTTATTTTCCTTTTCTAATATTAGATAATTCACCTTTTTTTGAATATCATCAGTTCCTTCATCCATTTTTTTTTTTGAAATCCTTGCTTGGTTTTTCTTCCAGATTGTCAGTGAACTATATTTTTATCTTCTTCAAGTCATTTTTTTCTATATTTTAAGCGTATTTTTCTAATGTTTTCAATATTACTGAAATTTTCTTACAAAAAAAATAACAAACATTTTGTTTTTTATAGAAGTGAGATCTTTTTTTGTCTTCTGTTACATCTTACTTTTAATAACATAAATATTATAATGCATGTTTAGGCTTGCAGGATAGTTAAGCGTTCAATTGTTGCTATAACAACACGGTCTATGTCAATTCACATACTTTTTGATTAACTCTTGTGCAAATATATATAATATATATAAATAACGTATTTTAAATGTAATTGTATAAATAAGATATATAATTCAACTTATATATCGGAATAAACTCAGTTATTTGCAACTTTAACTGCCAAATTAAATGTTTGCTGTTTATTATTAAAAATAATAATTTAAATGATTAAATTTATCTAATTAATGTCGTATTTCATTATAGTACATAATACATACATGTCTGTTACGTGTAAGATTTTATTTATTAAAACATAATAATAAGTTATTAAAAAAAAAATTTGAATGGCCTTGAAGTTTCGTTTTGTATTTTTTTCAAAAAAATTGTTTGGACTGAAAACAGAGACTGAATTGGTATGTGTATTAAAAAAACACTGTGACAGGTTTTCTATATTAAAAATAAATAATTATTAAATTTTTAATAGAAATGATTATATACAAGAATAGATTATGATAGTGTTTTTATTATGTATTATGATACTACTACATGTTTGTAATAATAATGATAATAATGTTTTTAAAAAATATTTACGATAATAACATTTTTAACTGATGAAAAACTGCTTAATATTACAGCAATATTTTTTTTAATTTAATTTTTTTTAATAAATCTTTGAATAATCATAGCTTTTTAGAAATTTTGTGCATAATAAAATTCTAAATATTATTAAAAACTTGTGTTTGATGTTTCTTTTTTACGTATATATTGTAATTTCATATTTTGATATAATTAAAATAATTACAGACTTAATTGTTTTATTAATAAAATATAAATCAGATTTATATATAATGTTATTAAATTATAAAATAAATGTGTACGCGTATACTTTAATTAATAGAAAAATTAGATTGAATTTTTTTTAAAAGTAAAATAAGAATAATTTATTTTTTAAATTTGAATGCCCAGTAATGGTTAGTGAGAGGTTATAAAATTTAATGTATGTAAAATTTATAATGTGTGATATATTTTTTGTTCGGTAATTATTCAATAATTGTAATAATAGAAATGTCAAACACACAACTGAAAAAAAGTAAAAATTTTAATTCAGTTTTACATTATTAATGAAATTTTTTAAAAAATTGTTACTATTAGTTTTTATATTGATAGATCAATATTTGAATATCATTTGCTTATATGGTGGCATTGTAAATTAGTTCAATTTTTTGATTTATTTTACATTAGAGTGAAGTGCACGTGTTATAAAAAAAAGAAATATATTTATATATAGTGTAATTTCTTTGTAATTATACTCATTGTAATATAAAAGTTAAAATAAATTTTAAGTTTGTTTGAGTACAATGATTACATTTTTTTTTTTTTTTTTAATTTATTTCCCCCTTTTTAACCCAAGAATTTTTTTGATTTTAATATATCACCTTAATACCATTAGATTTAAATAAATTTAATTTATATATTTTTTTTTTTATTATTTGTGTAATTTTTCTTATTTAGTTTACTTACCATTCCAGAATTAAGGATTAATTTTATTATTATTATTTATTATTTTTAAAGGTGTATTGTTCTTTTAATTATTATTACTATTGTTATTATTATAATTTATTTAATTAAGCAGTCCATTCAGTATTATAAGTTTCTTTTTTTTCTCTTTTTTTGGCAGCTTAGTTCAAGTAATTATATTTATAAATTATAAAGTGATGTAAAATTATAAAAAAAAATTATGATAAAATAAAAATCATTACACTGCCTGAAATTTTTAAAATTATTTTTGAAAAAAAAGAAGTTTTATAATAATAATTATTAAAATTATGATGTATAATTGTTATTTATTTGAACTAAGCTGTTATATTTATTTATTTTTGTTTGCACTTCCACATCACTATTTGTTTCTCCCTCCCCTACTTTTTATATATTTATGAATTTTATTTTCAGAAATATAATTTAATTTACACAAAATGAGTGAATATAAATTTTTTAATAATTTGTAAATTTATTTTTTTTTTGTTTTATATAATATTTAGAAAATATATTGGCATATATTATTAAATTTTTATACACTTTTAACAGTTTTTCTTCTTCAGTCAACAAGAATGAATAAATTTAAAAAAATAAAATATGAGATCTGTAGATTCTTTTAATTTATTTGTTACATTTTTATCTTTATTAAATAGTAATTTTTGAGCTCAGATTCTTCATATTACCTATAATAACTTTTGATTTAGAGTAAGTTTATAAGAATTGTGTACAGTTACTTTCATTTTTCTCCTTTTTTTCAGTTCTTACCATTTTTTTTTATTTTATTAATATTGTACCAAGAATGAAGGGGTAAATATAAAATAAATAAAAAAAAAGAAAACGCCTTTTTGTTATTATTGTATGAAAATAAAGAAAGTTTGTATTTATATATTATTGTACAGTGCCTCATAAATTTTAGTCACGGGTAATTACGCGATTTTATTCTCTTAACTGATGAATTATTTTATTTTTTTTAAATGTTTCATTAAATTTTTCTTTATAATTTTTAAACTGATTAAATATTTGATAGATTGAATAAATTCCTTTCTCTTTATAAAAAGAATAATGAATTTTTATAACACTGATAAAAAATAATTAGAAGTTATTTCAGATCATTGTATCTTTCTTTTTATAGTGATTGTTTTGTTTGAACTCTTATATTTTGATTCTGAGACTCCAGGATTTTTATTATTAAATCGTTTATTTTAATTTTTAAAGAGATGATGATAATGAACGTATGTACCTTAAGTAGTGAAATGTGAAATAGAGTTTATTACTATAATAAGAATTGATGATATTTTTTCACGGATAAGAATTTTGTGAATTTGATGTAAATAATATTTTTTATTGTAATTAGGGTTTGCATTTAAGTGAATACACTTTTTTGTTTTTTTTTTTCTGTAATATTATATAAATGATATTTTAATGTTATATTTGTAATAATAACAATATTACTATTATATTATTATTATTACTATTATTATGATTATTATTAAACTGTATGGAGATATTCACTGGATACTTTTACATATGTAAATTTAAATGAAAAAAATAATAAAGAAGTTTTAAAATATATTTCATTTCTTTTGGTTTTTTATATACATTTTTCTTTAACCTTCTGACTTCCAATAACTAAATTTCGCCTGTATTTTGAAAAAACTGAGACAGTATATATTATATCAAAAGAAGAAAATCCTTGCGTTTTGAAAAAATTCCTCTGAAACACTATGATTTTTTATTTAAAAATTAAAAAAAAAATGATTGTTTTCCACCAACCTCATGTCAGAGAGGTAGAACTTCAACCTTTTATCCAGTAATTCTGACCATGTGACGGCTTGGTATTTTTAATTACAGTAAATTTGCACACAACTTTTAAGCTTATCTGGTGAAAAAAATATAATAAAAGTAAACATAATGGCACAGTATTAAGTATTTTATTCTACCATTAATTACAAATTGATGCCCATCTTATTTTTTTTTTTTTTTATAATGATGAGAAAAGAATTGTGTAATTAAACAACATAACAAATATGCAAAATCTCACCTTTTTATGGGAAATATGTTAAGAATTTGGTTACATCTTCTTTAAAGAGATATGCAACATGATATAGATAAACTAATGTCTAAAAATTCACAGTTAAAATAAATGTCAGCCATAGTAACACATTTGTGAATTGTGATCTTGTTACTGAAATTTAAAAATTCACCAGTTCTAGATTTAAAACAATCTTAACCAGTTCAAAGGCATTCATTATATAATTGATTCATGCCATCACTCAGGGTTTAACTACATCTCTTTTTTAGATTATTACGGCTATTGTAATAAATGTAATGGCTTTATAATCTAAAAAAAACAACAATACACCTAAATAAGCACAGTTTTTTGACATATTATTTAAATTTCTACTAAAAAAAAAGACAGTTTTGGTTTTAACAAACTCTGATTGTGAGGTAGATAACTCCCATGTGGAACATACCACCTATGTTCCACGTCGAGGGTGGCAATGGCTGCACTTATGTACATTACTTATAACCCTAACAGGGTACATTACTTATAGCCACCAGGGTTCTGAGTTTTTTTCAAATAATTGGTCATTGTTTTGAATGATCCTAACCTACAATTCAGCTAAGGTCAACAAGTGGACTGGACTTCATCCACAGATGAATTGTTCTCATGTGAGAATGGACTTCTCACATCACCTTTTGAGCTGGCATCATCACCTTTTGAGCTGGCAATGTAACAGCAGATTAATGTGATAGCAGGTATAACAGACACTTTTGTTGTCCATATGTACCCCACAATGGCAAGCTTGTAGTAAGGGCCCAAATGACGGAGCATGGGAGTCATCAAGCTATGGTGAGTAGAGGCCTAGAGTTGGTGCAGAGATTGTGCATCTGCTTGCTATCTGCCATGACATATGTTGGATCCATTGGAGTACAGAGTTGGACCTCTAGGATTAGTGGTCCTGGTGTTGGGGGTGGCTAGGCTTACTACAGAAGGGATTAAAAGACCATGAGTACTATTGAACAAACCACCTTGACAGAGGGTTGTTTAAATTCCCTCATTCTGAAGAACTGAAGGTCTTGCCGGAAACTGTGAAGAAGAGATCGGATCAGTTATCTTTAAAAACCAAGATGTATGAACAAAGAACCCAGTGATACCCCGATATGTGTAGGTACCGACAGATATGAACATGCATGTATGAAGTGTACAAACAAGAGTAATTTATGGGTTCCAACTTGATGTCTACATGCCCCTTGTAATTTGGTCTGCTTGCATAATATTTGCTGCGAGAGTCATGTTAGAACATGCATAAGATATGTTTGAACATACATAACATGTTCAGCAATATAAAAGAGGCATAAGGGATTGCATAACATACGTTTAGTTTTGAATGTGAAGCATGCATCTGGTGCCTTTATTTAAGTTTGTAAAAGTGTAGTTTCATTGAAAATAATGACAACTGAGGTTTCAGTTTTTCAGTGTGCGCGGTCAAATGGTGTAATTGTTTTTTTTTTTTTGTTTCAATTAGATTCTTATGCAAAATGGATAAATTGGTAAAAATAAATCAATAATAAATCAATTGGTAAAAAGACAGATTGTACTATGAGAGTTATTTAAATTATGGTTTTACCTCATTGGATGGAAAGCCACAGTGCATTATTTGCTATAAATCCTCTCCAATGAAAGCATGAAGCCATCAAAATTAATTTGATACTTAGAAACTAAACATCCACTGTAAATCAAGCCATATTAATAAAAGTACACTTGAAGCATCTTATCTCACAGCATTTAGAGTAGCTAAGATGTCCAAACCCCATACAATCACAGAAAACCTAATCTTGTTTGTTGCAATTGATATGGAAAGTGTTTTAATAGGCATGGAAGAAGCAAAAAATTGAAAATATTCACCTTTCTAACAACAAAGTATCAAGGTGAATCAATGACATGGCTACCGATGTTCATGATCAAATAATTAAGCAAGTGAGTTCAAATGAGATTTTTAGTATTCTATTTGATGAATCAACAGATGTGGCTAACATTTCTCAGTTGTTACATTTCGTGGGATATGAATGTGAAAGAAACAGGGCAATCAAAGAAAACATGTAGTTTGTTTTGCAAATGTCTTTTGCACCTGTTCATACAACAGGACAATGTATTTTGTGAAGCTACTTAAAACTATAACATAGATTGGACAAATGTAATGCACTAAGAAAATGTATGGCAATAACAGGAAGAATTTCATTGTATACCAAGGGCAGAAAAGACACACTGTTTCCTTCACAGACATATTCTTGTCATAAAAAATATGCCAGAAATCTCAAACAAATTCTTTGTAAAGGTGTAAAAGTGGTTAATTTTATTAAAAGACGACCATTACAGAATAGTTGCTTGCTAAACTATGCTATAAAATAGGTGAAATAAAAAATTTCTTCTTTTCCAAACAGACGTCAGATGGTTATTGTGGGGGAAAGTGATTAACCTGGTTATTGGAATTGCAAGAAAAATTAATAATATTTTTCCTGGATAAACAAACGCTATTCTCAATGTTTATACCAAGTAATGAGTATATGTTGCTGTTGGCTGACTTAGTTGATGTATTTTCACATTTAAACGACTTGCATGTGAATTTACAAGTACATGATAAAAACATTTTATTAATGACAGACAAAGTTCATGCTTTCATTAAGATGCTTGATATTTGGAATATTCATCTTCAAAGCAAAAATGTTGACAAGTTTCCACTCACTTCCGATTATATTGAGAAAAATTTTGATAAAGAAGACAAGTTATTCACCTCAGTTTGGATAGCATGAGATGTATTTGCGTGAGCTAAAAATTCAGTTGGTAGAGTATTTCCCGGAACATGAAAATGATTTCTCGAAGAGATGGATACTGAATTTATTTAGTGAAAATGTTGTAGCCGCTAAGTTACCAGTTCAGTTACACGACCAGCTCATCGAAATGTCTGCCTATAAAACATTAACTACTACAATGCTCATTGAAGTGAATATGGAAATTTAGTTACAAAAACATTGAAAATATTAATCCCTCTCACCAGGTTTTACCTCTGTGAAAAGGGTTTTTCATCTATGATTATGCTAAAAACTAAAACTCGGAATCATTTTTTATCACTTGAAAACAATTTGTTTTTTGTGTTTCTAACATAGATTCAAGTGTGGAGAAACTTATCAATAAAAAACAAACGCATCCATCTCATCAGGGGGGTCACTGCTCTAGAGAATCTAGAGTAATAGAGTGAGAAATAGAGTAATAGATTGATTTTAGTAAAATCTTTATAATTTTCTAAAGAGATAACTGCAGTTAGAAGTCCAGTTAAAGATATAAAAAAGAAAGGTTACCCAAGTTTCAAGACTATTGATATTTGTGATACTTTCTACTCTAACAAATAATATGTTGTTCAAAGGATTGCATTAAAAAGGCAGGGGAAAGTGATGTTGCTTTGGTCAGTCAGCATTGTGCTCCTATTTGAGCAGGAAACAGTAGTGGACAGGAGCTCAACCGAATGGAGCAGGGCCTAGTACTCTACAGCAAGACGTCACTCTGAATTACAAAATGCCTGCAACTGTTAACAATAATTAAAAATCTCAAGGAATTATTGTAGTATCTCCAGAAGTGACTCGGCCTTTCCCGAAGGCTCCACCAAGAAAAAGTAATAAAGAAAGAAAAAAAGGCAAGATGAGAATATTGACAGCTAGCTCAGAAAAAAAGAAAAGAAATTGTGAAGTCAAAAGCAAAGAAAGCAAAAAAAAAAGATGAAAAGATAGTTTTGAAGAAATCCTCAAAGAAAACCTGATTATGGATAATAAAGATACTGATCCTGAAAGAATTGTCAATGTACCAGAGGGCATGAATGATGACAATTTAGATAATTTAATTGAAATGAATGAAAGAGACTAATTAGAAGATGTAATATTTGAGAGAAGCCATGATTTGGAAATTGAAAATGAGGACTCTGTTTTAATAAAAATCATAGGGAAAAAAATAAGAAGATTGTTTTATGTTACAAGAATTGTGGAAAAATTACCTAATGAGATGTATGAAGTTCATTATTACAAAAGAGTGAATTTCATCAATCATTTTTTTTTTAGATATGGAAGATATTTACGGCATTTCAAAGGAAGACAGAGAATGAATGTAAATTTCTAACTGCTACTACTGGTGGCACTTCCCAGTGTCTACAGAACACATATATTTTTACTGTTGGTTTTCCTCGTACACTATACAATGAGCCAAATTCTTTTCCGCCAACTCCACAGCTATTATCCCTTGTCTTCGATGGAGTAGTTGCCACCTCAACCTGCCACTGACATTGTGTATGGCGATGACCCCCAACTCATCCTCATACCAGTCATTTCTTGCCGCGAAGTATATATTCAGCTCAGTTGTTACTAATACATCCGCACTTATATTTCTCATCAGCTTTCCCACTAATTTGTGAGAGAGGGAACTACGATTGGCATTTGAGAACATAACCTTAATCATTTTTGTATTGTTCACACATCGAGCTTCTGGTGCAATGGTGTGTGCTTACACAGTCCAAGCACTTCATATGCTTTTCTGCATTCTCGTATCTTATGTCCGGGTCCTCCAAAATTACAACATAATTCGGTCCTGTTGGGTCCCTGACACACGACGCTTCTGTGGCCAGAGCGCCAACATCTATAACATCTGCCTCTTTCTTCTTTAATGTAGGCCCAACAATGGACCCACCCAACTCTGATTCGTCAACAACCAGTATGAGCGCCACCCGATGCGAAGTAATAACTCTTAACGTTGCATGTATCGCCATACGCCAGCCTAACCGACGATATTCTGAATTCTTCGTAATATAAACTATCGCGTCGCACACCTCCTTTTCCGTAGTATCAACATTGATGTCTTTTAATATGGACTACAGCCAGGCGATCACCACAAGTTCTCATGTAAACTCGGAGCTCGGCCCCTAAGTGTAGCGGTAAATTGTTCCGCACTTTGTTTGCCTTTAATTTTAATGCCTTATTTTTTTGCCTTTTGAAGATCACTTCACCCGCCTCTTCTCTAGTAACCGATGTCTTCATCATACGTAGCAAATCTATGTCTGTCTTACCCTGGGCGCCAATTACAACAGTGCGTCTGTCTTCGACTGGAGAGGTTGACCTATTAGCTGAAGCCGATTACAATCTGGAGCGTTCAGGTTTTGGGAGAACCACTGATACTGGCTCGACATTCTTCCTGAACAGGTAAGTCAGAATCTTTTTGACCGCTGTTCCAAGAATGCCTCCGGAAGGATAAATATCAGAGATGCCGACTTTCCCAGCACTCGCCTCACTGCCTTCAATATGACTGCTGCAGTTTCTCGATTACCATCTGTTGAATCGTAATATATGCTATATCTGCATCTCTGTAGAGATTCGGCTACTTCCCCCATGAGAGATAGGAATATACTTTTATAACTTTTTCACATATTAAATGTGAATTTCTCTTTTATTATTTCTCTTTTATTCAATCAACTGTACTTCAAGGTTAACTTGTTGTGCTATTAAAATCTTATGTATGCATTTAAAGAAAATTAGTGTCATTCATGAACTCATAATTGTTTCCTGTAAATTTCATGATACTAACAATACAACTTTGAGTTATTTTTTTAATTTATTTGCTCAACAACATGATTCTACTTCCATAATGTTACATATGAATGTTGAATTAAAACATTTCATTTTATACATTTTGCTAACCAAAATTTCCTTTCTTCAAAATCTACTAGATATCTTTATTTGTGTATCTGAAATCAATTTTTTCAGAAACTCTAATATTTTATACTGGGTAAAAGGAATAGCCTTTTATATCTATCTATATATTTATGTGTGTGTGTATTTTTTTTGTATTTATGTGTCGGAGAAATGCCATTTACGCACGCCTCATAAATGGGGCAGTAGGACTAGTACAGGTTCCGCTAGATGTTGTTAAGAGCGGATGTATACCTGCACCCAACTAACTCCCCACCGGGGCAGGGCCACAATGAAGCACTCTTAGCTTCGGGGGTGTCTTCAAACTCAACCGGTTCGAGAGTTCTTGTGCATCATCACCGTGGCCTATCCAAGCAAACTATGGCTCCGCAGGAGGCTGTCAGTCTCCCCTCGCTCACCGGTCCAATTCCTAGAAGCTGGAATACCTAGGACTTTCTCAGGATATTCTGTCCTCGCCTCTGACTCCTTAATCCTAATAATACAGGTGACCAGATGGGAAATTGAATCCCAACTCACCAAATTCCCTCAGGACCCACGGCTTCACCTCTTTAATTAAGTGTCTGATCCATGCACCGGTGGACGCTTCATTCCAACGGACCTGTTATTGCTCTAACTAAATGTCATACGCCTCGCTTCTGGTTGACTAACTCAACCACACCTGAATAGGTTGAGCACCTAATTTTAGCAAGCAATTCAACTGGTGACGTTCCTGCTATAACAAAGACTACCTCAGTCGAGACAGTCTTGTACGCGGAGCACACTCTCAGAGCCATACATCTCTGTAAACCCTCCAATGTGCGTACTTTTCTCTTCGAACTCATGGCCTTTTTCCACACATTTAAATTCAATGTCCAGAACTATGGAGTGCCCCTTCATCTCGAAACGCATAGGCTCTAGCCGCCTCTGTCCAGCCAAAACTACTGTTTAGTTTTGCGGTGAGATAAACTCGAACCCTGCTTAGTCAACCATTCGTCAATAATGACTATTGAACGATTCGCTTTCTTGATTTTTGGTGAGAAACACATGACTACTTGACAAATATGGACAGGAGCTCGACCGAATGCAGCAGGGCCTTGTACTCTACAGCAAGACGTCACTCTGAATTACAAAATGCCTGCAACTGTTAATAATAATTAAAAATCTCAAGGAATTATTGTAGTATCTCCAGAAGTGACTCGGCCTTTCCCGAAGGCTCCACCAAGAAAAAGTAATAAAGAAAGAAAAAAAGGCAAGATGAGAATATTGACAGCTAGCTCAGAAAAAAAGAAAAGAAATTGTGAAGTCAAAAGCAAAGAAAGCAAAAAAAAAGATGAAAAGAGAGTTTTGAAGAAATCCTCAAAAAAAAAACTGATTATGGATAATAAAGATTCTGATGATCCTGAAAGAATTGTCAATCTACCAGAGGGCATGAATGATGACAATTTAGATAATTTAATTGAAATGAATGAAAGAGACTAATTAGAAGATGTAATATTTGAGAGAAGCCTTGATTTGGAAATTGAAAATGAGGACTCTGTTTTAATAAAAATCATAGGGAAAAAAATAAGAAGATTGTTTTATGTTACAAGAATTGTGGAAAAATTACCTAATGAGATGTATGAAGTTCATTATTACAAAAGAGTGAATTTCATCAATCATTTTTTTTTTAGATATGGAAGATATTTACGGCATTTCAAAGGAAGACAGTGAATGAATGTAAATTTCTAACTGCTACTACTGGTGGCACTTCCCAGTGTCTACAGAACACATATATTTTTACTGTTGGTTTTCCTCGTACACTATACAATGAGCCAAATTCTTTTCCGCCAACTCCACAGCTATTATCCCTTGTCCTCGATGGAGTAGTTGCCACCTCAACCTGCCACTGACATTGTGTATGGCGATGACCCCCGACTCATCCTTATACCAGTCATTTCTTGCCGCGAAGTATATATTCAGCTCAGTTGTTACTAATACACCCGCACTTATATTTCTCATCAGCTTTCCCACTAATTTGTGAGAGAGGGAACTACGATTGGCATTTGAGAACATAACCTTAATCATTTTTGTATTGTTCACACGTCAAGCTTCTGGTGCAATGATGTGTGCTTACACAGTCCAAGCACTTCATATGCTTTTCTGCATTCTCGTATCTTATGTCCGGGTCCTCCAAAATTACAACATAATTCGGTCCTGTTGGGTCCCTGACACACGATGCTTCTGTGGCCAGAGCGCCAACATCTATAACATCTGCCTCTATCTTCTTTAATGTAGGCCCAACAATGGACCCACCCAACTCTGATTCGTCAACAACCAGTATGAGCGCCACCCGATGCGAAGTAATAACTCTTAACGTTGCATGTATCGCCATACGCCAGCCTAACCGACGATATTCTGAATTCTTCGTAATATAAACTATCGCGTCGCACACCTCCTTTTCCGTAGTATCAACATTGATGTCTTTTAATATGGACTACAGCCAGGCGATCACCACAAGTTCTCATGTAAACTCGGAGCTCGGCCCATAAGTGTAGCGGTAAATTGTTCCGCACTTTGTTTGCCTTTAATTTTAATGCCTTATTTTTTTGCCTTATGAAGATCACTTCACCCGCCTCTTCTCTAGTAACCGATGTCTTCATCATACGTAGCAAATCTATGTCTGTCTTACCCTGGGCGCCAATTACAACAGTGCGTCTGTCTTCGACTGGAGAGGTTGACCTATTAGCTGAAGCCGATTACAATCTGGAGCGTTCAGGTTTTGGGAGAACCACTGATACTGGCTCGACATTCTTCCTGAACAGGTAAGTCAGAATCTTTTTGACCGCTGTTCCAAGAATGCCTCCGGAAGGATAAATATCAGAGATGCCGACTTTCCCAGCACTCGCCTCACTGCCTTCAATATGACTGCTGCAGTTTCTCGATTACCATCTGTTGAATCGTAATATATGCTATATCTGCATCTCTGTAGAGATTCGGCTACTTCCCCCATGTGAGATAGGAATATACTTTTATAACTTTTTCACATATTAAATGTGAATTTCTCTTTTATTATTTCTCTTTTATTCAATCAACTGTACTTCAAGGTTAACTTGTTGTGCTATTAAAATCTTATGTATGCATTTAAAGAAAATTAGTGTCATTCATGAACTCATAATTGTTTCCTGTAAATTTCATGATACTAACAATACAACTTTGAGTTATTTTTTTAATTTATTTGCTCAACAACATGATTCTACTTCCATAATGTTACATATGAATGTTGAATTAAAACATTTCATTTTATACATTTTGCTAACCAAAATTTCCTTTCTTCAAAATCTACTAGATATCTTTATTTGTGTATCTGAAATCAATTTTTTCAGAAACTCTAATATTTTATACTGGGTAAAAGGAATAGCCTTTTATATCTATCTATATATTTATGTGTGTGTGTATTTTTTTTGTATTTATGTGTCGGAGAAATGCCATTTACGCACGCCTCATAAATGGGGCAGTAGGACTAGTACAGGTTCCGCTAGATGTTGTTAAGAGCGGATGTATACCTGCACCCAACTAACTCCCCACCGGGGCAGGGCCACAATGAAGCACTCTTAGCTTCGGGGGTGTCTTCAAACTCAACCGGTTCGAGAGTTCTTGTGCATCATCACCGTGGCCTATCCAAGCAAACTATGGCTCCGCAGGAGGCTGTCAGTCTCCCCTCGCTCACCGGTCCAATTCCTAGAAGCTGGAATACCTAGGACTTTCTCAGGATATTCTGTCCTCGCCTCTGACTCCTTAATCCTAATAATACAGGTGACCAGATGGGAAATTGAATCCCAACTCACCAAATTCCCTCAGGACCCACGGCTTCACCTCTTTAATTAAGTGTCTGATCCATGCACCGGTGGACGCTTCATTCCAACGGACCTGTTATTGCTCTAACTAAATGTCATACGCCTCGCTTCTGGTTGACTAACTCAACCACACCTGAATAGGTTGAGCACCTAATTTTAGCAAGCAATTCAACTGGTGACGTTCCTGCTATAACAAAGACTACCTCAGTCGAGACAGTCTTGTACGCGGAGCACACTCTCAGAGCTATACATCTCTGTAAACCCTCCAATGTGCGTACTTTTCTCTTCGAACTCATGGCCTTTTTCCACACATTTAAATTCAATGTCCAGAACTATGGAGTGCCCCTTCATCTCGAAACGCATAGGCTCTAGCCGCCTCCGTCCAGCCAAAACTACTGTTTAGTTTTGCGGTGAGATAAACTCGAACCCTGCTTAGTCAACCATTCGTCAATAATGACTATTGAACGGTTCGCTTTCGAGATAACATCTTTTTCACTCCTAGCAACTACTACGAGTACTAATTCATCGGCATATGCGACAATTGAGACCCCTTAGGGATAAGTCAAGCCAAGTACACCCTTATGAACTAAATTCTACAGCGCTGGCCCAACAACCTAGCCCTGTAGAACCCCGCACTGTACATCTAAAGACAGATGTTGGTTGAGATATTTCTGTAAAATTCGTTGAAGATACGGGGAAAGCGGCATTTCTTCAGGGCTCTGAAGATGGACGCCCAACGAATGTAATCAAAAGCATTTTGGACGTCTAGGAGTATCACAGCCGTAATACTCCTGGAACGCCAAGTCCCACTGGCCAAATTGATTCTGCCAAATCCATAATGTGTTTCACAGCGTCCATCATAAAATGACTTGCTTGAAGCCGTATCCATGTCGCTCAGACCGACTCTTTCCTCGACTTCCTTCTGCAGACTAACCACAAGTAACCTTTCAAACAGGTGTTCATCAGGCACAAAGGTCGATAGATTATTTATAGACTATTTATCACATTTCTTATGACATTTAAATCTGTAATATAACCTTTTTATATTCAGAAACATGTTTTTTTTCACTTGATGTAAATATGAAGTGGGAAAATAACTCAAAATTTTTTTTTCATTGCAGATTTTGACACCTCACACTATAATTTAACCCTTTTAGTATTTAGTGGCCCTTTTTAGTGTTTAGTGATTTTTTTCTTTGTTTACTTAAAACTACATGAAAGATAATTAATATTCGTTAAATATGAATTATCCTTGGATAATTACTATTTAACGCTTTTTATGAAGTTTTTTTAATTGCTGGGGAAAAGTTCCAGTTACAAACATTGTAACTAATTTTATCTTTTGTAACACATGTAATATCTTAATTATATTACAATAAACAAGAAACCTACATTTGCTGACTATGGCTGAAAAAAGCATGTCATTTGAAAATTTAAGTTATTAGTTTAGATTTCTATTGTAACTTTATTATTTGAAATCATATTTTAATAAATGTATGTCTTCTTAATCGCTTAAAAATGCTTAAGATTTTTTGCAGTTTGATAAAACTAACTTTTTAAAAAAAAAATGTTTAATAATTTAATTTTCTTCTTACTTACCATTTAGAAATTAAAAAAAGATCATTATTTTAAATGCTTTAAACTTGTGTATCTTATTTCATTAAATTAAAAACTAGAGTTTGAGTCCATAATCTTAAAGCAGTCTGCAATCTATAAATTTCTTCAACAATCAATAATTCTTATAATACCAACTGTATCATGTCAAAAGATAAGCAATATTTCTCCATTGAATTTACAAATTTCTTGCAGATACTAGCCTCATGACTGATTTAACAAACTTTTATCAAGTGTATTTAATATATTGCTTCCATAAAAAAACAACATTGTTAATAAATTCACTAAAACATTTCACTGGATTAAAATGATCTAATTTTTTTTTTATTACTTCTACTTCACTGGTGTTACTGTCTAATGTGAACCTTGGCCTCCTATACGATACACCTCCAAACATCTGTCTATTCCATCACTGTTTGATGTCTAGGACTCGGAGATCGCTCTATATATCCTCCATCCACCTTCTTCTAGGTCTTCCTTGTCTTTTTATTAAGAATATGTATAAAATTTTCTTCAGGTTTTACAATTTTGAAATTTAAGTGCATTTGATAAAGTATTAGGAAAAGATCATGTCTGCTAGAAATTGCAGTCTATGAGTACATATAATTATGGTTATCTTTATGCTAAAAATAATATTCCGACTTAAGAAAATAAAACTTTCTGAAAGCCTTGTGGGTCATTCCATAACTAACCTAACTTTAAGACCATTTGTTGTTTTATATTTTTATAAATTTTTTCATATTATATTTTTCAAGTTTGAAACAGTACCTACATAAGAAATGTGAATGTTTTTAATAGGAAAATTACATATATATATGCAAACACATACATCATATATATATATATATATATATATATATATATAAAAGAGTTTATATATAAACTCAAATGTATTTAATATAAACTTGTTAACTATGTAGTTATAATTTATAATCATGAATTCACAACATTCAAAACTTCTCTCATTTAACATCTTAAAAAATAAAAGGACATGAATATAGGAGAGTAGGAAAACAGGAGTTTATTCCAATAAGAAAGGTAGTTAAATTATAAATACAACGTTTCTATAAAATATTTAATTACAATGATTTACATCGTATTACATAACATAATAATAAAATAAAAATATTGTACGAAATGTTAACATGAATCTAGAATTTAAAATAAAAAATACTAATTTTAATAATTTTTTTTAGTATATAGTTTTCTTTAATTAATATTTTAAGAGACAGATGACTAGGTCTTATAAATCTCAATCAATTCTAATTGTTACAAATAGTATATATTATTTCTGAATAAATATTTTTTTATGCTAAAAATTTTAAAGGAAGAGAAAATACATAATTAGTTAATTTATAAATACTGTATTTAACATAGCATAAAGTATCTACAAATAGCATGAGGCATTAATATTAGGCCTAATTGTTTATTTTTTGTTATACAAAAAATAAGTGACAATGTCTACTTAAGACATTTATGGTGTATATTAAAAAGGCACTGACCGACTATTGCTGCAGGTTTTCTACATTATTAAGGCCTATTGCAATTATATGCTGGCAGTTAAAATGGTTTAAAAAAAATCATATTTTAAGATATATATGTATAAATATTATTGCTTTTTTATTACCTTAACTGAAATAAGTTCAATAAATAATTTTTCTATTCATAAAAAAAAATAAGGAATTGAAAACATAATTCTGGAAAAGCATTACTGATTGATGTATTAAGTCAAATTAAATACAACATACGATTCCCAGATGTAAGAAAAGCGTGGCTATAATTATATAGAAGTAAGGTCATATAAGTTCTTATAATAGAACTTACATATATAGAAAGTAAGTTCTTATATGTAAGTTCTTATATATAGAACTTACATATAAGTTCTATATATATAAGGTCTATATAAGTTCTAATTAATAGTGAGTTGAAGAGATGTAGCCATTAGTATGAGTAAGATGCTTAACATTGAAATGTTAGTAATCAAAATTATCAAATTTCAACAGATGTTTTTGTCTCTTTGTGCCCCGATATCAATAAATAGCTTACATCAGAAGTAAATTCAAAGGTCTGTAAAGACTTTTTATATACTATTTAAATTATGCTGTGAAACTTACCATTATGAATGATATCAGGTTTGAAATGTAATTTTTTTTAGTACAAACAAGAAAGGATCAATTTGTTAATAACATAAATTTAATAAAAAATTCAATTAAAAAAAATATATGTATTTTTTTACCTATAAATAATCAAATTTTTTAATTCTACTTCTTATTATACATTTATAAATATTCATTAATTAGAAACCAAACTAAGGGATCTGTAATAAATACACTTGTTATTATTCTTTGGCTAGAATTATAGGTATTAACAGATTTTTTCAGAATATCAAAAGAAGTGCAAGGTTAGGTGTCGAGACCAAAAAAATTTTATAAATATTTAAAATTTTTTATGAGTAATTAGACAATGATATTTTATTGAATACTACATGTAGCAGATTACTAATTAAGCTTAAAGCTTACTTACAACTTTTGTCACTATATACTTCATATGTTTATCATGTTTTTGTATACATTTATAAAGTATATTTTTATTACAGAAAATATAAATTATGTAAAAAAAGCAATAGTAATGTCAGAAAGAAAAATGACCTAAAAAACTGCAAATAAGTAAAATATGGTGATAAAAGGAAATTCCAGCCTTAACTCATCCAACCCATATTAAGAGGGACGTTAAATAATTATAGACAAATTATGCAGAGAAAAAATGGTTTATTCAATGAAAATGAAACGTTTTGAGGGTGAAGTTGGCAACTTTCAAAATACATTTAATCAGCTTTGGTCATAATTAATCTAAACGTAATGTAATCTACACCCTTTTGTAGATATCAGAATGTAAGTTCCACTTGAAACATGTATGCCAGAAGAGCAATGTTCAGTAACAGGATTTTTGCTATCAGGTGTGAAAGCAGCAGAAATTTACTCAAGAATGTTGAAACAGTATGGTGAAAAATGTTTAAACCACAGTAATGTGTATAAGTGAGTGAAACAGTTTAATTTGGGCACAACATGTTTGACTGATCTTCATCGCTCTGGAAGACCAGTTGAAGTTTTAACAACTGCGCTACAAAACAGCATAAATTATCATATTTGCGAAGATAGGCGAGTTGAACTATTTAATAAGATTACATTGCTAGTAGTTCCTTTTTCTGAATAAAGCATATAATCTCAACAGCAAGAACCATATAATGCTCTTGTAAAATTTCTCTGTAACTAACCAAATAAACAGCTATAAGAATGATTAATGTTAATAAATTTAAAAAAAATTACAAATATTAATAAAATAACTTGTTATATAAAATTCCAAACAACTGCCAACATATTACATACTAATACAAATGAAATAAGCAGAAAGAAATGTAAATAGATATGTTATTTATGATATGCTAATAATGGATCTAAATTTAGTATTTTTAAATACATTATAAATATGTTACTTATTACATTATATGAAATTATTTCATTATTATTAATAATTATATTTTTTATATGCACTCGTGAGTGTTAATAAGAAACATTTCCTAATTATTTAAAAATCTTATTTAACTACTATTTATTTGCAACCTTGTACAATTCTTGAATAATGCGGCGTAGTGTAATTAGTGAAATCTTGAACCAAATGAAATCATTAATAAATAAAATATTTTAATGATTTTATATGAATTTAACATTACAGTAATTAAATTTTTTTCTTATTTTTATTCTTGTGAATCAACTGTAATATTAAATACTATTTAGGGTACAATATTTTAATGTAATTAATCAGTTTAAGATATATATATATCAAATATTGCCAAGATATATTAATCAAATATTGCCAAGAGGAATTGTTTGGATGGAATCTTAGTTTGTTTATAATCACCGTATATCCAAACTAACTGCACATCTAAAACACTGTTTTTGATTCATTTCAATATTGAGAATCATACCAGATAAATGATGATTTGAAAAAACTAAAACAGCGGACATCATTTCTTTCAGAACAAATATTTCAGAGCTATCAACAAATTAAGGAATTTGTAAAAATTTCTAAAATACATTTAAGGTCTGTAATAAAATACTCATGTTTGATGTCATGTACAATCATAATGATTTTCTGACAATTACATAACCAAATGCTACAACTTAGTGTACGTAAGTGTCTCAACGTATGATAAAATAGTATTAATCGGTACTTATAACAAAAATGGGCACACTTGAGTCACTTCATGAATAATGTTAAGCTTATATTAAAATATGTTTAAAGAAAAAAGAAAACCTTTATTTTTTAATATATATATATACATATATATAAATATATTATTTTTTATATATATATATATATATTGAAGCTAATATTCATTACTAAAAAAATAATTAATAAATTTGTTCATTTGGTTCAAAATGCAAGCAGTGAATCAATAGCACAAAATTGACTACCAGGGAGTGCTTGTGTCTTAATAATATAATAGTGTCTTAACGATTTTAATATTACTAATTAAAATTTTTTATTATTCATCACATGAATAATACAAGTTCATGGAATAAATAAATTTAAATAACTACAGCTAATCGTAATACAGCTTATGTATATATAATATATTTAAAATCAAATAATTATAATTTTACTTTAAATATAAACAGAACATTAATATTGTCAAATGTTTACAGTGAAACACTGATGTAATATAACATGTTAGTCTTTAATGTATATTTACATTTGCTCGATTAATACAATCTGAAAATTTCCAAATTTGTGTACAATAACAGTTTTAGATATATTTCATAAAATATTATCAAAAATTATTTTTATTAATTCAGAAAGTGCAAAATTGAAAATTGTTTGGTAATTTAATTTATTGTTAAAGGCAAGCAATGTAATTTTACATTAAACTAACTCATGTCAACTTCCACTCCTGAATATAACTGGTTTTTATTGATTTCCCGATAAGTTTTAAATACAATTTTTTAATAGTTTCAGCATTTAAAGTATAAAGTTAAGAAAATATTAAGAAACACACACTGCTAAAAATTAAAAATTTTAAATGTATGTAAAAGTGATATAATAAAAACTAAAATTAAAAATGAGTTGTGTTCAAGTTGTAAGGAAGTTGTTCTTCCAAAGGACCTTTTGAAATTAATTATACAAATTCTTTTTACTGGAGCTACAAGAAGCATCATTATAGATGGTATCTGTCTTATAAAGCTTAAGGAACTCATTTATAGTTTTTTTTTTGTAAATTTGTTATGTTTTTAAGTGTATTAAAATTTTGATTATTGTGCTCCGAGTAAAAGTCTATTCCTTTGATGTGTTTAATATATGTATGGTTTTTTTTTACTTGCGAGTGTGTGTCCAGTCTGATTTATTATTTTGGCACAATTCATTTCATATACTTTTGAGTTGTTACGCACATATATTGACAAATGTCAAAATGTGTTTTTGTTAGTTTGTCAAATGATGTATTTTGAAAAAGAAACTATAATTTCTTTTTTGAAAATTTTAGAAATTATGTACAGTAGTTAGTTGATGAATGTTAGCATTATTTGCTATTTCTACATTATGTACTTTTTGTTATTTTTTTATATTTTCAGTGTTCAAAGACTGAAACTAAAAAAAACCACAGCAAAATAGTTAAAATATAAAATATGTTCAATTATATGGCTACCACAGAATCTGGTGTAATAAATACCATAGTTAAATTAAATGATGATTTCATTGGAATATATAAAATAAACACAGGTAATATTTATATACAATACCATTTGTTATTTACTTCAAAGAAAGGTTGTTTTTATTAACAAAAATTAAACAATAATATTGAAAAAAAAAATTGAGCTTTTTTCTTACTGATATATATATATATATATTTAATCAATGTTTCACTGAATTATAAAAGGCAGTGGAGGATAGATAAAAAAAATTAATGATTTACTTTTTACTAAGTACATACTTTAAACTGTTTTACAATAAATGAATAATCTTTTTATTTATTTATTTTTTTTTTTTTACTTTTGTTCTAAACATACCTAAAGAGTGCCTATTAAATTTTATCAAGCATGTTTATTGTACGTATACTAATTTGTAAGTTCTAAAAATCTAGATGTTAAAACATTTTAATTACATTAGTCATTACTACAGAAAATGGTCAAAAGCTTACCACCCTACTGCTAATTCATTAAAATTCATTTTATCAATTAATCTGCATTGTAAATTATAACCACCAATGACAGAAAAAGAAGCCACATTTCATAGACACAATCTTTTGTTTTATAACAACTGTAGTTATAGACCATTTACTCTAGTTTGAAGAGCATATAAACCAGATATTAAAAATTATCTCAGCACTGCTACTATAATTTAAAATTATGTAGATAACAAGTTAGACTGCTTTTATACCCCCTCCAATTAATTTCATATCTAAAGTTTCCCATCTTGAAAAATATAAATGTTAAACCATTATTTTCTGAAGTTCTACAGAATATTAACAACAACGAAATACACAAATCCATTTTTAAAATTTGTAAACTCTTCATTATAAACACACCACCACAAATTAGTATTAATTCTCTAATTCCCAGTATCAACTACAATTATTAATTTTTCTTTAATCGAGACTAATTTACATTACACACCATCTCAATTTTAAGTTATTTTGTTGTTCTTTCCTCAAACTACAAGCTGAAGTAAATTTTGGGGGTAGCAAACCACTAACTACTTTTCAAGATAGGACAACTGGTGTAAACAAAAGTTCTGAAACTTGGTCCATCTTCATATGTATTAGACTTTATTGTCAATATGAAAAAAGTATACTGCATAATATATATACATACAAATAATTAATTTCATTATACAAAGTGATTATTTTTAATGACTTGAAAATGAATAGGCTAAGAAAAGTTTTACTTTTTCTTTCAATAGCCTTCCTGTATTTTCCTGTATAGCCTTCAGGAATTACCATTCAGATATTACTTCAGAGGATATGTATTAGTGTAAATGAAATGTAGCCTTGTACAGTCTCAGTTCAACTATTCCTGAGATGTGTGGTTAATTGAAACCCAACCACCAAAGAACACCGGTATCCACGACCCAGTATTGAAATCCGTATAAAAAAAACTGCCTTTACTAGGACTTGAACGCTGGAACTCTCAACTTCCAAATCAGCTGATTTGGGAAACCACGTTCACCACTAGACCAACCAGGTGGGTTAAAGGAAAGTTTTACTACTTTACAATAACTGTTAGATTATCATAGATTTATCAAGTGCATTTATTTTGTTTATATTTTGATCTTGTCTGTGTTCTGGTAAAAAAAAAGAATTTTTACTATTATTTGTGTTCTAATATAACCATACATAAAAGATATAAAATGTTTTTGATATATGGATGAACTCCATAAAATTATTGAATTAATGGAAAAATATAGGATATTATGTATAATAACCATCATACTTCCTGAGTACAGGGATTTGGTATAAAACAATAGTAATGAGTCTGAAGGTGTATAAATTATTTACCTCCTTGAATACTCCAATATATAGCTGAGTTTATACAATATAGCGAAATTTTTCTGAACATAAAGGTAATTCAAACTGCTTTATTTCTATTTCAATTAAAACAGAAAATCAGATATTGAAAATTTTACAAATAAAATTTGCAAAGGATGACATACATAGTCTATCTTTGAAAATGCTAAAGAAGTAATTGAAATTACTAGAAACCAGTTTATTCTAACCTCTGCACACAAAAAATCATAATTTAGGTCTTGCTTCTGAGGAACTGTAAGTCTCAATTCTGTTTGTAAGAGAATACTTGATCCCCAAGGGAAATCTAATGTATATACCATATCAGGAAAGTATATGGTTACAATAGGTGTTTTAAGATCAAATGATTCTAAAACTGTAATAGTTTGGATATTCCACAAAATATTAAGTTTGGAAAATATTAAGGATTCCATAATATGCCTACCATGGAGACAATAAAATTTGGCTATAGCTTAAATTTTCAGAAATAAGACATGACATTTTACTTTGACTCTTACCAAGATGCAAGCAATATCATGGTGCATTACCAAAACACGATATCAATGTATTGGATGGTGCAGTAGTAATACTAGTGAAAGTGGCATTTCATTTATCAAAAACATAGGCCCAAATAACTTAGTAATTTTTTATTTAGTTTATAATTTCTTAAATGTCTTGCTGAATAGCTGTCTCAAGAACTGATATTTTAAATTTGCTGCCATTTTTTTTTCCAACAAAACCAGAGTAGAGATATTTACATGCTGTTATCTGTATAATTTTTTTAATAGTTTCAGCCTTTAAAGTAAAAATTTAAGAAAATGTGAAGACACACACACTGCTATAAATTTTATTATTAAAATGTAGGTAAAAGTGGTATAATAAAAACTAAAATTAAAAACGAGTTACTTTCAAGTTATAATGAAGTTGTTCTTCCTAACGACCTTTTGAAATTAATTACACATATTCTTTTTATTGGAGCTACAAGAGGCATCATTGTAGATGGTGTCTGTCTTCTAAAGGTTTGAGAACCCATTTTTAGTTTTTTTGTGAATTTATTATTCTTTTAAGTGTTTTGAAATTTTGATTTTTGTGCTCAGAGTAGAAGTCTATTCCTTTGATGTGTATAATATATGTATGCGTTTTTTTTTATTTATAGGCGAGTGTGCATCCAGTAATGCAGCATCTGCTGCATTATTTTGGCACAATTCATTTTATATACTTCTGAGTTTAAATGTTACACCATTATTTTCTGAAGTTCTACAGAATATTAACAGTAATGAAATACACAAATCCATTTTTAAAATTTGTAAAATCTTCATTATAAACACACCATCACAAATTTCAAGATTTCTTTAAATATCCAGTTAATTGAGACTAATTTACATGACACTATCTCATTTTTAAGCTTTTTTTTTGCGATAAAACCAGAGCAGAGATATCTGTAAACATTGAAGTTATGGAAAAGTAGACACTTAGAACAACTGTAGAAATTGTAAAAATTCATTCTTTGTGAACAGAAACTGTTCACAGATGTCATAATTTTTTTGGTCATCATAACACTAATTCTCATAACATGATAAAATTGGGTCAATTGTTCAATTCTAAACAAAAGAGGCAGTGACTGTCCTTATACAGCTTGGGTGTTAGTTGTAAAATTTGGAGATCAGAAAATCTAAAAAAGATTGAAAAACTTCCTATGCATCCTCCATGGGTCACGGTTTGATGCAGATGGGGATTTGTTTGGCTGGGGGATTGCTTGGACCTTACTTCTTCGAAAATGAAAATGGAGATGCCATTACCATCGATGAGATAAATTAATATAAAATTTTTTCTGGTCTCTGATATGTGGTTTCAACAAGACATGCAATTATTGCAAGAAAAATTTAATGTTCATATTATCTCGCAGTGAGGTGATGTGAACTGGCCACCAACATCATGACACTCTTGGACTTTTTTATTTGGGGTTATCTTAAGGATAATGTGTAAATCAGTAAACCACAAATAATTGAGGAACCCCAAAGAAAAAATTCAGCATGAATTTTACAATGTTCATGAAATAAGATATGTGGTTTTATAACATCCAAAACCACAAAAAATATTGTAGATGAATGGGATGACAATAAGCATTGCTTCTAATTGCCACAATTTTATATTTATAACAAAAAGGAATTGATTGGTATTATTGATATTAACAGTAGAATTAGTATTTTGTACAGAAATACACAAAAATACTAGAACTTTCCAACCATAATACTTATGTCAGTATATTCCCAATTATACTCCCCATTAAGAATAGTGAAAATAAAAATTTTGTCAACTTAAGGTTTTACTGTAGTTACAAATATCTACTAGTCACAAATTATGTATTGTTACACCCCTAAACTGATGCCCAAAAATATTTGCATTTCCCCCTAAAAAGAATGAAAAGGTGATTCTTTCAAAATACCACATAACTGTTGATTTTAGCTATACAAAAAAATACAATGACAGAAATTTAAATTCATTAAATATTATGTTAATCTGAGATTATAATGTTTAATCTGGCAAATAATTTTTTTAATATGGCCTGTTGTTTGCTTCTTTTACAAAAAAAAAAAAGTCAAAAATGTTGGGCATTATTTTTGTAGTTTACTCAAAAAGTAAGAGCTTCATATAAAATTAACTTTCCGAAAAGCTTAAATATCACTGATTTCTCTATAATTTAAGACCTATTATATATTTTAGACATTATATTGTATATTACCCAAGTTTCAACAATTTTTTTTTATCTGCATATCCTTCAAAAATAAGCATTTTAAAATATTTAAAATGAAACCAAACACAAAATAAAATACTCATCTTTCCAATAATACTACCATGATTGGACCTTACTTCTTCGAAAATGAAAATGGAGATGCCATTACCTGAAATTTGTTATAGTGAGACGATTTAAAACTTTTTTTGGTCTAAGATGTGTGGTTTCAACAATCGTGCAACATGCCACAGTGCCAATGAAACCACGCAGTTATTGAAAGAAAAAATAAAAAACCAACACGGTTGGTCTTTGTTGCATTTTACTGCTTACGAATTTAAAAAAAAATTAATTTCTAATAAGTATTGAGAACTGGAAAATCAAATAACTAGTTTAATACAATGAGACCTGATTTTCACAGTAGTAAATGTGATTATAAAAGTTTTTTCACAATTTAAAATATTACATATATTAATATCATCTGCAAATCATAATACACAAAAGAAAACTAATACTAATTGAAGGAATTCAGATATAATAATTTGTTTACTTTGTGAAAAACCCATGGTTTTCAAAATAAGAGTACATCACCTGTTTCTTGTATGGCGGTTATTGTGAGATAATAGTTTTGGATTTATGTAACATGAGAAAGAACATCATTAAAATATTTTTTCTTTCTCTGATTAATTCAAAATAGAATAAAATAGATTTTTTTTAATTTTAGGTAACTAGTTTGGCAGCGCATTTAAAATAAAAACTTTTTAATTGATAAAAAGTTAATTTTTCTTGAATAATATTTTTTTTTTCATAATTTGTTAATAATAATTATATTATAATATTACATTAATATGAGTGAAAATTAATATTTGTCCTTTTCTGTAAAATATATTAATTTAAATAATCACTGCATAGAAGAACAATGTAATAATTATTGGAAAACAATGTCTTTATTTCATTGGAATTTTAAGTATAATAAACATATGGAATTTTTCATTTTTTATGAAAATATTAACACATCAGGATATCACTATTTCTTTTCCCTTAATGCCTAGTCTGATGTGCTAATATTTTCATAAAAAATGAACAATTCAACATGTTCATTTGCATTAGATTCTGCTTATCAAAAAGGAGAGCTACATATTAAAAAAATATCAACAGAAAATCATTTACTTATTTCAGATTTCATAGAGGTTTGGATCAGTTATAAGGTGAAGTTTATGACTACTTTATAAAGAAACAAAGAATGTTTCTCTATTTCTTTATAAAGTAGTAGTTGTAAAGTAGTAGTAGTAAAGAAACAAAGAATGTTTCTCTATTTCTTTATAAAGTAGTATAAAGGAAGAGTCAATAGATTTCAGCTTTTTTTTGTTGATATAATAGAACTTCATTGTAGTCATAAATATTTGTAATGTTGTCAATTTAATTACTCTGCCTTTAGCACCCATAAAATTACCTAATTGGTAAACCATATAAAACATAATTAATTTCTAAAAAGTATTGAGAATTGGAGAATAAATTAGCTAGTTTAATACAAGGAGACCTGATATTCACAGTAGTAAATGTGATTATAAAAGTTTTTTCACAATTTAAAATATTACATATATTAAAACAATTATTAAAATATTAATCAGTTAAATGTCAACTACTTTAAGAATATAGTAAACATGATAATCATATTATTCATACAATAATAAATTTTAACTATATAAAATATTAATGAAACCTAATTTATAAACAATACTATTTTAGATTATTTCACAAATATAGTAATTTTCAAATACTATACAATCATATCATTAATTATTCAGTTGCTAACAAAATTATTGCTTTATTTTATTACCTACAAGAAAATATACATGTTGATAAATTGTTCATTAAGTCTAAACTCTGTAACTTGAATTTCCTGGGAACAAATATAAATTGAACTTTCAGAAAATACAAGAGTGAGTATTGTTATTAAACTATTTTTACCACAATAATATAAAATTGTAGAAGTTAAAATCATGTTTATCATTATGGAGAAGAGTTTTAGGTAATTAAATATATTACATAAATTTGTTAATAGTTTTTTTGAAGTAAAACGATAAATTTTTCATTTTTTGGTAAATCATCTGCAAATCATAGTACACAAAAGAAAAATAATACTAATTGAAGGAATTCAATGTAATACTCTAATAATTTGCTTACTTTGTGAAAAACCCAATGGTTTATCATAATACAGCACTGTTCCTTGTATAGCTGTTATTGTGAGGTAATAGTTTTGGATTTACGTAACATGAGAAAGAACATCGTTGCAATATTCTTTCTTTCACTGAACAAATTTTGTTACAGATTTTTAATACAGAATTCCTCACACCAAAATAAGTGAGCTTTCGTTTGCAGACTGTTCTCATTTGAGAATGTTGTGTTAATGTTATAACACTTCTAATGAATGAGCTGACTTTTTGAGATGCAAAATAAATTTCTAAGTATTATGTACAATAATCTCTCTCATACTATTACAATAATTCAGGGCAAACAAAAACTATTTTTTTATGGAAAACTTGTTAATGGTGGTGCTTACTGCACACCGTACTGCCAAAAATGTTCAACTGATTGTCGGCAAGTGTACAATATTTATTTATATTCAAAATCAAAAGTAGTTAAAAAATCCATTCCTTTTTATAATAAATATCCAGAAATACAATATTTGCTTAAAAAAATATAAATTTTAATGTTTCTCAATAAACCTTAAAATATATTTCTTAGCTGTGAAAGTAGGTTAGCTGCAAGTAGGTTTTTTCTACAAATTTTAATTGTTCAATAAAAAGTTAAGTCTCATAAAACTGGACTAAAAACAGTATTTTTCTCAAATTTTTTACTCTAAAAATAGTCATTCCCAGATGTTTTAACCTTACAAAAATTTCAAACAATTGAATTTTTGCTTACAGATTGTATTTGTTGTGTAGATTTTTTTATAAAAAGAAAAAGTTTGTATGATTTCTGATAATGCATTAAAAAAAAGATGCCAAAATATGTTTTTGTTTTGGTTTTTCACAAATATTTTTAAAAATAAAATAATCCATGGCATGAATGGTAGCGTCTCTGCTTTTCACTTAAGAGGTCCTAGGTTCGAATCCCAGTCAGGCATTGCATTTTTCATGCGCTAAAAATTTCCATTCGGGCTAAATGACCATATCAATTGATGCCTACATATCTCATTAAATAAAAAAAAAAACTTAGATTTTAAGGCAAAACAGAAAATTTTGCTAATAAAGGTTGGTTGATTTATTTTTGTAAATAAAATTGTTTTGAATACAATGCTACTGTAGACTGATATTTTTTTAGAGGACGAGTAAAACTATAAACTACAAAATTAAAAAATATGCATGTGCAGTTATGACTCACCTTAAATTATCCAGGTTAAAAAATAACTATATTGAAATAGATGACAGATAATTAAACTGTTATTGCCTATTGCAAAAATGTCTACACTAAGTTTTAAAGAAGTATTACTAAACTAGTTTTGAATTTAAAACTGAAGATATAAATTTATTACATATGCCTTCAAAATATAAACTACATATTATTTGTTATATATTGTATTCTGTTGATTGAGCACGATGCATTTATTGTCGTTTTTGTTGTTTTATTGGTGCTACGAATTTTGAGAATCACGTTTAATGTCAATAAATCATAAGCTGCTTTCATTGTACTTGTTCTTGCAATCTTATTTTTGTTGATTAACTCCCATTTTCATTTATAAGCAGTTCATTTCTTATCTTTAATATAATAAAAATGAATTTCCGGAGGCAAAAATGTGACAAGTTGAGAATTCTCATTTTCCCTCAAAAAAAGTGTACTTTATTGAAGCTTTATTGGAAACTGGTGATATGATGGACAACAAAAATAAATAATGATTATTTATAGGAATTTTCATAACTTGCAAGTACATAAAAATTAACCATGAAATTCTTATTTCTCTGAGAAAACCTACCTTACACACAGTATTAAAAAGGTGGGAGTGGTGGGTAATAGTGTACTGAACAATACACATATTCCATTTAATATTAAAAAATTATAGGAATAGATGGAATATTTAAATCTGACTTTTACATTTTCAAAGGAATAATTTCTTCGTTTAAATAATCAAGCTGTTTGTTGTAGAAAAAAGTGCCATTATTATATTGCTCTTCTGTACCACAAATTGAGAAGGGATCCTCTCTGTGAGAAAAGGACCAAAAGAAGATCTGCAGATAAAAGTCAAGGCATATAGGAAGATGGCAGACAAAATAAAAAAATTGGCACGCTAGAAGGTGGAGGTAGATTTCACCGATGCTAAATGGGGGATAAAAAGATTTCCACCTTAAAGTTAAGAAAAACTTCAAATTTACTCAATACGACAATGGTTGCACATGAAAAAAGTTTCACATGTTTAGCATATGACAAGCTCAATCTTCTTACAATTCCAGCAAAATTTTGGTCATCCCTCGCCATAGGGGTTGGTCATATCAAAAACTGTTTGACAAAAGTTTTAGGTTATGTTTAGAGGACTTTAAGAGATTCAATACTGTGCTTATTAGGGGAGGTATGATTTTTTTTTGGTCTTTGAAACCCCATTTTTTCCACCCCTGGGCCAATGGTTGGCGACATCAAAAAACCTTACTTAATAAGTTTTAGGCCCTTATCCAAAGAATAGTAGGAACTTTAAACGAATTCAATATTTTACTTATTAAGAAAGTTATAGCTTTCTTAAATCATCCCCATGGTTCAATTCTGGCCATTAATGAACTTGACCAAGATTTTGGAACGAATTATTTTTAAGAAACAATTTGAAAGTGGTAGAAGCAAAATTACAGCAGTTATCATGTCCATAAGAAAGTGAAATATATAGTTATGTATATAAATGTATATATAAACTTTTGAGCTGAGGTGGTTTTGGAGTCTGGGGATGTGAAACAAGAAGATATGTCAAAATTTTCCGGAAGTCAAATCATGGTATCCATTACAATAGGTAGCTTTCTTGTGAAATCTACCTAAAAGGAAATTACATCAAAGTGCCAAGGACAACCAAGGTGTCCTTGGGTGGGGGGGCATGGGAGAAAGGTGCACCTCCTGCTTAAAAACATTGATGAAGTTACAACTGTAGAAGAGATTAAGTTTGGTTTCCAGTCTATTACAGGAAAAAGTGCAAAAACTATATGCATGTGGAGGAAGTTGAGGTTTAGCCAGTGGTTACTGGAGCAAGAGGTGGCTTGATCAGCGAGATGGTGAGAAATTAAAGACCCTTGGTCTGAGCGGGTTGTTTAAAATTGAAATCATTGTGGATGTGGTGAGGGGCTCTGGACTGCAGACGAAGGAGTAATGAAAATGGAGATAGGAGGAATTTAGGATTGATGGCAGTTGGAGGCTTACACCGTGATAGAAAGGTTTAGAACCATGGGGATAGGGAGGCCCTGCATTAGCTCCCTCATTGCTGTGTCCTGTTATTTGAAGTTGGACTCATGAGGGCAGTGGTTGTCCTGGTGAGGACAGCTCTGAGCATTGAGCACAAGGGTGGTACACTTTGGGCAGTACCTATATGATGAAGCCTCAAGATCTCTGGACCTGCACACTGGTGTAGGTGAAATGAATGATTGGGAGACAAAGTAACTGACTCTACCTCCAAAGAAAGGGAATTCTGTTAGAAATCTTACATTCATTCGATGTAAGAAACAAAGGCGATTCGCTACCCAACTTTAAAAAAAAAAATGAAATGTAAAATACAGTCAAACAATTTTCCAAGATATTAAAAACTGGTTTTTAATATCTAAAATTGATGTGAATTCATTCTGCCAAATTGTAAGAAACCACCACAAACATACAATTAAATGAAAATCTTTAAATAAATATTTCAATGGAATTTTAAACCTTAATGGATTTTTATTATTTGATCTTAAGGTTCAAAATATTCCAGTATATTTTTCTATATTTTCAATTTTAGGATTTGGGTTAGATTAGTTTTATGACTATAGGATCTGACTTAAAAAAATTGTCATAATATTTAAAACTATATAGTTTAGATTTTTTTGTTTTTTGTTAATTCTTCTTCTTCTATACTTCTATAATGATTGCAGTAATAACAATTTGATAATTATCTATTTATTATTATATTATTATTTTATAATTTATACAATTATAAATAATATGTTACCTGTAATATTTTACTTAAACTAATAATAAAATTAGGAAAAATCCCACACATCTATATAATACATTTTAAAATATATAATACCATCTCCTAATTACTACGAAGGCATTAAGTTTTACTTTTATTAAAGCTAATTATTATTCTTTTTTAATTAGTAATTACATACATTTTGATCCAATTTTATTAATATATAATTAATAATAATAATAATAAGTTACAGGCACATTTGTGCATTTAATACAATAATTAAAATCATTAAGCATAATATATATTACAAATTTTATTTAAAAATTTCAATTTGCTAAATTTTTTATTAAGATATGTGTAATAGTGAATATATAATGTTGAGCTTCATTATCCAATAATGAATTAAAATATTTTAAATAAAAACAAAATGGAAATACAGCCAAAAAATTTACCAAGGTATTAAAAATTCATTATATATATAATTTTTCCCTTTATACTATCTGCTGAAAATGTTTGGTATTTTTAGTTGAAGACAATTCATACTGCCAAATTATAAGAAACCACCACAAATGCACAATTAAATGAAAATTGTTAAATAAATATTTCAATGGAATTTAAACTTTCTTTTCTATATTTTCTATTTTAGATTGGGTATTACATTAATCTTATAACCTTAGGACTTGACTTAAAAAAAATTCTCATAATTCTCAAACTACAACGGCGCACTGCATATCAATGATAATAACATAAAAACAACGATGCAAAAAAAAGTTTATCCCTGTTCTTTTCTGTTTATTATTATCAGTGGTAATTTGCGGGAAGAAAAGCTATGGTAAATTAGGATGAAAAGAACCTAGTTTCCTGATAGTGCAACTTCAATGTTCTCCACAACTTTATTTACAGATATTATATATATATATATATATATATACAAAAAAAACTGGCATTTAGATAATTTTCAGACAGAAATTTTGTCATTAAACATTTTTGAAAATTCTGTTGCTTGCTGGTTTCAATATGGTGGCATCTATTTAAATACAACCGCTATTTCAGCTCTCATTAACCTATTCAATTAAAAAAAAATTTATATATTACATAATAGTTTATAATAATGTACATAAATCCTGTTAAACAATAGGCATGATAAAAAGGTTGTAAAGAAAATAATTACAACTGCTGCAATTCTCAGAGATAATTCTGTATAATATTCTGGACTTACTTCGAAAGCAATAATCCAGAGAAGTAGAAATTTTTCCATCATTTACAACCCTTTTTCATACTATTATTAACAGAAATTATAAAACTATATACATAATATCATAGTAGTATTTTACACAATATATGTTTCAGTGCAAGAATATCTTTAGCTAGTCAATATAGCAAATTTTCTTTTTCTTAGATGGCAGCCGTATCAGAACCAACAATCAGAAAAATTTGTCAAAATACTTAAATGATAGATAAAAATTTTTCTTATATTCAATCTTTTACTGTACTATTTTAACACATTTAACTGATTAAACACCACTTTTATCAGCAATATATAAACACAATAATCTTTTATATAATAAGGAAGTTATGAAGTTTGAAATTAAACTATCAGATTTTTATGAATAATTTTACAACATTCTCCTGAATAAATTGCAATTCACAACAATAACCCATAAAAGAACAGGGTTTAATAATAACAATAAATAATATGAAAATTGATAAGAATAAAAAATATTTTTGAAGCAATACTAAGAAATGACAAATTTTAAAATATAAATAAATCTAAAATCCTTCTGTTACAATGTTCAGATATTTGGAAGAATACACCTTATAAAAGGTTGTTAATAAATAACCTATTAAGTAATTTACAATCTTACAGGTTAAGAATATGCCTTATGTACCATAAGGTATTATTTTTAATAAAAGAATACAGCTTATACCATAGGCACAGGAAACAAATTTCATTGGATTCCATGATATATAATATTGAAAATACCTTTTCTAAATAAAAGTATGACTTTTAAGTAAGAGATAAAAATAAATAAAACTTGTGAATCTTCATTATTTTTTTACTTTATTAACATTAAATTAATAATTATAAATGTCATGGTTAAATTAATTATGAAGTTTTTACAATATTTCATGGCAGTGCTGTGAAGAGCAGCTCCCCAGGGAGCTGCTATAGCGCACAGTTTGGGAATGTCTGGGCTAACCTATTCTCTTCAGTTTTTTTTGTTATTATTCATTTTTACCAGCTTTACTATAGTTAATATGATGTAGTTTTAATTATAACCTAATTTTTTAGGTAAAAATAAGATGTTACTTGAAGTTAATAATTACTGTTAGTTAAGTTATAAGTACTAACAACTATGGCTGTTTAACTTGTTTTTCATGGCACAAATGAAGTATAAAATACAGTTGCCAACATGTTGACAGTCTGTTTCCACATTCATTTAGATTTAAATTTTCATATTAAAAATCATATTTCATTTCATATTAAAAATTTTGGGCAACTAGCTATAACATTTTTCTTTTTTTTTAATTTATCAAAGAACTAATTTTATATTCAAATTCAGTCATAATTATCTTTATTTTGATACATCACATAGCTTAGCTTTCTTATTTATCATTGCAGTGAATAAAAAACAGTTTAATCATACGATTTTATGAACTTAATTACGACTTCCTTATATTTTCTGTATGGAAAATGTTTTAATTCAGATTGTAGTTTTTTTGTTTCAGGGTTCAATTTATTCTAAAAACTGCACTTATGATGGTTGCGCAGAACTAAATCAAAGCTGGCAGAAGTAGTTGAATCTTTTCAATTGGTTCTATAAGGACAGCTACAATGAGCAACAGTGTTTCCTTGCAGAAAGTGCGGAGGTGAGAAAACCAAAGCAAAGGAACGTGGATGAACTTGTTGCTAATCATATTACATCATCGTTTCCTTCTCAAGAAAGTCACTACTCATATAGCTCCAGCAAGGAAAGATGTCTCACTCCATATCTTTCAGTGAAAAAGATGTATGAACCCTTTTTGAAGAAGCATCCAGACACTAATGTGAAGTCACACTTTTATAGGTTGGTTTTCAATGAAAATTTAACCTTTGTTTTGCGGTACCAAGGTCTGATACATGCAAAGTATGTGATAAGTACTTTATACAGATGGCCGCAGTGCAAAGTGAAGAAGAACTGGAAGAATTAGAGTCAAAATCTATAATGCTTCACAGAAAAGCTGATAAAACCTATAAAACTTTAGCAGATGATACAAAGGCTACTAAAGAAAATTCCAACACAGTTATTCTGTGTTGATTTGCAGTAGTAAGTTATTTATACAGCCTATTTAACACAATATGATGTATACTATCTTAGACAGTATTCAAATTATAAATTCTGTATTCATGATATGGGAAGAATACTGCAACAATGTGCTTTTGACACCAAAGTGTCAGAAAACAGGGATCGTCTGAGATCGCATCTTCTATCTTTCGCTTCATTCAAAATAATTTTGAAGTATTGGGCCTTCATCAAGAGAAAAAAGTAATACTTTGGTCTGATAGATGGGTAGGCAAGAAGACTGCATCCCTTTATATATCTCAGGACGTAATCAATATGACCAAGGCTGCAAAATCATCAATCCTTCAAAGTTTTAAAAATGGAAGGGCAGTTTTTGAATATGGCACCAATTGGGAGCCAAATATATAAGCACCCTGATGTCAAGAGAAGTGAAGCTAGGTGGATTCAGTTCGTTTGTGATGAGCCAACTGTGGTTAGGATATGGACTTGTCACAGTAGAATTCAAAACTAGTCATGTATAATGTACTGAAAAAGCCTGGAGGGAAAGCATCTTAACACTTAACTTCTGTATACTGGGCAGCTAACCCTGTGGATTTGCAAAACCTTTATCCAGGAGGAAAACTACAAATAAATCCAGCAAAAATGACAGATCTTCTTAGGCTTTTATATTACCAACTGCCTTCTGAATAAAGAACATTTTATGAATCATTACAGAATGCTATAGAAGAAAAAAAGTTTATTTTTTCAGTAACCTTTATTCTACATTCTTTTTTTATTAAAAAAGTTTATAGAAACACTGTGAAATATATATTTTATAACATCCCACATTATAGCCTATAATGTGTTCTGTAAAAATTATACTAATGCATTATTACTTTTTATACTAATTAATATAGAAAGGTAAAATGTGCGCATTTGTAACATTTCTAGTTCAAAAAAATGTTTAATTATCTAATAACGATAACATTTAAAAAAAAAAACAGAAAAAATGACAATAATTAAAATATCAACTATAAAATAATTATAAAAACAAATTAAAATTATAAATTTTAACACAGTAACGACATGAAATGTTTTCTTACTTCCTGAAAAAAATTAGTTTTGTTGGTTGTAACCTTTTTAGAGGGACCTCTTCATTTTACAAAATACTAAATAATTGAATTAATGTCTTTCAATATTTAAAGATTAGCCACAAAACAGACATTGGTATATTAATTTACAATATTCCATTGAAATATTTTTTTATTTTCCACTGAGCACAACTATTTAATTATTTTAACAGACCACTTCACTTTACAAAATTTGTGATTAATAAAAAATATGACATTTGAAATTCAATTTCAATAGTTGTTTATTAATTTAAGCAAACCATAGTGAAGCATTAAAATTTAGTATAAAATGAAATACATCTAAATCCATATTTGGCAATAAAATATTATTATGCATAAAATTTTAATTTAATAATTTTTTTAATAATTTTATGAATTTAATAATGTAATAAAATTTTCTTCAAATTACATGCATTAATACTAAATTTTATTATGTTTATGCATATTGCTCAAAACTTATAATAATAATAACAAATTTAGGAACAATTCATCATTAGAATAATTAAAAAAGCACAAAAACTAAAAGCAAAATCTGAGTTAAATAAAAAATTATGTAAATTAACCTCATACAAATTGCAAATACAGGTGATACTTTTTGAAATAAATAAAACAAGTTTAAAAATAAAAGTATATTTAACACAAAATCTAAAAAACGATTCTTTAATAAGGCTGATTTTATACAAATAAATTGATTTGAAGGATTTACATATTAAAAAAATAATAAACGAATAATGCATTAAAATAGCCAAAAAAAAAACAAGGGCCAAACAACATGGCTAAAGAGGTATGTTATTATGTGGTTCAGAAACACCAAGAAAGAAGTGATTCCTAAAAATGATCACTTACATAAAAGAATCATAAATTTTCTAAACTGAAGAATATTATCAGAAAAATTATTTCTGATAAAGAATAAATCAGAATAATGATTTAACCATGTTCTTAATTATAGTACACCAAAGAAAATTATTTAAAAAATCTGATTTAATTTGAAGAGCTTTATTTACATTTAATCCAGAAATTTTTTTAAAATAAATATGATGACATAAGTAATTATAGTTTCCTAAAGAGTAACATAAAAAATAAATCCAGATGGTTATTTTTTATGCACAGTACTAATAAAACTATATGTTAAGAATGATTATGTAAAAATCAGCCTAACTTAAAAAAAAAAATTATTATTGCTAATGTAATAATACCAATAAATATTTTTTATTGGATTAAACATATATATATTTTTATGGATTAAACATTAATCCAAATTTAATATTATTTGTACTGTATTATAAATACATACAAGTATTTATTACTCACGTTAATATCAAAACTATTATATGTAATACATAAATATTTCTACTATATAATGGAATCAAATTTGAATAATTCATAAAAGATACTGAGTAAATAAAAATGCACAATTTACAAAAGTAAGAACAGCAAAAAAAAGGCATAGAGTCTTTTAAAGTATCGTATAAAAACAAATAAACCAATGTTATATCACATACTATTTTTAATATACATAAATACAAATTAGTAATAAAAAATAAAAAAACAAAATAATAAAATTAAACAAATATATATACATACACAAATGGGTATACATATATATTATAAAGTTTTTTAAATGTATTAAATTTTTTACATGTTAAGTTTAAGCAATGTATTATTCTCAATTTTTTTTTTAAAACAATAATAGTACAAATATTGCTGAGAGATCTAGTATTGTATGATAATATTACAAAATACAATGGTCAAGATATATCTATAATTATAAAAATAATTATATAAATAGGCTACATAAAATTTCAAATTTTTAGATACAATATAATAAATTATTTTCAAAATACTTATTTAGGAGACTTACTTTGTAAATATAAAATTAATCTATTAAAACTATGCTTATACAAAAAAATACACAATACTTTACCAATTACCTAAAATATAGTCCAATATAATATTACCGTTATTATTATTATCTTTATTTTATGTAACAAAACTACTAGAAAGTTATCATATATGATAAAATAAAAGCTATTTATTAAGTCTTAATTATAAGATGATGCAATAACCACAATCTATGAAAATAATCTAAATAATCCCCTGGCTGTTGGTAACAGGGTGCATGTCTGGGTTGCAGATAGAGAAAAGACCCTCAATTATGGGGGTTAGCTGTGTAATAAGAGTTCTCCTGAATAAGTAATCATGACAAGCAGCAACAATCTCAAGGCTTGGTGGAGTATATTCCTACACCTGTATTCCTACAAAATGCTACAATACTGATAAGAGATTATGATAGTGGGGAGGTTGGCCACTTCTATGAAAAGCAAAAGCCCATGGCTGGTAGGTTGATAGCCTCTAGATGCTGGTGTCTGTTTTCCTAGATGGAGCAGTCTTGTAATTGTTGGCAGTAGCTCTAAAATATCTTTGAGGGTGGCAAACTCATCATATTAATAAATGGAAGTTGGTGAATCAGTCAGAGTTAGGGTGTTCCCTGAAAGCAACGCGCAGTGCTTGGTTTCCCAGGGCACGGTGACAAGTAGACAGCTGGGGAAAAAAGGAGTAAAGAATTTAAATACAGAAAAGAAGGGGTAACCAAAAGGAGAAAGAAATAGCTAAGGTGGCAACAATGAATATAGAAGCATTGACAGAAAAAGTAGAGGAAATAGTAGACTGTATAAGACAGAATAGGATTGTTTTGTTGGGACTTAGCGAGACTAAATGGAATTGGAAGGGGGAGAAGGTACTTACGAAGGGGTTTATGCTGTTTAGAAGAAAGGAAGCAAAAATTGAAGTAGAATTTATAGTGGGAGGGGCATGGTGACATTAACTTTGAAGAAGTGGAATGACTTAGTAGCAGAACAATAAAGATACGAGTTAAATATGAAAATGGAAAGAAGTTCAACTGTATGCTCTGCAAACTGGGAATCAAGAAGATACAAAAGAATTCTAAAAAAAATAAGAAGGAATAAATGGGGAGGTAATAGTTATGGGAGACTTAAATGCATAGGTAGGAAAAGAGAAGCACAATGTAGATTATCTAGTAGGGCTTTTAGGGTATGGAAACAGGAATGGAGGAGGAAAGTTTCTGATCAAATTCTGCAAGAGAAATAGCTTCTACGGGCAACATCTGGTTTTGCAAGAATTCAAATAAAATAACTATGGATGAAGGAAAGGAAAATGAAAACAGTAATATTATTTACTAAGTGAGACAGGACACCGTAAGGAGTTGCTAGATGTTACAGTCTGGCCTGACTTTGCTTTTGAAGTAAACCATACACTTGTTTTGGTAAATATAAGATGTGGGAAGGTCATAGATGTTGAAGGAAGAGTAAGGAAGGTTAGAGTTTAGAAATTGACGGAACCAGTTACTAGAGAAGAGTTCGCTGAGAGAGTATTAGAAGAATGCTACCAATGGATGAAATAGGGGTTGTATTGGAAGAGTGGATACGGTTCAAATAGGCTTTTGTGGGCAATACAGCAAGGTGTATGGAGTTACAAATGGAAAACCAAAGGAGAAAGTAGAGCTTGGTGGAATGAAAGAGTAAAAGAGGCGGTAAGAAGGAAAAGTGGCCATGCAAGCAACTTACATTATTTAAAAGTAATAAATTGTATTGGTAAGAAATTTATGCGTGTGCTATCTCTCAATAACCTTGTCAAACTGCGATCATGAGACAATAATATATTATTTCACATAATAAATTTCTTTATCTATGCATAACAATATCTCATATTCTTCTTTGCTGCATCTAAATTAATACAGTATTAAGTAATACATTAATTAATGTATTAATTAATACAGTATGCAAGCAACTTACGCCAGCCTCCAAGGCACGAGTGGTAACATTTCAGCCTTTCACTTGGAGGTCCTGGGTTCAAATCCCAGTCAGGCATGGCATTTTTCATGCGTTATAAATTTCCATCCCGACTAAATGATCACAGCAGTCGATGCCTGCACATCTCTTCTTTAGAAGCATGGAATAAGTGAAGACGATAAGGGGAGGGTGAGAAGAAGAGACAAACAATTAAAAAGAAGTGCCAAAGAACTGTTAGAGACGAAAAGAAAAGATGTTGGAATTTGTAGAAGGATTAGAGAAAGATGAATTACTGTTTTGAACATTATTTAAAAGTAATAAATTGTATTGGTAAGAAATTTATGCGTGTGCTATCTCTCAATAACCTTGTCAAACTGCGATCATGAGACAATAATATATTATTTCACATAATAAATTTCTTTATCTATGCATAACAATATCTCATATTATTCTTTGCTGCATCTAAATTAATACAGTAGATACTGCACCAAAATACATAAACTCTGTATGTAAAATCGGTAGTTATTGATGTTAATTATGATTTTCAAAAAATAAAATTTCAACTAACATCACGCAACAAAATATAGTAAAAAAAATTTAATATTACTAGAATAAATCTTTCATGGAGTAAATATGATAATTTTATAAGAAGCCTATTTAAAAAAAAAAAAAATTATGTCTTGACCAACATTTAAAACTGCATAAAAAATTACAACAGTTTCTATATATAATTAATTCTAATAATGCACTATTGAAATATAAATTATTCTAAAGTAAATGATTTAGCAATAGGATTAAAATCACGCTGGTGTGTAGCATTATGTGCATTAACATAACCCCAAGCTGCCATCGCTGGTTTACATGCTCTCTGAATTATTCTTACTTCTTTATGACTAAGATCCTGTCGCCAATGGAATGGAGCTGCTTTTGAATTACGGAATGTACTAGAAACTCCTCCGGCATTTGTTTTTGTATGCGTATCTAAAAATTCACTAACCTGAGGATGAAAATTAAGTCCAAAAAATTGAAATAATTCTTTAACTCCTTTATATGGATTACGCGATAGATCTTCATATCTAACAGCCCTGTAAATTAAAAAAAAAAAAATCTTAAAATTATTTGTTTTTATAATTTAATGACTTTATAAATATTAATTTTAAATCTTTATAGTATGTTATATTAGAAGCAGAATACTATACACCCAGACAATCATTTTTAATGAATTATGACTGAAAGGGGTTATTATATTGCTCTTTACTAAATAAAAAATGATTATATTTTACATGGATGTGTAATTAATTATTTTAAGTAAAAGAGCAATACACAAAACAAATGAAGATAAAAACAGTAGTAAAAAGCCATGAGTAAATAAAAGATATGTAGATTTTTAAAAAATTATTCATTTTTTATTTTGATAACCATACAACTTGCCTCCAGAATAAAGAGGAAAATCACTGTGTTCAGTATAACAATTTATAGCAAATTTGTTATTTTACCAATTCTTCAAAAGGTCAGCTGCTACCAGGCAGCCAATGAGTGTCACTGAATAACATACAATTGTTATATTTTTATTTTGTGCCAATGACAGAACAGACTGAATATTACTGCGTTAAATTTTGCCAAAATCTTTGGGATATCCAAGGGAAAACAATTTGTACGAATTAACAGGCTTTCAGCCACAATGATATCATGGTTAAAAAATCAAGAACGGTTAAACTAAATAGTAGGTGAAATTTGGTTGATGGTATCCACCATACCAGTCATTAAGCTGAATTTGATAGCTTGACTGGAAATGTAAAATTTGATAATGAAAGATCATCAACGACTCTTCTAGTAAGTGTTCTTCAAATAAGTTATGCACAGAATACGAACAGAGTTACAGCAGTCCCTGTCTTGAAACCAAACCTATCAACTAAATAGTACATGCTATCTCAATAGGTGTACAATTAATTATTGTGATAAAGAGGTTAACATGTTATTAGTATTACTTTAACAATATTTCCTTCATAATTTTAAGAGAACTATACAAGATCATATTCATGCACACCAAACCATTAACTTTTTACTGCTCAAAGCAAGAGGTTTTAAACTGCTAATTAGTGGCAGTTTTGCTTGTAAACTGTACAAACAGGATAAAAATGTGCACAAGACGAAAACAAACTGTTCAATACCAGTGACATGATACTCATTCTTGCTGTTTTTAAGTACACTGCACTCAAAAGCAAATCACTAAAAATTATAGAATGCTTATAAAAGCAAAACACTATAAATTTAGTACAAGGTGAATTAGACTCTAAGAAAGACATTATCACATGATACTGTAAAAGTAATGAATGTAATAATTATGTTTTAACATAATGTCAAAAACTTTATTGTAAATGTAACCAAAATAAACATGACATCAAAAGCTCCTTTTTATAGTCATTAAATATCATGCACCTTCTGAAATTTAACCAATAAAAGCCATATGCTTAAGAATACAATTTATCACCTTTAAAAAGTTATCCAGAAATTACATTCTTGAAGAAAAAACCCACAGAAAAAAGCTTAGTTTTCTGAACTCTTT
Organism: Lycorma delicatula; assembly: GCF_047948215.1. Taxonomy (NCBI): domain Eukaryota; kingdom Metazoa; phylum Arthropoda; class Insecta; order Hemiptera; family Fulgoridae; genus Lycorma; species Lycorma delicatula. The sequence continues at coordinate 117,663,683 of NC_134461.1, read as the reverse complement.
GTAATGCACTGAATATAAAAAACAGTTAGTGCAATTTATACTAGTTCAGTAGTATCTCCCCCATAAGAAATACAAGTCTATAATTCTAAAAATTATTAAACACTATTAAGCTTACAACACTTATTTTAAATTACATTAATATGCAACTTTAATAATGTTAAACAATACCTAAATCTATCTGGATAAAGTTTAGACAGTCGAATGGCTGCACTGTAGTCTGCTGTAAGATCAGCACAAAGTCGAACAGGATCCCAACAATCTGGACGACCAGGACACCAGTCTCTGTGTCTGCGAGATTGCATTGTACCTCGAGGGTCACGTACTAACAACACTACTCTAACATTCAAACTAAAAAAAACAAATTAAACATTACAAATATAAAAAAATACATTAATAAATCATAAAATTATTTCATAACCAAATAAAAATAATGAGTTTTATAAAATATTGTATTTTTCATGAAATGCGAAAAATGGTTTTTAAATTTTAGTTTATTTTATAGCTAAAAAAACCTAACAAAGAAATAATTCACATAGCACTTTATGCAGTAAACAATAAACCGTAGAGTTATTTCTAAAGTTTTCACTGGTGGTTTAGTTATACTATAAATTAAGTAGTTCAAAACTTATGCAATACTTATTTGAAAATGACTTCTGGATAGCAGGAAGTATGTAGCTCTTTTGCGTAAAAATGTACAAAGTTCGATATGATTGAGGTGATGTCACAAATAATTCCAGTATATGAAAACAAGAAGTGGTTTGGTAAGTTACTGTTAAGTAAAAGAGATAATGTACTAAATTTCACTCATAAATTGTTAGGGTAGTTTTATTAGTGAACAGCAAAGGTATTTGCAGTAAAAGGACTTTATACATAGTCCTACATACATAGTTTATACATTGTTAGTCCTTTATACAGTTTATTGTACTATTGTTGTTAATACAAGACTTGTTAAAAGTGTTAAGATTAACAGCCATGCTAATGTCTTTTATCAATGGGACTGAATTCTGGTTTTCAGTATTTAACTACCTGTGAATAAATCCTGACAATTACCTTAAATTCTGTTTTGTATGTAATTGCTGTTTATTATTATTATTACTATTATTATTATTGACACTGTTATTATTATTGTGGTTGTGATTACTAAGATTATTATTTGTTTATTATTGTCATTGTTATTATTGATTTGTCTTATTTTATTTATGGTCTTAAACTAATAAATTGTAATAATATAAACATTTTCAATCGTTAATTTCTCAGTAAACTGATTGAGCCATGAACACACGACAAAAAAAAAAATATATATACTAATTGAATTTACATAGTGTAATATTAATATATGGAAAACAGGTTCATATTTCAAAATTGAGGAATACTAGGAGGTAGTACAAGTGTGAATCTATACAGTAACAAAATTACTACTTTACAGAATGTTTGAAATCTTTGTCGACCACATTGAATCAATTTTTTTTTAAAACATCAAGGTGTACATATAATAATTTCAATGTAAAATTTCATAAGAAAAACATCTGAAAACCTATAAATACCTTCATTTTTGAGTTATAAGCAATAAAGATATAAAAATGGAAAAATAGCAGTAGTAATAAAATGAAGTAAAACTCCCAGTAATAACTTTTTTATTTTTTAATAGATTCAGAATTATATCCTATAATAAACTTTAAACAGTTAATGTTTGAATATTACTATACGACGCATTTATCTTGTTTTATTAGTACCGCAATTTTTCCATTTTTGCAAATTGAGTGCTTATAAATTGAAAATGAAGGCATTTGTCAACAAAGGATTTTTCCATCATTTCCCTAGTAAAATTTTACATTAAAATTATGTAATTATGTATCACAACTCTACCGTCAAATTTAAAAAAAAAAATTTTGGTTAAATATGGTGGATCCAAGATGGCAGAAAGAAACTCTAAAAAACACAATAAATAGTAATTTATAACTATGCAGATCTGCACTTGTTTTTACCTAGTTAATCTGCCTACTTAATATTTCTAAATTTTGAAATATGAAGTTGTTTCCATACTTCAACATCACAGCTGTATGTAACGAAAAAGAAATCAAAACATTTTTCACTATCTATAGCAAAAAAAGAAAGGTAAAACTGTATAAATATATAATTAGTCAAACAAAATAAATTTCAACAAGTAAGAAATCTATATAAAATTTTAAAGTTTTACCTCGGGTCTGAAAGTAAATCTTCTGCAAGGCGTAATCTTAAACGTACGATTTTCATAGACTGAAAGGGGAACAGACGACACATAGGCGAAAGGAACTCTGGAAGCCAGCAAAGATGTGGATGTAATGTACAACGATTCCATAAGCGTGTGTTATGAGTGAATAACCAATTATGATCTTGGCCATAATCTAAATAATGATCTACGAAACAAAGATTTACATATTATTAACTCCAATAAATTTTAGTTTATGTTCCTTAAAATGAGAATAATTTATTACTTAAATAAAATAATTCTAATTTCAATACTATTAACTTTTAACTTTAATTATAGCAGTTTTATCCAAATTTTGAATCCAATAACTTTTTGACATTCTACCATAAAGTTATACAATTCTAATAATTTACATTATAAATCGTTATAAAATTAAATAAGACAATAAAAATTATTTTAGAAATATAAAAAAATGGACTGAAGGTCTTTAAATATATGATTGAAAATATTTATACTTATAAAAACTTTCTTCATAATAATTTGAATAGAAAAATATTGTTGATTTATAACAGTTTGAAAAGTAATATTAAAAAAATAAAACTTAATTCAATAGAATCATCAAAAATTACTGGTGCAAATGTCATGAGTAAAACTGTCATTCCCTTTTTAATTTAATTTTATGGTTATAAATTCTATTTATTTGAAGTTGATAATTATAATTTTCTTAAGTAGGACAATATAAATCAGTGTTGTACCCAATAAAGATTGGCAACATATTGATAAAGCAACAGTTTCATACATAATATAAATAATAACAAATATAAACAGAATAAAAGTTAATAAAAAAATCCTGTTAACATACAAAAATAAAAACTCTAAATCAGATTCATGAAAAACTAGCCACAAATTTAACTTTGACATAATGTGGCCGTAAACAAAACAAATCATTGCTCCAACACACAATGTTCGTTTTACATTATTCCAACATAACACAGGTTTAAAGGTTCAATGCAATAGTAAATAAAGCAACAATGTGGTGAATAATTTTAAGTTGAGTACATGATCAATCTAGCTTACAGGTACAAGAGAAATTATTACAAGATTAACAAGTCAAAGGAATGCCAAGTTGAATGATTTACTATAAGCTACAAGTATCTTATATTAGACCCTCCTGACAGAATTTTCAATTATCCAAGTAGATAAACCTTTCCAAGCACTAAATAGATAATCCAAGCCCTTGCTCTGCCCTTTATTCATGCTGTACAAACCCCTGTAGCTGTCTAACTTTCTGTTTCCAAACAGTTAACTAATCTACAACCTGATTACCCAGATAATAATAAAACTCACTATTACTAATACCTCTAAAAATAAAAATTTCATAAAAAAATAGTTTTTATACTACGTTACACATTCGGTGAAAAAAGGGCCAAAACTAATAAAATATTGGTTTTGTTTAGAAATACATTATTTTTAATAAATATAAGCTTATTGCTATACACAGGGCTTTCAGCAAATCTAATTTATGTACATATATAACTAAACACACATTAAATATAGATCAATAAAAACAAAGTATGACTGAAACAGATTACATGAATTCGCACATTTCGATCTGCATGAATTGGCTGCGTGTACAGCTGAATCTTGCAGTAGTTTTGCACTTATTATTATTACAGGGTACTTCAAATTATTTGTTATGCTACTGATAGGTGCTAACTTAAGGTATTAAAAGTCATGCAATTCTATCACTTTATTACAATAAATGCCATGACTTTTAATCTGATTGAGTAAATTGGTGAACTTGGTTCTAGTTATTCTATTACATTCCTGGAAAAAAAAAAATTGTTTGTATTTTTAATACCAAAACTTGGTTAACTTATCTACCAAAAAAATTAAGTAAGTAGAAAGCTGACAGAAAAATATACTGGTAACCAAATCAAAACAACATTTATAACATAATCTACAATGAAAATGCAGAAAACAGCCTCAACTGTTTTTTTAAACAATGCTAACAATTATTTATTTTTTTTGAAACACTATTACAAATCATATTTTCTCCCGATATACATTTTTGAGAAAAAGAAAAGTCATAACCTTTGTCATGAATGCCATTTCTATAAAATAAGATACTAGTGCATTTTGCATCAACAACATTAAAGTAAACAATGTTTTCTTGCAGCTTCATTGTGTGATCTTCAAAATTTTAAAAATTGTTATCTGAATGAACTACCTCACACTAACTTCTACGGCTCCAGATTATATCATATAACGTTTTTATGAAATACTTTCAGTTGTTCAAAATTTATGGCAAACGAACCTACATCTACAGCAAATTTTGAGATTAGCAGTTGTCATTCAGACAACACTTGATTTGCTTAATAAGCTCGAGTTATTTTTTTAAATTTTGGAATACAATTTGGATACGGTCACACAATTTCCTTTCATCCATTTTAAATGAAACAAAGAATTACTTTTTGTTCTTATTTTATGCTTGAATTTTATTATTCATTAGTACTGTAAACTAAAGCTTCTAATATGGATTTGAATTCCTTGAGACAAGAAAAAGGTAAAATATTAAAAGAAATTCACCATGCATCTTAAATTGAATACATTAAAAACATAAATAAACTAAACTTGGATGGATGTAAAACATGTATGCTTACTTTGAAACCAAAGTAGAGAAATAAATAAACAGCAACACTAAAGAGGAACTGAAAAAAAAATACTTCAGCAGAAAAGGAACTGTATAAAGAGACTGCTGAATGTCTCCCAGTTTTCTAATTTTTACTTTGCCCTTATGCACATAAACAAAAAATATGTCTAACTAAAAATAAATAACTATTTTATTTTTCTTTTATGCTAAACTAAGTAATTACATTATATAGGCATACATACCTAAATTAGAATAAGTACATTTAAGTAAATCACGAAGTGCTTGTAAAGCTTTTTCAGCCAATGGTGGACCCCTTACTTGAACAATATCATAATCAAGTAAAGGTTCATAATGGTAAAAATTCGCTGGATGTGCATTCAACACATCACCTAAAAACGTTGATCCAGACCGCCACGTTGTTATAATAATACTCCTCAATGGAGTGCCACCCAGTTCTGGTACTAAATCTGATAGCGACCTAAGAAAACAAACACAATATAAGGAAAAACAAATTGCTTTTCATTGTTAAGTGAATTTTAACAGTTTATATTTGATTTGAAGAATCCATAGCCATCTCTTAGGTTAAGACAACACTTATTATTTTAGTAAAAATAATAAATACTATCATACTGATCTTAAAAACATATTTGATCTAACTCCATAGGCCCAATTATGTTGTTAATAAGACTGAAAACCTAACTTTTAATCAAATCCAAAAAAAAATTTGTTATTACTAGCTATTCCAACAATAACTGAGAGGAAGCCAATATATATATATACTGAGGATGACCAAGAGTCCAGTATACAAATCCTTCAAGTAGAGGTATCCTCCAACGGGTCCAATATAAAAAGACAACTCAAATGAATACCACATGGAGAACAGCTGCCAACAGTCTATAGACTGAAAGATTGAGAACCAAAGTGGTATTTTCAGTTGTTTATTGTGTGTGTGTGTGTGTGTGTGTGTGTGTGTACATGTTTGTCACATTACACCTTATTATTTTTATGTAACTCTTTTGTTTACTTTTAGCCGATATAATTTCATAACATTTGTTTTGCAATGAGCACCATTGTGTTACATATGGCAGAAATTATACAACGGTAGAAATATCTGCTGTTTAAAGGCAGATATTTCTGCCACATAACTAATGACAGATATTTTTAATTTTGATGCATTTTGTAATCACTAGCTTATATTCTAAAAATATTCTTAATGGAAAGTTAGGGAAAAAAGTTTACTTTTAGTTTTGATTTGGTGGATTTATTTATAGATATATCTTTTTAGGAAGTCTAAACAAACAAACAGGTAGGCTTAAACAGAAAACTAAATTCTGAAACAAAAAGCTAAGGACTGCATTTAATCTGATTTTAAGTTACATATAAAGATTTATTTATTTTTTAAAAATAAAGTCAATAAAAAGTTAAAGGTAATTCAAACCAATAAAAAAAGGTGTATTGCTTGATAATTTTGTTCACACTTTAATACACCACAGTCAATGTTTATTATCAAAAAAACACAAGATATAAATGTTGAAAACCAGCTTTGGACATTGGGTGACCCGAGCAAGGTCAAAGTTCACAACATACTATCAGTACTCTAGTATTAAGCTATTAGTTTTGTGAACTGTCAAAACATAATAAAATGCTAATAAATTCTGTGGAGGTAGGTTAGGGATAAATTACTAAGGTATGGCATTAATTAACACCATCTTGTAGAAATACTTGGCCGAAATGTTTAAACAGCAATTTAATCACTATGGAGAAATATTACATCACATGTTCTGTGCTATTAGTCACATGTACAATAGAAGTCATCTTATGAAGTGCGCAATCAGTTATTTTCTATGGCTGACTCTGGGCTCAACTCTAATAACTATTAAGGCTAGTTTATGGCTTATGGTTTGTTTATGGAACTATAACTTCTTTCTGCAGGACAGATTACCATTGGGGCAAATCAAATCAGAACAGGTCACCATTCACAAAACTGATTACTAATTAACTAGAGTACTGATAATGCAGGGCAAAATTTCACCTTGCAAGGGTCATCCACTCTCCAAACCTGCTTTCCAACATTTAGATATTGTGTATTCCTGATCTGAAACATATCTACTATGGTACATTAAAATATAAAAAAGATTTAATATTATCAAGTAATTGCTCAGAATTACCCTAAAAAAAAATAAAGGTAAAATTAATATTATTGATAATGATTTCTACACTAATTTATTTTTTATAGATAATTTATAACAATTATGATAAGTTATATACAGCAAAAAAAAAAAAAACACATTAAAGCATTCATTTTTATAACAATAAAATAATAATAATAAATTACATTAATTTATATTTTTATAGATAATTTGTAATAATTAAGTTAAGTTAGAAACGGCAAAAAAAAAACTTAAATCATTTTAAAACAACAGAATAACTGAAAAAAATCTAAAAACTAGAAAAATGGTGAAACCCTTCAGCTGAAAAATTCTTTGCAAATTTATAGTAATGCATTTGGGCGTATATTAACTTTAATGAACACGTACTACATTTCGCTGGTTGAAAATCAAAATTTTTTTAATACCAGTGTATACATTTGCAATTATTTAACCACTTCAAGAGGATTACAATCATATAAAAACACAATTTTAAAAAACTACGAAATAAAAATATTATAAACATTTTAATTATAGGTTTAAATGAAAATCTCTCTATAAAGGTTTCATACAGAAATTTAAAATTAAGTTCAGAAAAATCTTTTAATCACTTTGATTACAAGTGATATCTAAATTTGAAAAATGTATATAAAAATTAAAAATATGAATTTACAGGGATTTAAATTTCCATACCTTTTTAATGTAATCCTCTATTATATGAAGAGATCTATTGCTCATTGTGATAGTCTGCATTGAAATTTATTTTCTTAGATCCTGGTTTGTCTACCAAATTCAATAGCTTAAGACATTTATATTATATATAAAACTCACTTCACTTTAACATAATCATAGTCAAAATAATTTTTTTTAAATGATAATTTTGGAGAAGCGTCAAGAACTTTAGCAAGGGATGTACGCTGGTGGATGTGACATTTGAGGTTAGTATACTTTTTTTTTGGAGGTATGTAAAAAAACACGACTACAAGAAAAACAGCTGCTAGAATAAAACGCCAGTATTTATAGTGTTGCCAATAGAAAAGCAAAAACGTAGTGTAACAAAAATAAAAAATCCTAATAACTTTTTCTAAAAGGCCTGAATAAAATCTATTTCCAAAATACTCAGGCAATTTCACAATATTTTTTTAAATTATTTTTTTTCATTATTATAGAAATTTAATTATCAATTTAAAAAGCAGATATAATGAGTATCGTGGCGCAAAAAATTTAAAAAGTTGGTTTTACTTTCAGATTTTACGCGTCATCTACCTTATTATAATAATATATAACTAATCTGAGGAGAGAAAATTTTCATGAAAACGATAATAAATAAATTTAGCGAATCAATCGTGTTTTGCCGGCCTCCATGGCACGAGTGATGTCTCTGCCTTTCATTCGGAAGTCCCGGAATCCCGGTCAGGCATGGCATTTTTCACAGTCGCTACAAATCATTTACATCATCCTCTGAAGCAGTACGTAACAGTGGTCTCGTACCTCGTTTAACCTCCTTGTTTAAGTTGGTTAAACAAGAAAAAAAAATCATTCGTGTTCAACTCTTAGCTATTCCATAGGCGTTACCATTGTAATTTTTCTGGCAGGTTTTACGGGTGGTTTCCCATTGCCCTCTCAATGTGGTTAATTGAAATACAACCACTAAAGAACACCGGCATCCACAATCTAGTATTCAAGTGCAGATAAAAGAAAAGAAACAGCCTTTACAAGGACTCGAACCTTAGAAATGTCGACTTGAAAGTCAAGATTTCAACAGAAGTTATACCATCTTGACATAACACAAGCAAAAGACCCAAACCTAGATTATTAAAAAAGAGCTAGAGAAACAATTGCAGCATAACTGTTGTCTGTTCAAAAAAAAGGACTGACAAGAACAAAACAGAAAATTTTAATTAAATGCAAAACAAATAATGTCACCAATTAATTATGAAGTTAATTATTATTAACTAAGCAAATCTAGACAAAATAGTTTGAATAGCACAATAATGTGGCGTAACCTACTAAAAATAAATTAAACAAACTGATGTTTAACAGAGAATATAGTAGACAATTAAAATAAAAATAATTGTAAAAAACTCCCAGAATGTTAACACTAATAAAATTTGCATCTTTTGACTTTTTCTTACAGTAACAGATAAAAATTAATCATTAAAAATTAATAAAAATAAAATATCACTTACTTGGCAGAAACATTGTACAACCCATTGGGATATTTATAATTTTTCATTTCACGTAAAATACTGGCTCTTTGTTCTTCAATAGCTTGTTCAATATCAGATGTTAGGTTGCCTGTTCCTTCAGTCTCAGTGCTAGACCAACTCTACGTGAAATAAAATTACAAAAATATATTATTAGATTGTTAATTTTTTTAATCACATTCTAAGGGAAGTGTAGAAGCAAAAAATTACTATATAAAACAGAAATTAATGAACTACATCATTTAAAATGAAACAAATTTATTCTACATATATGATTTTGTACAATTATTTTATGTTATAAACAAAAATAAATTATTTTATTAATTCTTATAATTCAATATTGTTCAGACATACAGCACTTTGTGATGAATCTTTAGCATTTCACTATGCTTACTGAGGGTAGACAGTATTGTTTGCAATGATCAAAATCATATCACTTTTGGAAATAGAGGAACATCATTTTTATTAACTTACTATACTTTGTGTCATAAAATGGTGCAGCAGATATAAATATGAATTCAGCATGTATAAGTGAGTCATTCCATGCCAAGTGGTCCAGTTTTTAAAATCATTCCCAGTTGACCATCTCCAAATACCATCAAATTTTTGGTGGAGGTTCCCCATAGTCTGAAATGCCATTTTACCAAATTGCAGCTCATCTGCTATGGCTGATTTTTTGTGACCTCTTGAAAAAGGGGTACTTGCTTATAGTTTGTAGGACACATGTAAAAACTGTTATATTTGAATAACAATTTTGATGGCAATAATATACAGATTCAAATTTTGGTACTATTGGTTAACTTTTTATGCTATATCTGAATATGTAATTCAAATTTCTTTTAGAATTTTGTTTTGAGATATAGCAGCTGAAATTCAGCCAAAAGGAAGTCAAAGTTTAAGCTTATATATTTCCTTATCTAATACTTTAATCAGAATAAGACTTTGTAATTTTAAAAATGGAATAAAATTGTGTGTAGGAACCTGAAGTTTAAAAGCAATTGGAACCTTATGTCAGGAGAAATCCATCATGAAATTTGGTCAAACATTTTTTATCATGATTTTTGGCCCACTTTTGGCTTATATCTCAGGTGTACCTTCTCAGATTTTGTTAGTTTTTTAATAGGTGGAAAGGGCAGCTTTTAAACAACATAATCCATGCATTTTGTTTTTTGACCCATTTATTATAGTAGGTAAGGAAGCTTTTCAAAGATAATTAATCTTTTGCATGTGACAGATTTTTAATTTGTAGACATTTCTAATTAATTAAAACAGCTGAAGGTGGAAAAACATTCAATGCTTCAGAATATTATTAGATTTTTTAAAGAATGTTTTGAAATTTACAATATCTTGAAAAAAATTTGCAGCGTTCCAGAGAATTTTGGACTATTGTAGAACTTTCTAGGCTGAATCCATTTTATAAAATGTTCTAGAAATTTCTAGAATGTTGTGGAAAAAATCATTCCACAGAACATTATAGAAAGTTCAAAAATATTTTGGAAAACTCCATTCTCCAAAATATTTTAGAAATTTCTCAAAATTCCAATTTCTTCTAGAACATTCTAGAATGTTTTTATTTTGTTTTATTTTAAAGAAAGGGTATATAAACATAACCTTTTGTTAATTAGCATAGTTGTTAGCGAATAATTTCTATAATCAGTTGTGAATTTATTGTTATCTCCAACTGTTTTTTGAACTTTTTAAAATTTTAAACATTTTGGAAAAGTAAATGGGATTTAATATCTGGGTTTTCATACATTAGATTTAGATATTGGAACCATAAGTACTGCATGTGAGTAACTTAATGTATCAGTAACTTCTCCAAATCAGAAGATTATGTCGTCATGATTTATTGTTCAAAATTCTAAACAAAATTCTAAATTTAATGTAAATCTCTTATTAATTCTTTTCATTGATTGTAGGATAGCTGCGCATTCAATAATACAGATATAGTGCAAACATTATCACTGGAAAAGAGCACAGAAGCCTTTTCATTTAGTAAAAAGTTATGCTCACAATGTAGGCAAGAATTGGCTCGGAGAGATTGAGCCAGTGGATGATCAACCAGAATCATAATCTAGTGATGTGAAAATACCAGAGACTTCTGGAAGAATGGATGCCTCACTATCATCACTCAGAATCTCTCCTTTAAATATATCAGCAAATGGGATTCAAAAGGCTACCTGAAGCAGAACATAAGATGCTATTGCTACTACAGCAGCAGCTGCTGGTGGTTTGAGTGTTACTGATGTAATGCAAACATTAAAGAGTAAGCAGTGTCAAGGTTGTAAAGATCTGGATATCCTGACTGAAGATGTCAAAGCCAAACTTTTGATCTCAGCTCACCTACAAGTTCAGATTTTGACAATAGCACCAACAGCTGGAGTATTGAGAAAATAACTGATGAATTCCAGGTTTCAATGAGAATGGAGAAGCAGACCAGGAAGCTCAAATCTGAAGTTGGTATTTTGGCAACACCAGAAAAAAGAGGAAGAAAATTGAAGGATGAGATTAGACAACCAGAACCAGAAATTCATGTCCTCAAATTTTTTTAAGATGATGAATTTTCTTGAATCTGCCCAGGAAAGAAAGATTTTGTTTCAGTTAGAATCAATGGTGAAAATGTTCACATACAAAAACATCTATTTCTGTGCAATTTAAAAGAGATGTTCATAGTTTTCTGCACACATGGGCATGAAATTAGCTTCTCAAAATTTTGTTAACTTAGGCCAAAGTGGTTCATTTCAGTTGGTGCTGCTGGCACACATTCACTTGGTGTTTGTACATTCATCAAAATTTTAAGCTCATGATAGCTGGAATATCCATCAAGGATTACAATAAGGTATTGGTTGAGAAAACTGCCTGCAGCTTAGAATCTAAGGATTGCATGCTACAACATTACAAACAGTGTCCTGGAAAAACTGGATTGGAGTCCTATCTATTAGATGAGCTTAAAGATTATGACTTGGAGGAACTAATAGAATATAAGCTGTGAATTCATAGAGACAGAGACAAATTGGAGACATAACAGGCGACTATGGAAAAGTTTATTGAAGAACTTTCCTTAAAGGTTTTTTGCCTGACTAGCCACCATTTTCTTTCAAAACATCAAAGTTCATATTTAACACAAATGAAGGAAAATTTAATTGCTAATTTAAAATTACACTACTTCAGTGATGGTTCAGTTGATAATACAAGAATTTTATCAACTTGAGCCACCATGAAGAAGACTTTGGGATAACAGCTGAATGGAACTTCTTTGGTACAAGCCATGGAAAATCACCTTGTGATGGAATTGGAGGTACTACAAAACAATTAGCAGCATGTGACAGTCTTTAGTGACCTATAGAAAACCAGATATTGACACCAAGAGAGACTTATTTGGTTTTGTAAAGAAAATATACCAGGAATAAGGTTCTATTTTATTCCAAGAGAAGAAGTTTAGAGAATCCAACCTGGACAGGAAAGCCAGTTTAGCAATGGTCATATAACTGCTGGAACAAGAGAGAACCACTAGTTTAAGCTAGTTAGAAAAGCTAAAATCGAAGTCAGCAGAGTCTAAAATGATACTTCAATATTTGAAGCTGATGTTTATGAAACTGATAAACCTACTCAAGGAATAACACTTACCAGCTTGCAACCAGGCCAATATGTGGCTTGCATGCATGACAATACTTGGTGAATTGGAAATATATGTGATATATCTTTTGGTGAATATGATGCCCTCATTAGTTTTATGCACCCTCATGGTGCAGCTAGAAGGGTCCTCAGTTTTCTCACCCTCATTGGCCCCCTAGAAAGGACACTTGTTGGATTCCAGAACAGCACATTTTTGCTGCTCTCCATCAATGACATCATCAGGATGACAATATATATATCCAGAATACATCCCATCTATAATTAAGAAATAATTTAAGCTGAAGTGGAATTAAAAATATTGTGCCAAAAACTTTCTGACTACTTTAGATATTTTTATTTTATTTTGAGACTACTATTATAATATTGTAATACTTTATTACAATCTGTTATTACTACTACTACATTTCATTTTGATTATGATTTTAGGATTTTTGTGCATGTAAAATAAATATTTTTAAAAATTGTGCTTGCCATAACAGATATAATTAGTTGAAGCTGTCTCCTCTGCATTCAGTAGGAGGTAAGCTACAGCTACAGTTAAAAACTTTGTACTAACAGGCAACAAAACGGATGATATTACTTAATAAAAAATTACTTTCTACTAGAAGTATTCATTTAATCATCCATAAATATTATGGTAAACTTGCTTCCTGTTTGAAAGATTCATTATCTTTCAACTGTTTTTTCTGCCATTTATAAATTACAGGTCAGAAAACAAACTGCATGGATTTATAGTTTAAAAGTTGCTCTTTTTAACTGTTATAAAACTAACAAAATCTAAGAAGGTATATTTGAGATATAAGCTCTCAAAGGTAGGTCAAAAATCAAGCTAAAAATCTTTGACCAAATTTGATGATGAATATCTCCTGACATAAGCCTCCAGTTGTGCCACAACTGTACACAATTATGCCCTTTTTCAGGTTGCAAAGTCTTGTTCTGATTAAAGTACTAGATAAGGAATTATATAAGCTCAAACTCTGATTTAAAAACTGTCACAACTACTTTTTAGTTGAATTTCAGCTGCAATGCTGAAAACCAGATGCTAAAGAAACTTGTGAATAACATAATTAAATTCAGCATAAAATTTTAACTGAAAGTATTAAAATTCAAACTTATAGCTTTATTGTTGCCTTCAAAATTATAAGTGAAAGTTAGAATTTTTTGCATATATGTGTGAACTATCAGTAAGTACCCTTTATTCAAGATGTCACAGAAAATCAGCAGTAGCAGATATAGAGCTACAATTTGATAAAATGGCATTTAAGACCAATGTCCACGCAAAATTTGATGAAGTTTGGAGATAGTCGACCGGGGACCCCTAGTCCATTTGACATGGAATGACCCAATTAATATATCAGTAGTTTAGGCTGTATCATTCTGTTACTCTCATGTGCAAGTACAATTATTGTTTTATGTGATATACTGTAAACTATCACTTGTCTGATGCCATGGCATGCCAATGATAAACAATTAAAAATTTTGTTGTCTTTGATAATGATGTTTAAAAGTGATAACTTCATTTTTAATGCTTCACGCCATTATTTAGTTCAGTGAAAGAAAGTATTTCAGTCTATGTTACTGTGTTACTCCATATGGTATGATAGTTTTATAGTTTTATAGTTCATTTTTATAATAGTTTTATTCAGTGTTATTTTCATTAATTTTAATTTATCCCCTGTATTTTTGTGCTAATAAGGTTTTAACAATAAAGTGATTCTGTCATGAAAAAATAAACTAGGAAATCCTTAAGTAACTCTGGAAAAAAAAATCAGCAACATATAAATAAACTTAAAACAAGATAACCCTGAAATTGCAGTCAGAGGCATTGCTCAGAAAGCAAGTAGTGCAACAGGCGTTAGCAAACGTACAGTTTTTAATATAATAAAGAAACACAAAATTGATGGTAAACATGTTAGCCTTAAAAAGACTTGAAAGTGTGTGAAAAAGAGAGAGTGTGAAAAAGCTTCCTAATTTGAACAAAATATTAAATGCCATGAATACTGATTCTGAACTGCTAAATTTTTCTAGAAGTATATTACATCATGTTTTAAAATCAATGAATTTTAGTTTCATGTACAAAAAAAATAATTCTTTATTGATTAAATGCAAAGATATTATTTCATGGCGTAGGGAATATTTAGGAAAAACAAGAAGCAATTTCATGAAGAGGGTAAGACAATTTATTATCTAGATGAAAATTGGGTTAATGTATAGGAAAAGGTATGAGTGTATAAAGAAATAGAGTGCAAAATATGCTTTTATTTAAGGTTTGTCAACTGACGTGAAAACCCAAACTGGAAAAGGTAAATGATTAATAGTAACATATGTAGGAAGTGATAGTGAGTTTTGAACTGTGGTTTATAGATTTATGAATCCAGATCTTTCCCAAAGTTTCATGATGAAATGAATGGTGACAGTTTTATGCAGTGGTTTAAAAAAATTGTGGAAATTGTTGCTGAAGGATCTGTCATAGTAATGGATAATGCACCACCATACCATTGCTTGAAAACTGAAAATTCCAAACCAACTCATTTTATAGTAAAAATCAGTTAAACAAAAATATATTCATTATAAAGTAGATGAAATAGCATAATTAAAAGATTCTGTTGTGTTAATTCTTCCTCCATACCATTGCAATTTTAACCCGATAGAATTGCCATGTACACAAGTGAAAGGCTGCATTGGGAGTAATAACGCAGTATTTAAATTAAGTGATGTAAAAAGTCTACTGATAGAATCTGTTTATAGAGTAGATGCAAATGCTTGGAAAAAATGTATTCAATGTGTAATTAAAGGGGAGAAAGCACTGGAAGCAGACAGTTTGTTGAAAATATAATTGAAGATATTATGATAAATTTGGGAAACGATGACAATAGTTCAACAGATACTAGGTTATCATATGAGGAAATACAATGAAATAACAAATATTTTTTTTTTTGTTTTATTTGATGAAATTTTAATGTAGCAGTAAGGTATTTACTTAAAATTTCTATTTTTGAGATAAATCTATTGTTATCACAATTTTCTAATTTTTATATTGCAAGTTATTTTACTCCATTTTTATGTTAAAAGTAAAGAGAAGTGTTTTTTCTCAGGTGGACTAAGCTAAATTAAATTAAATTAGAATCATCATGCTGTTATGTTTGGGTTTGCTGGATGACAAATTATTACTGATTACAGGTATTTATTTATTCCAATCTCATTACTTAATTGTCATGGGAAGTTATCACTAATCAGCCTAGTGACCCTAAAAACTATGGATTTGATACTAATATTGGTCGTTTTTGATTATTTTTATGGAAGGGGTGACATACTGAGGTGGTAGGAGTATCTTACCCCACAGTATTTTTTCCAGATGGTAAGTCATATGTGAACAGAGTTTGGGTTGAAATTGCTTCAGGCATTCCAGAGTTATGATGGAACACACACACACACACACACACACACACACACACACACACACAAAATTATACAAAAAATGGTACACAAAATGATCAGATTTATGAGATGAGATCGAAAAAATAATTTACAACTATACTAATGTGTAATTAATATTTTTTTTTCATAATTTTATTCAGTAATTGTTAGTAATGAATATAATAATGATAATAAAAACCATTAAAAGTAGCATTTTTCAAAACACTTATTTAAAACTTTCAATTAGTAGTAACTCATAACTTAAAAACAACTCATAAATTGTAGCAGAAAAACACATCTTTACATTTACTTAGGCCAGGTGTGGCCAACAGTTTAGCCTCCGAGCTGAATTGGAAAGAAAACGTTTTTCACGGGTCGAACAAAATATTAAAATTAAAAAATGATAAATACAAAAATGATGGTTATGAATAAATGTAAGTAATTTAGTAGAACAAATTAACAAAAAAAAAGTAATGACATGTTAAATTTTTTAAATTTCCATATTTTCCATTATTCAATTGCTTATAAAAAAAGCTAATATTGAAAAAATTTTCTTGGGCCGTATGTCGGCCATGCCTGGCTTAGGTCTTATTTACAGCTGATGAAAAAATATGTATGATAAGGAAATTAAAAAATTGATAAAAAAAACTAACTTAAATTAGATTATTATTCATTCATTACAATAAAAATAAATAAATAAATCAACTGATAAAAATGATTGTTAATTTATATAAATTTATGTTGCTAAGGAAACGTTTAAAAATTGTGCATGAAAAAAGGTGTAGCTTGTAAAAAACACAAATGAGAAGTGTGTGGTGAAAGCAACTTAAAACTAGTTTTAACACAAGTAAATTTGGTAATTATAAGAAAATGCTAAAATTTACCTTATTATTAAACTGGTTCAGTAAGAATTCTAAACACAGAATTTTTAATTTCATATATCTAATATATAAATACGGAATAAAACACAAATATGATTATTTGGATTTATTTTGTGACAAATAAATAAAATATAATTAAGATGGAATATGGAAAAAAGTATTAGATTATGTAACATGTTGTAGGGTAAATTTAAAGAATTCAATCCAGAATGTAATACTACAGTAAATGTCTGAAACATAACAAAAATTACAAAAAGTAATAAAATTATGAAATGATTCATTGCAGTCAAAACATATTCGTAAGTATCTTTATTCATATTTATAATCATCAAAAAGGTTATGTGATCACTGTAAAATGCTCACATATTTCTAATACAGACAATCGACACAGATCCAGTCCTGAACAATTATGTATACTGTTCATAAACCACTCTCTCTGTAACCTATATTAGTTTTGGGAACATGTACACATATATCTAAATCTTGAGAACAGCCCGAATCCAAATCATTAATCTAACTACTGTACTCACTGAACTTGAATTGTACTTTTTAAGAGGTACAGTTTAAGAGGTAGTAAATAATTCTCAAAATTTTTGAAAAGACTGAATTTTCTTTTGATATTTCATTCATCAATAGAAAATGTTCATTTAATAGAAAATTTAATAGTAACATTTTTCCAAGACAGATGGTCACTCATGTTAGTAAAAAACAAAATAAAAACTAACAACACAGTTGTAGGACTTTCCTGCCATTCAACTAAAGTCGCATTCCAGGAAAGTTCTGCAACTGTGGGTTGTTTCTGGTGCATGGGTTTTATTTTATTTTCGTTTATTTAATTCAATGATTCTACTAAAGTGCATGTGCATACCGTATTTAATTCATGTGGATACAGTGGCAATGGTTGGCACTAACTAAACTAATGTAATTTCAAAACTTACATACAACAGATTATGTTCGTACAGTCAGCAGACTGGTGTAACCATGAGGGTTAACGCACCTGGTATCGAATCAACCAAGTGATTGAGTCTGAGACCTAGCCAGACTGAGTTACTTTTTACACTTTAAATATTATTCATTTAATTCTTCTGCTCACCTGTGACATCACAACGTAGCAGTACTTAAGAGCATTTTTTGGTGTGGGGGCAATTTTGCAAGATTTTTTTGCAAATATTGTTATTTTTTAATTAACAAATATACCTAAGAAAAATTTAACCGCAGGCTAAAGCGGTATGTTGTCGGGTATTCTTAGATGCTAAGAAGAGGTCGTGGACGAAATACATGTACACTATCTCACACACTACTCCCACATCTACTGTGTGGAAAAAGACCTGTGCAATTTGCAAATCAGTGAAACAATCTGTTTTTGGGCTTATTCATGAAGGAAAAATCCTTTCACCATCTTGTGCAGTGGCAATTCCCTAAGCAGATTATTTCCGCTCTGTGTCTCTCACTTCATCATAGTAATGAATTTTAGAGGTACAAGATACAGACAGAAGTATTATTGTTAAACATTAGTGATTCGATCGGTGAATTAAACGCTACAATTTCTTTCAACGAGTTGTCATATGCACTAAAAAACTCACGAGACAGCTCTCCTGGAACTGACAAAATTCGTTTCAGTATGCTCTCACACCTTTCCAATTCGGTGCTACAACACCTATTGTGTATTTATAACAGTTTATTCTTCTCACAAGTCTTCCCACCGGTCTGGTCAGAAGCTATTATTGTACCAGTACTTAAACCTGGTAGAGACAAAGCAAGCTCCTTAAGCTACCACCCTCTCTCCTTGACAAGCATTTTATGCAAAGTGATGGAGAAAATGGTGAATCACAGGCTTACAAGGTAGAGAGACATGGCCTTTTATCTCCAGAAATGTGGTTTCCGCCAAGGACGATCTTCTATTCTATTGACCATTTAGTGTCAATGGAAACAGCTATTTAAAATTCTTTATTACTCCATCAGCCCCTCATCGCTATCTTCTTTGATATCAGGCCGTACGATACGGCCTGGCAAAGTGGTATTCTAAACACTCTTAAAGAATGGGAAGTCAAGGGCAATATGCTTGCTTTTGTCAGGGGTTTCTTAAATGACCAAACTTTTCGTGTTTGTCTTGGAGAATTTTTATCGGTCGGGTAGCATCACGGTGAAGAATGGAATGCCTCAAGGAAGTTTATTAAACACTAACTTATTTGCTATAGCCATCAACAATATTACTAAATGTGTGCAACCACCTATTTCACGTCCTTTATTTATTGATTATTTTGCTATACATATTACGTCCTGTTCAATAGCCACAGCAGAGAGACTACTACAGGACACTACATCTCACCTTGAAGCTGGGTCCGAGGTTATTGGCTTCACTTTTTCACCTGAGAAAACAAAATGTGTAGCCTTTTCTTACATGCGAGTCCCTTTTATTCCGCAAGTCTTTCTCAACAGAGAGCAAATTGTTATCTCTCCTAATAAGTTTCAAGGTTTATTTTTTTATGGCTGTCTTACGTGGATCACACATCAAACAATTAAAATCGAAATGTTCAAAACTTCTAGATATGCTGCGTGTCCTGAGCAACACCAATTGGGGGGAGCCGATCAGTCAAGTATGTTACATTTTTATTATTCCTTAGTTCGTTCCCGTTTAGATTATGGTTGTTATCTACTCTTCAACGTGTCATCGCGTGCTTAAAATGCTGGATGCTGTACATCATGCTTTCCTCCGTCTTGCCACAGGTGCCTTTAGATGAAGCCCTGTTATAAGCGTTCTTGTTGATTGCAGTGAGCGATCACTTTGGGATAGACGGGAATAAGCTTTTAACATCTTACATTGCCTGTCTTAAAGCACATCCGAATTTTAATGCAGTCCTTGCGAATCCTCATTTACGTATGTGTGAGGAGCATCCACGTTATACAGCACCCATGTGGGTAATCGTATCCAGAGTTTACTACTCCTTTTAAATATTAACACAATTTCTACTTTTCCGATTTATTCATGTTCATATCCTCCGTGGAAGATCAACCCTACAGAATTTAATTTTGACCTAACCATGCACAATAAAGAAATCAACACAGCTCCTCTTGTCTTTTAGCAAATGTTTTACCATTTCTTTCTAAAAAAAAATCCAGATGCACTAGTCTACACACAGATGAATCGAAACAGAATAATACTGTAGGATGTGAATTCATAGTTAAAGATAGAACCAATATGTTTGGTTTACCTGATATTACAAGTGTCTTTACTGTTGAAATATACGCTATCAATAAGGCTTAGAATATCATTAACCGTTGCAACACAGAAGTGAGTTTCTGCTGGATTGCTAGCCATGTGGGAATTCCAGGTAATGAACGTGCATTTAAACATGCACGTTTTAACATGCGAAGTGGTCTTCTGTCAATTGTGGTTAGGACAGTCACACAAGGGTATCTCATGTCAGCATAAAACGCACCACCATGCGTACAATGCAACTACTGCTTGACTGTGTGCCATATTCTTGCGTGGCCTGCGTATGTTATGAGTTGAAAATTTAAGTTGCTCAGAAACATTTGTCGAATCCTGGGCAATAATTAGGAATTTTTAGAGTGGGTGTTGCTATTTTTATGAAGTATAATATACTCATCACAAAATTTAATATTGTGGTGTATATATATTGTTCTAGTGTTATTATTTAAAAAAATATTTTATGTTGTTGTTCTTTTTTTACACCCTCTTGGACTTTGTTAAATTATATTTATGTTTAGTTCAACTTTATATTTTTTTATTTACTCTTACTTTAATTTATGTTTACGGCTGTGATATTAATTTTAAATGTGTTTTAAGAGAATTTTTAGCTGGGATATTAGTTGTAACTTTAATTTTTTAGTTTTTAGACTAGCACTAGTTTTTATTTTATTGTAAAAATATTTTATTCCGGAAGATAATAACATGAGTTTTTTTACCCTCAAAAAAAAAAAAAAAAATTAGCTTATAATAGTATATACAATTAAGAAGACTGAGAATCACCTTTAGATTTCAAAACATGCTGAAGTTTTGAACAAATTATCATCATACCAAACAGGAGAAGATAGGCTGATATCTTGTGTTTTGAAAATGCTTGCTACGATAGTTTATGGTGGAATAAAGCATATGGTTGAAAGTGTACTAGCAATTTGCTACAGACAGGTGAAACCAAAATTTTGGATAGAAAGATGATTTTAAAGGAGGGGTTAAGAAAAATGAAGTAAGTTATAAAACATTTTGTTCTTTTGGCTAAAATAATAAAACAGAAAAAATACAGAATTTTTTAATGCTAGAAATTAAATTCAGCTTTTAAGGTAATGAAATACATAAGAGGAAGATAAAAACATTAAGTATTATTGTGTGATACGGGAATATAATATATCAAAAGTTTCAGAATTTTTGAATTTTGTTGTTTACAATTACAAAGGATGTTAGATGTAAGCAGATATAAAGCAGAAAAGCACAAGCCAAGAGAGTTTTCATGTAGAAAAGAAATTTGCTAGTATCAAGGGTTGCTGATCTTAAAAATTAAAAAGAAATTCTTAATAATATTTGTTTTTGTTTATTTTCTTAGTGCATTTTTGTAGTCTTTTTATGGTAGTAAAGACTGGACAGTAAGAGATAAAATTATGAAACAGAAAAATTTGAAATGTGTTATGGGAAAATGTTGAATATCATGTTGTTTGAAAAAGAACAAAATTAAGAAAATATAAGACAAATGTGTAAGAGAAAGATTGAAGTAGAATTTTATAAAAACGACAAAATTTGTTGGGCCTGTAGTATTAAGGGATCCAGGATTAATTAATTCGGTGAAAGAGATGTGCCAGAGGGGGAAAACAGCAAAGGAAGAAAGAAATTGGAATAATTAAAACAAATTAATACAAACAGAAATAAATAGAGGGTACCATCAAACCAGTCAAATGACGAACCCAAAATTAATAAATATCTGAAAAAGTTCTGTCAGTTGTACCAAACCATAACAAAAAATCTCTGATAGATTTTTTAATAACATGTATTAACACATATACTAAAAGTTGAATAGTTTTTTCATAACTGTCATTTCAGTGAAAAATAAGAAAATAAGAAGTATAAATTACTTTAATGCATTAAAAGCTTAACTAACATATTCTGAAACCAATAACTTGGTTAATTTAATTCAAATTTAAATTCTTGCAACAAAATAAAAAAATACATTACTAAATTTACATATTAAAAGCATTACAATAAATTAAGCATAAATATAGTAATTACACCAAAATTTTATCTTAATGATTTAGAAACATGGCAGGATGAAGGATAACGAGGTAATTATTGAAAGTATAATTAATTGTAAATAAAGTAACAAAGGATGTAGGTCTTATAGCACGCTGTACATCAAATTTAAATGGTTAAAAACAATTAACTAATTGTAATAATAGCAACCTAAAAAATAAAAACAATCATTTTTTATACTATTTATAGACAATAATAATTTTAATAGACTACTGTATATAATAATTGTAACTATAATTTACCTACTATACGTTCAAGTGACATGGATTAAAAAAATAAATTAAATTTAAAAAATATATATAATTATATCTTTCAATTGCAATATTGCAATAAAAATAAAACCTAAAAAAAACATTTTTTCACCAAGCTATCGAAAAGTAGATCTTGATTATTAAACAATAATCATCAGTAAATATATAGGAATTAATAAAACTAAATGCAAACAAATTATTTTAAACAGTAAATGAACAAAACACATTTTAAAAAAGTTTATTAAACAATAAATAAATATTTTTGTATCTAAATTAAAAAATAAAAGTAACTATAAAATAAATAATAATACATCACTTTATAGTGCAACCTAAATTTACCACTTAAATTTTCAAACTGAGTTGGCCACCAGACTTTGTTCCATTTTACTTGTAAATGATAGGATAAAATAAAAGTTACTCTAGAAAAGTATCTACCACACAATCAAAATTCTTGGGAGAGCAAGGTATCTGTATTAATACAGATTAGTACAAACAGTCTGTAAACAATAACTGTAACTTAAAATACGTGTTACTCAGAGCAGCCCTAATAGATGAGTGATACATGGAAAGGAGCTGGAGAGTGTATGTTGGAATTGTCGACCTAGAAAAGGCATTTGACAGAGTTAGATGGAATAAATTACTGCTAATTTTGAAAATTAAGAGTTGACTGGAGAGGGGCAAATGGCCACTGTCCTTTTCAATGGATTCCGTGATATGGTCATGCACACTGGACATTACTCTTTGCAACATGTCCACACCAATGACTGAGATTTCCTGTTCAACGCTGTTTTTTAACTGCGGTAATGTTGTAGGCTTGTTGTTGAAAAATCCTCGACTTCAGGAATCCCCACAAAAAGAAGTCAGGTGCTGTTAAAAACAAGGACTGTAATGGCCAGGTGAAATCACCACTGCAAGAAATCAATTGACCTGGAAACATATTCTTTAAAACATCCATCGCTATTCACGAAGCATGGTTTGCAATACCAACTTACTGAAACCTTAAGTCACGTTATTGCACTCCTAACCGCTCTAATTTGACAAGCAAGAAATCGTTGAGCATATCAAGATGTGACAGTTACACTTGCGCCAATTTTTTCACAGAAGAAAGAACCAAGTATGCTAAATGTAGACACACCACACCACACAGTCACCTTTTCACTGTGTTATGGAACTTGGTGGATTCTTCGAGGTTGCTCTTCAGCCCAGAAATGATAATTATATTTATTCACGTGACTGGATAAATGAAAATGTGGCTCATCCGACATAATCAAATTGTACAACAAATCAGAATTTACATGCAGTACCTGCTGAGATGAGTTGAAAAACTCCAACCTTAATTGTTCATTCGGTTGTCTTTGTGCAATATTCTATGCGCGCTTCTGTCTGACAAGTTCAGCGTTCTTGCGTGGCGTCTTGCTGAATGCTGTGGACTTAGTTAATGCTTGTCTGACTTGCTCTATGTTTTCCAGAGTTCTCACAGTTCCTTTATAACAATTAAAACACTGCCAATCATTTGGAATTTGCAATAATGGTCTAAGATAACATTGTGCGAAGGTACTTTAATTAAAGGAGATATGTTGAATTCATATCTAAAGCTTTGTTGCATGGAAATAATACTTTCAATGTATGGTGTTATGGCATAAACATGTTCCACGGGCCACATACTCACTGAAACTTAACTACCACACCCAACAACAGAACAAACTGTTTCTCCCCAACTCTATTCCTTCGGCACATGATAGCGCTCTCTTTTTCATCAGAACTCATTGCTGCAGCTGGTATATCCGGAAGAAGTAAATGTTGTCTGAATGGGTAAAGAGGAATAGAGATCAGAGAAGGAAGAATAGAATGTATGTTTTGTTGATGACATGGCAGTACTGGTGGAGAGTCCAAGTAAACTAAATGAAATGCTTGATGTCTTAAATGAAGCTTGTGAAATCAAGGTATAAAGGTAAACAAAAGAAGACAAAATGTATGGTATTAGGTGGAAAGAAGGAGAGGTTTGAAATTAAGATAGGAAATGAAAATTCAGAGCAGGTAAGAAATTTCAGTACTTAGGGAACTTTATAACTGATGACCTGACTTACACAGTAGAAATTAAAACAAGAATATCAAGAAGTAAGCATGCATTTAATAAGAAGGGAAAACTACTGTGTGAAAAGTTAAAATTAGCATTAAGGAAGACATTAATTAAATGTTTTATTTGGAGTATGATGCTCTATGGAGCTGAAATATGGGCGATGAGAAAGGCAGATAGAAAACAAATTGAGGCTTTTGAGATTGAGATGTGGGTGTGGTGCAGAATGATAAATGTCAGATGGCACGACCATGTAAGAAATGATGAAGTATAAAGGAGAATCAGAGAGAACATAAAAAGGTTAAATGTGATTGAATATAAGAAAAGGAACTGGCTAGAACATTGTATGAGAAGATGTTTGTTAGAGGATGCGATAGAAGGCTTGGTGAATGGAGGAATAGGAAAAAGAAGGAAGAGATTTCAAACGATGAATGGGATTATGGAAAAGGGAAAATACTGTATGTGAAAGAAAGAGGTTAGTAAAGGATAGAACAAGGTGGAGAGTAGCAGTCGTAACTGGACCTGCCCAAATGGTAGAATAATAAAATAGGTAGGGCAAAAAAAACATACAATGAAACAAGAATAAAGGAGCAATTAGCTTATTACAAATATAGGTGATCAGAGAATTCAGCTGCGGTCCAACATGGTGGGAAATTGGTAATATTGTTGATTAAAAATTAGAATTTCTAAAAAAGTTCCATAGAAACGTATTAAACATTTACTCCATCTAAATTTTGTTTAATGTAATACATATTTCTTTGACAATTAAATGTTCACGTTATTTGCATTTTATAAAATTAACTTCTATTCTACTCTAATTAAAGGAAGTATATCATATTATGGTGACAAGTTTGAGAGTTTATAAGCTAACCTTTCATTTTCAACTTGAACTCTCCAAAGAGATATTGTACTGTTTTACAGTTTAACAGTTGATTTTATTTTATTGTAAGTAAAAAAAATTATTATAAAACATAGTAATCAAACCTGTATAGTTCTGCCGATGGCTAGGAATGGAGCAGTCTGTAATGATGTAGATGAAACAAGTCGTTGACTTAATACAACAGTAAATAGGCAAAGCGCAGTAACAAGGCACAAATTCATCATGCTTACCCTTCGCCACACTCCATCTACTTTCTGGTGCCATCTGCAACATATAAACACAGACCATTTAATAAAAGACTATGTATGTACAATGATATCATTATTTATAAACAATAATATACATAATAATTAATTAAAAATTATCATTCAAGACAATAGAGAAATCAGTAGCATTCTTTTCCCAGGTAAATAACCTACAGTTTTTACTTGTTAGAAGTAGTAATTGCAATTACTCATGCTAGACAAATAATTATATTTAATTATAAGTACAGTAATTAATTGTAAGTACATAATTGCTATTTCAAAGAAAATATTTCCTGAACTTAGTAATTACCTGAAAAGAAATAAATAATTAAAATGTGATATTCAGTAAAAAAACTCTCCTCCTTTGAGACTGAGATACAACTGTATTCCACATTATTGCATGAGAAAAAAGGATATATTAATCTGTTTGCTTTACAACAAAATTGTTCAACCTATTTTCTCTTTCAATGTAATTACTTCATCAGTGTCCCCTCCATAAAAGTAGTCAGAAAAGACAAAAATAATGTATCATTTATTGATAAGCAAAATATGATTTCACAAAAGTATCAAATAGTTGTAGCTAAGTACATAAATTTATGCATAAGAGAAGGAATTGTCTATCCATTCTTCTACGACATATAATATGTAGCATCATTGAAAATGTGTTTAAAGCTTAATAAACTGCTTCACTATCAAGAAATATCTCATTTTATTTTTCAAACAATTTTTCCTGACAACTGAATTCCATTTTATTGCTTAGAATTGACAATGAAAATTAGAGAAAATTTATTTTTTACAACTTTGTGCAACAACTTGATCTGATAAAACTGGATCAATGTTTACAAAAGTTTTTTTTAATTTTACTAACAATATCTATTTCAACAAACAAGAGCTACTTTTTTAATTAAAAAAGTACATTAGGTTTTAAAACCTGAAGAAAAGTATAATACGTTAAAAATTACTATCAAAGCACAATGACAACAAATTGTATTTTGATATTGTGATTGGTGAAAAAGAAATCCATCAGAACGTAAGAAATATTGAAACACAATATCAAGTACAAACATGATGAATGAACTAGAGTAAAGGAATCTAATACAATTACTCTAGTTTATAGATTCTCACATTTTTCACCTACATTGAGAATCAAAAATTTTTTACCGCCCCCAAAATTTTTAACATTATCATCTGTTAAAAATAATAACTGCAATTGCTGTTTTTAAGATGTGCCCTTAAAAACAGCAATTGCAACTATTTTTTAAAAATATAACATTCTATTTCGAGTTGAAACTTACATTTTAAATGAGAGCAATTAAAACTCATTTATAATCATATTTGGAAGTTTTTTTATTAAAATCGCTTTCAAAAAAAATACAATTGTATCTATATAGTTTGTTACCACATACACGCCTAATTTAAATCGGCGGGCAAACACAATGGCAACTCAAATGCGAGGTGGTGCACAGTATACAAATGCGCTGATACAGCATCACTACCGCCGCACAGTTCTTCCACCATAGTTGCACTGCAGCCCCACCACTCTCAGGCACCAAAAAAAAAAGTGTGTATAAGAGAATATATTTCCAATTCATTGTCGACCACCACCTGGAGAAGACCAAGACCACTAATGCTATGCTGTAATGGGGACCCAACTGCCACTGAGGGAAAGCCCAGTCTGACTTCAATGGATGAGCCACAACTCCCTGACTTTGCCAGAATCCAGCTTCCGGACCCAACAGCTCTTTTCAGAGCTAATGCCAAAAAAACGGCCCTTTTCAGGTCCACCACAAGCTTATGAATTGTCATCGAAGCCATTCACTTTTGGACAAAAAAAGGAAATTAAAGCTAAAGTCTTAAACAATTTTAATGCAGTTTACTGAAAAAATTTGATCATTTCTTCTAGACTTTGTGACAGATCTTATCTGATACTAAAGTTTAGAAGTTGAAATTCATTCATTACTTTTAATTATTATGTCAAGAAAATTGATGGAGACTTGAATTCAAAACTGGAAGCATGTGTTCAGAGGGAATATACATGAACTTCATAATTTAATGAATGCAGATAACATATTATTGCTCACAAAATTGATCAGTATAGAAGTAATGACACAATATAACAGTATATAGAAGGAATGCAGTTACTTAAATTAAATGAGGGAAAGACATGAGGGGCTGCTGAGATTATAACTGAACCTTCAAAAGATTAAATATATGATATAAGTAGATAATCTGAGATAGTCTTTTCACTGATAAATAACTTTTGGATGAATAAAAGTTTTATACTTGGGTTGCTGTGTGAATGATGATCGGCATCACCCAAAAAATAAAGAATAGAATAGAAAACAAAAGATTAACTTTTCTAAAAATTAATGAATAATGTCTTATGCTATCATGATTTAATTTTAGTTGAAAAAAAGAGTACGATATTAAGTCTTGAACTCTTTCAATAGCATTACTGAAAAGAATTGAGGCCTTTGAAGTGTGGGTCTATCAATGATCACTTAAGATTAGTTGGTGAGATAAGATTTCAAAGAAAATATATTCAAAACGCTGACTTCAAGCACAGGGATATTGTTAAGAACACTTGATATGTGAGAATTTCAGAAAAGTTATAGGCTTTTGTCTCATATTTCAAGAGAAAATCAATAGAAACAAAGATCCTGAGGTGAGAGGGGAAAATCATGATTAGTGTGGTTTTACAGACTGATTCTTTATTCTGATCAACTGTGTAGGCTATAGAGTAAGTTTTAACCCTCAGAAGGTTGCGAGTGTTCAATAATGATCATGGTACATAAAGAAGTAGTAGAAGGAAATATTCAGTTTTAAAAAAGAGCTAATAAATTTAAACAACCTTAAAAAAGGAAAGAATCGGATGAAATACCCTGAGAAATAAAAAATTAAATAATTAACTATAATCATTTTTTTACATATTTACTTCAACTTGTTTAGTTGTTTACACAAACAAAAGATAATACTTTTTATAGTACAGGGTACAACAAATTTAATAAAGAAAATGTCTTAACGTATAATACTTTAATAGGAATGAATTTACTTGAAATTTTTGAAAATAATAATTCACAAATGAAAGTGTTAAATGAACATGTAATTAAGCCCACTTGTATATACAATAGTTTTCTGTACATAAAAGTAGAACCCCTATGGGATTGAGAGCGTATGATGTTATTCTCCACAAGTGAATTTAATCCTTTGTGAATGGCAGTGTTTTAAAAATTTAACAGGTAATTAAATAACAGGTAAAATCATTTTACAACAAATACATACCAACATAATAACATGAAGAGAAAGTGAGTATGTGAGTACTGGATGTGGTTATATTTAAATATGTGAGACAATTAATTAAATTTTGATTCTTCTACATTTATTATAATGGTATTTAATATCACAAAACATTAAACCAAGTCTAGTACATAAAATTTTACTGCCTTGATTATAGATTGTTGGAACATAATTATATATTATTGGTGCATTCAATGATAGGTGTATTCTCAGCAACAGAGTATATATTACTATATTACAATTATTATACTTGTAAAAACACCTTTCACTTGTTCATGAACAGTAGTTGATGTAGTTTGTGAAGTAATATTAGATATAGTAATCAGATCAATCTTATATAATGTTTAAGATTGAAGTACTTAACATCTTAACTGACCACAAACTTAACATTTTATTTTATAATGTTACTTTATAAAGTTTTTTTTATTGGTAATGTTGAAAATTTTAAATCTAGTACTAATTTTATTTTTACTCATTTACATTCTTACATATGATTCTCTGAAGTAATACCTTACAGTGGTTGTGAAGGCTAAACAGAAAAAGAAGAATTAAAGAAGAAGATGAGTAGGGAGAAAATTAAAGAAGAGATACATTAATTTGTTGCTTTATATACCATCTTTCTCAGTTTTACTTATGGCCCTCCTTCCCTATTTAGCCTCTGGTACCACCATAAGGTATTAATTTAGAGGATGAATGAGGATGATATATATGAATGTAAATGAAGTGTAGTCTTGTACAGTCTCAGGTCAACTGTTTGTGAGATGTGTGGTTATTGAAACCCAACCACCAAAGAACACTGGTGTCCATGATCTAGCATTCAAATCTGTATAAAAGTAAAGCCTTTACTAGGATTTGAACCTTAGAACTCTGGACTTTGAAATCAGCTGATATGCGATGATGAATTCACCACTAGACTAACTCGGTGGATGTTTACTTATGGCTACGACTCATGCAAATCATCTTCATTAACAAGAAACACCAGTCATAGCTGCTTTCTCTAAGGGAAATGTTGTTTATTTTATAGCCACAACTTGTTACTTCCTTGTACAAAGTAAAGGTAAAGGTGAAGGTAAAATATTATGATTGTGAAAAATTTCAGTTTTCAGATTTCAACGGAATATCCATTTTGACTAGTTTTGGTGTGACGTCTGTATGTACATATGTACGTATGTGCATAACTCAAATAGATTAGCCAAGGATATTGAAATTTTGAATTTTAACTGCAGTAATAAGCCCTCATGAGAGCTATCCAATGATATATATCATAAGTGGTCATGTTTTAATTGGTTCCAGAGTTACAGCCAGATAAAATTAGAATGAAATATTTGGATCTTACAAGGGGTATCTTACAAGGGGTTGGCACATCAATTCAAATTAGACTTCATCCCCTTTCTTTTATTTTTAACTTTTTTTTTGAATTTGATTTATTAATCATTATTATTAACCTCTGATTTCAAAAAAGTTTTACAATCAATTCAATTCAATTATAACAATAAAAAAAAAAAAAAAAAAATTAAAAAATATCAGAAGTTATTAATGAAATAAAATTTTATGGACATTTCATTTTAAAAAAAATGTATATATGGTAATTTAATAGGCTCGAGTACAAGTAGTCATGTGGTGTCCACATCATATTTTATTAACAAATTGAAGTTATCACTGATATCTATACTGGTTGAACATCAACTAAATTTTTGTAGGTTTTGCATGCTGATATGCAAAAGTATAACTGGCTTTATAAAAAAGACTTTGGAATAAACCACTTCATTTCTTATGATTTCTTACTCTTTAATAGTAAACATGAAATTCTTGTTAATGATTATGCCATTTTTGGGAATGTTCTGAGTTTCATATGACATCACCCGCAACTTGTTTTTGGCCACATCTAACAAAAATACAAATGCATAAAGAAGGAAGTTGAGCACTGATTAACTAATGGGTAACTGGGATTATTCAAGACTGAAATTGGAGGAACAATGTCATGCATTAACTGTGGATGAATGTAATTTATGTACAAATTATTTAACAATTTTATTATTCGACCTCAACTGAAACTCATGAGGTAAGTATACTGGTTTAATGGAAACTCACAGAAAATACAGTTTACTTTAATTAAAATATAATATAACTGTCTAACTAGAACCTGGACCCTCAGGGCCCAGGTCAACCCAGGCAAACCCTAGAGCCAACTCAGGGCCTCCTGGGACTACGAGGCTTATCCCAGGGCTGCAGAGGTTGCTTTGCCCACCATTCCTGTGTTGTAAGGGGATGGCACCATGGACACCCAGAGAGCTCACTTCTGTTGCCATTCCTACTACCCAGAGGGATATGCTCCCTGGACACCTACACTGTTCGTTATCCTCATGATTGTGAGAATAATACTGACAAATAACAATTAAAATATTCAGGCAATATAGAATCTTGGAAAAGAAACTAAATTACAAAAGACAGAATAGTAGTAGCTTCATTATTATAGTTCTTTGCCAAGGAGGCAGAAATATAATAATGAAGTAAAAGGATTAATCTTTTTTTCCTTAATGAGTATCTTTAATTTACAACTTCACCCTACTTGGAGGGAGTGAAGTTGTATTTTTAATATTTTAACCTTCAAGAGAACTAGTGTCTCAATCTGTGGCTGAAAACCTTCCATAGTACAATATGAATGTATTCTGAAAATTTGAAAGCAATCGATTGGTTGCTTCTTTGAGATTTTTCAAAATTAAATATATCTACAAAGTTTTTTAGTTATGCCAAGAAACATGGGTAAAATTTTGGTTGCAATTAATTGAGTAGTTTTTTGTTTATCCTGAACAAACAAAAAACATCTTCGTCTTTATATAATAGTATAGATTATACCGTATTTCAATTTGAACTTACATTCTGATGCTTCACAGAGTAGTTTTCCAATCATTAACTTTTCTAAATGGAGCAACATATAGAAAAGATTCGTAAAAATTAACTCCACAACTAGATAAAAGATCAAATTTAGTTTTAAAAATAATTTGTCATTAAATTTATAATCATATCTATGACATTAAAATTTATAAGTAAGTTTCTTAAAGTTCACAGCCTATTATAATGGTTTATTCATAGAGTAAATTAAGTGTGAAAATTCAAAATCAATAACAATGGAAAATATAATCAAAACAATTAATTTGTTATCAATTTAGATTTACTTCAAATTGATTCAACCATTCCGTTTATTCCTTTTCTGATGTAGATTTTTCTTTTTGAGGAAGAGAAACCTATGAAATAGAAGAGTTCACGTTTACCAGTTTTTCTTTCTTAATACTATTCTGAGGGTTTCAGCCAAGTTCTTACTGGTTACCGATTCCATCCTACAAACATGGTCTACGTGTATACTCAAATGTAGCAATAGCGACGCATTGCCGGGTCGGCTAGTATTTTTATATATATATATATATATAAATCAGTGCGTACACACACACACACACACACACACACACACACACCCCCACACACCCACACACACACACACCCACACACATACACACCCACACACATACACACATACACACACACACACGCATACACACACATACACACACACACATACACACATACACACACACACACACACAAACACACACACACACACACACACACACACATAAACGCACGCACACACAAATTAATTCTAAATCAATATCTTTTTAGTTGTAAAACCTTTACACGATAAATTAAAAAACGAAATATATTATTCTCTAATAACAACAACAGTAATAAACATTAACTTATCAACATGAAGCATCAGAAGGTAAATTATTAGTCAAGTCACACAGCAATAGAATAAACGAGTGGTAAAGGATAACCTTTGTATTATACCAACAGCAATAGTGTTATTTGGAATTGCGTTAACATAATCATTATATTTTGCTTCTATAGTACTGTTACACTGCATCAAATTTTTGTTTAAATCGGTCACAATTTGCATTACAAATCATTACATGCTGTACTTTTGTGTTGAAAGTTAATAATAATAATAATAGCATGGCGAGGTACGGCATGCTTTTACAGGTCGATAAGAGAGTGAGTGACTCTGCGTGCAGTGTAACGCGACTAGAGTTTTCAAGATACGAGTAGACTAATAATGAAAATAATACGGGTACGTTTTAGGTACGAATAAATAGTTTAAGCGTAAATAAATAAAATTAAAAAAGAAAAATTTATATAAAAGCAAATATGAAAGTGTATAATATATTTAAAAATAAAAATACAGTCTTTCTATAATTTTAGGAATATTTTTAACCAAATAATAGTTGGTAAGATTATATATATATATATTTTTTAATTATTCTTAAAACTAGAACTAAATGACCATTATTGAGATTATTAAACAGTTGTCATCAGAAGACACTTAACAATATCCGCCTATGTGAATTTTCTACGTGGTATCTACTTCCTTTTAATGTGTTTTGGAACTCTGTTCCATCCTCAGAAAATCATTCCCTAGATGTCAACATCATATCAAAATAAAATAAAAAACGAAAAGAACACATATACAAAAAAAATCATAATACTATCAGCCACATATAAACCACTTGCAAATGCGACATGTGCATACCGTCCTCCACGTTTGGTCGGTTTTTATTTTATTTTGATATTATAAAACAGAATTCCGAAAGGCGTTTAAAGTAAGCAGACTATATCTAAAGTTCACATAGGTGGATATAATATGTTAAATTAATTATCAATTGTGACATGGATACCTTAAGATGAATTCTAAACAGAGACAAATGTATTATAAGAAAATAAATAGATTAATGAATGAAAAAATAAATTAGAAAAAAGAGTATCTTTAGCAGTGTTTTTAAAATAAAAGTAAAACAAAAAAATCTGATGGGACACCTTGTACGCCTATTAAATTACATATACACTTTTTTTTTTTAAATGAAAATTACATAAACTTTATTTCATTAATAACTTAAGATTTTTTCATATTTTTTTTTAATTGTTATTATTAAATTATTATTTATCGTAAAACCTTTTTTACAATCAGAGGTTAATCATTATTAATAAATCAAGATAAAGAAGTCTAATTTGAACCGTATTTCATCAATTAAAATTTTATTTAGCTATAACTCTGCAACCAATAAAAATAAGTACCACTTATATGTCGTTGAAAAACTCTCAATGAGGGCTTACTACTGCAGTTAAGAAAGACCAAAATCCAGATCTTTTAGGATTTTGGAGTTTGATGTACACGTTTGGTTTAGTCGATTACAATCAAAAGGGAGATGCATCTAATTAGATATTGCAACAGTCCTAAATCCAATACTTCAACATCCTACGGCTAACCGTTTTTGAGTTATGCGAGATACATACGTACGTACAGATGTCACGCCGAAATTATTCAAAATGGATTCAGAGATGGTCAAAATTTTCACGATCACAATACTTCCTTTACTTTGTACAAGGATAAAAAATCGTTGTCGTTTTAGACGATTTCAGTAGAAAAATGAAATTTAGCCTAAAATCAACAAAGGAAACATTCAATTAAGATTGTCCTACCAGGATCTCGTATAAATTAGAACGAAAAAAGTATTTTCAAGAAAAATAAAGATAAAAGTGTCATCCCGCTTCAGCGCTATGTTCCAAGGTCAAATAAATGCTGTGGAATATAGTATATGTAAAGAAATAGATCAGCCACCGGATAAGTTACCTCTCTTCTACCTTCCTTTTGTTTCAGGTCTGTTACAGGTACTGCAGACATGACAACAGAGAAAGCCTGTCAAGGAAGCCTTTTTGGTTACTCGGTCCCTCAAATAAAAATACATGTGTGTATTTCGCTGGCACTTTCTTTTCTGTGGAAGTTCAACAATATACGATGCCACCCTTGCTTACGTGAACAAACTCATTTAATACAAATTGTAAGTCCCGCGATACAACACCTCACCTACAGAGAACAAAATGAAGACTGCCGGAAGGCAGCGACGAAGAATGGAGAAGGAATTCAGCAGCCGTCCGAAAGAGAGAATGAAAAGGCCTGCACTTTCCAAAGTAATGCTCTTCTCAGATCTACAGGTCTTTCTAATGTTACGATTGTAAAAATATTTACAACCAAAAAACAGGGTCAGACCAAAAGAGGCAAAAGCAAGAAAACCGTCTCACGATAACAAACTTTCCCCAATTCTTGACTCTGTTGCTGTAAGAAGACGAATAAGATGAAGAAGAATCTCCAAAATTCTAGATTGGTCAGGAAGCCGCCTATATATACAACAAGGGAGTGCATTGCATCCTCCAAAAAATAAGGCTCTCATCAGGAGCATTCCTACTAGACCAAAAGGCACTTGGGGTGCGAGGAAGTTTTCAAGGAAACCCCAATAAAATAATTGAAAACTCAATCTATAAAGGATAGGAACGCAATACCAACTCTGTCTATTCTAAAATAAAAAGAAATATATAATCGCCACTAAAAATTACATAAATAGAAAGACCCAGCAACAAGAGCCGACGTCCAAGCTCTGCCGTAGAATGTTGAAATTTTGGATTTAGGACTGTTGTAACATCTAGTTGCGCTTTGGATTTAGGAATGTTGTAACATCTAGTTGCGCACCTTCACTTTTGATTGCAATCGACTGGATCAAAAGTATCCAAAAAAGCCCAAATTCTAAAACATTTGGATTTTGGACTTTGCAATAATAAGTCCTCAGCTTATTGAGAAATTCAGCAATATAACATACGTGGTATTTATTTTCATTGGTTCCAGAGTTATAGCCAAATGAAATTTTAATTAATGAAATATTTGGATCTTTGGAAGGGAAAATCACATCGGTTCGAATCCGATTTCATGTACATATATTTTTTTAACTTTTAAAAATTTTAATATTTTAATTTAAATATATTGATTTACTAATAATTATTAACCTCTGATTAAAAAAGTTACAAACAATAAATAATAATTCAATAATAACAATAAAAAAAGTATAAAAAAAATCAGAAGTTATTAGTGAAATAATATTTTTTGTACTTTTCATTTTAATTCAAAAATTTTCACAGAGGTTAATAATTAATTATTAATAAATCAATATATTTAAATTAAAAAAAAAGTTAAAAAAATATATGTATATGAATCGGATTCTAACCAATATGTCTATGGTTACGGATCCGACACGTTGTTACTTACATCACACAACTACTTCAGTAACGTGATCAAAATTAATGTATAAACTAATATAAAATGCTGATACGTACAACACAAAATGTGATTTTGTGTTGTACAAAATCTCATTTTTAAATGAAATAAATTTAAATGAAGTGCAGCAAAAAATATGTATGTAATTTAATAGGCTTACAAGGAAGTCATGTGGTGTTCACGTCTGATGTTTTGTTTTATACTTTAATTTCTGGTTAAGGTTTTTTTTATTACGGGTTTACAATTTTTTTTATTATTTCCTAGCATACAACTATTTTTGTTATACATTTACAAATCAGTCATACACGTCGAAAATTTTTTATACAGATTTTTCTACCCAGAATTAAAAAAAAAAACCATTGTAAAACTTCTGAGCAAGTACTACTAGCTTAGCTGAAATATAAATACTAGTCAAATAAACTTTAGACTGAAATACAGGGAAATTTAATTTTATAAACCCGACCAAAAAAAAAGGTCGTATCATTATCGATTCATGACATTAAAGATTTTAATACAAACTACCAGATTTTACATTTTTACACAAAAAGTCTTTAGTGATCTCGATCCTGGAATAGAATAAAAAAGATCTCAGTTCGATATCTTTACTGTTAAAGAATTAGATTATATTACTTTCCGATTAAAGTACTTCAAGAATTTATAAAAATTACGGTCAAAAAAAAGTTTAGAACAACAAAAAAATCTTTATGATTTGCTCCTTAGAGCTCTTAGAGAGTATAAACATATTTTTATAAAAAAAATCTTGGCTTTATAATAAAATATTTTCTATAGCGATAAGAAGCCGCTATGCATTCACCGTTTTGGTAATAAATCATTTAAAACGGTTACTCGTATATTTCTTCTTTCCTAGATAAATTTATATTAAAAAAATATATATATACATATATAAAAAGGTAAACTTTTGTAATGAAAAGTGTTAAATATTTCTTAACGACAATGAAAGAACTTAATTTTATTCTATTCAGTTTTAAATACATTAATTCAAAGTTATAAGAATGTTAAATGATTAAAAATTATTAAAAAATACGTAGCCTTACATATGCTGGAATTCTCATTAATTTATTTAACCAAACGACGGATTATTACCGAGCATGACAACTTAATTTGTTTACTAACCTAAATGAATAACTGGTTTTGGTAGATAAACGTAATTTATTTTATAATTCTTATTTTAAAAAAGTTGGACATTAGACATTTAAAATCAACAGAGATTTCAACAGATTGATATCCATTCAGTATTTTTAAATTGAATCCCTGGCATTTCTTATGGTACACTAAGGCCAAGTTATAATAAAATTAATTTGTGTAACGATAAATAGTTACGAACTTAATCCAACTCAAAATATATTCACGCTTAAATTAAATGTATAAAATACTTTCAATTAAGTACAAACAAAAAAATATATAATATGATCCAGCAAGTATAGTACTATTTTCAGAAAAATATACAAAGATTTTAATAAAAAATAAATACTTTTAATACACTTTTCTTTAGAATGTATAAGAATGCTCTAAAAAAAAAAATATTGATTTTATATAAATTAAAATCTAAATTTGAAAAAGGATTTTTCGATTTTTTTTTGAAGTGAAACGTCTTTAAAATCACACTGAAACATACGGATACCAGAACAGACATTTGTAGCGTAACAAAAATGTCTACATCGTTCTGCCTTAATAACTATATAAGCTTGTTTATAACTATATGAACGGGTTGGCGGCGTGGGGACACAGCGCAGATCGGCCAAAACTGGCGTTCTCGCTCATTTCCATTCCGTGAAGCTCACTACTTAGACGTGATAGCGCGGTGGTTCGTGTGTTTGTGTTTAGATTTTGTCGAGATAGACCAATTTAAGTTATGTATTTTGGACAATATTTACATATAAAAAATTAAAGTAAACATGTAAATAGTATAAAAATTCAATAAAATTTTCCATTAGAGTTTCAGTTTTGTTAAAAAAAAACAAAAAACGATGGTAACTCTACCATTTAACTTCACTTCATTTGTGAGAGCTCTTTCATGACGCGTGTCGCTTTTTTTCGTAGCTTCAACGATCTGAAATCTTGTTCCTTTTAATGTAGATCTGACCTTGGGGAACAGATAAAAGTCACGTGGTGCCAGGTCAAGCGAATAAGGCGTACGGTCTAACACTCGAACGTTACACTTGGCTAGAAAAGCCTTGACAGATAATAAAGTGTGAGCAGATGCGTTGTCCTGATGAAGAACTCATGACATGTTCTTCCACAATTCGGGTCGTTTTTCTCATATTTTCACGGAGTTGAGCAAGGATCTCAAGATGACCTTCAGGAACATCAACAATTCCATTTATATCGAATCATTGGCAATCCCATGAATGTCGAAAAAAACGATCATCACTTTGAATTTTGATCATCATCTTCAACGTCATCTCGGCCATCTTGGAAACGCTTAAACCACTCAAAATCCCGTGTGCGTGATAAACATTCATTAACATATACTTTTCAATAGCGGTTTTTCCAAGTTTCATAAAAAATTTCACGACAATTCTTTGCTCTAATAAAACACTTAACCATTTTTTCCAAACGAAGGCCACGGCCCGATGATAATATGTCTACAGAAACTGGAGTGGCAACAATCGAAAGAGATGGCTTCACGCTACACAACTGGTTGTACGAATTTGGCGTATGCGCAGTTCTTCTGTAGCAACATTAGTCTTGATTTTTAACAGCCACACCTCGTATTTGTGTTCTTCCTGATTTTTGAGCGATGTAAAAATCCCAAGCACTGAACGAGCTTAAAAAGTTGACTCCGCTATACTATTTTAAGTACACATTAAAAAGTATATAAAAAATTCATATTTATCTAATTATTTAAACATTTACAAATTTTTTTTTTTGTAGAAAGATTTAAATTCGGAAGAAGAATAAAGTTCCTTTTCGGAAAAAACTGAAATATTTTTCTGAAATATAAAAAAGTTGAACTAAACTAAAATATTAATTTTCGTAAGCTGAAATATATTTCTGTCTTGCACGAAAGAAGTTCAGTTGTCTGGTTTGATGTAAGTTAATATTATCATTTCTTTTTCATAAATGAGTTATAAAATTGTGATTTTCTTTTTTTACCGCAGCATCAAAGATTTCTGATGATCCATTTTTTAATTCTGAAGACTAGTTATGCGTTTTAAAAAATTAGCTTTACAATGAACGATTTAAATAAATATACTAAAATATGTTTTTGGAAAAAACTTGGTTCAGTTTCCGGTAAGGATTGACAT
The DNA here is from genome assembly GCF_047948215.1 of Lycorma delicatula. Taxonomy (NCBI): domain Eukaryota; kingdom Metazoa; phylum Arthropoda; class Insecta; order Hemiptera; family Fulgoridae; genus Lycorma; species Lycorma delicatula. Next base: position 117,624,116 of record NC_134461.1, on the reverse strand, counting down.
TTTAAATTAATACGTAATTTATTTTATTTAACGTTAAAACAAGAGATATATGATCTATGCGTCTTAAATAAAAAAGGCTGAATATATTCTTACATTATTAATTTTATACTCTTAAAAACAACTTAAAATGATAAAAAATAAAAATATACATATCTTCTTCAAGCGATAAAAACTTTACAATAGATAAGTTATGCAACGTATCCAGTAGAATAATGATTGATTTAAGTGTTATTTTCTGCCCTTCCTAGCATTTTCACTCTTAACATACGTAGTTGACGCGTTTCGGAGTACTTCCATTCTCAAAATTACTTTAACATGTCTTCCTGACTTGGATCGTCGAAAAAAAACGATGTTTACTTTAACAATATAAAATTTTTAAACATTACATGGGATTGAGTGTTTATCTATTCATTAATTATCTCCTGTTCTTTTAATTTTAGCTTGAATATTCTAGAAATGTATTTTTAGAATATTCTAGAAAATAAGGAAATAATCAAGCTAAAATGAAAAGAACAAGAGATAATTAATTAACAAATAAACACTCAATTTGATATAATATTTAAACACTTAAACCTTTTAAAATAATCAGGATTAGATTCAAGAAATTGTAAAAGGTTGGAGCGGGAGGGACAAAGGAGAAGAGGAATGACAGTAGGGACTGGGAGAGAGAGGAGCTCAAGATTGCTATTTATTTGACGATCCCAACTCACGAAGACTCGGTGCTAAAAGTAGTTTTGAGAGAGTAAGTTCTTCGAAACGCGTCAACTACGTATGTTAGAGTGATAATTCTAGCGTAAATAAAAAGTACTGTGAAAATTTTAACAGCATAATGTTAGAATCCAGAATCAAACTGAAACTAAAGAAATTAAAATTCTACATGCATCACACATTCTTCTACAATAACTACAGTAACTTTTTTCCTGTTTAGCCTCCGGTAATTACCTTTCAGATAATACTTCAGAGGATGAATGAGGACGATATGTATGAGTGTAAATGAAGTGTAGTTTTGTGTCAGTTCGACCATTCCTGAGATATGTGGTTAATTGAAACCCAACCACCAAAGAACACCGGTATTCACGATCTAGTATTCAAATCCGTGTAAAAAAAACTGACTTTACTAGGACTTGAACGCTGGAACTCTCGACTTCTAAATCAGCTGATATGGGAAGACGCATTCAGCACAAGACCAACCCGGTGGGTTAACTATAATAACTGACATATTTATAAAATCACTTTATTTTTATAATAAACAATTACGTAATCAGAAAAATTAAAAAATTACGAAAAAGTTAATATAAGTGTTAAATAAATAAAAAAAATCTGATGTGGACATCACATGATTTCCTTGTACGCCTATTAAATTACATATACACATTTTTTTAAAATGAAATATACATAAAACTTTATTTCATTAATAACTTCTGATATATTTTTTTTATTGTTATTATTTTATTATTTATCGTAATTTTTTTTTACAATCAGAGTTTAATAATTATTAATAAATCAATATATTTAAATTTTAAAAAAAACTTCCCCTAGTAAGACCCAAATATTTCTAAAATTAAAATTTTATTTGGCTAAAAGTAAGTACCACATGATATATCGTTGAATGATGGCTTATTATTGCAGTTAAGAAAAAATACAATTTTTTTTTGAATTTTGAGCTTTTTTTAGAGACTTTTGGTTTAATCGATTGCAATCAAAATAGAAGGTGCACAACTAGATGTTAAAACAGTTCTAAATTCAAGATTTCAACATCTTACGGCTAATCGTTTTTGAGCTATGCGAGAAACACGTACGTACGTACAGACGTCACGCTGAAACTAGTCAAAATGGATTCAGGGATGGTCAAAATGAATATTTCCGTTGAAATCTGAAAACTGAAATTTTTCTCGATCACAATATATCTTTTACTTCGTATAAGGAAATAAAAGCGAGTAAATCATTTTTAAAATGATTGTCGTGAGTAATTAATCTTAGATTATATTTTTTTGTAAACTTACAGATTAACAAAAATGAGATTAAAGAAAAAAATTTAACAATTTATCTCTTCTTTAAAATAAATATTTTTAGAAAAAATTAAACCAGCTTACGTAATATTTTTGAAAAAAAAAATATTTTGCATAATGTTTTTTTTTATTTTAAATTTATTGTTTGTAGCGCATTCGACGATTTTATTTATACCTTAAAATTAATAGTTTTCAAAAAGATATAAGAAAATTAATATTTTAGTTCAATTTTACTGAACCGAAAATTATAGTAAAACAAGCAGACACTTTCTCTGCCTTGAATATAAAATTGATGATATTAATATTAAATAGAACCTTTTGTCAATTCGACCTTTTTTGTATGAAAACTGAATAGTCTGTTGTCTGTAAAAATTCAGTTGTTAGAAACTGAACAAAGTACCTCGGACATATTGATCTGCCTGCAGAGACACAATGCCAGCAAGCAATTCAGCCACTATTTTTGTTTCACTCAATCACATTGCGGTCAAATAAATATTTCTACACCGACCGAATGAGGACAGATATACTGTTCGAAGTAAAGGGGGATGTATATGAAAACAGTATACTATGTTTTTGTTTTCTTCTAAAATAATTTTATTTGTATTTTAACGTTATACATCAATATTTTTCAAATACTTGTTTTTATCATCAATTTTTTAATTTAAAACGGTGCTTTAATTTTAATTATATTAATAACAACATCGAAATATAAAATCATTATTTCCAAATTACCTATTATTATTTTTTAAATATTAATTTTTTCTTAGATATGTTAATCGGAGAATAATTATTATAACACTGCAAAGGATCCTCAGAAATTAATTAAATTTCATGAAACTGACAATTTTGAATCATTTTCAAACTCTGAAACTATTTTTTACATTAAGAATCGATTTCTTCTTCTGTTTAGCCTCAGAAACCACCGTAAGGTATTACTTTAGAGGATGATAAAGGTACAGTCTTGTACAACAGTTTCAGGTCGACCATTCCTGAGATGTGTGGTTAATTGAAACCCAACCACCAAAGAACACCTGGTATCCACGATTTAGTATTCAAATTCATATAAAAGTAACTGCCTTTACTAAGATTTGAATCTTAGAACTCTCTACTTCGAAATCACCTGATTTACGATGACGAATTCACCATTAGACCAACCAGGTGGGTTACATTAAAAATACCACGCAAGATTAGTTTATTACAAAATTATATTATGAAAAAAAAAAAATATATATATATACTAGCCGGTCAGGGGTCGCTTCGCTTGCCCGTCCGTCTAACAGGACCTGGATCCCCGACGCGTTTGTTATCCTCATTGAAGAAGAAAAATTAATAATGAAAGAAAATGACGAAGAAAAAATACAGATTTTACGAATACCTGAAAAAAAAACTTAATTACAAAAGACAGAATATTATACGTTTACAATATTAAAAGTATGTTTACGTTTGAATATTACAGGTATTCACTGAAGAAAAATGAATTAGTCATCTAATTAATTTTTATTTCTTTAATGAAAATCTTTTTTTCTCAGATTTACTCCCAAGAGAACTAGGGCCTCGATTTATAGCTTAAAATCTTCCTTGGCATAACACGAATATATCCTGAAAATTTGAAAGAATTCGGTCGGTTGGTACTTGCGTGATTATTTCATACAAACAGACAAATTTTTGCATATATATATATATATATATATATATACACACGTTGCTTTCAAATTTTCAGGATACCAAGGAAGGTTATCCAAGAAAGGTTTTAAGCCATAGATCGAGGTCTTAGCTCTCTTGAAGTGAAGCTGTGAATTAAAGTTATTCAAAAAAGAAACAAAAATTAATCCTTTTACTTCATGTAACCATGGCAACAGAAATGTAATTAAAATTACTCATTTTTCTTTATGAATACCTGTGAAACATTTAATATTTGTATCTATTTTTTTAACTGTTTGTGAAGTTCTTCCTTCAAGTGTTTGTAAGTGTTTACTTGCTTCTTCTTTTTTTCTTTTTTCTTGTACATAACGTCCCATTTCGTTATTCATTTTACATTTCATTTTTATTATTTAATAATTTTTTGTTATTTATATACATATAAAAAAAGTACATTAAAAAATAAGAAAATAAACTGTTTTCAAGTAAACTGGTAAATAATATTCAGAATTTTCCATTAAAAATAAATAATTTTAAATCTATTTAACTAAAACAGTTATGGTTGTAATGTAACCAGGCTTAAAAGAAAGAATAAGAATAAAGTAGTTATTGCATTCTTCATAAAGCCGAGTTGAACATCAATATGTGCAGCTCTTCGAAATGCAGTTGGTATTTAGTTCTAAGACTGCAACCTCACCTCCTATTCACAATAGGGATTATCAACATAAGGAATATCACTACTCTCAGAGAAAGAATACCGGATCTATCTCTTACACTTCAAATGAATTGGAATAGATAATCTAAAACTAAAAATTAAACTACCTTTTTCTGTCATGAAACAATAACGTGTAGTCGGAAAGAATTATGCAATTCAGATGTTTACAGATTAATTATATTTATTAAAGATTTGAAATTAACAAAAAACTTTCAAAAGATGTTAGAAATTTTTTTTGTACTGATATAGAGTTTTTGTGATGAATCGGTTTACTTCATAACATTTTTTTCGATTAATTTATTGGATTGGTCAGTTGAAACACGTATTGATTTTCCAACACATACAGATATTAACTAAGGTATTTAATATTGCTAATATTAACTAAGATAATTCAAATTTTGCGGTGATCGAGAGGTTAAAAACCTTAGGAATAATGCAGTTACAAAAGACTATCCAAGAAAATTTATAAAAAAAAATTTTATAAGTTTTTTTTTTTTTAAAGAAACATTAAGTTTTAACTTATCTTCAAGTGTAACAAATGTTTAAAAATATTCTCATTCATTTTAACTACAAATTATCAATATATGATATTAATAAAAATTTAAAAAGGTCGGTAAGCTGATATGTAAAAATCTGATGTGTACAACACATGAGTTCCATGTACGCCTAAAAAATTACATTTACACATTGTTTTAAATTGAAAAGAACATACAATTTTATTTTATTAATAACTCTGATATTTTTTTATAATTATTTTTTTATTGTTATTACTGAATTATTATTTATTGTAATGTTTTTTACAATGAGAGTTAATAATTATTAATAAATAAATATATTTAAATTAAAAAAGGAGATGAGGTAGGATTCGAACCGATGTACCTTCCCCTTTTACGATCCAAATATTTTATTACTTTATTTGGCTAAATAAATACCACTTATGATATATCGTTGAAAAGCTCTAAATGATGGCTTATTACTACAGTTAAGAAAAAGTCCAAAATCAATTTTTTTGAATTTTGGGGATTTTTTGGACACTTGCAATCGATGCAATCAAATGGGGAGGTACACAACTAGATATTGCAACAGTCCTAAATCCAAAATTTCAACATCCTATAGCTAATCGTTTTTGAGTTATGCGAGATACGTACAGATGTCACGCCGAAACTAGTCAAAATAGATTCAAGGATGGTCAAAATGGATATATCCGTTGAAATCTGAAAACCGAAATTTTTCGCGATCACAATACTTCGTACAAGAAGTAAAAATTATAAAAAAATTAAAGATTTAATTTTTAAATATTTTGGGTCAGATTAAGACCAAGATTTAACATTCAATTTAATGATACTACTGTTCTTACACTGATAAAACTTTTTAATCAGTAACAACTTAGAAAATATTTTTAGAACTTTTTTTTTACGAGTAAATAATAAAAAGATTTTTGTAGTCAAAAATAAATATTTATTTGGAGGATTAAATTTACTTCATTTTATAGGAAATCTATCAAGTATAGAAAGATTCATTTTAAATAGATCGTATCCACGTATAACAACAAATAGAAATATACTTACTACTTTTGAACAAAATAAGATACAAATTACTATATGTTACTTAAACCCCTTAAGAGATATATAATCAAGATAATTTATGGATTAATGTCACTCCTCGTATACCTAATTATACGTAGATTGTAGTCCGTAATTAGTTAGATAACGTACTGACAATCAAATCAGAGTAATCTAATTAATTAATAGTTGTGGAGAAACAATTAAACAAGCATTAACCTATTTAAACTACACGCTACAGTAACTAAATTCAATTGTATCAGCAAATTAAATAAAAATTTTACATCGCCTGATACCTAAGTCCATAAATTATCACAAAAATATCAATTAATATACCAGATTACATACACTTATTAGCTTATAATATTTATTGACAACGGAAGCTAACCTATGCAAAATAAAGCGGACATGTTTTGAACACCAGTGATCTTAAAATTAAAAAAAAAGCCGACAACACAGTTGTAGGACTTTCCCATCACGCGGCTTTCTGATGCTCAGCTTACACACACAATTTAAAATATTTATCATTGTATTTAAATACAATATTTTTTGTTTATTTAATTCAACGATTCTAACTAAAGCGCGCGCGCGCGCACATGCCGTATTTCATTCGCGTGGGTGTGGTGGTACTAGCGGCCACTTTAGATAAATTTTTACACTTTTATATTCATTTATTTAATTTTACCGCTCATTTGTGACGTCACAACCTAACAGACGACGTAGCAGTAGTCCTGCGGCCGCTAAGTGCAAGAGAGAGGTCGTTGGTGTCTTCTATAACGTTTTAAAATTGTTACTACTTTTTGGAGTGGGGGTGCAATTTAGCAAACAAATTTTTACACAATTTTTTTTTTATTATTGATCAGAAAAATATTTTTTTAAAATGCAACTAAAATCACCCGTTGTACTACATTTCATTACTTTTCAAAATTAAAACCATTTTTAGGGGTGGGGTGAAATTTATAAAAAGTTTTTTTTTACAAATTAATATTCTCAAAATCTTCAAAAGAAAGTATAACCTTAATAATGCAAAATCTGGAAACGATTTCTTTTTTTCCCTATATAGTGTAGCCGCGAGGCTTAACGCATCAGGTACCGAATCAACCGGGCGATCGAGTTCGAAACCCAGGTCAGATCCAATTACTTTTTTTTACACTTTAGATATTACCCATTTATTTACGAGTAATTCTACCGATGACCTGTGACATCACAACGTAGCAGACGACTACAACAGCATTTTTTGGTTTGGGGGTGCGATTTTTAAAAAACTTTTTCAAATATTATTTTTTAATTGTCTAACAAATGTGCCTAAGAAAAATAAGGCCTTAATTAAGCGAAATCTCGAGATACTGAGGGACTGAGGGTGACCTTGCTCTACAACCTCACCTCTTTGACCTTTTAAGTTGAAAATTTAATGGCATCAGTGCCCCATATAATCTGTAATCTGGCCAAGTTTGGTCAAAATCGGTTTAATAGTTCTGGAGATATAAGGTGATTTAGGGTGCGACAGCGAACACACGTATATACGAACATCCGGAAAATTTCCATCCGGTTTTTTGGGTTCCTAAGTGTCAAAACGTCAAGATCCGGTGAAAACCGCAATGCCCAAATTGGACTGGTTGCAATACTTTCCCTTGTAGAGCTATAGCTCTGCTATAGCGCTATCTAGATGGGAAATTAAAAATAAAAGGTGAAGAAATATCCTCGCTATTTTATTACTATAATGAAATAAGTTAGTAAGCTTCAAGCACAAGACCAAGGTACATTAATGGCTACATGTCATTCCTCTTAAATATAAAAAGTTTTTTTTTATTCGTTATCATTGTTCTTATATTTCTCCTATTTGTTTTTACTCGTTTTTAACAACAAATTGTGATAATACCTTTTATCGGCCCTTAACTTATCATTTGTGTTTTATTGTCACTTCAATTTTCAATCAGTCTTCTTATATAACTCGATTTTTGTTTAATTCGTTAATTAACACTTAATTCGTTAAACACTTGTAATCCATTCTGTTCAGCTTGTGACTTATGAAAAGTATACTTTTTTAATAATCTATAAAAATGTTGTTAAATTTTTTTTCACTCATAAGAAAAAAAATTTGTAGAACTTCATAAATAGATGTTATAGAGTCAGAATTAATTTTTATTTTACATCATAAAGATTGTTTTTTAAACTATTTTTTAACTACTTAACTACTTCAAACTATCTACATAACATAAAATAACTCATTTTTAAAATGAATATTTACTGAATATTTAAAAATGAATAAACAGTTAGAATTTACTACTGTAACTTTCTAAATAATATATAGAAATAAACAAAAAATAATTTAATTTTCATTTCTTTTTTCATACAAAAAAAATCATCAAGGCTTAAATTATATTAAAATATGATGAAAAATTATGAAATCAAATAAAACGAACTCTGGCAAAAAAGTCAACTTTATCCAAACGTTATTTATCTTTTAAACAAGAATCTATCAGTTTTGTTTTCTTTTTTCTGTAATGAGAGGATTATATGATAGAAACAGATATCTTAACATTTATCATATCTATTGGTTTTTTTACGCTGCCTATTGTAATGGGTATCATGATTCGACTTGCGGAAAATTTCGACATAACTTCGCGTTTCACATCCCCCAGACCCAAAAACCACCGTCATTTCAAAATTATATGTATACATACATATATATATATATATATATATATATATATATATATATACATTAATGGGCAAACTCGGACCATGGGGGTGGAAATGGGAGGGCTTTTTCGAAAGAACAAAATCGCTATAACTTTCCTATTAAGTAAAATATCAAACAGTTCCTACTATTTTTTGGATAGAGGCCTAAAACTTATATAAGTAAAGTTTTTATGATATCACCAACCATTGGCCCAGGGGGTGGAAAAAATGGAGTTTTGAAGACAAAAAAAATCATACCTCCCTTAACAAGCACAGTATCGAATCGGTTTAAAGTGGTCGTTAGTGTTATGATCAACCCTTACGGAAAGAGATGATCAAAATGTTGCTGGAACTGTAAGAAGATGAGGCTGGTCGTATGCTAAACACGTAAAACGTTTTTCACATGCAACCATTGTCGTACTGAGCAAATTTGAAGTTTTTCTAAACTTTAAGGTGGAAATCTTTTTTATCCCCTACTTAGCACCGGTGAAATCTATCTCTGCCTTCCGGTGTGCCGTAGGGATTTTTTTATAAAGTTTTATGCAGGTTATCAATAAATCTATGTCATTAATTTTATAACACTTTTTCCATACATAAAATCCCTATATTCTATCTGTTAAATAAGTTATAAATTCTTATCAATATCTATGTGTAAACACGGGCGATGCAACCATATTTATTTTGTAAAGTAACTACATTTAAAGTAGTATGTTGAAATTATCATGAAGTAAACAAAGCCCATATTGTAGCATGGGAAATATTTACTTTAGATAGACTACAGTCAATCCGAAGTTTCAGTCAGTAACAAAGGAAATATACAAAATTTCATTTATTCGTTAAAATAAATTAAAAAAAAAAAATGGTTATTTTTCAGCAAAGAGATTACGGTTTTTGCAAATAAATGTTATTTAAAACACAATGCCTTGTTGCCAATAAGAAAATAGTTTATAAAGTAGAAACTGAAATGAAAATAACTGGTAAATTCTGAGTAGATTTCAGAATTTTTGAGGAAATAGTTTAATAATTTTTCAAACAAAAAAACAAAGCTTATACGCTCTAATGTAAAAAAAAACTTCTATAAAAATCCCTGAACCAATCTGCACTACCGTATATTATTTTAGAATAAAAAAAAGAACGAAAGCAAGATAAAATACTCATTTATATCCAAAGGTGACTATCATTTCTGTTGAAAACAGACACCTAAACGACTTCTAATGATGATAAAACGCACATGAGAATGCCAAAAAATCAAATCTTATCAAACACGCAAAAATGTTCTTTGATATCAACGTGTTACTCTTATAATTAAAATTCCTCTAATGTTTTGTTTCAATTTAAATTTCAGAAATGATAAGCGATTCAGCTTCATCTGTCTGGAGGTTAATTTTACAGTCAACAGATTAAATCAAATCCCAGGTTGGTTTCACCACTAGATACCAAAAAGAACGCACTGGGTTGTGATTTTAAGTTCCTTTAACATTATGTTAATATTTTTTTGAAGGTAGCGATATATTTACATGAACAAAAAGTAAGAAATGTGAATGCGTCGCGGTAGTTTATCGTAATGACATTAAAACCTAAACGCATTTTTTAAGTGCGAAAATGTGTGATGAGCAGGAATTATGCCTATTAGATAATTATTTATGAATGATTCAGATAATGAACTCAAAAAAAGTTAATCCAATCATTCCATTACTAGTCCAGACGGTATCTGTTTTAAAATGAGCGTACTTGGAATTTTTCTATATGGTCGCTAATTCTTGCTTTAATGCCTCCGGAATATGATCAGAAATGATTATTTTGTTATGCGCCAGTTAAAAAAAGGTTTGCTTAAATTTTTATTAAACAAAATGTAGAAAAATAGCAAAAATATCCAATTTTTTTGTCTCTTTTCTCCTAAATAACTCGATAACTGTTAATTTTATGAGAAAAACGTTTTATTACCAGAATATCATCGGTTGCAAATCAAAAAATACGTTATTATTAATGCAAAAAATAACAAATTAAAAAATAAAAAACTTTTTTTGTAGAATTTTTTCGAATACTTATATTATAGATAGCACCTTCAGATTTTGCCTCAAAGAACTTTTTAATATGATAAAGCAACAAGCCAAATTTCAACAAAATCGGTTTGACAGTTTTTGCACAATAATTTTGCAATCCCTAATTTAAAAAAAAAAAAAAAATAGGATTTTTCCAAACTGTGTTGAGCCTCTAGATACTTGAAAATTTAATCATATATAAAAGAGCAGTCAAACTTTCTAGTACATTTTGAAAAATTTAAATCGGTTTATTAGCAGAGCCTAGGGAATTTTTCAAACATACTTGCAATATTTTTGCTTTAAAACAAATCTTCATGAATTTTTATCTAAATTAATTTAAAAAAATCCCTTTCGCCACGCCGGAAGGCGGAGGTAGATTTCACCGGTGCTAAGTAGGGTGGTTTTGGGGGTCTACAGGATGTGAAATGCGAAGATACGTCGAAATTTTCCGGGAGACAAATCGTGGTACCCATTACAATAGGTAATATTCTTATGAAATCTACCTAAAAGTACAGCTTTAAAGTACTCGGAAAAATGCTTCTTTTATAAAAAAAAAATTTCGATTCGTTAATTATCTCCGGAGATCAAAGTTAACCGCCATTGTGCAATTTTTGTAATAAATTATTATTGATAAATTAATAGACCGATATTTCGAATAAGTATGATATTTGAACAGTATGATTTTTTAGCTTAGAAAACATCGATTAAAAAAAAAAACAATAATTTTGTTTGTTAAAATTGCTAAAAATTGCAAGTATGCAATAGGCTCTTCTAATAAAACCGATTTAAATTTTTGAAAATGCATTTGAAAGTTCGACTGCTTTATAATTTGAAAAAATCGCATTCTTTTTTAAATCTAGGTTACAAAATTATTGTGCAAAAACTGTCCGACCGATTTTGTTGAAACTAGGCATGTTGCTTTATCATATCAAAAAGTTCTTTGAGGAAAAATCTGAAGGTGCTATGTAAAATGTAAGTACTCGAAAAAAATTCCCCCAAAAATTTTTTTTAATAACAAAACGTTTTTCTCTTTTGATCTTTTCTTTAAAATGAACAATTATCGAGTTATCTACGGAAACAGGAGAGAAAAAACTTTGCGATTTTTTTACATTTTTTATATTTTATTATATACAAAAAGTTCAACCTAAAACAGATACCGCCTGGACTATATCACGTTTGGAGTTTGAACATTCACACCGCAATGGTTTTAATTATTTATAAATATTATTTTATTAATTCTCCATAACACGCCTACACCCTATTACAGTTACGCTATTCCTTTTTTCTGATAATAAATTACTTTTGTAGGGTGTGAAAAAATGCCAAGCCTGACCGAAATACGAACCCAGGTTTTTCTGAATAAAACCATAGACGCTTCTACTCTGTCGATATGGCCCGCAACTTTATTATTATGGAAAAAAAAATACCGTATAGAAAAGATTTCTGTAAAAATTTAATTTGTTATATTAAATAAATGAAAGATTAGTAAATTTAAGGAATTAAAACATTAATGTTTTTAATATTCTTTATAAAAAATGACACAATAATAGATTTATCTTATCTTTATACTTACCGTACGAACATTGAATCAGGCGCATTCACACGTACACAGCAATAGAAAAATTTATATGTCTGTTCTTGTTTTTTCCGTGTAACGGCAAAACTTATTTGTGGTTTAATACAATTAAAATAAATAAAACATGCTAAAAAGAAATTGAAAAACTAAACTTGTGTTAACTAAATTAACACGTGTGAAATTTGATGCAGAGTGCACACGCAGTTCCTGTTCACAATTAAAATATGAAATGTTGCAAACCGAGCAGTTAAAGTGATGATAACTTTAAAGTATTCATGATTTTTTTCTAAGTAAAATCATTATCTACAATTAAATTAATTTTTAATTAAAACAGATTAAAACAATCTTTGAAATACTATTAAATTAATTTTTAATTAAAACAGATTAAAACAATCTTTGAAATACTATTTATTCATTATTATTTACAAATATAATATAAATAAATATAATTATAATAAATATTTACTATAAATAAATATTAATATTTATAATATTTAATATTCAAAGTATCTTTGAAATACTTTTATTTTAGATAATCAATAAATTTCTATCGCTGTTTTGTAATTTCACTTTTCATCTCTGTAAATAAAATCTTTTCAGCATTACTTGAAGAAAATGGCGTACAAAAATCCGAAGAAATTAAATTGTCATTAAATTTTTTGGTAGGCAAAAGTCACCTCTGGTAAGCACTATTGGATTTAGGATAGCCTGAAATTTTACTTCAGCTGATAAACGTAGCAAAAAGGTAGAAGGGAGAAGTTTGGTTAAAAGCATATGACAAAAAAGGACAAGCATATCGAATTTAAATATAAGACAAATACCATAACCTGAAGAACTTCATTACTTAGAAAAAAATCATACAAAGACCTATTTTGCTTTTTATACGGGATATTTACCGTACAAGTCTTGAGAAACAAGACAGGAAACTGAAATCCAAATTCTTTTAAAAGCAGCCTTCCTCTACTAAATCATAACAAGGATGTACTGGCTCTACAGCTTCCGACATCCTTAATATGAATTTATATAGATAGGTCCATGTGAATTTATAGGTGAAATTTAGATCCATATTTCAGTACGATTCTGCTAACAAACAAAATCCGACCTATACTCACACAATAGAGAGAAGAAGGGATCACGGATATAAGAAAACGGGAAGTATCAAGAGAAAGGATGAAATACCCAAGAAGGAGATCCAGCATGAGATAAACAAATCCGCCCACAGGATAGCCTTATTATTATTACACCTACAATCCCTCGAGAGATCTAGTAATTCTGACTCGCATGTGACAAACTTTCCTATAGAAATGTTCACTGCGGAAAACAAGAAGATCAAGGTTCTAATGGAGCAACCTCACCCGTCCTTGGAATTATGTAGCGGTTGACTATATCAACTGAACTATAAATCATAAAGACAGACCCAGAATGAAGTAAACAGACCGTACAAGAAGACGTTAAACCAACTATCTTAAACAAGGAAGCTTTCATGCAGATTAATGAAAATTTGTTATAGTATTTTGTTATGCAAGAATGCATTTGAGTTACGTCTTTCCTTACCGATTATTTAACCTTTTAGAAGGTGACAGTTAATAACCTAAAATTTCGTACCTTCAGTGTGGGAATGTAAAGGAAAGAGGGAGGAGAATCACTGCTCTATTATTCACCGAGCCATCACTAGAAAGAGACCGTACTAAAGTCATCTTTTAAAACCGTGTACTGTATTAATAAATACTGACATAGATATTAGAAAAAAAATTCTATATTATACTTAATTCTCTGTAGCGCTTTAAAATGAATAAAAATGAATAAAAGTAAAAAAAGTAGGTAAAATTCCCACATTCTGTTTAAAAATTAAACAACTTCAATACATTTTCTGAGATTCTTTTTATAATTTACCGTTTATCTCAGAAGATAAAATACAGAGTGTACCTTAATTTTCCATACCCAGAAAAATAAGCGTCTTTTTTTTAATGAATATCATTTATATTTATATAATGCGCCTAGTGAATAAAAAAAGTAAAAACTTGTGAGTGATGACTTAGCTTAAAAGTGTTCTCTTCTTAAGTATTGTGTTTACTTTTAAGTATACAGTGGGTTTTGAGTGAATAAACATTTACTGTACTCAAAGTCAATGATTCCCAAACTGTGCGCCGCGGCGTCCCGGGGAGTTGCGGCCTCTTTTCAAGGGCGCTACGAAATATTGTAAAAGCTTCATAATTAATTGAACCAGTAAGAAAATAATGTAGTATACTTTTACTTAAGGTAGGGCGCCATGGAAAAATTTTAATTGAAAAGGGGCCGCCACTCGGAAAAGTTTGGGAACCACTGCTCAAAGTGAATACTATAAAGTGTTGTCTTCATTTGTTTATTTTTTATATTATAATTGACTTACAGAATGATGAAATCATTTGTAATAATATGCAACACATCCAACCTTTGTCATTTCAATTAGTTGAGTTCAATTTTTTGTCATCGTCTGTGAAAAAAACAGTCATCATGGCCAATGAGGAAGGCAAATTAATTCCTTCAGATCGGATGCATTTCATTGAAATTTTAACATATTATCAAAATTTATTAAATAATTCTCTGTTGCTGCACGTAATTGTACAGAAAGAAAAAGGTGCGGACAACTTCGATGAAAAAATTTTGTAATAAAATTGGCAAACAAGTTATACTTTAGCAGTTAAAAAAAATTTTTGAACGATATGAAAAATATTGTGAAAAAAAATGTGATGTTCACGCCATGCCTTAATTGATAAATCAATTAAGCTGAACGACTGCTCGATTTGCTAAATAGGGGAAGAAAATTCAGTAATTTCTAAGTGTCCGGTGCAATAACAGTAAACGAAGTTGTAAAACCGAATCGTGATCAGTCGATCACGAAAAACCTATTGATACTCTAAATTCCTCCGACGGTGAAGAAAATGAAGTTATAAAGAAGAAAGTAAGAAATTTAAGTTATAAAGAAAGACGAAACAGAAGAAAGTACATCAGAACTGCAGCGACTAGTGTTAATAGAGCAACGCTAAACTTTTTGCTGAATAGCAAAAATTAATTAAAATGCAAATGAAAATATTTAAAGAGAAATACGAGGAAAAAATGAACAAAATGACGTAAATATCAGAGATCCTAACATTTTCTCACAATTATAAACGTACTTGAGTTTTGATAAATAAAAATATGAATTACCTTTACTAAACCTAATACCCCTTCTCTTAAATTTTATAATAACAATAAACTAGCTACCTAAATGGTACGCCTTGGGGGATGGGATCCTTATCAAAGTGACCTTGTCACGTCCGTAAAGTTATCTCTATGCCGCATGAAGCACTAATCAAATCTTAACAAAAATGGTTATGATTTTTAGGTAGATAAGAAAGCTACCTATTGTAATGGGTACCTTGATTCGACTTCTAGAAAATTTCTATATATCTTCGCGAGTCTATGCTAGTGAACCTTTCGTTCGCATCACGCATCGCGTGTACGTTAATATTAACATAACCCTTCCGTTTATGTACTTGTCAGCAAAGGTACGTGTGGCGTTTTTATTTATGTTTACATTCGAGAGCACCGATTAGCGATTCGCAACCAAGCTTCCTTGTGCTTTACTCAGTTTCTTCAGCGTCGACGGGAATTTTATCCACTCATCTGCCTTCCGCAGATTGTAATCCGAAACGAAATAAAACGTTTGAGAAATTGTTGTACGACCTAGACCAAAATCTTCTGCCGCTCCACTTTGATAAACAGTGTTGCTAACACGACGTACTTACACATTGTCTTTTCGGCTTAGTGTACCCCTTCTAGTTTCGTCAGTATCTGGAAAAAAATTATCGCATAAAAAAAATCAACACTCTCAGATTTAAACCTTAACAACTCTTTACATTTGAACGGATTTATATTTCTTCATTCTTTGTTAACACTTTACTTCACTGATATGCAGCGGTCAATCTTGAATAAACCGAGAAATAAGTAAACAGTATGAGCAAGCGAATACCCAGCTTAAAATTTATTAACTGTTTACTCAATATTTGAAGTGTTGCCATAACTTTATTCACAAAGAATTATTAAGTGAAGAGTGGAAAATTTTAAACCTGTTCACTCACCGGAAGAGTAAACGCTCAAATTTGTGTATTGCCTTTGAATTTTTATTCTCTTCAATTGAAGTGATTACTTCAAATCTGAAACATAAGACTCTTAACTTATTGTTATTCATTAGGCATTGAAGAACACTTAATCTCAAAGTTTCCATATATAGGAAAAATAAACATTTTTTTATGAAGGCCATGGTTTATATTTTCTACGTATGAAAACTTATGGGACACTGTAGCAGGATTTTAAAAAAAATATATTTTTGGCTACGAAAATACTACAGAAAAAAGAAATAGAGTACATTTTTTGATATGATTTTTGAATTGAAAATCTATAAATTATATGTAATTGAAAATACAAGATGCCTATCTATCTGTTTATAGTTTGAATGACATAATCTACATTTTCAATTTTTTTTTCATGTATTTTTAAACGAAAAAAATGTTTAATACAAATCCTAATGTTGAAGGTAATAAAACAAACCATGCCTAATTGTAGTTGTAACTATAAAATAAATCTATGAATTTTTTATTACAATAATTAAATCGTAAAATATCCTTGAATGTTTAGACTCCCATAACCTCGGCTCGTTACGTCGATATTAGCGCTATCGATTTTTTTTTTACTTCTATTGGAATTTATCCATGAATTATCTGTACATATACAGAATACCACTACATAAGTTGAAAAATATAAGTTAATTTTAAAAGATCTAATTTAGTTTTAAATTAAACGTTCGACATACATTCCCTTATTGATTGATATATTGTGCAATTTCTCGTTTTTACTTTCCTCTCTATACAGTAGCTATAGAATCGCTATAGCTATGTAGAAGAGAAAGTATGGTGATCGGTCAAAATTGAGCATATACGGTTTTCAACGAATCTTGTATTGCCTTTTCTTGAATATAAACTTATTTTTATTCATTAAGCCTAATATGTACTACATAAATCCAATGTTGAAAAAATGCGACAAACATGTGCGACAAAATGTGCGTACGACGTATATATGTATGTTGGTGTGTAAATCGTCTTATATCTCTAGAACTACTTGATCGATTTTAACCAAACTTGGTAATAATATTTCTATAGCAGGGGCATTGATGCTATTAAATTTTCAATTCAAAAAGTCAAGCGGTGGGGAATACGGGAAGAAACAAACGAAGTCATCGGCTATATTTTTTTTCGGATAATTTTGTGAATATTGATAAAGTAAAGAACTTTTGTAAAAAAATTTTTGCTAAATTGCTCCTCTACTCCAGTATATTAATAATTTTGAAACGTTGTATAAGGCAGTACAGTTCTTTGGTGATTGGTTTTCAATTAACCACACATCTCAGAAATGGTCGAACTGAGACTGTACAAGAATACACTAATACGGTAATTCCCGGAGGCTAAACAGGAAAAAGAAAGAAAAGGTGAGCGGTAGAATTAAATAAATGAATATATAAGTGTAAAAATTTATTTAAAATGGCCGCTAGTACCTTCATACCCGCGCGAATGAAATACAGTATGCGCGCGCGCGCTCTAGTTAGAATCATTGAATTAAAAAAATAAAAAAAATATTTCTATATTTAAATAAAATTATAAATATTTTAAACTAATTTGTTTATATGTATGTGTGAGCCGTGCATTAGAAAAAAGCCGCGTGACGGGAAAGTCCTATAACTGTGTTATCAGCCGGCCTACGTGGCGCAAGTGGTAGCGTCTCGGCTTTTCATCCGGAGGTCCCGGGTTCGAATCCCGGTAAGGCATAGCATTTTCAAACACGCTACAAATCATTCATTTCATCCTCTGAAGCAATGCCTAACGGTAGTTCTGGAGGTTAAAAAAAAAACAAAAAAATGCGTTGTCAGCTTTTTTTTTTACTTCTATTGGGATTTATTCATGGATTATCTGTATATATATCTATACATAACAATACCAATGAAAAAGTTGAAAAAAATTAAATGAGGTTTAAAAAATCTAATTTATTTTTAAATTAAACGTTTGACATTCATTCCTTATTGATATATTGTGCAAATGCCCTTTTCAAAATTATACAAATAATTTTATTAGAAAAAAGTTCTAAATTTACGCCAATACAGCGTAGATATTGATATTTCTTGTTTCTTCGGTTACACTATTATTTAAAGCTTTATAATGCAATTGGTAATATTACATTACTTGGCGTAATGTGTACCAGACATGCAACGGTATGAAACAGAACTTTCAAATTCTTCTACGTTGACAAAAATGAAAAATTGGAAGAATTTATATAGAGAAAATTTCCGTTCAGGTTGTCGTTTTATTTGCAGCCTAGTTGTGTAAAACTAATATTAAGTTAGGCCAATTGTTTTAACTGTATATGTAAAAAAAAAACTATTAAGTCTATTTATTTTATTTGTTAATATAGGATTTGATGACAAAATGATGTAGTCTGATTTGTTATTGTCATGTCCCTTAATTTAGTTGTATTCATTTGTTTTAAAACATTAGATCTATTAATTCAAGCACTGCATGTTACAGCTTTTCTCCCTTGCACTATCTATTTAATCCTTTTAGTAATTTGAATGAACTTTTTACACACAACACTCAGTCGACGTACTAGTAATAATACAATAAGAAACTCTCATAAACTAGTTTTTGTGACTAATTGTAAAATATTCCAAGAATATAAAAATCAACAAAAAAATTTACAACTGTATTCTAGCTGTATCATATCTACAAAGAACAGTACTTCAACGCAAAACTATTACAATTAAAAAAATACTACAGATCGTCATCGATGGTTTAATCTATTAACGAAAATGCTACGAACGTTTTTCCTGATGATTGCTAGAAATCAGATTTATTTATTAGATTTATTAGATTATTTATATTATTAGATATTTTTATCAAAGAATCTCACTTTTTTACAAATTTATTTTTCTTTTATATCTTTTAGCACTTCAATACCTTTAGTTTACCAGATAGAATTATACCATAATTCTATCCGATCATTTAACTTTTTTCGTTCTTTTTTACAGAAATAAAAGTTCCGAAGGTTTTTAAAAAAATTTTCCTTTTAGTTTCCTGGTATCGTAACTCTAGAACTACTGCAAGAAGGAAAGTATGATATTCAGGCAGTCAAAAAAATTACCAGGGATCCCAGAAAACGGAAAAAAGTAAATGTTAATATTCCTTCATAAGTATTTTGGCGTGTTTGAAGGTTAATAACATTCGATCGTACAAATCAATTTTGATGAAATTTTGTACAGATATTTGTATATGTGGAGCAATTTGTTGCTAAAACTTTGGAGTCAATATCACCAGCGATAAGGTAGATAGTTTATTGGGGTCAATTTTTTCAAAATTTTCCAAACATAACCCAACTTCACGAATATATTAAGGTCAGTACATGCATGCATAGTTATCTTAACATTTTTAAATAAAATGTTGTTCAAGATGCTACCCTTTTCCAAAAAACCAACAAAAAAAATTATTAATTGCATATTTTTTAAACGATTTTTTTAAATGTCTTCCTAGACAAAGCCGATTATGTGTAATGATAAATAATATTATAATTTTTCAAAATTTTTAAAAACTTGCTTATACTTTTTAGTCATAGTTTAATTAAATTATTATCATAGATTGCATGAGTTTAATTAGTTGGTTAATTTGGATTTCAAAAGATAATATCATATATTTAAACTTTTTTTTTCTTTGCTTGATGATATCGCCACATAAGCTTGAAGCTTGTACGTGGGATATGGAAATGCAGCAGCGTATGAAAATACCATGCCTAACCGTGATTCGAACCCAGGACCTCCGGATGAATTGCCGAGACGCTACCACTCGCGCCACGAAGGCCGGCATTTCTAAGATATTATAAATTTCTAGTATATTTACTAGAAACAAACATTTACTACACAAAGTAATGAAATAGTGAAGTTTTTATTTCATTTTCTTACTTAAATTATTAATTAAGGAATTATGTCCCAATATACTGTCCGCCAAAAATCATCTTATAATATATATATATATATATATTTAAATGTTGTCATCAACTTCGAAACAAAAACTCCCGTACCAAATTTTTGTCATTTTTTTATGCCAAACGTCTATCGGATTCGTCATCTGCGACCCAAAAAACCCCGCATAGCCGTTCTGCAATTTTTTACACCCGTACCCTTAATTTTCTCCTGTACGGGAAGGTGTTGCAGAAGTAATGGTGGAATATTGTACTGTCACCCGAGCTTGGTAACTGTGCAAAATTTTATCAATAAGCGATGATACACGTAAATACGAACATTAACATCCGGAAAATTTCCATCCGGTTTTTTGGGTTCCTTAGGTCTCATACGGACAACATCCGGTGAAAAGCGCATATGCCCAAATTGGACCGATTACAACACTTTCCCTTTTAGAGCTATAGCTCTGCACTAGCGCTATCTAGATGGTAAAATAAAATTAAAGATTACCGATTTTTTAAATTTAAATAAAATTTTTCATGTTTTATTATTTTTCCACGACATAAGAATAACTAATAACCAATACCCGGAAGTATTACAACTTTGTCAAAATTTATTTTATCCACACATCAGATTCTAACATCTCGTAAACCTACCTCTGTGTTAGTTCCAGAGGAATTCTCTGTCAAGAATTTTTTTCACAACTCGTTAATAGTTTATACTATTATGAATATTTATCTTCAAGTAGAAATGGACATTAATGAAAAGATGTGTGAAATTTATAAAAATAATTTGTCATTTATTTCAGCAGTTCAATCGATAAAAATTTAAATGTTCGTTTTTTCAAAATCATAAATTTCCAAAAGTTCTTCACAGATTGGTTTGAAATTTTGACACAACGTTGCATTCGAATAAGCAAATGTTTTTATATACCTACTATTTATAAACCTAAGATGTCACACCTGTGACAGGTAAAAACATGTTTTGTTTTTTTTAAAACAGCGTTATCCGTTGGATGTAAAAGCAACACACGCTATATAAATATTTTACTATTCCATTTCAATGTTTCCGGTAGTGTGTCCAACATAGACTAAAAACCTACTGGACCGATTTACGCGCGGGGAAAAAGGGGGAAAGGGAAAAATCGGAAGAGGTAAAAGGGATGAATGGGGAAAAATAAAAAATAAAAAGGGAATAACAGGGAAAAGGAAAAATAGAAAAATGAAATGGAAAGGGGAAGAGGGAAAGAGGAAGGGGGAAAAGGAAAATATAAATGGGAGAAGAAAAGAGAAAGGGGAAGGGAAAGGGAAAATGGGCGAAAGGGAATATGGTAAAAATGAAAATGGGGAAAGGCAAAGGGAAATGGAAAAGGGGGAAAAGGGAGAAAGAGTAAAAAGGAAAGGTTAAATTTTGTGAAATTCCGTAATGTTCATTTTGTTAATGTTTTATTAAACTTTCAATCGTGTTCATTTAATCTATATATATATATACTGAAATCTAGCAATAGCGAAGCATAGCCTTGCCGGGTCTCCTAGTCATAAATAAAAACAGGAAATAACAGTTTTACTACAGAAAATGTAAAGTACATAAAGAAAATAAAAATACGTTATGTGAGATGTTAAATGTATTAGATGTATACACTGAACGAGATAAAAGTATAATAAAAATAATAATAATATCAATTATAAACATGGGAGAGAAGAAAAATGTAGAGTACTTAAAATGAACATCATTTGTATTATTTGTGAAATAAGAATCTAGAAATTCAGTTTTAATTGGGCACTTTTAATTAGCTTTTATTAAATGTAACAGTTAATAAGACGATAAATTTTAACATAACGGTTGTATAAGGTTATTAAACCAACATAATTACCATTAAAATCCGTATAAGCTTATTTTAACAATACAATATATTACCATATTGTTTACTGTATAATGGTATACGTATTTGGTCAACTAAATATATTGTCTAGTTAGTAAAGTATATTTGAATTCTTGTAGTATTTATTCCCGCTCTGGACAAGAATATCTATTTCTGTTTACCTTATATATTAATCTCTCATAACATTATCTATTTTGAGAGAATAATTTATATTAAATCCACTATACGGAAAAATTTCCAAAATGTTAACTTTTTATTAATTAACAATTTATCCTACTAATAAAACTTGTGATAAGTAAAAATACAAAGGACTCTAAAAAACCGTTGCTGGCAATTTTTATCTCCTTGTTTGAAGTAAAGAAGTATTGTGATCGCGAAAGATTTCGGTTTTCAGATTTCTACGGAAATATCCATTTTCAACATCCCTGAATCCATTTTGACTAGTTTCGGCGTGACGTCTGTACGTACGTACGTATCTCGAATAACTCAAACGATTAGTCGTAGGATGTTGAAATTTTGGATTTAGGACTGTTGTAACATCTAGTTGTGCACGTCCCCTTTTTATTCTAACCAAAAGTGTCCAAAAAAGCCCAAAATCCAAAAAAAAATTGGACTTAAAAAAAGTGACACGTAATATAATAAAAAATAATCTAACTGAGATACCTTTAAAACTGAGAATTGAATTTTAATAATTTTTATAAATCTTTCCCGGTTTCACAAACCATTATAAAACACTTTAAATACATATAAATACATACAGCCGTTAAAGATAAAAATAATTTTATCTTTTTATCTTTTTTTTATTTTATTTTTAATTTTATTTTTATTTATTTATTTATATTTTGTTTATTTTTTTAATTTGAAATATTAAACTCTATAAAAATACAGGAAAATTAAGCACCATCGTTGTTAGCTTTTAAACGGATTACTACCTACAAAAAAAAATCATACTCCGGAAGATTTTTATTTCTTAAAAAATAGTACATGATCGCCTAATTTTTCATAATTAACAACTAACGAACCATCATTAATACCAATAAAAAAATCTTATCACGAATTATTTAATTCTCTTATTACAACTTTTAATTAACTAAAAAAATATATTTATATATATATACATATTAATCAAGGTTGCACAGAAGTAATGATATATATATAATTACGTTATTTACAAGGAACTAAATAAAAAAGTTTTACTTCTAAAATTACTGGTACATTTAAAAACTATTATGAAATCAAAAGATAAGTAAACAAGAATAACTGAAGGTGAGAATTAATTGTTGATAATAATGACTTAATACATTAATAACAAATGAATTAATGTAGATAATATTAAACAAGAATATTTAATATCACGAAAATGCGGTTAAGAGTTAATAGAATCCAACTGACATCCTGCTAAACTTCTGCACATATGCTTTTTCCATCTTTATTTTTTATTTTCATTAATTATAGTTACATTAATCCACAAAAATTCAATGATACGATGGAATATTTATGAAAATATGGAATACTTATTCTCTGAACTTTAAAAATAAGTCATGAAAAAATCCAGCCAAAATATAGGGCAAATGTAATTATAAAATATATTCTAAATCCTGGATAGATTTCATTTTCCCCTATTTTTTTTTCCTCTAGTTTACACAATACTGAAACAAATAAAATCAAAAAAATTATGTTCCTAGACAGCATCTTAGGATCTTTAATTAAAAAATTATAGCATGTCTTATAATGAAATCAATATATGATCAGTATCCATAACTAAGGGCTGCTTCAATCGACATGATGGTGGGTATTACCATAACAGGAAGCTAAGGCGTAACAGATTACTGATTACTCAATAATCATCATCCGTAATCCCCACACCGTTGATTATAAGCGTAACCCTAATATTATCTATTCAATTTCTCCAACTGGTGACAGACATATTCGTTCTTTCTATTCATCAATTTTTAAACTTGGACTTATTCTTCTGTTATCTTGCCAATAAAAAGTTACCTAAAATCTAGGTAAGTTACCTAAGGTAAAAACTTACCTTGCCAAAAAAAAAAAATGACTGGTAGCAACATATGTAAGCAGACAAAGGTCTAAAGAAAAGTAAGTCACGAGAATTTATTAGAAAGGTTAGAAATCTTTAGCATATGCGTACTATGCCAGTAAATTATTATTTATTACATTCCCCGTATCTATTACCAGTTAATGAAATTTTTCTTGGTGCGTGAAAATACTTAACTCAAGGATGTGAGAAGCTGTATAGGACCACGTTTACAAACATTTTGACTTCACAGAAAATTTCCACATCTATCTTTTTACTTTCTTGTACGAAGTAAATGAAGTATTGTAATCGCGATAAACTTCGATTTTCAGATTTTAACGAAAATGTCTATTTTGACCATCCCTCAATCAATTTTGAGTAGTTTCGGTGTGAAGTCTATACGTACGTATGTATCTCGCATAACTCAAAAAAATTAGCGTTACAATAATGAAATTTTGTATTTAAGACTATTGTAACATCTAGTTGTGCCCCTACTCTTTTGATTGCAATCGACTGGGCCAAAATTTGTATACAGTCAGACCTTTAAATAAATTTAGATTTTGGACTTTTTCTTAACTGCAAGAATAAGCTCTCGTTGAGAGCTTTTCAACGATATAAGATAAGTGGTACTTACTTTCACTGGTTCCAGAGTTATAGCCAAATGAAATTTTAATTAATGAAATATTTGCATCTTACAAGGGAAAACCACATCGGTTCGAATCCGACTTCATATATTCTTTTTTTCTTTTTTAATCTAAATATATTGATTTATTAATATTATTAGCCTCTTATTTAAAAAAAAAGTAACAATAAATAATAATTCAATAATAACAATAAAAAAAAAATCTGATGTGTGCTCACATGAATTCCTTTACGCCTATAACTTACATATAACATTTATTTAAAATGAAAAGTACATAAAATTTTATTTCTGTAATAACTTCTGATATTTTTTCATATCTTTTTTTATTGTTATTATTGAATTATTATTTATCGTAAAACGTTTTTTACAATCAGAGGCTAATAATTATTAATAAATAAATTTATTTAAATTAAAAAAAGGAGATGAAGTCTGATTTCGAACTGATGTGCCTTCCCCTTCTAAGATCCAAATATTTCATTAATTAAAATTTCATTTGGCTATAACTCTGGAACCAGTGAAAGTAAGTACCACTTACATAAGTGGTATATCATATGATACATTATATAAAAGCACTCAATGAGGGCTTATTACTGCAGTTAAGAAAAAGTCGACATCCAAATTTTTTGAAATTTTAGGGTTTTTCGGACACTTTTGGTTAGTCGATTGCAATCAAAAGGGGAGGTGCACAACTAGATGTTACAACAGTCCTTAAATCCAAAATTTCAACATCCTACGATGTTTTTGAGTTATGCGTGATACGTACATAGGTATGTACGTACAGACGTCACGCCGATTTTTCGAAAAACTAAGATATTACTTTCGGTCACGTGGTGGGAATGGGGGATGAAAATGAATTTTCATATGTTTTAAGGCATGAGGAGTACGAAAATACCATTCATTTAATTTGGGGTTTCCTTATATATTTACAGGCCTACGTATAGAATTTTATGGCTCGAAAATTTCCAAAACTACTACATTAATTTCATTGAAATTTATATATATTTTATTAATGTATCTAAAGTTGTGAACGGAAAATTTTGATTAAGATTAGTTGAGTCGTTTCCTAAGTAACGCTCAAATTAAGGTCGAAAAAAATTTGACCGGAACAAGTTGGAATCGTGATTTGTTATGATACTGCAAGTTAGAAAGTTGACGTTTCTTTATTTGCAGTATCTGTTTTTAATAATATTAAACCAAATTAAAAAAAAAATATTTCAAAACCAAATTACATTAACGAAAAAACGGTCTTCTTGCGTAGAATTGTGCAAGTTTTTTTTCCAATACAAATTAACTCGGCTGGAAAGGATAAACAAACAAAAAGGATCTAAAAAAACGAACAAGATAGAAAAGAATTTAAGATTACAGTTGTAGGAATCTAGGCAAATGAAAACCAATTGTAAAACAGTAGCAAATTCATAAACTAGCATTTAAATAATATTGCTTTTTTAAACTACTTATTTAAATAAGAATTATATAATTCCCTTCTACTCAACAGTTTAAAAAGATAGTAGTCAACACTGGACTCAACTTTTCCAGTATTTAAGTAAAGAGAACGATTGAACTTATCAATTAAAAAAATAATAATGAAAGTTTCTTTTATATTATCTTCCATACTTATCCTTTAATGGTTTTATTCCATTATACTAAAAATAAAAATCATTTTTAAACATATAAAAAGAATTAAAAATCAAAACATTATATAATTTTTTTAATTTAATCACAAACCGTAACGGTAAAATTAAATCACTAGAGCGTAGAACTGTGTAATATTGTGGTTTGTCGACGAACTATCCATGTGGTTTGTTAATGAAATATTGAAATATACAAATCGTCTACTTACTGTGACCACTAATCTTTGTTTCTAGAATACTTAACATTTATTTGACGTCAACAGATTAAATGTGAAAGAGAATCTTAAATGGATGTATTTAAAAACGATTCACATAAATTTTAATAAAAAGAATAAATAAAATTAAAATTGCTCCAACTGTATCAATTTAAACATTCTATCTTATTTCATAAATGAATATTAATTTGTGATGTAGAGAGAGAGCCCCTGTTGTTAATAAATTACTCATATTATATTCATTTCACAGAGCGGTTAAAATCGTTACGTTCCATTTCTCAATACTCATAGAAATAAATTACCTTATACCTTAACAATACTACAGTACTAAGGAAACAGTTCAATTAAAACAATTTTCAAGAAAATGTCTCTGTGACAAGTTTCTGCATTCTGTCACTGAAAAATTCTGGTGGTTTTTTCCGGACCAAGTGGCCACAGCTTCCTTGACCTCATCGTCGGTGTTGTTATTATTACCTTTGAGATCCCTGTGATGAGGGAAGAAGTGGAAGTCGCACGGACAGAAATCCGGCGAGTATGGCAGATACGGAATAGATTCAAATTTCAGCTAGCGGAGCCATCAGGGCATTTGCGCGGTACCGATCGTGGACAGATTTTACGGTAATAAATTGCTCGATAATACGACCTACATGTTTTTTAGATATATCTAACTAAATAGCGATTCGTTGCTGAGTGATTCGCCGGTCACTTTGAAGCAAATCGCCCACCTTCTTTCAATGTTTCTCGTCAGTCACAAAAAATGGTCTTCCGCTGTGAGGTGCGTCCTAAATTGTCGTTTTACCAGCTTTACATCCGCGAAATTTCAACGTTCACCTATTCACAGTACTCCTGTTAACAGTTTCGCTATGGTAAACCGCTTTTAAACGATGAATGATATTTGTAGGATTCACATTTTCTGCTGTTAAAAATTATATCACTGTGCGCTGTTTTAACCGTCTTGAGATATTGTTCGTACTCGACTCCATTTTAACTGCTACTGAAAACAAAACCGTTAACGGATTTCAACGCATTATCGCAGGTTTATAGAGGGGAAATTTATCTATCATGTGCTGCCACGCCCAACTCGATAGAACCTTTTGTCTCCGTGTAGCAAGCTAGTGTGCAAATTTAATCAGCCGACCCTCGCATTAATAATTATGATCACCACTTCCTTGATCTCCGTGGTGGAGTTGTAAATATTTATGCTTTCATCCGGAGGTTCCGGATTCGATTCACAGTTAGGCGTAACATTTTTTCCACGCTACAGATTCACTATCATGTATCAGTACTGTTACTGGGCAACAGAATGTTGTTGTTGTATAAATAATTAAACATCAGTAATAATTAACAGTATTTGAACTAATCCGATGGAAAAAGACATTTATATTAATGATTAATAGAAGCTCTGTCAGCCGCCGCCAGGCCCGCTCTGACGGCAAGTGCGGGGCTCTCACCCGCTAAAAAACCTCCCCCTCTAGTCCGGCAGGGGACAGACCTAATCCACATGGTATGTACACAGCCCCTGCGCAACCACCCGGGCACTCTTGTCAACGAATTAGAATAGCAAGAGCGACGTCCCCAGGGGATCATCGGTGAACGACGACTCTGAGGTGCCCCAGCCGCCCACCCCCTAAGGCTGGCCGCACATGCAACGGCGTCTCCACCTCAGGTCAACTGCAGTCTTCCAGTCTGCCTGCCCCTCTCCACCGCTACCTTTGTTGGTTGGGTTTCAATTAACCACACATCTCAGAAATGGTCGACCTGAGACTGTACAAGACTACACTTCATTTACATATCATCCTCATTCATCCTCTGAAGTAATACCTGATGGTAATTCCCGGAAACTAGGAAAAAGGAAACAGGAAAAAGGAAGGGCATAAGTTACTATGACAACTACTTCTAACTGTCCACACACGCTACAAATCATTTATCTCATCCACTGAAGAAATACCTAACGGTGGTCCCGGAGGTTGAACAAAAAAAAAACAAAAAAAAATAGAAACATTCTGAAGTGGACAGTTAGAAGTAGTTGTCATAGTAACTTATGCCCTTCCTTTTTCCTGTTTAGTGTGTAAATGCCATGCCTGACCGGGATTGGAACCCGGGACATCTAGATGAAAGGCCCAGACGCTATCAATCGCATCTCGAAGGTCGGCATTGTTTTGTACTTTATGCACCAAAAAAATCGAATGCAATATTTAATACTACTGTTGTACAACTGTATTTTTTATTTTAATTATAAACAATTAAAAGGCACCTTGTTTCGGGACCTTATTAAAAATTACACTCCAAAAACAAAAATCAAAAGCCAGGGAAAAAAGATAATTAAAAAGGAAAAAGATTAAAAGTTAAATTTTATAAAAAATATATTCATGTAAGACAGTATTGAATCCAGAACCTACAGTAACCGGTGTCTTCAGTTACCAACAAATAGAAATTTGCACATATAAGTAACAAAAGGATGAAAAATGTTCCGAATATCATAAGTCTACATTAATACGTGCGTGTAAAACATATATGTTTGTTTGTTTCATTCATAATTTACCTGATGAATGAAAACAAACATACCGATAGAGGAAATTTATTAAGTAAATAATGTTAGTAATAAAAGTAATAACTATGGAGAAAGTTTAAATAACTGAGTTTACTAAGTTTATATCATTCCCAAATGAAATACCGTACTCATATAATATCAATAAAGAAACAATATATTTTGTAATAAACAGAAAATTTTAAGTAACGTTCAATAACATTCGTTAATTAATACGCCCTAACGGACTATCTAATAAAGTTACAACACAACTAAATAACCTTGTTACACCCACACGTTTAAAAGGTATAAAGAGAAATTTAAATCATTTTCCGTTTCTGGTATTGTTATTGGAAATAATACGTACTATCTAAAATAAATCGGTTTACATAATAAATTCAATGGTAAATATAAAACCAGAGACTGCTATTTTTACTGAAAAATTACGAATTTTTCGCGGACATTTTTTTTAAGAAGTGTAAATTTTTTTAAAAGAAATTTTCTTCATCATCATCTAATTACTAAAGATGTGTAAAGACATTTTCATTGTAAGGAAGATTTCAGAATAAACCATCAGATAAGTAAAGAAAATGTGGTCACCAGATGACTTCTTGTACGCCTAATAAATTACATATACACATTTTTTTTTTTTAAATGAAAAGTTCATACAATTTTATTTCATTAATAACTTCTGATGATTGTTTTTATATTTTTTTATTATTATTATTGATTATTTGTTGTAAAAATTTTGTGCATCAACCTTCATTCTTTTGCTTTCCTGGCATCATAGCTCTAGAGCTAAACTGTAAGAAGAAAAATATGGTAATCACTCAAAAATGGGTTATGGGTCATAACCCATAAGGTCATTTCTCGACCTTACACGACCCAGGGACCTCAAAAACAAAAAAAAAAAAAGGTGACCACACAGTGAATTATTTCTGATGGACGACTTACACAAACAATTTATAATATTTATCATTTTATTTGAATATAATATTTTTTGGTTTACTTAATTCAATGATTCTAACTAAATCGCGTGTGCATACCGTATTTAATTCGCCCAAATGTGGCGGTACTAGGGGCGACGGTCGGTACTAGCTAAACTAATGTAATTTCACTTTACGGTCGGCACTTTTAATTTAATGTAATGTGTGCCTTTACGGTCGGCACACTGGTATAGCCGCGAGGCTTAACGCACCAGATACCGAGTCGATCGGGTGATCGAGTTCGAGACCCAGCCAGACCGAGTTACTTTTATACACTTTAAATATTTATTTAATTCTACTGCTCACAGCATTTTTTGGGGTGACAGTGCGATTTTGCGAAAGTTTTTTTTTGTATTGCGGAAGTTTTTTCAAATATTAATATTTTTTAATCGTTAACAAATGTACCTAAGGAAAATATGACCTTACTTAGGCGAAATCTCTAGATACTGACGGTGACATTGGTCTACAGCGTCACCTCCTTGACCTTTTAAATTGAAAATTAAAGGCAATAATGCCCCATATATAGAAGTAATCTGACCAAGTTTGATTAAAATCGGTCCGGTATTTCTGGAAATATAACGTGATTTACAAAACAACACCGAACACACACATTAACAGCCGGAAAATTTCCATTCGGTTTTTTGGCTTTTTGGGTTCCTTAGGTATTAAACCGTCAATATCCGGTGAAAACCGCATATGCCCAAACTCGACCGATTACAATACTCTCCCTTCTAGAGCTATAAGAAGCCCTTCTATAGCGCTCTCTAGACGGGAAAGTAAAAGTGGGTCTAATGTTCATAAAATATGTACGTATGTTGGCGTGTTTGAAACTTAATACTTTTTGACTGGAAAACCGATTTTGATGAAATTTTTTACAGAGAGAAGCTTATGTGAGGCAATTTGTTGGTCAATTTTAGTGATCTCCAGGGGTGGGGGTCTTTGGGGGATCAATTTTATCAAAATTTTGCATACATAACCCCACTTTATGTAAAGCTCAGTACATGCGTGCATGTAAAAAAAATTGCTCCAAATCTTCCTCCTTCCTCATAAATCAAAAGAACTATCTTTTTATTTGTTCATATTTTTCAAATTAATTTTTTTCTTCCTGGGGATAGTAGTAGTGGAAATGACGCAAAAAAATGACGCAATATTTAGGGTGGGGGAGCCGATCAACATTTAGAAATATCAATTTTTTGATATTTTTAAAACTTTTTTTGGTTTATTTATACTTTTATTATTAAATATTACAATAAAATTTCATCATCATAATTCACTCTCCCACCAAAAAAAAGTAAATCTTAGTAAATTTTTATAGGTAGTACATTTTTTAGTGGAATTTTTTTTTCTTCCATTTAACATAGTAAAGGTATAAAAATTATAAAAAATCATGGAAGGAAATTTTTGAAGTGGGAAGATTAAAAAAATACCTACTTTTTAAAAACTATTTAAAACTATTTTAAAACTATTTTGGTTATTTAAACATACAAGGTCTGTAAATAAAGTAATGAGACTGGTTCAGAAAAACCTTCTATTTACAACCCAGTTATACATAGTCTTTATCACCTTCGAAATAGTTCGCTTGGAAAGCCACGCAACGCTTCAAACGGTTTTCCCACTCTTCACAGCAGTGTTGGAGCTTAGAAACCGGAATATCCTTCAGATGGTAGGTTACATTTTTTTAATGTTTTCTACTGTTCCAAAATGATGCCCTTTGAGGGTTTTTTTGAAGTAGGGAGCAGGAAAAAGTCGCAGGGACTCAAGTCAGTGAATAAGGTGGTTGAGGAACTACAGGAATGTTTTTCTTTGCCGAAAACACATTAATTGAGAGTGCAGTGTGACAAGGTGCACTGCCATGATGCAGCATTCAGTAGTCTTTGATGGCTGGTCTCACGCGGACGACTTTTTTCCGCAGTCTTTCAAGAACTTCTCGGTAAGCATACTGATTTCTGTCCTGTAGGGAGAAACTTCTTATGGACAGTGCCATTACTATCAAAGAAACAAATTAGCATGGTTTTTATTTTGGATTTGCTCATGTTCGCTTTTTTGGAACGTGGTGAGCTTCAAGTGTGCGCTGGCGTGCACTTGAAGCGCACAGGTGCACTTCTGGGTCAGGCGTGTTGTTTCTGGGTCGTATTCAAGTATCCAAGATTCATCACAAGTAATATAATTTTTTTAGAAAATCATGATCAGTTTCAATTCGCCCTAGAAGATCGCGGCAATCTTCCACCCTGTTGTTTTTCTGTTCAACAGTGATATTTTTGGGATCAATTTTGCACAAACTTTTTTCCATGTCCAATTCGTTTGTCAAAATTTGATGGACTGTATGGTTCAAATTTAATTGTTTCGCAATCAGTCTGACAGTCAATCACCGGTCGTACCGTATCAAGTCTCTGATTCGCTCAACATTGTCGTCACTTTTTGACGTTACAGACTTCCAGAGCGTGGATTGTCCGCAACTGATTCCCGGCCATCTGAAAATGCTTTAAATCGACTAAAAACTTGGGCACGTGACAGAACATCATCTCCATACGCCCTTTTCAATTTTGAAAAAGTTTTAGTAGCATCTCACAGAGTTTGATTGCACATCGTTGCAAGAGATAGATCACTCAGTTTTGTAACGCACAACAAAAATTCGTTTCACGAAAAGTTTGTTTATGTCTCACGTGGCAGCAATAGACTAAAAATATTAATAGCTAATATAAATCAGCTGTTCATATAACCATACTGTTCATATAACAAAACTATTCTCATTACTTTATTTACAGACCTTGTATAACCGTGATTTTACAATAAAATTTTATCATAAATTACCCCACTACCCAAAAAAAATCTTAGGTAACCTTTTTCATGTATAATTATTATTTTTCCATTATATAAGAATAAATAACGAACACCAGGAAAGTATTACAAATTTGATGTCAAATTGTTTTTAAAGATAGTATAAGTGATTTTTATATATTTTTTAACTAGTCCAATTTTATTTATTCAATTAAAAAAATTTTCTTTTCTGTACAATCTCAAGTCATAAAAACGTTAAAAATCATTAAAATACTTTTTACATTCTCCTCAAAGAGCGTTATTTTTTCGGGTTTTCTTTTAATATGTAAGTAAATTTATAGAAAAACAAATTTACCCCAAAAAATAAGTTTTTTAATCAGTAGAGGTGTGTAAAATCGATTAATTCTCGAGGAAACGAGATTTATTAATTACGACGTTTTACATAACTATTCTGTTCAATTTTTATGAGAGGTAAAAAAATGTAAAATACACGAGATGTAAGAGTTAATAGAGACGATTTCTCTTAAAGTAATGATATATTTGAATGAACTACTTTAAATTAAAATTTATAACTATTTTAATAGGACTTACCATAATATCAATATTATTCACTCGTAGGAGGATACCCACATTCACTAAACCATTTTACAAAAATAAACTATATTTCAATAATAAAACCAAAATAGAAGAAATAATTATTATAATAAACTCCTATAGAATTATTATTATTAATATATTTTAACGTTTTTAATTAAGGATTTTTAACTGCACTGTAAATATATGCGCATTGCTTGTACTCATAAATTAGTTATTAAATTTATTAGTTAGAGATTATGCGATACATTGTGTCAACAGACTTTACTGCATTGGTGAGCGGGGAAATAAGTTGCTTAATAATAGACTAGTATAACTACGAACACGTAGAAAGTTCTACCACAGCAGAGTAGATATTCATAAAAATATAATCCTTTTAAATCTTAAGTTTACTTTTCTTTTTAATTAATCATCTACAATAAGAACTAAAAAAAAACTTTTATGAATTTTTGCTAATGAAGTATTCAGTTGTAAAGCTAGGTTTCATTTTTTATTGTACATAGTATAATAATCACATCAATAAAAAATGTGATGTGGACACCATATGAATTCGTGGTACGACTATTAAATTACATATACACATATTTTTAAAATTAAAAGTACATAAAATTTTATTTCATTAATAACTTCTGAAATTTTTTCTTATTATTATTTTTATTGTTATTACTGAATTCTAATTTATGGTAATTTTTTTTTACCATCAGAGGTTAATAATAATTATTAATAAATCAAACACGAACTTTATTTATACAATTAAAATTAATAAAATTGGTATACATTAACTGTAAAATAATTAACTTTTGACATCATTTTGCGTATATGTTAATGATTAATTAAATAGGACGAAAGTGAAGTGCATCGAACGAGTACCAAAGAAAGAATAAAAAAAAAGAAAATTATGCAAACCAGAAAAAAATAAACAGGAAGAAAATGTTGCAAACAAAGAAAGATTAAACATAAAGAGAAGATGATAAATATAAAGATGAAAATGTTAAGACCACGGAAAGAATAAAAAGATTAAGGAGGATGATGAATATAAAGAAAGAAAATTTTAAAATTAGAGAACGTGGAAACAAATTAAGATCAGAAGAATTATATCAAACCAAAGATCGATTAAATAACTGGCAACAAAAAACAAATAACGAAATGATCAACTCCGACTTAGGGAAAATATTATCCGATAATATTAGAGGAGTAATGAACTAAAAGATATGAATTTTTTTCCATTTCTTAAAGATGTAAGCCTGAGTGTATATGTTGTTCTTATGAGGGTCTATTTTTCAGTCACTCTGTAGTTAACTTTAATGTATATAAAATTAAACAGAAATTCCAGAATAATTAAACTAGAAAATATAAAAATAATACCATTCAAAATTATAATTGTCAATTAATATTAAATAATTATACGTTTCATCATATATAATAATGCCTGCTATACTCGTATTACATATACACATTTTTAAAAGTACATAAAATTTTATTTCTCTAATAACTTCTCGTTTTTTCAATTTTTTATTTTTATTAAATAATTATTTATTGTAAACCTTTATTACAATCACGGGTTAATAATTATTAATAAATCAATATATTTCGTTAAAAAATAAATTAATAACAAAAAAAATTAAAAAAAGCAGATGAAGTCTGATTCGAACCGATGTGTTATAACTCTGGAACCATTGAAAATAAGAACCACTTATGATATATCGTAGAAAATTTCTCAATAAGGGCTTATTACTACAGTTAAGAAAAAGTAAAAAATCCAAACTTTTTTGGATTTTGGTCTTTATTGGACACTTTTGTTCCAGTCGATGGCATTCAAAAGGGGAAGTGCACAACTAGATGTTACAAAAGACCTAAATCGAAAATTTCAACATTTTACGGCTAATAGTTTTTGAGTTATGCGAGATACATACGCACATACGTACGTACGTACAGACGTCACACCGAACTAGTCAAAATGGATTCAAGGATGGTCAAAATGGATATTTCCGTTGAAATCTGCAAACCGAAATTTTTCTGCTATCACAATACTTCCTTTGCACGAAGTTAAGGAATTAAAAATTGAAAACCCTAGTTAATATCACTATAATATATAAAAATATTTCTTCTGCTAATTAACGGAAAAACTATTAAAGGAAATAATTTGAATTTTATATATCACTAATTTATGAGAACGTAAATTAGTTACGATATTCTGAGGGGAATAAATTATCAGTTTAAACATTCATTCGTAGAATTAAATGTTCATAATACCGTACATATATAACAATTAATAATGAAATTAAATTTAGAGAAAGGGAATCAGACAGTGAAATACAATCGAATAAATTAGTGCAGATATACGAGTAAAACATGAAACAAGATGTCACTTACATCGAACTGCCCTCTGGGACCACATTGTATATAGAGAATAGATATACACAACAAAAGGACAATAAGCTCATGTATTATGTACAAACTTCGTTGTATATATTATCGAATACAACTACTGCAGTTACATAGCTAGGTAAATGAGAATAAATTATATACGTAAGCATTAAAATACAGTAATCCGTATTCTACTGAATACTTAAATATCTACGCATAAGAAAGAATACTCACTACCTTTCCTAGTTAGAGTAAAGCTAAAACGTGACATACGATATCCAGTGAATTACAACATTATGATTTCAATAAGGTTTGAATAAAAAAACAGCTGCCTGGAATTTATTTACACCACCCTTTCACGAAGACTTAACTTACTTGGTAGATTACGTAATCATTAGTTACATAATTAAACGTTTATTCCTTTAATGGTGAACTTATAATGGAAAGTTGTGATGTATACATGTACGAGTATTGAATGACTTTTCCGGCTATTAATGATAAAAATTACAAGAATTAGTGCTAAAAAAACAAAATTTAAGTAAAAAAACAAAATTTTAGTGCTAAAAAAACAAATTTGTTTAAGTAAAGTTTTTTCTAAATTTTCAAAAAAACGTTTTTAAATTTCATGTCCGAGGTCTATAACTCACCGAATTGCTTTAGTGGTTAAACGCGTCATCGCAAATCAGCTGATTTCGAAGTCGACAGTTCTAAGATTGAAATCCTAGTATTTTTATTTACGGATTTAAATAATAGACCGTGGATACCGGTGTTCTTTAGTGGTTGGGTTTCAATTAACTACATATCTCAGAAATGGTTGACCTGAGACTACACAAGACTACACTTATTCATACATATCATTCTCACTCATTCTCTGAAGTAAACCTTACGGTGGTTCCGGAGACTAAACAGCAAAAGAGAGAGACAGGTCCTAGGTCTGTAATTTAAAAAAAAAGATTATAGATATTTCTTGATGGCTTTATATATGAAGTTAAACTTTCAAAATTTTTTTTAAAAATATTAAAACCGAAAGGAGATACAACAGTAGAACAAAAAACATACCGTCTGTCCCATGAAAAGGTATACGCTTTTCATTTAGTATCACTCACCCATTCTCCGACCGGATTCTATTGAAACTTTACAGACCTTTAAATGAAGGTTCTAAAAATGTTTTGTGAACATTTTAAAATTCTAGTATTTATAGAAAATAAATGGTGGCTTTCAAATAAAATCATAAATTTCAGATAAATATAATTTTTATTCAGTACAAAATAGTTGGTAAAAATAATGAAAAGCAAATAAGTATAGTTAAAAAGCTATCCAAACAACTGAATATAACAATTTAATAAGTTGTCATTACCATGAATAATTATCTAATAGTTTTTAATTATTCTAGTTCTAATTATCATCTGTTTAATTATAATCAGAACAATAATTAAGCAATGCCAAAAAAACATTGCTCTTTAATACAGGATAATTACTAATATAAAATAATTAAAGAGCATGCGGATGATAATGCTGTAAATAGTATAATTTTGTTTTCAAATTTTTTAAATTTATTTAAACATTTATTGGAAGGACAGGTAGAAGGGAAAAATTGTGTAGGCAGGCCACGTTTGGAATATGTAAAACAAATTGTTAGGGATGTAGGATGTAGAGGGTATACTGAAATGAAACGACTAACACTACATAGGGAATCTTGGAGAGCTGCATCAAACCAGTCAAATGACTGAAGACAAAAAAAAATAAAAAATAAAAAATAAACATATATATATATATATATATATTTATCTATTTTATATAGCCTATGATAATACCTGTAATGTAAGGATTCCAACGCGAGGTCATACAACTAAATCAATTCAGTCGTTGAGCTGTTACTGTGGTACAAACGAACATACACCCTAAAAACGATGCACTCCCTTTAAGGCAGTCGTATAATAAAGTCCATTTCTGAGTAAAATAGTTCGTTTTTTCCCTGATTTGGTTCCACCGTGATTTTGTATTATACTAGCAAATACCACGTTTGAATTATGAAAATCGGAAAATTGGTTGCGAGATACAACTACATTTCCTAATCACAGTTCTAATTAATTAATTAGATCGAGAGTGCACTTGATGCATGTAAAAGTTAGCCTTCAACCTACTAAAAAATACCCCGTTTGAATTTAAAAAATCGGACGATTGTTTGCAGAGATGTTTTAAAAGCACCCCATTGCACCTCCCAAAACATCGTCCCAGAGGCATCCCGTTTGTTACCAGTAGATGGTGATGATTGGTCTAGCCTCGCACACGAGGTGCTCGCATCACCTCACCACTCTAGCCTCACACGCAATCCGAACGGGAACCTATTACTATTAAACAGAATCTGTTAAAAATTTATTTAATATTATTTTACTTTATTTAACTTAAATTTAATTCTATTATTTTTTGTAATATTATTCATCGATTGATTCGAATAATTCAATCCAAAACCAGCTCACACAATGATAGAGGAGAGTCACACTTCACAGTTCATTAATTCATTTCATTAAAGTTTGTGCTTCAACCGGCAAATCTCCACTATTACATATATATATATATATATATATATATATATTTATTTATGTAGCGTATAACACACACCCGGTAACCTAAGGATTCCAAAGCGAGGTAATACCTCTAAATCGGTTCAGCCATTGAGCTGCTACGGTGGAACAAACAAACAAACACACATATTTACCTTTACATTTCTTTTTGGGCAGTCGTGTAAAACTACAGTTTTGATCATTAAAACCAATTTTTTTTTTAGAATAGTAATACTATATGTAATATAAAGTGTAGAAATTGTTCAACAAGGATATACAGTTATCTCCAACTTATAATCATAAAAAAATAGACAGATATATTTAAACAAGTAAAACAAGCAATCAACACTATTTTTGTATAATTCTGTACATTTTAGGGTTTTCGATATTTATTTTATTTTACTGTTAATCTCTCAGATATGCATACATCTAATATTAATGAGTAAAATGAAATAATATACGTCAAAATAGTAGATCCTAGTCGGGAATCAAACACGAGACTAGCCAATGCAGAAGTCAGTTTAGTAAAACCATAATGACACCTACTTCGTTACTGTTGACGAAACATTGGCTGATAAAAAAAATCACTGCGTTAGGTAATAGATGCCAGCATCTAAGGGAATTTACGAATGTTGTCGAGCGGCTGAATGTCGATGTATGTCAAAGAATTTAGTTTCTAATACACCGCTGAGATTTCCGCTTCATTAAAAGAAATTAATCTTTAACGCCTACCCTCCCAAAAAAAAAAAAACTGGAATGAAAAAATAAAACAAAGACTCAAATGAAAACTAAAATGTAACGTAAATAATATTTGGAAGTAACTCGGATAGTTTCACTTACAAATTGAGACTAACAACTTATCAAATGTCTTCAGGAAGTTCAATCGTTGCTTCTATAAGTTCAACGAAACAAATGAATAATGCTAACAAACGACAGTAAGACTGAACTAAACTAAGTAAATTTTCATAGAGCATAGTAAGGGAAAAATGACAGTCTCACCAAACATGTCCAAAAATCAAAAATAAGTATTAAATACATTGATTCTATACCCGCTATAAATTTCTATTAATTACTTCAGCATATATTATTGTCATCTTAGATAACTATCATACGAAAATACCTAAAATTTCTCTAGCACTAAAAAAAAATTAAACTTTTCATATTTTTAACTCTATAAATTGTAGTACATATAGTTTTTATACTTTGCATTCATAGAAGTGAAAATAATATTAATACGCCGGATTAGTCTAGCGATCAGACAAGTCATCACAAAATCAGTTGATTTTCGAAGTCGAGAGTTCTAAGGTTCGAATCCTTTTAAAAGCAGTTGCTTTTATATTGGTTTAAATTCTAGACTATGGATACCCGTGTTCTTTGGTGGTCGGGTTTCAATTAACCACACGCCTCAGGAGTGATCAGCCTGAGTATGTTCAAGACTACACTACCGATACCTTTACACTTACATGCGAGACTGCGAACAAACGCATTTGCATCTCTGCAGAATACCGTTTACATCATGCCATTGTATTGTTACTATGTAACCTGTCATTAAATAAATAAATAAAATAAAATATTAGTATAAGTTAAATATTTTTATAAAAAATCCATTTTTAAAATAAAACATCTGAAAAAGATTCATAATACTAATGGAAGTACAGTATTAGCACGTGGACGAGTATTGCGTAGCACCAGGTAATATGTCAGACTGACAGCACAATAGCAACTCGTGAACATGCAATACAATCATGGTTCTGCAAGAGAACTGCTCATTTACATTACTTAATATGACTCATGAGACATCGATATACAAGAAAACATCGATATACAATAATTGGTAAGTTTCCATGCATCATCTTCTCTGTAATTATAACTAAATACTCTGCCACGTTCTTCTCACTCTTACAACAATTTTCTTACTCTAACAATTGTTATATTAGTTGGCTTTGACCAGCTACTATTTATTATATATTATTAGTAATTATTGAATAGTTCGGTATTAATTAACACATAATGTCATCACCGTATGAAAGCATTAATTCAAATATTAAACGAACAATGTAATAAAACATAATATTAAAGTAAATATAAACATGTATCAATAATAAAAAATAATAAAATGTGCATTTAAATAGAAATGAACAGTAATTAAACAGTAATGCTGAATATTTCAAACATTTAAACCGGCTAAATATATATGTATGGAATAGTGAAACGTAATTTAGGTATTGAACCGAGGCGGACACTGTTTTACATACACTTTTGGTCCTCCGGGCTGAATATATATAAAAATTATTAGGATACATGAAGATAATAAGATTAGTGATAATCTTCAAGCTTCAAATCATACAACTGTCAGTAAAAGTGCCAATTTTGATTATAAAGGCTTTATCTGAGCTTCTCTGATTTAACAATTGATCAATAGTAAATCATTAATAATGTAGATGAAAAGAAAACTAAAAATAATACCACGTCAACAACCCTGAAGAAATAATTCGAACCCCAATTTCCAATTATAAGTCACTTCAATAATTCCTTTTTCCGTGTGGGTTATAACTGGCAGTTGTATGATTTGAAGTTTGAAGAAAATCACTAATGAAGGGTTATTATTTTCATATCCTCATGTATCCAGCCCAAAGGACCAAAAATGTATGTAGAACAAGGTCCGCCTCAGTTCAATACCTAAGTTAGGTTGCAATATTCTATACACGTACGAGGTCTGTAAATAAAGTAATGAAACTGGTTCAGAAAAACTTTTTATTTACAATCCAATTATACATGGACTCTTCGAAATAGTTCCCGTGGGAAGTCACGCAATGCTTCAAACGGTTTTCCCACTCTTCATAGCAATTTTGAAACTCAGAAACCGGAATATCCTTCAGATGGACGGTTACATTTCTACTATTCCAAAATGGTATCCTTTGAGGTGTTTTCTCTAAGTCGGGAACAGGAAAAAGTCACAAGGACTCAAGTCAGGTGAATAAGGTGGTTGAGAAACTACAGGAATATTTTTCTTTGCCAAAAACTCATTAATTGATAGTGCAGTGTGACAAGGTAGATTGTCATGATGTGCAGCATCCAGCTGTCTTTCATGTCTGGGCTCACGCGGGTAACTCTTTTCCGCAGTCTTGATTTACAATCAGTCTGTCTTGTACGCAAAAACTCTCTATGAACAATGCCATTACTATCGAAGGAACAAATCAGCATGGTTTTGATTTTTTATTTGTTCAATTTTGCTTTTCTGGGACGTAACTAATTCCCGGCCATCTGAAAATACTTTAAACCACCTAAAAACTCGGGCTCGTGACAGAGCGTCATCTCCATATGCCTTTTCAATTTTTGAAAAAGTTTCAATAGCATTCTCACCGAGTTTAACACAATCTGATTGCATAAACTTGCATAATTAGTATCACTCATTTTTGTAACGCACAACAAAAACTCGTTTCACGAAAAGTATGTTTACGTCTCACGTGGCAACGATGGACTAAACATATTTAATACCTATTATAAATCAGCTGTTCATATAACCATATGTTTACTAGTAATTTTAAAGTCACTGTTCAGTTTCTAATTAAATAGACATTTTATTACGTTTTATTACTGATACGTGTTTATATTTATTCTAATGTTATATTTTATTATATTGTCGGTTTAATATGTGAATTAATGAGTTTTTTTTGTTTTTTTTTTAACCTCCGGGTCCACCGTTAGATATTGCTTCAGAGGATGAAATGAATGATTTGTAGCGTGTATGAAAATGCCATGCCTGACTGGGATTCGTACCCGGGACCTCCGGATGAAAGGCCGAGACGCTACCACTTACTCCACAGAGGCCGGTGAATTAATAACTCTATATGATGATAACATAACGTGTTAATTAATAATATTGAACTATTCCATAATTACCAATAATATATTATAAATATCAACTGGTCAAAGCCAACATAATAACAACTTACTCTGTAAGAGTAAGAAGAACATGACAGAATATTTATTTATTATTACAGAGGAGATGATGCACGGAACTTACCAATAATATCGATAACAATATTTTTATTTTCAATCGATTTATTAGTCTGAAGGAATGAAATTTTGTAATTGGAGATCAATCATGTAATTTTAT
Source organism: Lycorma delicatula (assembly GCF_047948215.1). NCBI lineage: Eukaryota > Metazoa > Arthropoda > Insecta > Hemiptera > Fulgoridae > Lycorma > Lycorma delicatula. The sequence continues at coordinate 117,581,533 of NC_134461.1, read as the reverse complement.
ACAATTATAGTACGTTATAGCGAATAAAAAAATGAAACTTAGTTTTCACAAAAAAAAAAAAATGTAAAACCCTTGTCATAAATTTAATCGTTACTAGCAGGATTGGAATGAAACTATATCGTGCTCTCCCGGTGTTTATATATTATGAATATATTTCCTGATAATTACAAAAACAAGAATAAGAAAACTTTTAAATTATAAAAATTACGGTTTGTGAAAATTACATTAAGGATTTCTGAAATTTATTAAAAAATGGAACGAAGAAAAACCCGCAAGCAAAAATAAGAAATGTCTTTAAAATGTTTACATTTCAATAGAATGAAATTTTACTTAATAAAATTCCATAAAAAACCTTAGTTTTTTAAAACTAAGTAAGTTAAATTCTTATACCATAATTATGTTTTATTATTTATGTTAATCTCTTTTCAGTTCCTATTTTCACTTATTTCTCAACAGGAAGCAGTTTTAGATAGCAGGTTTTAGAACGGATTCTTTTGGTTTATCTGCACTAACTACTAACTATTACACCGTTCCAATGAGATTAAAGCTTAGGAACTTGCTTTAACATAACTTTTAAAAAAAAGCTAAAGAAAAACATCCTTTTTGTCTATTTCCGGGTTTAGAATTTTAGAATTTTTTAATTCTAAGAATTAGAAGAATTTTAGAATTCTTTTCTAAAGAAAAGAATTTTAGAATTTTTTTTACATTTCACAGAAAATCAAAAAGATTAGTTTCTTGAAACATTTTGGAAAAAATCAATGTTAACAGAAAAGTGATAGGAAATAAAATAAGAGATCTTGGAATCAACAATGATTACAGAATAAAAAAATTTTTTTTTAAATCTCTTCAAATTTCTTAATGATAATTTGATAATTGATAATGATAATGATAATTATAATTTGATAAATGGCCAAATTTTTTATTTCCTGTTATAAAACCCTTTACTATTGTCAAAAAATTAATTCGTTATTATTACTAGAGACACTCGCGCCGACCTCCGTGACGCCAGTAGTAGCGTCTCGGTCTTTACTCCGGAGATCCCGGGTTCGAATCCCGGTCAGACATGCCTTTTTCACCGGCTAAAAAATTAGCATTTTTTCTCATTCTCTGAAGCAATACTTAACGGTGGTTCCAGAGGTAAAAAATAATACATGATAGTAAACTTTCGTAACACCCATATTTGGGCGAATGAAAACCCACATGAGACTGCGACAAGACCTTTCCATCATATATTTTCAATTATTGTATGGTTTGTTCTAGGTGATAATTTGATCGGTCCATTTTTCTTACAAAGGAGGCTTACAAGAGAAGCATCCTTGAATTTTTTGAAAATAAACCTGCCCAGCCTCTTTGAAGATATATCTTATGAAAACAGGTTAGAGATATGGTTCATGGACGACGGTGCACGTCTTCATTTTTCAAATAATGTTAAGGATCATTTAAACAATACATACGGTAAACAATGGATTCGTCGGAACTGGACCAATGAGACCGTACAAGAAAAACTTCATTTACATTCATATATATCATCCTCATTCATCCTCTGAAGTAATACCTTACGGTGTTCCGGAGGCTAAACAAAAAAAAGAAAGAAACGGACCAGTGAAATTGCCACCACGATCTCCCGACCTCACGCCATCAGACTTTTTTTTACGGGGTTGAATGAAGTCAATTGTTTATTCAAAATGGATTAACACAAAAGAGGAACTAAGGAATCCTTTAACAGAAGCTACAGAAATTATTAAGAACACTCCTAACGTTTTGAGATTCGGCGAGCGAAATGGTGTATTGAGGGGCCACTTCGAGCAACTTTGAATGTAATTAATAAACCTTCACTAATTTTTAATGTCATTTTTCCGTTGTTTTCAAAGTTTAATTACATTTTATCTTAAAAGCTCTTTCCAACCTACGGACAAAATTAGTAGTTATTTCATGATGTTAATTTATTTTTTTTATTTTTTTTTCTTAACTTCGTTCTGTTTTTTTAATAAAGTTAAATTTCAATATCCTTTATTCAATTTTTTCTTACGTAATTTACATGAATATTTTCAGAATAAAGTTTTCTATATTTATAATTAAAAATAATATAACTTAATTAACCATTTAAAAAGTTTTCTTATGTTAAACCCAAAAGCGTGTTATTTTTTTTTACTCCCAATTTTTGTATTTTACGTCAGATATCGTTAAAACTAAAGGAGGTACAGTTCTGGGATCCATTTTTTTTTCCAGATCAAAAACCATAACCCACCGGGTTGGTCTAGTGGTTAACGCGTCTTCCCAAATCAGTTGATTTGGAAGTCGAGAGTTACAGCGTTCAAGTCCTAGTAAAGCCAGTTATTTTTACATGGATTTGAATACTAGATCGTGGATACCGGTGTTCTTTGGTGGTTGGGTTTCAATTAACCACACATCTCAGGAACGGTCGAACTGAGACTGCACAAGATTACACTTCATACATATCACCTTCATTCATCCTCTGAAGAATTATCTAAACGGTAGTTACCGGAGGCTTAACAGGAAAAAGAAAGAAAGATCAGAAACCATTAAGACCAATCTAAATTTGCACTTTCCCTTCCCAGAATTTCAGGAAGTCTTCATTTCCTCGGGGAACCGAAATCCGGGTAAAATTATTCGGTAGCCGTAACTCGCAAACGAATCGTTTTCCGGCCTATATTTTTATGTACTTCTGTTCCTATTTCTAGCTATAGAATCAACTCCCGAGAGATTGCCGTATAGTTTTCAATCATCCTTTTATGTTTTTTTTCTTTTTAACTCTCGGTTACTAAGTTATAACAATTCACACTTGGGTGCCTTCTTTCATTATCTAGACTATAGTACTACGCAGACTGTTAGTCAGGATGAGAACAAACGCAAACGATTTAATAATTAACAGTCCGGCCTTGGCAATTATTTTTTATAATATTTATCAACATCAGGAAGTGAACTTAAGATTTAATTATAGTAACTAGAATAAACAATTACTATTCGAAATAAACGCTAAAAAAGTTTTATATTAACATAATCTCAGTTGTTTTAATCTGACTAATAAATTTTTGTTTTAATTTTGGATCCTAATAATTTTTCCTAAACATTTTTACAACTGGTACATATATATCAATAAAAATCAACGGAATTAAAACTCTTAAATAGCTATATAAAATTTTTAAAATTCGGTGAAAATATATATTTTACCGTAAAAAGAACGAATTAAAAAAAAACAAAAAACTTTTAATATCTGTGAGGCTTATGTAAAATATTTCATTTCGTTTTGTTAACGATTTAATTTTTGTAGATAATAACAATAAAATTATTATATACTAGCTGCTCAGCCCGGCTTCGACGGAGTTCACAGCCAGGCTCTCCGGACAGGCAGCCCTGGCGGGCGGCGTCTTGCAATGGGATTATTAGGTGTCTAAAATTGATTACATATTCTGTAAAAATATTTTTTTTTGAATGATGAAAATTGATATAAAGAAAGTTAAATTAGAAATTTAACTCTAGAAATTGATACTAACGAATCGGGATTTTCCGCTAGTGATCGGTACATTCCGGTGCCTACTTTTTGGTTATAGTTCATTATTTTATGAAGAAAAACAATCACATAAATAAAAAATATATTATTAATATACTAGCGTACCCCGTCGCGACTTGGCCCACAATATAGATGTAGCTTCACTCGCAATGCTTTTTTAAAAGCAAACTTATTTTTTTATAAATAAAAAATATTTAATCAACAATATTATATTTAGATTTTCATTAAATCCTGATAAAACGGTAAATATAAATTTTTATGAAAAATACTGAAGGAATATACGATAAACAGTTGCCCAAAAAATTAAATAAAGGAAAACAAAAAAAGGAAGATAAGAAAATTGAACAATATTTGTTACTCCAATCCATTTTATGAACGAATTAAAATAGTTCAATATAAAAGTCCAATAAGGATAAACAAAAAATTTATTACAATCCCATCTATAGCATCATAGCATCATAGCGCAAGCATCTTGCGCTTCCCGTCACGATCAGAGGGTCATAGCTCGCTTCGCTCTCCCTTCTCGTTTTCTCCCGTTTCTCTTTCCCTTACATCACTTACCCTTCCTCCTCCCCCATTTCCCTTTCCGCCTTCCTATTTTCTTTTTTCTCTTTTCCCTTTCCATTTACCGTTTTTCCTTTTCCCTGTTTTCCCCTTTTTTTCTTTTTTCATTTCCCCTTCTTCCCTTTTACCTTTTTCGATTTTTCCCTATTTCCCTTTTCCGATTTTTCCTTTTCTCCCTTCTTCCCCGCGCGTAAATCGGTCCATTAGTTTTTTAGTCTATAGCGGACACACATATCGGAAACATTACAATGGAACCGTAAAATATTTAAGCTAGCGTATGTTACTTTTACGTCCAACAGCGCTGTTAACACGAAATTTAGTTTTTGATCAATTTGAACCCTTTAAAATAGAAAATTTCGCATAATCCTTTCTTAGTGCAAGCCTACTTAAAGACACGAAGGTGTCTATTCATAGTATAGAACCAATATTAACATTGTTTTATAATACAATTTCAATTTAATATTCATTACTTAACTTAACTTAATTATACTTTATTTGATTTATAATCGGAAGTGAGTTTTGTAAAAGATGAAAAATTGGGTGTCCACAAGGGTCTTGCCCGTTTTTTGGCACCATCCCTTTTATATTAATCTGTTTAGTTAGAGTAAGGGGCCAAAAAAGAAACAGTTTTATCTTATATAGGAAGAATTAGTTTTGGTTCAATTCATGATTTATTCTGGCGGAAACTTATCTTTTCTGCAGTTAAATATAGAGAAGATAAATCGTCGTCAAATATTTATGTATACTAATAAAACTTTCATCCAGTGCTACCTATTAAGTTATATATGTAAAAAATCTATTACTATGTTAAGACCAATAGTATAAAGCATTATAATTAATTATATATATAATCATAAATCATGTAATTACATGGAACATACTTTCAGCGTCATCAATATTAATTAGCCATCGTCTTAATAGCTTGAAATTGTTTAGGTTCCTACTCGTCTTTAAATCATTAGGAAGTATGTTATTCAATCTAGGAGCAGTACTTGAAAAGAATTTCATATAGCTCGTCTTATTTGCTCTGGAGACATATACATTCCTTTTACTTCTAAGTTCGTACTCGGTTATCATACTATCTCTATAACCACTTCTGATAAAGAAAATTTTCATTACTTTATAAACATATAAATAACATAGCGGTAATATAGACAATTCCCTAAATATTGGCAAAGAATGATCCGTAGTTCTTTTTTTATTTATCATTCTAACGAATCTTTTTTGGATTTTGATTGTGGTATCAAAATTTGTAACATAAGTTCCTCCCCAACAGTTGATGCCGTAGTCTAGTCGACTATGCGCAATAGCAAAATAAAGTTTTCTCATGGTTATTTTTGGGGAAAGTTTATTTAAAAAATAAAATATCCTAAGATAGCTAAATAGTTTTTGCTTTACTAGCGCAATATGATTCTTCCAGGTTAGACCACTATCTAACACAATGCCCAAGTATTTACAAATATCACGTTGTTCGATCTCTCTACATTCTAAACAATCGGATTTATTTATCACATATTTTTTACATTTATATTTTATTGTAAGTGGCAATTTTATTTTCCCCCTTAAGCAGAAGTTGATATACAAAGTTTTTTCAACGCTCAAGATCATATAATGATTTGAAAACCATAACCGCAGTGCTTCCAAATCTGATTGCATGTCCTCAGCCACTTCTATTTAGGTGTTGCAGACAAAACACAAGGCTGTATCATCTGCAAACACATATACATTACCTTTAAGCGGGGCCGAACAGACACTATTTACATATATTATGAATAGTATGGCTCCTATACGGATCCTTGTGGGACTCCATATTGTACCCCAGCAAAATTACTTAAACACCCTTTTATTCTCACGCACTGTTTCCTGTTGATCAGATAGCTCTCAAACCAATCAAATGAAACACTTCTAATACCACTCATCCACAGAATGCGTAGAAGGACATTTTTTATGTCTAAAAATAGACCGCTCATATTTTTTATCATTTATGCCCTGAGATACTTGGGTAGCAAAATTTAAGAGCCCCTTTTCAGTATTGCTCCCAGCCATGAATCCATATTGGTTTTTACTAAAAAAAGTTTTATTGAGGTACGATATTAATCTGTTCTTCATACTTTCTCATAGATTTTAGAGAAGATAGAGAATAGGGATATTGGTATAAATTGAGTAACAGAGTTTTTATCTCCTCTTTTAAAAACAGCTATTACTAGTGCTTTTTTTAAAGCGTCCGGGAATTTCCCAGATTGGAGACATATTTACAAGAAAGGTTAAGACATGTGATATATGATCTACCGCTAATTTAACAATTTTTGAGCTTATTCCATCAATAGCAGGGAATTTATTGTTTTTGAAATTTTTGATAATATTTTCAATCTCAGCATTAAGAACAGGCCCAACGAACATTGATGACACTTCACACTTTATTTTTGCTAGATCATTATTTGTATTATTACAACCTTCATTTAATTGTTTACGTAAGTCACTTACAACATTTATGAAATAATCGTTAAATATGTTAGCTACTAGAAATGGATCAGAGTTATTTTTATTATTTCCATTATTTAGTTCAATAACTTTATCTTTTATCTTAATCAGTATAATATCTTAATCAATCAGGACATTCTCTTTTATATAAAATATTTCGCATATATATCGATTTAAAATAATGTAACAAGTATACATCTGACCACCACGAGACGTACTAACGAATCGGGATTTTCCGCTAGTGATCGGTACATTCCGGTGGTAAGCTAAGGAGGACGGACACACACACAGACGGACTCACAATACAAATACCCTAGAGTAGGATAGGATTAAAATTTCTACATCGCCGAAAATTTTCTTCAGAAAATATACTTGAAAGATGAAAATCTGTAATGATAAATGAAAAACAAAAGAAACGAAAGAATAAAATTAATATAATGAAATAAATATAATTAACTATATAAATTAATATAAGTAATAAATAATAAATTGAAACCATTCCACACTATAGTAAGATAATATAATAATATTAACGGCAAGAATGTTATGAAACTGATAAATAGAAGGCCAAGGCTAATAAAGACAATAACATTACCAACAAAGCTTAACCGAGTTAAATATAAAAATAAAAAAAGATACTTTTTTTATTTACTTATTTTTGTTATAATACGTACATTTTCAATGGCCAGTTTGTAATAAAATATTTATTTTCGCTCTCGTAAACCGGTAAACATGATATAAAATTTATACACAGGATTTATAGTAGTAGTAAAACAAATGTACATGGACCGTTATATTCGTACATTGTTAAAGCGTAGGAGTATAACATATAATGCGTTTTAATTCTTAATTAATGATAATTTACTTAATTAAAAAAAAATAATCCTTATACATTTAATTAAAGAATTGTTCTAAATCACTGAAGCAAATGATAATCAAGCGCAAGGAGAAAATTTAGATTTGAATAGTTAAGAATTTATGTAATAATTTTTAAAAAAATATTTAAAAGTTAACTTAACTTATTAAAAGTCAGCTGTTATACAGCTGATTTTCGAAGTGAAAGGTTCTGAGGTTCAAATCCCAGTAAAACCAAGTTGTTTTTATACAAATTTGAATATGAGACAGTGGATACCGGTTACTTTGGTAGTTGGGGTTTAATTAACTACGCATCTAAGACATTTAGGCCTGAATGGAAAAGAGTACCATTTATTCACATATTATGCTCATCTTATTGATCATGGAATTATATATTGTTCACAAATTGAACAGACTCTAACGTACACAAAAGGAAAAGAAAAAAATAATTTTTAAATCGATGTCCGTGGAAGGGTGATAGCGTCTTCGCCTTTCATCCGGAGGTTCGAGTTTCAAATCCTGGTCAAATATGACTTTTTTTTTCACACGCTACAAAAATTCCATTTTCATCCATCGGTAGGTGTTACAGCGAGTCAATCACAATAAAACTGAATATAGATGAGTTAACTACTATTGAACTAAAAAAAACCAAATGAATACAGCGTGAGTAACGTAAAACCGAATCCATAACTAAAATCGGTAGTAATGTTGGAATGAAATTTTATGAAAGATACGGATAAATTAAATAATAGAAACATAAAACTTAATTTAAATGTTGCATTTATTTACCTTACTGTTACAAAAGATGTTCAAAATTACCACCCTGGGCATCGATGAACTTTTGTGCTCGACCGATCATACTGAGAGAAAACGTTGTTGTCAATAGCGTTGATTTCTCGTTGAATGTTCACCTTCAGTTCATCAATTGTGGGAATTAGATGCATAAACTCTCCCTCTCCTTTAAGTAGCCCGAAAGGAAAAAATTGCAAGTAGACAAAACTATCTGTCCACTAACAATGTTTTCGAGAAGCCAGTTGCAATAATCAAGTCGTTTCGGTTTGTTTCTTTCATTTGTTGCACAGTTGTAACGCGGTACGGTTTTAATTTTAATTCGTGAAGACAAGATGTGTATTTAAAACCAGATTATTGGGATAACTTACGTAGTGATTTTTTTGGACTGATAGTAATTCTCCTTTCAATATCGGCAATGGTCTGTGGAGTCCTAAAGGGAGGTTGGCTATTTCGGTTTGCATTTGAAATCGAACCTGTTATACGCCGTTTTATAACTAAATCGCGTATGCTACTGTTCGCTGGGTATTCGGAAATTTTTCTAAGAATACTTGACGTGATTCTTCAAACGATCCAGAACGAATATAAGCCTCAACTATAGCTATCCTGTTCTGGATTGAATAAGGCAGTTTACACAAACACAACTGCACTTGCAATACTGCAGTGTAACAAAACGTAACTGCACCAACACGTAACCAACCACCTGACAAACGGTAGCAACAATCAGTAGTAACATATACATCCACTAGTCGCGCTAGTTGTGTGAGAGCCCTCGTAAATAGTGTTGGGTAGCGCTTATATTTCGAGTTTGGTTTTATATTGTTCGCTGTATATTTTCGCGGTGGGAAATAAATTTTAAACCAACATTTTTTAAAAATATTATCGAATGGGCTAAACTTAACAAATGTGTTTTAGTGTAGTTTTCTTTAAATATAAAACACCCTTCAATAGAGGCTGAAATAGGAAAAAGAAAATTAAAAAAAAATTTTTGCATTTTAGGCCCGGGGTGTAAAATTTAAAAAGACTACAACAGTCTTTTTGATAGATATTCGAGTATATCGAAGTATATATTATATTTATATGAAATATAAACTTTCAAAATAGTTTTGAAATATATTTATACTGAATGCGGAGGCAAAGCAAGAGAACAAAAAAAACATATTTTAATTTTAAGAGGTGGGGGGGTTGGTTTGTGAATTTTTTTTTGGATTATTTGTATATGCATTGTAAATAACAAATTTGTTTTAATAAGTTTTCTCTGAAGAAAATCGAAATTGTTTTTTTCGCGATATACCCCATCCCCTGAACGAATTTTGATAAAATATTTAAATGATCATTGCCATATATATAGAAATAGCTGAGCCAAATGTGAAAAAAATAGATTCGGTCAATCCTGAAATAGAAGACCAAAAGCAGTGCGGCACACGTACGTACATACTCAGATCCTAAAATGTACAATTTGCAAAAAAAAACCTGATACCCCATTTTTGACAAGGTCATCATACTTTTCTGTTAATATAGTTCTTGCTAAATTCGCCGGGAAAGTGAAATGATTATTTTGTATCTCCGTTACACACGTACAAAAATATGTGTTGAAATAATTTTCATTAATGTTCTCTACATGATTTTTTTTATTTATATTTTGTATCATAACGTATTACATATATTAATATCATTTATTGTGTTTGTAATATAAATAATTAATACGACTTTGAGCCTATCAATTTTTTATACTATAATTGTTTATTTTGTGTTCCTGCTCTGATCAAAGTTGTATTATGGTTTCCCTTGTTCCATCCAGGTAAATGCTGAGCCAATTACTTTTTCATCCATGAAGTAGTGTACCTGTCCAGTTTTTATGTAATCTGTAAAATGTGTTATATAAAGAAATTTATATAGAATAAAAAATTTATATATTTATTAATTACTTGTTTCAGTTTTAAATTTTACGCTTGATAAGAAACTTTCCGTAACCTTTGTAACATTTAAATAAAAATATACAATATATTTGAAAATAATTTGAGTAAATCTCTCATTTTTACTTCCTTGTACGAAGTAGAGGAAGTATTGTGATGGCGAAAAATTTTGGTTTTAGATTTCAACGGAAATATCCATTTTGACCATTCCTGAATCCATTTTGACTAGTTTTGGCGTGATATCTGTACGTACGTATATATCTCGCATAAATCAAAAACGATTAACCGTAGGATGGATTTAGGACTGTTGTAAAATCTAACACTGCACCTCTCCTTTTGATTGCAATCGAATGAACCAAACGTATTCAAAAACGCCCAACTTCAAAAACGATTTAGATTTTGGACTTTTTCTTAACTGCAGTAATAAGCCCTCATTGAAGGCTTTTCAACGATATATCATAAGTGGTACTTATTTTCATCGGTTCCAGAGTGATAGCTTAATAAAATTTTAATTAATGAAATATTTGGTTCTTATGTGGCACATCGGTTCGAATCTGACTTCATCTCCTTTTTTTAACTTTTTTTTAATTTACATATATTGATTTATTATAATTATTAACCTCGTATTACAAAAAAAATTTACGATGAATAATTCAATAATAAAAATATCAGAAATTATTGAAATAAAATTTGATGTACTTTTTATTTAAAAAAAAGTGTATATGTAATTTAATAGGCGTACAAGGAAATCATGTAGTGTCCACATCAGATTTTTATAATAATAAAAAGAGCGTATTTAAAAATCAACAGCCGTTTTATGTTTAGTAGGAATATATAAATTGATATACAATATGGCTGAGGGATGACGCTTTGTTAGGCGGAATAAACACAAAGAAAATCGAACACAATAGAATAACAACGAAAGTAATATGATTTAGTAATAAAACCATAGAAAAATGAATTTCTTTATGCTGTAAACAAAATCTATTATTGATAATTTTTATTTTTATTTTCGATCGTACAATTTTATTATATATATTCATACATTTATTATACATAAAAATGATGTCCGTTGAATTATATAATTTCAGACATTACCTACCTAACCTTAACAATACATAATGGGTAAAGAACAGAAGTTCAATCAGTATGTCGGCCATCTCTCCGAACAGCAATCAAAGCATCAAACTAACCTTGCCACAAATGTTCACGGTCGATACGCTCTAACGAACACATTTATCATGGTATGCACTTCCAACGTCTGAATCTGTCACCTGATTAAAGAAGAATTCCTCTTTCAGGCTATTTTTATCTCTTAATATACAAAAAAACATCCCGGCGCGGCTTCGCCCGCGCTATGTGTATACTTGAGTTTCCTTTCGCGGTCAATTATCTTTTTTATTTTATGTTTTTTAGTAAAAAAAAAAAAATCGGAGGCAGGTGCAGCCAATCGCTTCGCACATACAGTAACAGTCGCAATGGCTTGTTGGTTGACCCGCCGCGCAGTACAAAGTCGCACCCCTCAAAAAATCGAAATTAATGGTTTCTAGATATTTATCTGCAGCGTATTTGCAAGAGTATTTCAAATATTTATCTGAAATTTGCCATCATTGTTCAAACCTTTAATCACATCTTTCAAGGTCAAATTTAAAAAAAAAACTAGAAATTATTTTTTATATTCACATGAAAATTACACAACCAAACATCAAGTTGATATCTTCATTTGATAGAAAGGAATTTTAAAAAATAGTCGGGTTTAAAAAATAATTAAAAAATCAACTTTAACTTTTTAAACAAGGAATTAAAAAAAGTAAAACTAATTTTTAGATAATCACATGAAAATTACACACACCAAAAATCAAGCTGATAAATTTATTTATTACCCAGAAATAAAAAAATAGTAAATTTCATTGTTATTTTAAGCTCGGAATTTCAAAAAATTCTTTCTTAGTGTGCACTTAAACCTGCTGGGCGTTGATTATGAATCACGACATGCTGATATATACACACTATGGTCCCCGTCGCGGCTTCGCCCGCGCTATTGTTAATTGCGATCCTCGTCACGATCAAATTTCTTTTCAATTTTATGTTTTATAGTCAAGTAACCGGAAGCAGATGCAGCCAGTCGCGTCGCAAGAAATGTAACAGTGCAGTGACTGTATTGGTTATGCAGCCACGCTGTCCCCTTAAAAAATCGAAATTCAGAAACTCGAAAATAATGGTTTATATCTGTACAATATTTGCATGCCCCAAAAAATAGAGCATCCTCATCGCCCGCGCTACATGGTAAGTTGCGTTTCCGATCACGGTCAGAGGATATGTAGCCGGTCATGGCTCGATCTTCCCGTCTAGCCAGAGGAGGGGGCTCTGCACCTTGGACCCCGCAGTGTTCATTAAAAACTCATACCTGTGGGAATAATAATGTTAAATAGAAATTAAGTCTGTTCAAAAAAATATTTTTTAAATATCATTGTATTGTAGTTTCTTCAGAGCAACAGTTCGATCAGTACAGGACAAGAAACTTTGAGTGATCTAAGAATATAGGTAAAAATACTTGTGATTTCTTCAAAGCAACATTTTGGTGACTACAGCACACAAAACTAACATTTTGGTGACTACAGCACACAAAACTATGAGTGATGTACGTAAAAATATCAGTGTATTTTAATTTCTTCACAGAAACAGTTTGGTCAGTACAGGACGAAACTTTGAGTGATCTAAGAATATAGGTAAAAATAATTGTGATTTCTTCAAAGCAACATTTTGGTGACTACAGCACACAAAACTATGAGTGATGTACGTAAAAATATTTTAATTTCTTCACAGAAACGGTTTGGTCAGTACAGGACACGAAACTGCGTGAATACACAAAACTATGAGTGATGTACGTAAAAATATCAGCGTATTTTAATTTCTTCACAGAAACGGTTTGGTCAGTACAGGACACTCAAATCTAAGAATCATTTTGGTGACTACAGCACACAAAACTATGAGTGATGTACGTAAAAATATCAGCGTATTTTAATTTCTTCACAGAAACGGTTTGGTCAGTACAGGACACGAAACTTTGAGTGATCTAAGAATATAGGTAAAAATACTTGTGATTTCTTCAAAGCAACATTTTGGTGACTACAGCACACAAACTATGAGTGATGTACGTAAAAATATCAGTGTATTTTAATTTCTTCAGAGCAACAGTTTGGTCAGTATAAGACACGAAACTTTGAGTGATCTAAGAATGTAGATTTCAAAACAGTCGGCCTCCATTTTAAAAATGTTTGTTATAACTAGTTAACCGTAAGGATAAAAATATATTTTGCTCGATTCTTTAGCGATACCCGGCAAACACCACTAGGAAGTACCGAACTTCGTTTCTAATTTTAAAAAAATCTTAATTACTTTTATTTTATACTTTTTAGCATAAAATAATGGTTATCATAACCATTACGTAGTATTTCGTTGTTATAGCTTAATGATAAATAGCTCGATGTCATTCATATTTTCACGAAAAAACTGAGAAAATTATTTTGAAATTTCAGGATAGTAGTATAACGCGAGTATATATTTCCATTAATTATCAGAGAATTTCAGAGCCTTAAGATACACTCGTTAGCAGTCTAGGTTGTTTCTCTACATTATATTTACAATTATTATTTAAAAATATTAATTTAAAAAATCTTAATAGTTTCCTGTTTTTCAAAAAGCATTAACTTGCGCTTGGTAATTGATTTTTTTATTTCATTTCTCATCGTTCTCTTTCTTACTTTTATCAAATTTTTTCTCTTCTTACCATTTCATTTATGTTTTGCATAAGGGTGGGGATTTTGTTGCTTTATCCAAATTTTAAATAAAATAAATTTGTTAAAAAAAGATAATAATAATAATAAACTTGACTTGAAAAAATGTTTCTAAAAGTAATTGTTTTTAATTTAGCTGGGATGATTTAAAAAATTTGAAATTTATAAAACAAAAATTTTTTAAGGACAAAGTCGATTTTATTAAACAAAATTATTTTACATCTGCTTCAATTTTTTAAGATAGTTAATCTTGCAGAAAACGGTGTTTTTGTAATCCGATGGGAAATTTGGACATACAATTTTTACAAAATTTTTCCCGTAAATTTATAGCTCATTTAATGAACCAAACAGTTATGAATTATTATGATAATTTACATTAGATTAATCAATAAATTTTTATTTAATTTTCTTTTCAAAAAAAAAGTTATGTATTAATAAAATTTTATAGTAGATATTGCTATATGTAGATATCTATATGTACATATAGATCGGTCAAAAAGAATCTAAAAATAATTTGTAGAGACAATAAAAAAGATGTTTCAACAATGAAATAGATTTAAATAAACTGTAAATAATCTGCGAAAAACTTTTTATCAGTATATATCACTAAAACTGGGAAAATAAAATTATGGTCAAAGAAATTTTTTTTTTTTTTAATTTTGTTTTAATAAAACTGATCTCAAGAAAGATAAAACATGGACAAAAATTATACTTACCTTTAACTTTCAATTAGTATGAGTAAATGAGGTTTTTAAGGGAACTTTAATTTATCTATACTGGTTTAGAGTGGTAGAAACACTTGTATAAAATTTGTTCTGTTGATTTTAACCACTTTTTTTTTAATTTGTGGTCGCAAGACGATCGTGTTCATACCGTTATAATGATTTTTTTTTTAAAAAAAGAGAAATATAACGATAAACTTTAACATTTTATAATTTTGATGAGTTGACAATTTTCATAAAAACTTATATCTTAATTTATACAAGATTTCTGGTAATGTTTTTTTTATCGAAGTATAAAGGAATAGACATTTTCCCGTTGGAAAAAACCTCTTTAGTTCTTAGTTATACGTTTTTTACAGTTTTAGTATTCGATCCCGTTAATCCAGCGCATTAAGTATCATCAACACCAGATATCATTATTTTGTTCCTAATATTTTTTACCTTAATACTTAGTTGCCGTATATAATCTAACAATTCTGGTTTACGTACGGTCGTAACAGTTAAAAAACCTTCATACGTGTCCGCCTACGGCTGTTTCAATTTTACTGCAATTTAGAATGTGCTTTGTTATTACTTTCATTCTCCTAGTTCTGATTTTTTTTCTTTTTTTAATTGGTAATAGACGTAATAAGCTGTTATTAATATTTTTTAAATCTATTTTTTATTAGAAAATATTTTAATTAATATTATCCTGTAATTTCTTTCTTTCGTTTTCTATCTCTTTTGTATTGCTATTTTTTAACAAATCGAAGATGATTTTATTACGTGAATATTTTTGAGCATTTTCCATTTAAAAAATTGTTAAAAAAAATATTTTTATTTGCTCAATGTATATCTTGTATAAATAATATACAGCACATTTATCATTTCAAATGAAATTAAACCAGAAATAGCCACATTCAATTCACTAATTTACAGAGCAATTAAATATCTCAAACACAATACAATAAAATTAAATAACGAATTAAATAATATTAAATACATTGCCACATCTAATGGATATAATAATAATTTAATAGATAAATTGTACTTCAGATTAAAAAATAAAATATATGAGAAAAAATAAAAATAAACTTACACTTGAGAAGTTTCAGATAAACATTTTAAAAAGGTCTGAGATAAGATTACATTAGAATCGTATTGCTTCTCAATCTATAATAGAAACAATAATAAAATTTGACGGAGAAATTTAGAAACAGTATAAATTATTTTCGAATTTTACTGAAATATTGATAGAAAGAGAATAAAAATTATCGTAAAACAGTAGGGTGTGCAGAGTTTTTTACTTTCCCGGCGAATGTAGCTAGAATAATAAAAAGGAAATCATGGTATAATAAAGAAGAAAGTGATCATATCAAAAATGAGCCAATTAAATAAAATAATTACATATATTTAAATATTATGTCAATTTATAATTAAAAATTAAACGTCAAACTAAATTTGACGTCATATTTAAATATGTAAATATTTGTAATTATCTTATTTGACTTAATGTTTTCTATTTCTATATATGATAGTGTAATTTTACATAATTTATATACACCTGGTGATGCGGGATCCCGCGAAAGTGCTATTGCAATAAAGATTAGGAAAATAAGGTGTCATTTCATTTACTTTAACATCTCAGGAATGGTCGATCTGAAGCTGTACAAGACTACATACACTTCATTTACATTTATACATATCATCCTCATTCATCCTCGGAAGTAATACCTTACTGTGGTTCCGGAAGCCGAATAGAAAAAAAAGAGAGAGTACAACAATATTCTATTTCACTAAATAAAGTTAACAAATATTTAATTACAAAATATGCATAGTGAACATATAATATAAATTAATTAGGTTAAGTTTTAAAAATTACAATATATTTTACCCTAATACAAATAATTAAAATAATTATTTCACGTCGGGAATTGAAACTGGAATTCAGGAACTTTTAAAACGGTACCACGCGAAATTTAAGAGTAAAAATTTCTTAAAAAAAAAAAAACAGCCGTTGAAAAAATTAAATTACATAGAAAAATAATATTTATTTTCTAAATTATTATCTCTTTTTTACGGCTGTATTTAAAATTAACAAAAAAACTACCACAAATAACAACTTTTCTTTAACTACTTTAATTTAGTTTTTTTTTTTTGAAAAGATTTCCAAACTTAATTTTACTTTTTTAAAGGTCGAACAGATAGGTATAAAAATTATGCTATTTTCGTTAAAAAAAATTATCTACGAATATTTTTTAACCATTTCCAAAAAATTTGTTCTGCAGAAATCGCTACTGCGTCCGGTCAGATTATCTAAGGGTGTGTTTTGGGGAGGGGGGACCGACCTTTCTTAACGTTTTGGAGTCTCCTGAACACGATTCCGCCATGTTTATATGTGTGTGTACGATTTTTTCATCCGTTCTATCAAACGTAATTTAATTGATTGACGAAACCTGGTGGGATAACTTATTCCTACTTTGAATAGAGCCCTATTGATTTTAAAGCGAATCGGTTCACGGAACTGGAGTTAGAGCCAAAAAATTGAGTTTTTGGGTACATTTTCAGTTTTTATTCTCATTCTACTGGGCGCATTTTTTAACCGATTTTAATGAAACTTGGTAGGACCATGTAAACCTAGTAGAAATAGATCCCTAGTGATTTTCAAGTGAATCGATTCACAGAAACCGGAGATAGAGGAAAAAATTGGGTTTTTATGTATGTTTCAAGGTTTTCATGTTGTACTTGAAGGGTAACATGTTAGAAAGCCAAAATCAGATTTTTGCAAACACCACCAGGTGCGAGCTACTTTCTCAAGTCCAAAAACATCATATTTGAGCCCAAAATCCCAAAATAATATTTCTGCAAGCACCACAGGAGCAAGCTACTTTCTCAACAGTCCTAAAATATCATATTTAACGCCAAAATCAGATTTTTGTGAGCACTTCCAGGTGCGAACTAGTTTCATAATAATCCAAAATGTGCTTGTATGACGGAAAGGAGTTGCAGTCCAAAAAATCAGTTTTGAAATTTTAACGTTTTGGGTCAATTTGAACCTTTTCTTTTTTGTGAACACGGCTCCAAAAGCACAAAACTCATGGATAACAGTATCAAAGAAGGTTGTTGGCAAGTAGTATTAGGCAAGTTATGCAGTCGTAACTAAACAACTACGTGAAAAGAAGAAAGAAAAAACACAGATGTACACGTATGCTGTATTGGAACAATACAGATAAACTCGCAGTATTGTAAAAGAACATAACATTAACATAACATTTATGTTAATACCGAAAGCTAGCTAAAACACCAAAAGCAATACCGTTATCAAAAATAATGACAGCAGTGCAACATCCTTGTTGCACTGCTGTAATGTTTCTTAACTAAAATCGGAAATCCGACCTTCTGACTTACTGAGACTTTTTTTTTTTTTTGTAAGAAACTTTGTACGGGTGTACTACAAAAATATCGAAATCATGATATCGATAAAGAGTAAGGCGTGAACGTAAATAAAAAGCACATGATAAAAATTGATAATCTTTTTTTTTAACGTATATATTTAAAAACGGTGATATTTATGTAAAAATCGATTGTAACGTAATGTTTTTGCTAAATCTTTAATTTCTAAATAGCTTTATTACAAATTTTCATCATTTAGGCGACATTAAATTCAACTGTAAAATTATAGATATAAAAAAAACTAAAAAGTAGAATATTGCTATTAGTTATAACGGTTTTTACTCTTTAATACGTTTTAATAGCCTTTTTATTACGTTTTAATAATCACCTAAACTATTACATAAAGACGAAGAGGGTTTTTGTTTGTTAAAGAGAAAAATTACCCGATCAATCACAACCAAATTTTTACCCAAGTTTCTTGATCTTCGGTAAATCATCTTGAAGAACCAACCGATCGATTGCTTCGTATTCGTATTATACCATGGAAGGTTGTAAGCCACAGACCCAGGACCTAGCTCCCTTGAAGATTAAATATTAAAAATATTCATTATTTCTTCACCTTTCCAAGCGGGGTGAAGTTGTAAATTAAAGATACTCCTTAACGAAAAAAAAGATTAAGCCTTTTTCTTTTTGCATTTCTGCCTCTATGCCAAAGAAATAAGTTATGAATTTTTTTTGTTTTCAAAGGTATGTGTACTTTAGTTACCGTGGCTACTATTATTCTGTCTTTTATAATTTAGTTTTATTTTCAGGTTTCCATACAGCTTGAGTACTTATTTTGACTGAGTTGAGTACTGATTATTTTCACAATCATGAGGGTAACAAACAGTGGGGTTCAGCTGGTGGAGCCCTCTGGGTAGACGGAAATGGCGACCGAACCGAAGCGAGCTCTGCGGGTGTCCCAGGCGCCGTCCATCTGCAACACGAGAATAGCGAGCGACGCGAGCTTTGTGACCCTGGAGGAGACCCCATGGCCCCGAGGAGCAGTTGAGTTGGTTCCCGGGTTTGCCAGGGCCCTAAGGGTCCAGCTAGATGGGCAGGCTAGTTCTTTATATAGAAGACTCAGAGTGAGAGAGAGAGAGAGAGTGTGTGCAATATGAAATTAAAAGTGGAGTGTGTGGATATGAAATTAAAATACGATCTGTTAGAGTTTTGAGTAATTTTCTTGAAATAATTTTTTTTTAAATTTTCACACAATTACATTATTCTACAATAATAATAGTTATTAATGTAATATCAATTTTCCATATCCCATTTTTATTTAGTAAATTACTACCGCGTGTCCATTTAAAATAGTACTTTTCTTTTTTCCTTTAGAAAAACATAAGAATTCAAGGTTAATTTTTTTGCCAATTTTTAAATGTATTTTTGTACATAGAATGTATTAACATGAAAAATAATTACGTATTATTCTATCTATCCTCACACGGATAAAAAAAAATTGTCATCTACGTCCTTTAATTAAGGATATTTAACTCTTGTAATTAACGTATATCTTACTTTTATAATCACTTGGATATGCAAAAATGACGTCATGAGAAGGAAGTTTATAAATAATTTCTGAATTTTGTTGTTTTGATTCTATTTTAAATTATTTTTGTGTAATTGTAAATTATTACCTTCTTGTGTTTTTTAAAATAATTATTTTATTTACAGTACGTAATGTGCAGGTTTTTTTTTTTAAAATGACTATAATAATTAAGGCTACGAAGATCCAAGCTATTATTAAAAGTCTAATGATCATTTTAAATAAAAAATAAGTGAATTCCAAAAATATTAATTATTTAGAAATATTAATTTTAAATATAAATTTCAGTATACAGTATTAATGTCAATTTATACAGTATAAATGTTTGCTTACATTTTAGTTATATTCGCTAAATAAGGACGTATATATATTTCATACATAAGAACGGATCCATAACGATAGAGCGCCCGATACGCGGATCCTTGATATTTAAATAGTACTGATACTAACACAGGAATAAATAAAGTAGCACTAGACAATATAGTATATAATATTAATTTAATTTAATTAATTATGTAGTTTATTTTTTACAGTAATACAATAATCAAAACTAAAGAAAATAAAAATAATTTTTTTGTAACAAGGAACTATAAAACTAAAATCTGATGTGGACACCTCGTAACTTCCTCGGACGCCTATTAAATTACATATACCATTTTTTTTTAAATGAAAAATACATACAGTTTTATTTCATTAATAACTTCTGATATTTTTTCATACATTTTTTTTATTGTTATAGATTTATTATATATTGTTATTTTTTTTACAACCAGAGGTTAATAATCTATATAAATAAAAACGTAAATGTTCGTTTGTTCAAAATATTACATCTCCGAAAGTTCTTCACCGATTGCTTTGAAATTGTGACACAACGTTGCATTCGAATACGAGCGCGTTTTACGTTTCGAATACGTTGACCTAGGATGTCATACCTTGACAGGTAAAAATATACTTTTTCTGAAAAACAGCGCTATCTGTTGGACGTAAAAGAAACACACGTTATACAAAATATTTTACGATTCCATTTCAATGTTTCCGATATGTGTGTCCGCTATAGACTAAAAAACTACTGAACCGATTTACCCACGGGGCAAAAGGGAGAAAGGGAAAAATCGGAAAAGAGAAAGAGGAAAAATCGGAAAAGGGAAAAATCGAAAAAGTAAATGGGAAGAAGGTAAAATGGGAAGAAGAGGAAAATGAAAAAAGGGAAAACGGAGAAAAGGAAATGGAAAGGAAAAAAAGAAAAGGAAAAGGGGAAAGATTAATGGGAAAGGGGAAAAGGGAAAAAGGGAAAGAAAATGGGGAAGGAAAGGGAAATTGGAGGAAATGGAAAATGATAAAAGGGAATATGGTAAAAGTGAAAATAGGAAAAAAGAGAGGGGAAAGGGAGAAAGAGTAAAAGAGAGAAAGGACAAAAGGGAGAAAGGAAAAATCGGAAAAGATAAAATCGAAAAAAGGAAAAGGGAAGAGGGGGAAAAATGAAAAAAATTAAAAAGGGATAACGGAGAAAAGGAAAAACGGGAAAAGAAAATGGAAAGGAAAAAAGAAAAGGAAAAGTGGGAAAGATGAAGGGGAAAGGGAAATAGAAATGGGGAATGAAAGGGAAACTGGAGAAAGGGGGGAATAGGAAGAGGGAATATGATAAAAGTGAAAATGGGGAATAGGTGAGAGGGAAAAAGAGAGAGATGGGAAAAGGGAGAAAGAGTAAAAGAGAGAAAGGGAAAAATCGGAAAAGGTAAAATCTAAAAAAGGAAAAGGGAAACATGAAAAAAGAAAAAAGGGAAAACGGAGAAAAGGAAATGGAAAGGAAAAAAGGAAAGGAAAAGGGGGAAAGATGAAGGGGAAAGGGAAATAAGGGAAAGGGAAACATGAGAAAAAAAGGGAAATATGGTAAAATAGAGAAAGGGTAAAACAGTGAAAGGGTAAAAGGGAAAGGTTATATTTTGTGAAGTTCCGTAATGTTGATTTTATTAATGTTTTATCAAACTTTCAACATATATACTCAAATATAGCAATAGCGAAGCATTGCTGGGTCTTCTAGTTATTAATAAATCAATATATTTAAATTGAAAAAAAGTTGGATGCTGAAATTTTAGATTTTGGGCTTTTTTAGACAGTTATGGTCTAGTCAACTGCAATCAAAAGTGGGGGGGGGTGCACAACTAGATGTTATAACGGTTCTAAATCCAAAATTTCAACATCCTACAGCTGATCGTTTTTTGAGTTATGCGAGATACATACGTACGTACAGATGTCACGCCAAAACTAGTTAAAATAGATTCAGGGATGGTCAAAATGGATATTTCCGTTGAAATCTGAAAACCAAAATTTTTCGCGATCAGAATACTTCCTTTACTTTGTAGAAGGAAGTAAGAAAATAAATATATTAATAGAAACCATAATACTTTTTGTTCGAGAAATAGCTTTGTTTTTCTTATACTCATGGTATAAATTTCCACTGAAAAATTATCTTCTATTCAGGAGTAAAACGATAATATCAAATCTTATCACCAGTCGTCGTTACTATCATAGAGTACAAAAATTTATTTTTTTCGGAGAATCAAATATATGGGTCAATTTCTTGGTAAAACTTTGAGGACAATATCTCCAGGGGGTGAACAATAATAATAATTCGTTGATGACGTTTAACACACCTAACAGATTATAAATATCTTACCTCCTTAAAAGCAAAACAGAAATATTTCCAGTGGGGTAGATATTTCTTTTGGAGTAATTTATCAAAATTTTGCAAACATAAATAGGTCTGTTTATTTTAATATTTTTCCTTCAGCCATTTGACTGGTTTGATGCAGCTCTCCAAGATTCTCTATCTAGTGCCAGTCGTTTCATTTCGGTATACCCCCTACATCCTACATCCCTAACAATTTGTTTTACATATTCAAAACGTTGCCTACGTGCACAATTTTTCCCATCTACCTGTCCCTCCAATATCAAAGCGACTATTCCGGATTCCTTAATGTGTGGCCTATTCCTTAAGTCGGTCTCTTCTTTTAACTATATTTTTTTCCAGATGCTTCTTTCTTCATAAATTTGCCGTAACACCTCTTCATTTGACATTTTATCCAACCTTTTAATATTTTATCCGATTTTTAATATTGTCCTATAGCACCGCATTTCAAAAGCTTCTGATCTTTTCTTCTCAAGTACTCCGATCGTGCAAGTTTCACTTCCATATAAAGGTACGCTCCAGAAATATACTTTCAAAAATGTTTTCCTGACGTTTAAATTAATTTTTTATGTAAGAAATTATATTTCTGACTGAAAGCTCGTTTCGCTTGTGCTATTCGACATTTTATATCGCTCCTGCTTAGTCAATCTTTGGTAATTCTAATTCTCAAATAATAGAATTCATCTACCTCCCTAATCTTTTCTCATCCTACTTTTATATTCAGAAATCCATCCACATTATTTCTACTACATTTCATTACTTTCGTTATCATCAGCAAATTTTAGCATCTTTATCTTTCCACCTTGCACTGTTACTCCGAATCTAAATTGTTCTTTAACATCATTAACTGCTAGTTCTATGTAAATATTAAAAAGTAAGAGTGATAGGGAATATCCTTGTCTTACTCCATTTTCTATTATTTTTTCTTTCTTATGTTCTGCGATTATTACTGTCACAGTTTGGTTCTTGTAAATGTTAGCAATTGTATGCCATGTATGTTATAAATGCCATGCATGTTGATTTATTTTTCTTTAATCTTCCTTCTAATATTAATCTGAGCGCTAAAATTGCTTTCTTTGTCCTTGAACTTTTCCTGAAACCAAATTGGTCTTTTCCTAACATTTCTTTCACTCCTCTCTCAACTCTTCTTTACAGAATTCTAGTTAAGATTTTTGATGCGTGACAAGTTAAGGTAATTGTTCTGTATTCTTCACATTTATCTGGTCCTGCTTTCTTTGGTATCATGACAATAACACTCTTTTTGAAGTTTGACGAAACTTCCCCTTTTTCGTAAATATTACACACCAGTTAGTATTATCTATCTATCGCTTCCTCACCTGCACTGCGCAGTAATTCTGCAGGTATCCCCTCTATCCCAAGAGCCTTTCTGCTACTCAAATCTTATAGTGCTCTATTAAATTCAGATATCAGTACTGTATTTCCCTTTTCATGCTCTTCGACTTCCTCTTCTTCCTCTATAACAACAGTTTCTAATTAATTTCCTCCGTATAACACTTCAATATATTCCACCCACCTACCGACCTTTTCTTTCGTATTATAAATCGGTGTACCATCTTTATTTAAAAAATTTAAGTATATTAATAAACACCTGTTTATTACGTAATCTTTAAATACGTATTGAATAATTCATTTATGATGCACTGATGACGGATTTTAATATTTAACACAACTCTAAGAGATTATAAATATCTTTAAAAGATCTATATCTATATATTTAAAGATATCTTTATAAAAATCTTTCCTCATTAAAAGAACGTAGAAAGTTTTATATGAATAACCAGTTATAAAATAATCGAACAAAAACTCAACTACAGCCTAGAAAAAAAAACATTCATAGTTTATGCTAATAGTACAAAGCCGTGCCACTGTTCATAAAAAAAAATGTAATTACACCATTATAATTAATTTTTTATGCATAAAACGTATACATCACTTGCGTGTTACTTTTCCATCTTCTTTAATAGTGGTGTGAAAATAGAAAAATATACGGTTTTAGAAGATTTCCAGAAAAGCTAAATTTGAACAGTAAGAAATAAATCTTGAGTAGATCTCCAAAGAACCGACTTTTCGTAATTTTATTTTATTTCCACTCTCCAACTTGCCGTATCAAAACGAACCAAGCTTCTAACTTGCCCCGTTAAAACCTTTTCGACCTTAAATTGAGCCTAACTCAAAAACTACTAAACCAATCTTCATCAAATTTTCACATTCATAACATCAGATAGCTAAATTTCAATGAAATTGATCTGGTAGTTTGGGAGATTTTCGAGCCACAAAACTTTAAACACAGGCCTATAAATAAGGGAATCGTAAATTAAAAAAATGGTATTTTCGTACTCCTCATACCCTTAGAAAGAAGAAAATTCGAAAATTAATTTTCATCCTTCACTTCCACCATGCTACCGAAAGTAATACTTTTATTCGAAAAGTCTTATTATAACGTTTAATCCAACCCTTTTTATCATTCTGTTGAGAATTAGTTCAATTTAACGAATTTTAAAATACCCATATTTTATTTTTGTAAATAAGTGCATTCAGGAACATGATAGACGTTTTACAATCAACTTAGTACCGTTGGAATCGTTAGTGCAACATAAATTTGACTATAAACATTTCTAATCGTTGGAAAAGAATGATGGAAGTAGATTTGAAACTATTATATGAATTGAAAGAAAAACCGCAAATGAAACGGCAGTTATCTCCAAGTACACACAGTTTCATGTGAACATATATTCTCTTGCAACTAGTAATAGACAAAAGTAAGTATACATTAAATACAAGTTAATAATAGATTTTAATTATATAATCATTCAAACCGAACTGTACTTAACAATACCTGTACGATGTTACATCGAAAACGGTAAGGTGATTTTTTAATTATGATTTTTTTTAATTTTTACGACTAAATCGAGAATAAAATTCGATTTTACAAAAACAATAAAACCGGAAAATCGAATTTTTGTACTATATCATAATTTCTACCGTATCTAAATTACAATAAAATGGGTAAATATCATCTGGCAAACCGCAGTATTTATCCGGACGATCACGCTGCTGTCGACCTGTTTATAACTTGTTAGAGAGAGAGTTAACCTTATTAAAATTGTACAGTTACTTTAACTGCAAATATTCGATTAGATTTTGACTTAATCGATTATTATAAACCACAGAGTATCGAAATTATTTTATAATAATTTAACTCTGTATTATTTTATAATAAAAGTGCATGTAAGACGATTTTAAAACAGTACTGTGATAAAGTATAACATTAAAAAATAAATAAATTATATTTACGATTAATATTTTGCGTTTTTGAAAATAATAATAAATATAAATTAGAAAGAATAGTATTGAAATACATCAGGTACAAAACGTTTTTAACGGTCTGTTTTACGAGAAAAAATTATGCTATTATCCAATTAAAAAAATCGGCAGGTGAAGGTCACAGAGCGGTATTCGTTCTATCAAGCAATAAGCCTCAGTGCATTCCAACCCCGTAAGGGGAAGACACCCACCATGTGACGTTACCACACCACCCCCTCCGTTCCAAGCCCTGAGGGGCTTTACCGGAGGTCGTCTTTAGACTCTCTAACTGATTACATCTCACAGTCATCAGCCAGGCCTCGGTCGGGATGCCACCGATGTAAATGCCTCGGCAGACATTTGCATCAGTAAAATACAAATCAATTTCGTCTTCACGTAGGCCTCAAACGGACATCTTCATATCCAACCTAACATGATTCCATCAAACTGACTGACCGAAACCGCGAAAGCTCGAACCCCGCGACTAGTCGAGATTTGACAGCACCGTTTGTGACTGTGAATGCCTCAGAAAACGAACGAGTTTAAAGTTAAATGATTGCTACACTCATACCAATCAAAATTATGTCTTACGCAACATAGAGATTCAGGCCTACACCCAATTAAGTCGACCAATTTAGGTCACCTAACAAGAAGAACGCAGCCTCATTCCGGTCCGCGCAGGATCCGGGGACAAACCCCGCACCATCACTCAGTCACATCATGTTTTCTCGCGTGGCATTATCAAGTCACGATCACGACCGCCACCTGCGGAGGGAAGCCACGCCCCCCGTCGCATGGGTTAACATACCTCGGCGGCGCGGCCACCCCCACCAACGGAAGCCCCAAAGCGAATCACAAACAATATCAATATAGTGCAATAATGAATTGTATAATATACTCTTCATTATAAGAATGATTTATTATTTTACTGTTTTCATAATACATCTAAAATAATAATTAAAACAAAGCCGATCTTATTTTTTAAAAATAAAAATAATTTTCTTTAAATAATTAATTTAAAAAAAAATAAATTATATATTATATTATAATATAATAATATTATATTGTATTATTTTTTATAAATAATTATTTTTTTTTTTTAATAAAATCTTGAAAAAAGTGGTGATACTAAATTTAAAATAAGAGCTTTTTTAAAATTGTTCAAAAAATACAACTATACCAGTTATAATTCTAAATAAACGAAATAATTTCCTAAAAAGGGGTTGAAAAGTTTTGGTTAATTTTTTTTCAAGAAATACTAAAAATAGTATTAAAATACTATTAAAAATTTTTAAATATTACTAAGAATAGTATGGATTATCAAAAAAATTAATTTTTACATTTTAAATACAATGATGACTCGCAAGATCATCAATTATTACCACTACCATTGAAGTGGAAGAGCAAAATATTATACAGTGGTTTGAAGATCTATTAATGTAAAAAATATACATGCAAAAAAACTCCTTTTCTGAGGAAAGATATTGCTAAAAAATATATATATATATATACATATAGTCTCTTTTTTTTGAGAAGGATGACTATTAAATAAATTTCTGGTAATTTGAGATCATGATAAACAAACTTCAACTTTTGTAAGCAAATTTTCTGTTAGTCCACCAGTAAGATTTGAAATTTTATTCCGGGGAAAACATCGTATATGGAAGTACTTTCTTTTTCTGTTTAGCCTCCGGAACTACCGTAAGATATTTCAGAGAATGAAATGTATGAATATAAATGAATTGTAGTCTTGTATTGTTTAAGGTCGACCATTATGGAAGCTCAGATACTGGAAAATCATCACAGGAACAGTTAAGAAATTAATTTATATCATAAAAGACTTCAGATATTAACCACTCACATATAATTCTTTTAAAAGTGTGTATGGATATTTAATCTTTGCATCCTTTCAGATAGCTTGTTAAAACATAGTCCCATTATCAGAAAAACCTTTTATTTGGTAACTAATCTTGAGTAGGTCATTAATAGATTCAATTTATTTACTATTACCATTCGAATTATGTTTTCGATCTTAAGACTATTATTATTATTTTTTGTCATCAATTAGATTGAACCCGTTTATTCCTTGGGGAGGAAATCCCAAGGAATAGGGTTTTTTGAACAAAAAAAAAACACTGGATAGCTTCTTTAACAAAACTTTTCATTTGGCTATGCCATGAAAATTAAAATTAAAATAATTCCTAAAATAATTAACAAGTGAGACGTTATCTAATAGTAAAAAAAAAATTAAAATTTTTTTACCTTGCTTTTACTGAGGATAAGTCATTATTTAAAAATCACATTCTCGTGTAGCTTCTTCTAACAAACGGACTTCACAGATAACAAGTTTAATTTATGTAAGTTATCAATTAAACGATAAATTAAATCATATATCATGGTTCTCAGCTTCAAATCCTGGCAAAGATTAGTTGCTTTTATACGGATTTGAATACTGGACAGAGGATATCGGTAAAATTTGGTGGTTGAGGTTCAATTATCCACATGTCCCAGGAATGGTGGGCCTGAGTTTGTACAAGAGTACACTTCATTTATATGTCATAAATATCATCCACATCTCATTGGGCCGTGGGAGGGGGGGGGGTTACTTATTGTTCACTAATTGAACAGATTGAAGCGTGCACATTAAAAAAAAAAAAATAGCGTTATAAAAAATTATTTAAAATTAAGCTAAAGATTTTATTGTACATTATTAATACTAAAAATAAATTCAATTTTGTGACATGTAAAATATTGTGAGAAATGTAGATAAGTCTATTTAAAAAGGGTTTTAAACACTAGTAAATCATCAAAAATTGGAAATTTTTGTTGCAATAATTCAGAATAACAACCTATATTGTTTTTGGGATTTTTTTCGAGCCGATTCAAAGCCCAGCTCTGTTAGACTGATCACTTTGAACGGCTTTAATGATCTTCTGTAATGTTAGTAAAGAATTGGAAGATGATAGACTGGAAAAGTTTCAAATGCTGAATTTTTCCACATTAAAAGATTTATTTAATATGCTGCAGCAAATCAATTTGAATTATTCGTAGCATTATTACTGTTAAATCGTGTTAAAAATAGTTTTTTCTCATTAAATGGAATGAATATCACAAGAGAATAAAAAATAAAATTAGATTTTATTTTTATCTACTTTAAAAAAAAAATTTGTTACATGACAAAGTATTCAGTGTATCAAAGTTCTAATAAGGTAGAAATACATAACTTAAAAAAAAAAGTAATGAGATTTGAACCTATTTCTTCGTTAAACATTACTGATTGAAATTAAAGATTATTTATTTCTATAGAGTGAACAAATTTTTAAAGCATAAAGTAATAAAGCAAATTACAAATGATATTCTGAGACATTTATAATTAAAAGTAAATAATTTAATGAGGGTAATAAACTGTATTGGTAAAACCAATAGGGGTGAACTTCAACCGGTCATTAACTTTTATACAATATTCATATGGACAAGTATTGTTCACTAAACCTCCGGTTTGCTACTTGCTTTGCAAAAAAAAAAAAAAAATGGAACGTGGAAAGTAATTGTATTATTATTTCAGAGGGTTAGTATACGTACACGCCTGGGTCATATTTTTTGAAAGTATTGTTCTAGAGAGACAAAAATAAATAAATAAAAGATATTTTTATTACATTTCCAAAAAAAGACCATTAAAAAATTCAAATAAAAGGCTGTAAGATTGTTTGAGTAAAATTGTTGACCTGAAAGTTGAGGGGAAGAAAACTTTCTCCAAACGATGAAAAGTTAAAAATGAAAGTTAAGGGAATAATACATTTTCCTGTTTTATTTTGGATAAATTATTTATTCATAAACATACGTTTTTATAATTACACAGGCTTAATTAATTATTTAAAGTAAGTAACAGTTATTAGGCAAAAACAACGAATTTTGGTAACGTTTTTATTTGTTGTTTGTGTTTAACGGATTATACGTAATTCAATCATTTCTTCGCGGTTTAAAACAATTTTTTTTATAAAATGAAACCTAATTACTTTACGGTTTAAAACTTTTATTTTCAAACTTTTAAATTTATTTATGTTGATGAAACGTTAATTTATATAAATTATACTTAAAACTTTTTTTTAGAAAAAAATTTGGTAACACAATTGTAGGGCTATCCCGAAACTCCCACAACTGTGGGTTGTTTCTGATGCACGTTTTACACAAACAACTTAATTTAAAATATTTATCATTTTAGTTAAATATAATATTTTTTCGTTTATTTAATTCAGTGATTTTAACTAAATCGCGCTCGCATACCTTATTTAATTCGCGCATGTGTGGCGGTACTAGCGGCAACGGTACTAGCTAAACTTATATAATACAAATTTCGCTTGTACGGTTGGCAGACTGGTGCAGCCACCAGGCTAACGCACCAGATGCCGAATCAACCAGGCGATCGAGTTCGAGGCCCAGCCAGACCGAGTTAATATTTTACATTTTAAATATTATTCATTTATTTAACTCTACTGCCCGCCTGTAACGTTACAACGCAGCAGATGACTACAATAGCTGTACACCAGTGCTACCAACCTTTCAAACATTAACTAAAATAAATAATATTTAAAGTGTAAACAATAAATTTGTTGACAACCCTGTGAAATTTCAAATTTTCCGGTCCAAGAGGAAGAGGATAAAGGGAGTTTCCCACAAGGGAAAATCCAAGATGACCGCGACAGTAGTGTTCCTTGTGGTGACAGGGAGTACTATTGTCGCAGTATGCCTTCTTAACCACTTTTTGTTTCGAGCAATTTTGGGTTGGGAGGTGATTTTGCAAATACTGTTATTTTTTAATCGTTAACTAAGAAAAATATGACATTAGGCGAGATTCTGAGAATGACATCGCTCTACAGCCTCACCCTCTTGACTTTTTAAGTTGAAAATTTAATGGCATCAATGCCCAATATATAGAGGTAATCTGACCAAATTTAGTCAAAATCTGTCCAGTAGTTCTAGAAATATAAGGTGATTTTGAGGCCAACACCGAGAACATACACACGTACATACGAACATTAATATCCGGAAAATTTCCATCCGTTTTTTTTTTTTTGGTTCCTTAGGTGTCAAAATGTCAAGATCAGATGAAAATCGTATATCTCTGAATTGGACCGATTGCAATACTTTCCTTTCTAGAGCTACAGCTCTGCTATGGCGCTATCTAAACGGAAAAGTACAATTTATCCAAGACGTATTTACAATTAATTTACAGTATTTTTATAAAACAAGAAAAGAAAGTATCTTGAACAAAGAACATGGCGGAGTAATCATTACTGATAGACAAAACAATGAAAATAATAAATTATTCTGTAATACTTTATACCGTATAGTCAAACCTATTTTCAAGCACACATATACACAAATAGAATTTTTAATTTGAGTGATTCTTAATTCTAATTTTTAATTAATTTTTATATTTTCAATAAAATACAATGTGCATAAATCAGGATCGTAAATTCAAAAAAAAAAGAATCAACAAAACGTACAAATCAAATTGATGAGATAACCCACCGGGTTGGTCTAGAGGTAAACTCGTCGTGGTAAATCAGCTGATTTCGAAATCGAAGTTCTCAGGTAGTTGACTTTTATTAGCATTTGAATACTAGATCACGGATACCGGTGTTCTTTGATGGCTGGGTTTTAATTAACTACACGTCTCAGGAGTAGTCGACCTCAGTTTGTTGAAGACTACAAATTTACCGTTACAGTTACATTGCATTGATAAGTCGCTAATGACTTCAATTCTTGATGCGATTATAAATAAAAGTATTAAAAAAAAATTGATCAGATGAGATGAGAAATTTTATATAATTCATTTTTAAATTTAAAGAAAAATACCTGAGTGTTCTCTACATAAATTTTACGATAAAGTAACATTTTCTTTTATATTAATAAAAAAATATTGCATTATACTTTAGCTAATTTAATACAAACGTTTATTTTGAACCGGCATAATTTAATAATTTTTTAAATATTGCTTGTCAAATACTAAAACCAAAGTGGTCTTTGCTGTAATATGTAATATTAGATTAGGTTGTAAATGGAATAATTATATAATTATGTTAATTTAAAGTAAAATCAGAAACTTATTATAAGATAATTATGTTATAAGAATTAAATGTACATTAATAAAGAATATACTTTATTGAACTAAGAAAACCGAATAATTAACGTAAAATTAAAAATAATAATTGTAATCGAGAAAGCAAATAAATTAATTGCATGGCTTACTGATTGAATTCAGGCCAGAACCATCGATAATTTATTTTACATATAAAAATATATAAAAATGTATCCCTATAATTTAAAAAAAAACCGGCAAAAAGTTCCATAACCTTTTGTTCACAAAGCAACACTTAGTGTTCTATTGACAGATAACAAATCTGTGAAAGGTTATTGGCCTTTACAGATTTATAATTGAAATATTAAATAGGATTTTTATTTACTTATGTAATATCAAGAGAATAATTTCGAAATTGATATGTTCAGTAAAATATTTGGTTCCGATTTGACAGTCTTCATCAAATGATGTTTTTATCTTAAAAATTATGCAATATTAAAAGTATAATTGAGAAAAAATTAAAACTTATTAAAACATTTTGGATCCAAGTTGACTGGCTTCACCAAACGACAATTTTATCATTAAAATTATACCGTATGTAGAGTTTAATTGGTAAAAAAAAAAAAAACAATTGGGTTTCGTTTGACCCTTCCCTTTCACGAAGTTGGCTCATACAACATTTTTTAGTAACAGCCAAAAGTTGAAAAACAGATTGAGATTCAGAAATAATAAAAATGTTTTTTTTTTATGACACCTACATTAATATTAAATACTGAGAGTTTTCAGTCTTGAAAATTAAAGTTTAAAAAATTGATATTTTAAATAAAACTCCCAGTCATCCCCTTGATTTTTGGGGCTTAAAAATCATTTATTAGAGTAATTATTTACTTCAAAAGCTTGGCACAGTTTGGTGCAATTTCATTCAACAAGTCTAGAAAAGAAAATCCTTTAAAAAATCCGAAAATAGTTTTTAGATATTTATCTGAAGAGTATTTTCAAGGCAAAATCTACTGAATATCTCGTTTAGTACAGTGGGAAATGGGGAAAATTTGTAATCATTGTTCAAACTTTTCAATTTTGAACAATAATCACCTATTTCAAGGTCAAATTTCAAAGAATCTACAAATTGGTTTTTAAATGTTTTCATGAAGATTACATATACCAAAATTCAAGTTGATATCTTTATTTGTTACCGAGAAATTAAAAAAAATAAATTCCATTGTTATTCATTTTAACCCTTCAAACTTGACATTTCAAAAACTCCTTTCTTATTGTGCATCTCTGTAAGAAGAACGTGTTACAAATTTTTATCAATTTATCTTCAGTAGTTTTTGCTGAGCGTTGATTATGAATTACTCACGAGATCTTATTTTATTATTTATAAAAATATTTGTGCCAAATTTTAAATCTTTGTTCAAATTTTTTTTTGATTTGAAGCAAAAACTGTTTAGAAATAATGCTGATTATCCACCACCACTAAATCAATAGACATAAAGCTTTAGAATCATACAGAAATTTTATTTATTGATTTTCGAAGAATCTATTTTAAACCAATCTAGAGATATTAACCAAAGTATAGGCCAATACTCGTACGGTGCATACAACTTCCCGAAATCTACAACTTATTTTGTGTTTTTAGTGCAAGTAGTTTTGAAACGTTGAAGTTTTCAAAATCCGATACCCAAAATTTAGACTTATAATTATACTTTCCTCTAATATCTACCCTGCTGAAGCAGCAAACAGCCATATCTGAGAATGTAAAAATATTACCATGGTAATATATTATTTCGTCATATATATATATATATATATATTGTAACAATTCCAGCATAACGAACTAGAGTTCGACAGAAAGGTTACCGGACCGGAATAAAAATTTCTAGAAAAAGGTAAGGGTGCGGACGATGAAAATGATTATTCTTCAACAATTAAAGGGATGAGGCAGGTACTGGGTCTACAGACCAGGGGATATAAGTATTGCCAGGGACCAGCGGAGAGTCAGTATTTCTGCGAGGCCGTGTTTGGCGTAGTCGTGATAACAAGTGATAACAGTAAGAAGCTTCGCAAGTCCGAGTTCGATGCGGTTGCGGTGACCAAGTAAGCGTGTGGTAACAACGAGTAAACTGTACGTCACGAGTATTCCAGCATGGACAGTGAATGTATGTAGGAAGTTGTTCGGTGAATTATTGGTAAACAGTAGTCAGAGTATTTACTCATTCATAAAGTGTAGAATAGTTCTATAGTAATCAGTAAAAGTAATAATATTTGCAGAAAGTGAATTGTATGAATTTTTGACTGTTCTGTTGTTCTCTTGTTAATGCAATATCAAGTTCTAGCGAACATTTTAATTATAATAAATTAGACTGTGTTCTGGCTTTTATAATTTAACTATCTTTAAACAAGCTTGTCCTTTTTATTTGAATTACTATTTGTATGTTATAAATAGGTAGTGTTATTATTATTATCAGCATAATCATCATTATCATTACTATTATTATTATTTTTATTTATCTCTAGACTAATAAACTGCATTTATAAGAAGTTTTTAGTTTGTTAGCCTCTCAATATACTGGCTGAACCGTGAACACGCGACAATATATATATGATTTCTTTTTGAAAATTAATGTTTTTATTTATACGAACATTAGTCATTATATATATCTTTACCGATGGGCTTAAATCTTAATAACAAGGTAAAAATTTCAATAAGCTCTTATTTTAATTTCAATTTTCTTTAAACATACGCAACTTCATTACGTTAAACTGTTTTCAAAAAATCTAACGGGAAATTTAATGAAAATAAGTCTTTTTTTATTTATATTTAACTTATTTTTACACCGATTTAAAAAAATACCTATCAATTTCCTAATAACTAATATTTTCTTCTGTCTTTGTCTAGTAACGATATCGTTTAATTGACGGTAAGACGTCGATTGATGATAAGATGATTTTCTATTTGTCTGCCATTTACCAAGACCAGATCTGATTATTTTACCGATATTTTTAAGAAAAATATTAAACTTCAAACTTAACAGCAAAGACACAGTAGCGACTAATATAGGCACTGTAAGTTTCTGTGATCTATTACGTAAAAAAATTCTTTTAAGTATACAAAGTCTTAGACAACAAAAGATTTTTTAATTTTGTTTCCATTATTTATTTGTTTATTTCCACTCCGGTAATGATAGGCCTTTGCAAAATTAAAATTACCCTACTCCTTTTATCCTTGGATGATAATGAATTCTGTAGCGTGTGGTAAAATAATACGCCTGACCGGGATTCGAACCCAGAACCTTATCCTCAGAAAACCATCATAATTCTTTTTAACATAGTGTACAACCTAAATCCAAACAATATAAAATTATAAACTAAAACAGGCAAGCAACAGCGGTATATATTTCATATTGTTAGGGAAGGTAAGTTTATAAATATTTCAACACAATTTAACAAACCAAAGTATCGTTTCAATCAACAGTGCCGAGGACACCATTCCAAGATAAAGTACAGCAATAAATACATATAAAGATTAACAGTTCATCGACAAAAAACAAGTTATTTATAATTAATCTAGTTATAAACAATAATTTGTAAAAAAAAAAAAAATAGCCCTGACATTTATCTTTCAAAAAAAAATGTTTATAGCTTAACTGGTAGCAATTAAAGATTATTTAGTATAAAAAAAAAATAGTAATTAAAAAAGTTTTAAAGGACAAAGCAAAGAATTCAAAAAAAGTAAATTTACTTTTACGAACCTGGTTAATTTTATCCTTATTATCACAAAATATTTACTCATAATCTTTCTTTAAGATATTTCATCAACATCTATAAATAGTTTTAAAAATATTTAATTTTCAAAGAATGAAAACAAAACATATATGTATACGATGATATTCAGATTGAATGAAGTTAAATAAATTACTACAACTGGCGATCAGATTCGAAATTTTGTACCACGTATCAAAAAGTTCAAAATACAAATGAATAAATAAAATTCAAAACCAGTTCGCAGATATATTAAAACAAAAAATTAAAATAATCTTTATATGATAAAATTCAATATTGTTAAAATATTAAAAAAGTACTTTGATGTTACGTTGCATAGTAACGGATCCTGTTTTATTTATTAAACGTTATTCATTTTGATATATTTTTTATATTAATTTAAAAGCTTTAGATGTATAAATATTCTCTTTCGACTGAAAGATTTAATGCAGTGTATTTTAAATAATTGAATATATTTATTTCATTTGAAATTATTGAAATAAAAAATAATGAATTAATAATATTTGTTTATGAATAAATTAATTTTCGTTCAATTTCATTCGGCAATCGTATTAAAAAAATTATATTAATCATGTATTTTTACATAAATTATGTAAATTCTTTAGTTTTATTAATAAAAATACGTTCATGTTTATTCGAACAGTATTTTAGAAGAATAAAATTGATGCCCTGAAATAAAATTAATTTAATGGCTTTTTTTAGTGAAAAAAGGATTTAATTTTTCGTAAGTTCTTTTATTTATTTATTAAATAAGTAACATCACACTGCTTTAAAAGAGTCTACAAAAGGTTTTCTTTTTTATTCGCATAGAATTTAAATAAAATACTTTGTTCAGGGCTTTATCTTTATTCAGCGTCGCATTTACTATGTGCTGTTTTATGGTTCTGTAATTATGAAAACCAATCGCAAAGTAAGCTGGTAAAATTATGATGATGAATGTTGGTTTTTGTAAGATTATGGAGAAACATTCGGCCAAAACTAGTGTGGTGTATCGAATTGTGAAAAAGAGTTGTTTTAATATTAGAAAATTAGAATAACACGTTCTTTGAGACATAGCCTTCTAAATATAAAAGGAAAATTTATAAGGCAGATTAGAATTATCAATTCTTTATTGATGATGTAAGTATTCATAAATTTAAAAATGATGTAAAGAAAGCAGTCATAAATTTAAAAAAACCAATGTATCAAAACAAATGTAAGTAAATTAAAAAATCGTCAAATTCTAGTAGCGATAGTACTTGTTTACTAGTACTTTACTAGTTAGTTACTTTTATACGGTTTTGAATACTAAATCATGGATAGCGGTATTCTTTGAAGTAATACATTCATTCATTGAAGTAATATCCTACAGTGGTTCCAAAAGCAAAACAGAAAAAAAGAAAGAGGTAAATTAAAAAAATTATAAAGGAATTTAAATATCCTTAAAGAAATAACTTTACGGTAAGGAAACCTGGGTAATACATAGGCTAGCAAAGAAAAAAATAAGCTTTTGAAGAGAATCTCGAAAAGACAAATTGGAAAGAAAAAAACCGTAGCAAATTTTAATCTGAACTTGGCTGATATACGTCGTATAATGTACGATACGCATTAACCTAGTTTTGTGTCAAATATTATACGTTATGCATGAAATTAATTCTGATATGCTTTAACCTATTTCAGGACAGAAAAGAAAGGAATAAAAAACTTATGTAAAACTCTTCTAATAAAAACATATGGTATTGGTAAATTCTGAAAATATATTACCATTTAAGCAGAAAAAAATCCGAGAATAGTTTTTTATTAACATATTTACTATTTACTAATTCTAATATTTATTTACTATTTCTAATTATTCTCAAAGAACGCAAATTTTTTTCAAATATTAATAGATGTAGAAAGAATATACTCGTACACTAATTTCTTGAATAGTTATTGTTATAAGTAAAAACATACTTATTCTCCGAATAAAAGAAATAAAATCCACCACTGAAATGAATTATATCATTTCATTACTCATTATTTCCGGTATTTTTAAAAGTACAAAAATAAAAGTTGCTAAATTTTAAAAGATAAAAATGATACCACTTAAAAAGAAGGTAAGTAGATAGGAAATACAATAATATAATTAATTTTTTTTTTATAAATTTATTTTAATAGAAATTAAAAAACTTGAAATAAATTTACCATAGAAGCTTACAAAAAACTTCTACGTTGGGATACGAAAATGGCAGTTTGTAGCGTATGAAGGATGCCATGCCTGGGACGTCCGGATGAAAGGCGAGACGCTACCCCTCCACTACGGAAATCGATAAACGAATTAATTAATTTTAAGAAGATGAACTAAATAAAAATGATTATATTCAATCTGAAGTCTATTATTATTCTGATAGTATATATTTGAATATTATTAATATAAAAACCTAAAATTGCAACGTACGAATGAAATAATGCAGATATCAAAAGCACCAACGCACCGGATTAGGATGAACTCATCACAAATCAGCAGATTTCAAAGTCGAGAGTTCTCAGGTTCAAATCCTAATAAAAACCGTTACTTTTATACGGATTTGAATACTACAGAGTGAGCAACATAAAACCGAACCTATTACGTTGGAATGAAATTTTATGAATGATAAACATAAAACGTAATTTTAATATTACATTTATTGTTACAAAAGATTTTCAAAATGATCACCCTGGATATCGATGCACTTTTGTGCTCAACTGATCATATTGAGAGTAGTCTGACGCAAAACGTTGTCAATTGCGATGATTTCTCGCTGAATGCACAACAGCACTGCACTCAACGTAACCACTTGAAAAACGGCAGCAAAAATCAGTAGTAACATGTACATCCACTAGTCGCGTTAGTTGCGTGAGAGTCTTTCATAATTAGTGTTGGGTAGCGGTTTCATTATCAGTTCGGTTTTATGTTGCTTATCCTGTAGATGATGGATACCTGTGTTCTTTGTTGATTGGGTTTTAATTATTTACACATCTCAGGAATGGTCGACTTGAGATTGTACAAGACTACACTTCACATATATCATCCTCTGAAGTCTTACGGTGGTACCGGAGGTTTAACAGAAAAAGAAAAGATATCGAAAACAGACAGAGACGAGGAAGGAGAGCTTTCATGTAAAAAACGAATTCTGCTCATATGAAATACAGACCCACGAGTTTTCTTCAAAATATTTGTAGAGAATGTAGAGCTTTATAGTAGTAACAGCAAAGAAAAGATAGAGGGCTTTAAAATGTAGGAGGACGATAAAATCTGAAATGTAGTCTTAATATAAATAAAAGATGTGAAAATTGTGGTAGAATTTTGTAGAGACAAACTAGGTTGGTAGGCCATGTTTAAGAGATCCTGGTTTAATTAATTTTATGATGGAAGGACATGAAAAGGTAGACACTAGAAGACAAAGATTGAAATACATGAAACAACCAGTTGAAGATGGAGAACGTAGTAAATTAATTAAGGTTAAAAAATGAGAACAGAAGAAAAAAAGCTTAACAGCGTCAAACCAGTCAAATTATTGATGACAAAAAAAGTTTGTAAAAAATATTTGTTATTCAAGTATAATGTATTTTGTTTTTTTTTTAATTTTGTCGGTACTACCTATACTAATAACATTATCTTCGTTGATATATAACTTATTTACGAATTAAAAACAACCCACTCAATTCGTTTACTCGTCAAAGAATTCTCCGAACCCATTCCTAGGAAACTGGAATTTTTCAGCGTGATTATTGCATTTACATTCTAGACACCTATTAGAAAAAATGATTTTAAATAATTCAACCTTGAAAGAATACACATAAATTTATTTACAAAAAATCATGTTTACTTCTCTAAATTTCCTAACATCCACAAATTTTGTATTCGTATTTGCTTTTTAATAATGATTTAAATTTTTTAGAGAAAGATTGACAGAATTTTAACATTTCTTAATCCATATCCGTACACAGATTACAAAATGCGAAATACTACTCAGAAAATTATTTCTTAAACCAAACGTAATAAGTAGAAATATTTTCACTAGTTCCATTTAAAACCTTGGAAACCGTTAAAAAAACTTTCTTTATTCCAACCTCAATTCATTTTGTATCCAGAAAGAAAAACCTCTGTTTCCTAGAAAATCTTGATTTTAAAAAATTACGTCACTAGTACTATTTTAAGTAGATTTCATAAGAAAACTACCTATGTAATGGGTTCCTTGATTTGACTTCCAGAAAATTTAGACATATCTTCGCGTTTCAAATCCCTCAGACCCCAAAACCACCGTCAGCTCAAACGTTTATAAATACACAGATATATATATATATATATATATATTTTACTTTTTTGTGGACCGATAACTGCCGTAATTTTGCGCCAATCACTTTCAAATTTTTCCTTGAAAATAACTCCGCCCCAAAATCTCGGTCGAGTTCGTTAACGGCCAAAATCGTCCATGTGAGTGGAAATGGGAAGGTCTTATTCGAAAAAACAAAATATCGCTATAACTTTCTTCTTAAGTAAAATATCGAATTCGTTTAAGTTTCTACTATTCTTTCGATAAGGCCCTAAAACTTATCTAAGTAAAATTTTTTGATACCACCAACCACTGGCCCAGGGGGTTGAAAAAAATGAGGTTTCGAAGACAAAAAGGCACAGTATCGAATCGGTTTAAAGTGATCGTTAGTCCTCTAAATATTACCTAAAACTTGTCTGAAATTGTTTTTGATATGACCAACACTTACGACCAGGGATGACCAAAATGTTGCTGGAATTGTAAGATGAGGCGTGTCGTATGCTAAACATGTGAAACTTTTTTCACATGCAACCACTGTCGTATTGAGTAAATTAGAAGTTTTTCTTACCTTTAAGGTGTGGAAATCATTTTTTACTCTACTTAGCAGCGGTGAGATCTACTTCCGCCTTCCAGCATGCCGAAAGGGATTATTTAATTAAAATTTACATTTACGTACGAAAATATACGCACAAAAATTAGTTTATATTGCGAATTTATCATTTGACTTAAGTCAAATACTTAATAACGGGAAACATGTCCTCGTTTTCACGAGGATTGAACACACACACACACACACATAAAATATATGTGTAATTTTTTGGAAGATATAGTAAAATAAAAATAAGAGTATTTCAAATATAGCTTTTCGGCCTTTCACCCGGAGGTCCCGGGTTCGAATCCCGGTCAGGCATGGCATTTTCACACGCTAAAAAAATTATCATTCATCTTATTCTCTGAAGCAATACCTAACGGTGGCCCCGGAGGTTAAAAATAAGGGTGATTCAAATGAGACATCCTTTATATATTGACACATAATTTATATATAAGGCGATTTCTTGCCTTTTTTGTTGAACTTTTTCTGGTGTGACGGTTGTCAAACGCTCTCACGCATTTCCTAAATGTTTGCTACTTTTGTCGTAAACACACACAAGGCTCAGCAATATGGAAATCTTGTAAGATTTCAATTTTATATGTGAAACGATGTATTTCTATAGATCTAATACTTTTTGAAAGATGTAAACAAGAAACTGTTTGAAGGCGTTAAATTATGGTATAAGCAGTTTAATTTTTATTTACCTTTAAAAACAGCGATATCTTTAACATCCAAGATGTATTTTATCGGAATTGAGAATT
This sequence comes from Lycorma delicatula, assembly GCF_047948215.1. Classification (NCBI taxonomy): domain Eukaryota; kingdom Metazoa; phylum Arthropoda; class Insecta; order Hemiptera; family Fulgoridae; genus Lycorma; species Lycorma delicatula. Next base: position 117,540,412 of record NC_134461.1, on the reverse strand, counting down.
AAATTTACAAATTTATAGTTCATTTCACATATTTGTTTTACTAGTCTAAAAACCTAACGGCATATAGCGGTGTTTAACTTGTATTGTTCACCGGAAAGAGAAGTTTGTCGATACAAGAAAGTCATGTCACAAAAGTAAGTATTCAGTTTTTACTATAGAATCGTAAGAGGTACGAAATAGATCATGGAAATTTTGGATCACGCCACAAACACAGCCCGACTGAGTAACCACTACTTTCGGTAAGTTTATAAAACTGGACCAAAAGAATTGAGGTGTATAGTCTTATTTGATAATCGGTCGGTAACAATTTTCAAACGTAAAACGAAACTAATTATTATATTAGAAAAATTTCTTTACAATAGTTTGAAAATAGTTTCGAACTTTCGTTTACACCGTACATGAAATTAAAATATATGAATGTGACTACAAATATGTGTATGTCAATCGGTATTGGAATATTGTTTACGTATTACCAGGAAGTTAGGTAAATTGTCGACATTATAGTAAACATATAACAGTTTATATTTTTTCACGGTAAAAAAATTATTAAATATCTATTTCCATGATTATCGAATTTATAAATTTCCTTTTTTCATTTGCAATTTATTTTTTTTTTTAACCGAGAATATCATGCTGTATAATAACATTTATTTTTTCTGTATGTTCTATTGCATTCTAATAACAGAAATCGGAATAATTTAATAGATAAACGCATGTGAAAGGTTTTAGTGGTGGTTTTACTGAAAGAATTAAGTCACATGGGTAAAGATATGCGCTTAAAGAAAAGCCTAAAAATTTCTGTTTTATTTATAAATTAATATGAATCTAATATTATTGTTTTACATCTTTGTAAATAGAGAAATACTATCTCGTATTTTTTTTTTTTTAAACAACATATCACTTTGCACTGTTACGGTTTTATATTAAAGAAAAATAAAATTAAAAAAATATGTTTTGGACGGAATATTCTTAAGGTTATAATCTGAAACAAATTGGTGTAATATATGAATTAAATATTTACAAAAATAATGAAATTTCACAGTAAATATTAAATCGTATTAAATATTTCACAGAAAACGTTTTACGATAAGGTATGTCATTTTACTTTGAAAATGCAAGTATATTTCAACGGGTAATCGTAAAAACAAATAGGTGCGAAGTTAATAATCACTGAATGAAATTTTATAATAGGAGGCTAATGTAAGAATATATAAAACATTAATATACTGGCATTAACTAGCTTTTAATAACAGTGCAATTTGGTGAAAATTTATTAAACTTTTGCCCCTTCATAACAGTCACCTAACGTGCATTAAAAAGAAGGAAATATGACCAAAACACGAACCTAATCCTCCCAATGCAAAGCAAATAAAAAAAAATAAACCAATGCCAATATACATGCATCCTAGTACATCGAAGATTACACTTAAGTTTCACCGCCCCCACAATTACTTAAGTAACGAACAAATCAGAATACCGTATTTTCTTAACCAATCACAATCAAATACTTCTGACCAATCAAAAAGTCACTAATTTTTACCAATCAAAACTGTGAAAGTAACTGACCAATTATCAGGCAGCAAATCCCTACTAATTATAATCCGTGTTTTTTATCCAATCGTAAGATGTGAATAAAATTACCAATTAGAATACAATAAATTTCGACTGATTTAATACGTACCGTCCCTGAATGCTGTTAACAGTATATCATGTACAATTTAAAAAAATTCCATTTTATCAGACACTAAGATTAATAAGAGTCGACATGTTTAAAATTTTATTTGTTTTCTTTTGACATTATTTACATCAATCTTCTTATAATAAAATTCTCTACAATTTATGTTTAAAGAATGTATGATTTATTGCCAATTTAACAACGTTATTGTACGTCAAACGTAAAAGAATGTGTTTTTTGATCCTATTTTTGGCGTTTTACATGGGATATCTTAGAAACTAAGAGAAATACAGTTCTGGGACCTATTTTTTCGATTTCCCAACTCAAAAACCATAATAAACAATTCAATTTGCTCCTTTATTGATCTTCCCAGAATTTCAGAAAGCCTTAATTTACCCGGAGGAACTGTAACTCGGGCGAAATCTTTCACCATGTATAACTCGCTAAGAAGCGTTTTCGGACCTATGTTTATATGAACTTTTTTCTTATTTTTAGCCTCTAGAATTAGTTGTCAAAGTATAACCCTATCCTCCTGAATCATCCTGTATGTATATTATATATATATATATATATATATACACTAAATTAATATAAATATAATAAAATATAAAAAGATAAAGCCTGTAAGAACATTATTATGAGTTTGTTTTTCTAATGTACAAAGAGGATTGTAAATGTGATCATGTACACTAGTTAGCAACACAAAACGATTAATTATAGTGTACAGACCGTAATTTATTAAAGAATACGTAAGGTATTTGGAAATGTCATCTGTCTTGAATGTAGTAGTCAGGTGCAGAAGTTTACCTTGAAAAACTACACAGTGAATAATTGATTCGATAGCTTCCTGTAATATTGAATATCGTTTGTTGTTCAGTGCATAAATTAATTACAATATATATATATATATATATATATAAATGAAATGAACACAACTGAACATTAGGGAATTTCACAAAATTTGACCTTTCCTTTTTTCTTATTTCGCTTTTCCATTTTCGCAAAAATTATCTCTTTTCACGTAACTAATATATATTCTGAATGAGATAAATCGGACCATAAATACAATTTTTTCAAATATATCAACCCCAGCGCCATCTAGCGGTCCATTTTTTCCAGAAGTATTTCTTTCCATGTAACACATATTTTGAATATGAGCCCAACTGGACCATAAATAAAATTTGTCGAAATATCTCAAGCCCAGTGCTCCCGCTAGCAGGTCCAAACTAATTCAGAAACGTTCGCGGGCGTGCGCATAACTCAACAAAGTTTTATCGCAATCGGATGAATGGTACAGGAACGCATACAGGATAAACAAACATATATATATATATATATACTTGCAGACCCGGCAATGCTTCGCCATTGCTGGATTTGAGTTTATATATTTATATATAAATTAAATAAACACAATTGAAAGTTTGATAAAACATTAAAAAAATGAACATTACGGAATTCGCAAAACTTAACCTTTCATTTTATCCCTTTCCCTTCCCCATTTCTCTCGTTCCCTACTCCCTTTCTCTTTTTTCACTTTTCATTATTCCCTTTTTCCCCTTTCTTCTTTTCCCTTTTTCCCTATTTCTCTTTTCCATTTTCCCCGTTTCCCTATTCTCTTTTTTCCCCTTTCTCCCTTCTTACCGCGCGTAAATCGGTCAAGTAATTTTTTAGACTATAGCGAACACACACACACACACCAACATTGCCATATATATATAGAAGTAGAAAGTTTGTTTGTATATTTGTTTCGTAAATATCTCAACCTCAGCACCATCTAGCAAGTCCATTTTATGCAGCGGTATTGCTGTCCATGTAAGTAATACATATTCTGAATATGAGCCACATCGGTCCATAAATGCAATTTTTCGAAATATATCAACCCCAGCGCCACCTAGCGGGACCAAACTAATTCAGAAACCTTTGCAGGCGTGCGTATAACAACTTAACAAAGTTTCATCGCAAACAACTTTCATTTATATATGTAATATATAAGATTAAGCCATTTCTCATTCATTTGTTAAAGACTTTCTAGTACATGACAAAAAGTAATCAGTCCTACAAAATCTTAAAGAATGAGTAATGAATGGTGTAGTTAAGTTTTTCGATATCCATTTAAATATTAAAACAAGTTTAAATTCAATTACATGTCTATTTAAATCGTTCCTTTCATTACGTCACCTTTCACATTTTATTTCAACTTTCACATTTCACCATGCGTCATATTCTAAAATAATAATGACACCAACTTCTTTACATTGATTTCATATTTTTCGAAATATGTTCTTTAAATTCATTTTAAAAAATTATCGGGATAAACAATCTACCTAGAAATATTTGTTTTATATAAAACTCTATAAATTTCTACAACCACTTCTATCACTTACATCTATTTAGTAAAAGTATAATAAATGAATTGAAAACATGAGCAAAAGGATTTATAACAAAAAAATAAAATAGTATAGATAATATTTAACCGTAACATAAAAGTAACACAGTACAGAAAATATGTAACTGTTAACTTATTAGATAGTTAGAACTAAACATGACGTAAAAACTGTATATATTTTGCCGAGATGTGTAATACTTGCAAGTTGCAAGGCTATGAATATGCAACCTGGTAAGCTCAGAAGTACTGTAAATACATTTAAATCGAGAGAAATTATAAACTTTATAGTACGGTATATTTTACCTATGTTATTGTTATCTACGTTTAGCATACCTATAAATATTTAAAAATCTTGGTATTTTAATATTTTTTTTATTAAAAAATCCTTGATTTAAAACCGGTGTGAAAAAAATACTCATATACATTACAATAATTTCAATGACGTAAGCTCAATAAAGCAGATATTTTAAGATTCTATATCCTTTTAAAATTCAACTTTTTTTTTATTCCAAAAGGTTTTCAGAATAAAAAACTAATTTTTTATATAAAACTAATTATATATATAAACTAATTTTTTTTCATAAAAAACTTTTTTTAAATTTTTTAAATGATTTCAGAAAAGGAAGTTATATTCAAACTCACTGATTTCGATAATTTATTTTTTTATTCTTATGATTTTACAGAATTTTTTTCTAGATAATATAACAACAATTTTTACATTTTTCAGTAAGTTCCAATAAAAACTATACGCCGGAAGTTCCTAATGGTTTTCAAATATATTTTTCCGGATAACATAAAGTGCGATGGATAAATGAAAGATTTGATAAGGACATCACATGACTTCCTTGTATGCCTATTAAATTACATACACATTTTTTTTTAATGAAAAGGATATAAAATTCTATTTCATTAATAACTTCTGATATTTTTTCATTTTCTTTTATTGTTACTGAATTATTATCTATCGCAAAAATTGTTTTACAATCACAGGTTAATAATTAATATTAACCTGTTATTTATTAATAATTATATTAATAAATCAATATATTTAAATTAAATAAGTTAAAAAAAAAGGAGATGAAGTCTGATTCGAACCGATGTGCTTCCGCTTGTAAGATCCAAATATTTCATTAATTAAAATTTTATTTGGCTATAACTCTGTAATCAATGAAAATAAGTACCATTTATGATATATCGTTGAAAAGCTCTAACTAGATGTTACAACTGTCCTAAATCCAAAATTTCAACATCCTACGGTAAATAGTTTTTCAGTTATGCAAGTTACATACGTACGTACATACGTCACACCGAAACTAGTCCAAATTGATTCAGGGATGATCAAAATGGATATTTCCGTTGAAATCTGAAAACCGAAATTTTCCGCGATCGCAATAGTTCCTTTACTTTGTAAAAGGAAGTAAAAATTAAACTGTATAAAGAAAGGTATTTAAATTTATTTTTGTTTACACCAATACTTATACAGATATCTTTCATGGAAAATTAAAAATAATTATTTGGAAAATTTTAATAGAATAAAATTAAAATTATAAAAATCTTATTACGATTTAATGGTTAATATTATAAATTGCTAGTAATTTTTCATTTGGCGAATTGAAAAACTATTTTTTATTTTTTTAAATTTTTAGTCTGATATATTTTTGATGTAGATTTATAAGTTTTTTTTTTTAAGTATACTTTAATGAAAAAATGCTGAAATTTTTGCCTTTTATTCTAATTGTTTTAGTGGGATTTTAAAAAATAAAATAACCGCATACATTTCCTGGCATCACAGCTTTACAGCTATGCTACAAGAAGAAAAATATGATAGTCAACAAATGGGTATGGATTTTTTTAATTTCTCATCATTTCATGATCCAGGGATCCCAAAAACAAATAAAAAGTAAGGAATATTTTCGTACGTATATAAATGCGTTAGCGTGTTTGAAGCTTAATAACTTACTGGATAAGTAATCGATTTTGTTAAAATTTTGTACAGAGACTAGTGTCTACGTGGAAGTTTGTTGGTAAAATTTTGGGGTCAACATCTCAAGAGGTTGGGAAATTTTTTGGGGGTCAATATTCTCAAAATTTTACAAAAATAATTCCCACTTTTGTTACCAATTTAAAAAAAAATCACCCCTTCCCCAAAAATCTAAAAAAGCTATCTTTTTATTTATTTCCTATTTTTAAATAAGAAATAATTTTTATTATAACAGTCATTTTTTTGTTTAAATAATTTTTTTATTTTATAGTAATATTTTTTACCCCAAAAAATATCTTAGGTACCTTTTTATTAGTTCTACATTCTTTAAATGGAAGAAATGTTTTAAAACATTTCTTCCATTTAATATTATAAACAAGAAAAATCAAAAGAACTTTCTTGGAATGTGATTTTGGAAGTGGTGAAGCAGAAAAAATATAAAACCTCATCACAAATTGCCCCTATCCCAAAAAAATCTTAGATAACACTAATTTTGAATAATTCTGTTAATCCAAATTTCTTGAATTTTCACGCTAAAATAATAGATAGGTGTAAAATAACTGTACCATTTTCAGATTCTACGCATCAAAAAGAACAAAAAATATTGTATGCAAGAAAAGCGATATCCCTTTCGTTTTCCTTCTATCTGCCATTCTGTGTATTTTAAACAAAAATTTTAACAAAAAAATAGGGTAGAGAAATTACAATAATTGATACGTATTTTTGCACCAACTTTCTCAAATAAGTAAAAAATTAAGGTGTAAACATAATATTATGTATTTTAAAACGGCGACGAATTAAATTTAAAAAATTTTTTTTTATATCTCAGTAATCGTTAATTTTATCAATGCGGCTGAAATCATCAATTTTCTGAAATAATCATAAAAATGTATTTCGATGAAAGTAGTCATTATTTAATAATTTGTAAACGAATTTTATCCATCATATTTTATTTATTAGAAAAAGTTAATGTATAAATGTATACTAAATATTATACAATTCCTCAATCGTATCATGAACTATCATTATTTTTAGAGAAAAAATAATAGACAGATGAAAACGAACGGAAAATCGCCATTTTTTCATACATTTTTTGTTCATTTTAATACGCAGAATCCGAAAATAAATAGCCCAATAAATTTTTTTACACCGTTGTAATTTAATTAACCTTCCTACAGCTTAAATAAAAATGTACTTAAGTACATGCCCTTAAGATAATTTATCACTAACACTTAATTTCGGATAAATAACTATTATTATTTAGAGGCAGTGACTACTGAATTTTGATTTTTTATTGTATTTTTATACCGTATATGTTATTTTGTGCATGAGAAAATCTAAACGTTAAAATAAAATTTTACATTAAGTTCTCATTAAAAACGAATGAACACAGTGATTTAGAAGTTCAGACATACCCAAGAGCACGAACGTTAATACTAAAACAGACACGGATACGTATTTTAGAATACCGCAGTTAGTTAGTTCGTGAATAATCATCGCAGATTAAAGAGAGGGGGAGTAGAGAGAAATGCATTCCTAGTCGAATTACAAAACCGACTCTTGCTGACTGAATTGCGCCCACAGGCTGAATAAAAACAACGAGCAATGCAAGTTTATAACCGATACTTTGCAAACACGATAGGTTATTCACCATTGAATATCCAGTTTTACCAACTTGCTCAATAAATATTCATACAAAAATACAATTTGGCCTATTTGATGATATAATCATAATTGATTTCAATTTAATTAAAACAAACAGTTATCGAAAGAAAAATACTTTGGTATCTTGAATTTTTTTTCAAGAAAATGATAGGAATAATTACAGTTAATACATGAGTAAGTTTCTTTTTATTATTAGTATTATTATTATTATTACCTCACCGCCATTAAATTTAACAAACTTATTATTATCATGAAGAAGGTAAACAAAAACCACAAATTATAACAGACGGATTAAAAAGTTATGAGAGTAAATGGTAATGTGGAATGAGAGGATTAGCGATTAGATAACGAGGTACAAATAATAGGCTCTTTCAGCTGCATTATTTTTTTAAATCCGTATAAAAGTGACTGTTTTTACTAAGATTTGAACCTTAGAACTCTGGACTTTAAAATCAGCTGTTTTGGGATTACGAGTTAACCACTAGACCAGTCCGATGGGCGTACTTCTGAAATGGCAATCAACAATAAAAAAATCAATTTTGTGAAATTGTTAAAATATTAATATTCACAAAAAAAAGAAATAGAAATAATAGAATTGCATAAAAATCGGGTAAACTATTCCCAAAATTCCTAATAAATATCAAAACGTAGACCAATAAAATATCCTACAAAAAACATATAAAAATGTTATCAAAATTTTAATAAACAGTTTTTCTAAATTAAGCTTAGAGATTTTGTACGTAAATGCAATTCGAATAATTATGAAAAATTAAACCAAAATTAACTTATAAATTTGTTATTATTATGATTTGTTATTATTCCTAATTGAACTTTTAATAAATTCTACAGGAAAATTTCGTGAATTTTGAATTACTAGTTTTTTCTGTATTTTATTTTTTGTTCTAGAACAGTTGTATAAGATTAAAATATATTTTTAATTAAAATCCACAAAAGCTTTTCTGAGGGTTTCCAAAAAAAAAAGTTTTACAAAAATGCGCTCATTATATCAAACATGTTTGAAAAGTAAATAACCACAGTAAATTTACATTAAAGAAAATTTAGTACCGAAATATTTATTTAAAAAATTAGGTCTACTGTAAACCTAGGATTCCATCAACAACCTCAAAACCGTTACCAAATGAAACAAGAAGAGTTTTTTAAACAATCAAAAAAATGAGTTTTTTAAACATTGAGAAAAATTGATATTTTACACTCACTAGAAACTGGGTTATTGTAGACATACTAAACATTATCTGGTTTCATCTGACCTGCTACCTATATAACCACAACCAAATGCCGTAAATAACACAGGATATTACCTGAAACTCGAGAATTCTTGTACCCGTATTTGAATAAATATACTTTTTTTTTTAAAAGTAAAGTAATACATATTTAAAAGATATTAAGACCAGTAAAAAGATATTCTCTGTCAAACAGAACTTCCCTTTCCAACGATATGTGTAATTTATATTTCCGGCCGGCTTTTGCACGGGCTGAGACTGAAATATTGAATTTTTATATATTTTACATGTTTACTCTAAACATAAACATACGAATCACCGCGCTAACTATTCGTGAGCTACAAGAATGAGCTAAGTGAGCTAACTGAATGAAAATGAGCGAAAGCATCAGTTTTGGCCGATTTGCGCTGTGCCCCTTTCCCGCAAACCCACTCATCAGAGACAAAAACTCAATGTTATATCGGCGAGCTAACCATGTAAATTATAAAATGACACCGCATTTACCCATTTAAAAACTGGTAACCAAAGAAAAAAATAATTTAAAATATAAATAAATATCGTTTAAGTTATTATCCTACAGTTTATTCTATAAACCTACGTAAACAACTTGATATAACTTAATAAAAAGCTGTTAATCATTTAAAAACTATTGTTATCCTTTACAAGACGCTATAACAATACTAAAATAACAACAGCGAACGTTTCAATGAATAAAGAAAATTGAAAAAAAAAACGTTTTTCCTAGCCAAAGAATAATAAAAAAATATTGAAGGTTAGAAAAGATAGATTGTCAAGGTTCCAGACACTAAACAAATATCCAAGAGAACCTGTCGATTCAACATCACAAGACGATGGCTTTTTTAAATTTTAATTGAATATCTTTTATTATTAAGTATTATTTATTTTACTTTATCTACGAAATGACAAAGCAAAATAAAATTAAATAATTTGTAAAAGAAAATTAAAATACTACATAGTAAGAAACAAAGAAAAACGGTTCAATACGGAAGAAACAAAATTATATTTTCATTTCTCTTTTTTAAGACTAGAAAAAATTATTACTGTTGAAATACATACGTAATGTATAAGAATTTTAATAAATTGTATGTCTTTTATACGGATTTGAATACTAGACCGTGGATACCGATGTTCTTTGGTGGTTAGGTTTCAATTAACCACACATATCAGGAATGGTCGAACTGAGAATGTACAACTACACTTCATTTACACATTCCCGGAGGCTATACAAGAAAAAGAAGAATAAATTTTATGTAAGGAATATAACAGAAGTAAAAGTATAACTGATGCAAGTTGTTCTCTATGCCGGCCTCTGTGGCGCGAGTGGTAATGTCTCGGCCTTTTGTGTCGGGAGGAGAATGCAGAAAATGAAATGGGTAGAGAAGCCGAAAAAAGATGAATATCGGAGAAAAATAGAATATCGGAGAAACTAACGCATTTTTAAATCTCGATTGAAACCAAGAAATTACCAATAAATATTGGAGAAACTAACGCATTTTTAAATCTCGATTGAAATCAAGAAATCACTGCTAAAATACTTATTGCCTATAATGATTCATCGTTAGAATATTGGAGAAACTAACGCATTTTTAAATCTCGATTGAAACCAAGAAATCACCGATAAATATTGGAGAAACTAACGCATTTTTAAATCTCGATTGAAACCAAGAAATCACTGATAAAATACTTATTGCATATAATGATTCATCGTTAGAATATTGGAGAAATCACCGATAGTTTTTTTTGTGAATCACGAGAAAACTTCATTTTCAGGAGTTTTATACATGGTGTATCATTTTGACAATGAAAAAAATTAAGGTTAACCATCGCATTAAAACTGGTTACGTTGTAATTTTTTATAACACCAGAAAAAATTACGAATAACTGCACATGAAAAGTACTTTGTTAGCCATCTCATCTGGTTTCCTGTTATTTCCTATTTTTTACATAAAATTGGTGTTTAAGTATATTTAATTCATCTATTACTTAAGTATTTAAAAAAAAATCTGATGAACAGTTTCATTATTTAAAATTTGCTTTATTCGCACTGAAATTAAATAGAAATTTATTTTTAATTGTTAAATTTTTGTTTTGAATAATGATTGTCTTTTGATAAGGAGGGTTTTTGGTATATTTTATCAACAATATTATGTTTCCCTATGTAGCCCTGCAAAGCAACTTACTCTTTTCTAGTAGATGGCTGAGGTTTTCAGGTTAAATTTTCTTTTCAACAAGTGTAAGGAAAGGAACTGAAAAGTACATCGATATAATGGTAGAATTTTTGAAGATTAATTGTAAATTATAAATATATTATAATACAAAAACATTTTTTTTTTTTAGGTAAATTTAAAAGTACTTTAATTTTTCAAAGGTCTAAATTTATTGTACTAAAAACAGCTGTTTTTAAGTTGATTTTTTTCTAGACTTAATTACAACAATTACGTCACCGAAGTTTTCTATTTTATGTTAGATATCATGAAAAATATAGGAAATACATGTTTTATTCGATTTTTCAGATCAAAAACATAAGAAACCATCAAGTTTACCCCTAATATAACGCCTTAAAAATATCAGCATGTCTTCATTTCAGCGGGTAACTGAAATCCGGGCAAAATGTTTCGTTAGCCCCAACTCGGAGGTATGTTTGTATGAACTTCTTTCTTAAGTCAAGCTTTAGAAACAGTTCCTACATTACTTCCCTTTCCCCATGACACACTCTTATGTTAATTATTCGGTAATAATATAAAACTGTAATATAAATGAGGTGAACTCACTCCATGCGTAATTGACTATCATAAATTTCATTAAATAAAAAAATTATAATTAAAATTCAAAAATTATAACCTACCAAAGGTTTTTAAAAAAACCATAAACATAAATTAGATAAAAATCAATATATGACTGAAAAATGTCGAATATATTTCTGTACGAGAAGGTGAATAAACTGCATGTTCGATTTTTGAATGGGGGAAAGAACTAAATATTAATCTAAATATTCAAAATTTACTACGCTTCATTAATGATATCTAGTCTTTGTATAGCAGCTTATTATCTAAGATAGTAAGATATGAAACAAAATGTAACCATTATTTTTTTTTTAATTACTAGCACAATAAACCGTGAGAAAATTCGAGAGTTTAATGAGCAACATAATTTTTAAATAAAATGTTCAATGAGCGACATAATTTTCAATATGTTGTACTACACAGGTTTCTTTTAACGTAAGTTTTTAAATTTCAGAGATGTTAAAATTGCATTTTACAGCCTTGATCAATTAATTATTAACTGTTTTTGACGTGACACGTCTTTAAAATCACACCGATATATACAGGTACAAGAACAAATTTGTAGCGTAACGAATAGATCTATATCGTCCTACCTTAACAATAATTCCCTAAATATTAGTCTCAGAGACATAAATGGAGTGTCATTTTATAACACATGATCAGTTCGCTGATACGACTTTGAGTTTGCGTCACTGGCGAGCGGGTTGGCTACAGCGCAGATCGGCCAAAATTGGTGTTCTTGCTCATTTTCATTCAGTGTAGCTCACGACGTAATAGCACGGTGATATGTGTGTTTGTATTTAGAATTTGTCGAGAGAGATCGATTTAAATAATAATAATATGGACAATATTTACGTGTAAAAAATTAAAGTAAATATATAAAAAAGTATAAAAAAATCAATATTTCAGCCTCAGCCCGCGCAAAAGCCAGCCGGAAGTATAAATTACGCATATCGTTGGAAACGGGAGGTTATGGGCCACGCACAGATACTTCAATGTCCGGTGCCGAGCGAGCGAGACTGTTTAGGGAGAGTTGCAAAGCTGACACGGCGCGCTCAGTGAACGACGCTGACGGCGCGAGCACTTCTACCGTTGCTTCTCACATCACAAACCGATGTCCATTTAGTATCCTGTACCATTTAGTGTCTGTTTTAATTGAAAATTAAATTTAGTACGCAGTCAATGTCTCATTTTTATTTCAATCCAATACACTACTAAAAGTGACTCGCTGACATATAGACCGACCAATTTATCTGTAGAGTTGGCCAAATGAAGGAACTAAAATTTTCTATTTGTGACTTTTAGTTTTTTAAAAAATAAATACGTTAGTGGTTCTCCCATTTAACTCTACAGAACTGTCGGTCTACAGACACAGCCTCACCCGATTTTTTTTGCAAATTAAGTGTAGTGTTTTTAGAGAAAAGAATTAACCTTAAACCTAAAATCAATTATATACCTATATTAGTGTACAAACCCGTTTGAAATTACATTCTATATATATATATATATATTTTAATTAGATAGATATTTGTGTGTACCAAGTACATTTATTTTAGAAATAATAGATAACAGTATTTATCATAACGGGTGTGCAAACCCGTTTTAAATTACATTCTATTTAAGTGAGAATTGCAAAGCAATTTATTCAGTCGTTTTCATTTTTATAACTAAAATTTTATAAAACTCTTATAATTACAAATCTATATTACAATTAGGATTTTTATAGTTCTTATAGATTTTTAAAATAAAGACTAATGAAAAGATTTAACTGATAGATTTGAACTAAAAACATTTGAGCTAAAGCACTTAGGAATTATATAATAAATCTTTTAGAATCCTAAGCTGGAAATAAAATTTTCAAATTAGCTTTAAAAATGATTTTGATTTGACTTCTAACAATCATCGAAACAATAATAAATAATGTTGGTAAGTTTAGAAAAAATGTTCGAGACTCCGCATTCCTTACTTGTATAATTTTGTTTTGTATTTACAGATAAATATGATTAACTGAAATTTTCTAATATAAATCAAAAATCCTCCTTAATACGTAGAGGCATAAAAGTTTCGGAATATTTACGGTATCACTGTGAAACACCATCAACCCACCGGGTTGGTCTAGTGGTGAACGCGTCTTCCCAAATCAGCTGATTTGGAAGTCGAGAGTTCCAGCGTTCAAGTCCTGTTAAAGTCAGGATCTTTACACGGAGTTGAATACATCTCAGGAATGGTCGAACTGAGACTGTACAAGACTACACTTCATTTACACTTACACATATCATCCTCATTCATCCTCTGAAGTAGTATCTGTACGGTAATTACTGGAGGCTAAACAGAAAAAAGAAAGAAAGTGAAACACCATCAGCTGCTATATAAAGACTAGAAACCACTAATGAAGCATAGTAAATTTAGAATCTTTGGATTAATATCTAATTCTCTTCTCATTCAAAACTCGAACAAGCAATTTATATACTATATACTTAATTTTACAGTTTATATACTTAGTATATGTATATTAAAAAAAGGAAAAGCAAAACAGTGACTGTCTCAAGTTTATTTATGTGATGTATACGTCAATCACCTTCGTTAAGTTACGCTGACTTTTTTCTCATCGAGAAGAAAATGATACAATCCGTAGCCGATAACAGAAGCCCAGTGTCGTTCGTGAGTATGGTAAAACTAATACGTCTCACGATTGTTTTAAACTCGAATCACGTTCTTCATTGGCGTATAAAGAATATGTACACATCTTACGAATTCAATTTCATTTAACCGTAACATACAAAGAACCGACTAAAAAAGATCAAACGTACACCGTCCATAAAATGTGCCAAGGAATGACAACTCACACTTTAACACCACAGAGAATCTTTTGCTCATAATAAATGTATTCTCAGAAACTAAGAAAACACGTACCGTAAGGAAGGTTAATAACAGATTACATTATTTATCACTTACAATTTACGCTATTAGAGTTTAACGGTATTTTATTTATCTATTTCTTATATTTCATCACGTTTACCACAAATAATTTCAGGACCTTAATTGAGAATATTGAACACTGAACTAAGTATTAGCATTAGAAAGTATAACCGAAAATTGGGGTACAAAAGTGAGGATATGATTAGGATAATGACACAAATATAATACAGAAGAGAAATACAATACGAACATTAAATATCATATCAGAATGAATTTACTTTAAGAAAATATCTTTAAAATGATTGAGTGATTTGGATTACAAGAGAAAACTATGAACAAAAGAAAATGAATATATATATATGTAGGGTGAGATGTAAAAATCAAGTTTCGAATGTGCTGTGTAATGAGGAAATTCTAAGCTGGAAGGAAAAAAAATCAATTGACAAAAAAGTCCCTCTTTTTGTTTTTTTTTTTTTACTTCATTGTACGAAGTAAATAAAGTATAGTGATTGTGAAAATTTTCGGGTTTCAGATTTCAACGGAAATATCCATTTTGACGTCTGTACGTACATATATATCTCGCATAACTCAAAAACGATTAGCCGTAGGATATTGAAATTTTGGATTTGGGACTGTTACATCTAGTTGTGCACTGATTGCAATCGACCAAAAGTGCCCAAAACGTTCGTTTTCTTAACTGTAGAAATAATGCCTTATCAAGAGCTTTTCAATGATATATCATAATTGGTACTTATTTTCATTTATTCTAGAGTAATAGCCAAATAAAAATTTATGCAATAAAATATTTGAATCTTACAAGGGAATGCATATCGTTTCAAATCCGACTTCATCTCCTTTTTTTAAATTTAAATATCTTGATTTATTAATAATTAAAAATTATCAGAAGTTTTTATTTAAAAAAATGTTTATATGTAATTTAATAGGCGTACAAGGAAATCCATGTTGTGTCCACATCAGATTTTTTTACTTTTTCTAAGCAGAATGACATTTTTTTCATCATTGTTCTGATTAGTGCTTGTCTCCATTCCTTTCTGTTTTACTAATCGTTTTACTTTAATATATTTATTAAATCCTAAATCTTCAATTATTTGTTTTATATATTCCAACCTTTATCCTTCCTCTATAGTTTTTATCTTCTACACGTTCCTCGATGAAACTATATCAAGATAGTACATATTTTACCAACGAAGTTTACAAGATTCTTATATAAATTTCTTTCCTATATTATTTACCTTAGACCTCTTCACTTCAAATTTTATCGATCCGAATAATTTTAAATATCAGGTGGCATCCCACTCATAAGCCTCTGATTTTCCTTTATGTTTTCCCTATTGTTCATAAAGTACTAAACTCCACACAAATATTTTCTACAATTTTTATTTTTAATTCTGCTTGAATAACTAAATTTCTTATGCGTATATTAATTTGTGCATCCTATACAATTTTATTACTTAAGTAATAAAATCTTCCCATTTCTGGTATATAGTATCTTCCTGCCTTAGTAACCACTACATCATATTCCTCTGTATTACATTTCATTGCCTTTGTTTTATTTTTTCTTCAAATAGTGGGCATCAACTACTGTAGTCATCAGCCGTTTTTTTTTTTGTCTTCAGTCATTTGACTGGTTTGATGCAGCTCTCCAAGATTTCCTATCTAGTGCTAGTCGTTTCATTTCAGTATACCCTCTACATCCTACATCCCTAACAATTTGTTTTACATATTCCAAACGTGGCCTGCCTACACAATTTTTTCCTTCTACCTGTCCTTCCAATATTAAAGCGACTATTCCAGGATGCCTTAGTATGTGGCCTATAAGTCTGCTGTCTCTTCTTTTAACTATATTTTTTCAAATGCTTCTTTCTTCATCTATTTGTCGCAATACCTCTTCATTTGTCACTTTATCCACCCATCTAATTTTTAACATTCTCCTATAGCAACACATTCAAAAGCTTCTAATCTTTTCTTCTCAGATACTCCGATCGTCCAAGTTTCACTACCATATAAAGCGACACTCCAAACATATACTTTCAAAAATCTTTTCCTGACATTTAAATTAATTTTTGATGTAAACAAATTATATTTCTTACTGAAGGCTCGTTTCGCTTGTGCTATTCGCCATTTTATATCGCTCCTGCTTCGTCCATCTTTAGTAATTCTACTTCCCAAATTACAAAATTCTTCTACCTCCATAATCTTTTCTTCTCCTATTTTCACATTCAGTGGTCCATCTTTGTTATTTCTACTACATTTCATTACTTTTGTTTTGTTCTTGTTTATTTTCATGCGATAGTTCTTGCGTAGGACTTCATCTATGTGGTTCATCTAAGGTAAGTTGCACTTACCCTAATAATTTTATAACTAGCGCAAAGGGAATTCTCGCCCGCCTAGTTCAACCTACAAAGAAAACCGAAGGAAAGTTCAATTCCCGGCATGAATTACTCATTAAGCTTCCATTTCTCTACTCGTAAGTAATTATAAGTCGATTATATCCGTGAAAAAAATTATTTTAGACCCTGATAAATGAATAATTTGTATCAAACATAATTTACCACTAGACGTATAAATGACGTATGTTGATGGTTCAACTTACATTTCAGAAAAACGAAATATCTGAAAAACGTATCAGTTAAGCTCAAAATATCAATTTGTAATAATTTTATAATCAAATTTTAAATTTAAAATTTATCAGGATTTTTAACGAAATAGAATAGTACGCCACATCGTATACGGTAATAATAATTTATAATCTGTATTAACATAATTGAATCATATTATTTCATTTCATAGTTCAGTAGAAACTATTTACATAAAGCGATCTTCAAAGTATTCATTACAAATATATGCTTCTGATCACGTATACTCGTAATCATATACATATATAAATGTAAATAAATATACTCATAAAAATATTTACATGTAATATGAGAGTATATTCCTCATATTCATATAGTCAAGGAGCATTACGTTACTATAAATGATAACTATCAAAACTGTTTTTTTATTAGAAAATAATCATATATTTTCTTACACGTGTTATACATACAGTTGTGTAATACATATCCATCCACGTGTACAATAATAATAAAAAATATAATAAGAGGGGTTCGTGTCAGCATGTAGTTACTTGAGAAAGGAAAACAACCACAACCACGGTTTTCGTGATCTCACAGACAGGTAAAGTGAGAAGGAAAATAAGGGATTAAAACAGGTCTTTCTATGACGTCAAACTTAAATCTATATGTAGCTGTTAAAAACAATAAAAATAACAGATTTAAAATTTGACGAACGATTCATTAAACAACAAAACTTCATAAAACTTAACAACATGCTCTACAACTCGTCACGACGAGCGTTCATGATTTTTATCAGTCCTGAAATAAATGTAAAATTTTAAATAAACTCACTTGATTTATTATTACTTAATGTTTCTATCTATTAAAGCTACGTGATTTTTTCTAATAATAAAGTGAATAAAAACTTTTAATTTAGTAAATTTACTGTTCTGTAAGATATTTTTTCACGGTTTGTTCTTTAAAATTACCAGGTGGTCTAGCGGTGAACTCGTCATCGCAAATCAGTTAATTTCAAAGTCGAGAATTCTAAGGTTCAAATCCTAATAAAAGAAGTTACTGCTTTTTTACATGGATATGAATACTAGATCGTGGATACCGGTGTTCTTTAGTTGTTGGATTTCAATTAACGACACATCTCAGGAACGGTCGACCTGAGACTGTACAAAACTACACTGCGATTCATACATATCATCCTCTGAAGTAATATCATACACTGGTTCCGGAGTCTAAATAGATAAAGAAAGTTTGCTCTTTAAGGATCATTCGTTTTTCTAATAACTAAAACATTCACCCCTTTTAAATATGATGATCTTGAGAAATGATTAACAGTTTAGACAAACATTTCCGTTTGCCACATAACTTTAGTAATGAGTTAGGTTATTTATGAAGGGAACCTTCACATATATTTGCAATTTAGAAAAGTATTTTCGTGTATAAAATCACCATTACTTCCCAGAAGGTAATACAGAACTAAGGTTATATTAACTCTCCATTACACGCATCTGGTTGAAACAGAAACCTGTCCCAAAAAAAGGATGTTTGAGCAAATTATGTTCTGTACATACTGAACGTACAAACGCTTCAATCTGTCTAGGGGTTGTAAGGAGGGTGGGTTACCATTATAGGAGAAGGCCTTGAAGCAATTCTTTGAATAGGTTCGTTTGCCTCGCGCACAATCTTTCTATTATAAAACACGAGTTAACCAGGAAAACAGACGATATAAAAATAGGCGATGCACTATGTAAAAATATGTTAAAAGAAGCTGTTATCTGATAGAATAACGCTCAAGTTAAATCATTTACTCAATGTTTTGCATTTAAACATTATAGAGCAATATACGGGTTCCTAACTTATTATGCTGTTAAAGCATTCTATAAATTTCAATCTCGGGCGTTATGATCACTTGTCTAATACTTATTCCATCAAAGTACGGGTCAGAACTTAGAAGTAAAAAGATCTGCTTCAAAAAAGAAGCTCCAGTAGAAGAGGAACTATTCATACGTCAGAGAAAATATCGATGCTGCTAATGCAGCAATCGGCAAGAGTTCAAAGCATTCTGTTAAATCATGCAGTTCATATTATACCATTTTCACAGTTTAATGTTCTTTGAATTTATTTTTTCATTTATAGTAAGTTTGACATAAAAAAGTATGCAATTAATATTAAATGATGAACAGCAATGTCAGCAAAGTTAATTTCTACTCACCAATATCAGCGACAAATAATCTTTTCTTATTTCCGTTTTATTATCGCTGTGTACTGACTAAAGTAAATATTAAAAACTAAACAATGACGATAAATTGTAAATATCATCTAACTACTTTCATAAGCTCCCTCAATTCTTGTATGTTGTTTCAGACGAATCTTCTACATTTTTATCATCTTCTAAATGAATGCTATTTTGAGTTTTATTTATTACACCTCAGAATCCGTGAAACATTAATAAGAATATTATTATTTTTTTATTATAATTGTAATAACGTGAAAATGAAAAAAGTCTATTGTAGTCACATTACTAGCAAAAAAATTCCGCTTAAATCTAATTCCTAAATTGTAATTTAATTTTGCAAAAACATCGAAAAATAAAAAAATAAATAGAGAAGAAATTGTACAAGTGACAGCCAAAAAAAACAAAAAAAAACTTATAGTAAGGGGATTAAAATGGGTTCCCAAAAATAAAAACCAAGTTGAGAATCAATAAAAAATATGAAAAACGTTTTTAAAACACCACTCTTAAACTAAACGCGCTAAAAGGTAAAAAAAATAATAAGTTTCACATAATCATTTTTGATTATGTGAAAGTCATAGCATTAATTCAAAATTTGATGTGCTTGCCAACAATCTTTTCATATGCGTGATGAATGGCCTAAAAATTGGGGGTTCTCTTTGCAGCCAAGTCTTCATAACACTTTGTTAATTGGAAATTTTACAATGTTATTTTGCGCTAGACTTGAATGTTTTGTGTTTTTCGTAACTTTTCTCTAAAAAATCTAAGACAAAATTCTGGGAAAAAAGTTTTATAATAGTTTTCAGCACAGATAAGATGAAAATACCACTAATTTCTTATCAAAATTAATCGTCAAAAAAAGTTTATAAGATACACTATTACAATACCTACCAAATAAAAAATAGGGTGAAATCTTTCATTCCGTAACTCAAAAACAAAGCGTTCCCGACCAATGTTTAATATGACCTTTTTTCTTATATCAAACTTAAGAATCACTTCACGAAATAATATTTTTTTCCTGGTGAAAAACTATGTAAAAAATACATAAGATACATCTTATGACGTCTGAACGCCGAAGCTAGTCAAAATGGATTCAAGGATGGTCAAAATGGATATTTCCGTTGAAATTTGAAAACCGAAATTTTTCGCGATCACACTCCTTTACTTCGTACAAGGAAGTAAAAATTAATAAATTATTTATGAAGTCGAAATATTTAAAGTTAAAAGAAACACTTTTACGCAATGTAATATGGTAATTGAAATGAGAAAGTAAGAATTAAAAAAAAAACAAAACTAATAAAACCTGACAACTGAATGTAATAAATAAAACATAATGTATAATAACGTACAATTTTATTACATCACAAAAATAATATTTCTAATAACCGTTTCCTATATATATATGCAATACGATAGGAAAAGAAACTTTCGCTTCAAGCCGCTAGGATCAAAAAAAAAAAAAACTTGTACTTACCATGTTAACTTGTGTACAAATATGCAGAAAAAAGAAATAGTAGTAACTTATCTGGGACAAGTAGCTAAACGTATAAATTTATCGGATATTTTGTAAATATCAGTCACTGACCTATAGAAATATGCGACAGTATTTCATTCCCTCCTACTATGACCAGATAATTAAAAACTAATAAATTAATTTAATCGCGAAGAACAAAAATATTAAATCTGGAATAACCATCTAGAACAACTTCTATATTCCATATTTGACTGAATTTTTTTGGACATGGACTGCAAACGTAATTAAGAAAGGAAACATACATTTGTGTACAAGGTAAGCTTTTTATAAACTAATTAATATCTCTCAAAAACGTAATTATGTGGAAAACGTATCCAATATAAAAACAGCACAAAATCCCTTCTTCAATAATATATATGTTAAAAATCTGATGTGTCCACATGACTTCCTTGTACGCCTTTTTAAATGTGTACCCTTGTACACATTTTTTTTGAAAAGTACATAAAATTTTATTTAATTTTTTTCTTTTTTGTTATTACTGAATTACAATTTAAATTATTTTTTATTTTAATGAGGTTAATTAATAAATCAATATATTTAAATTAAAAAAAAAAATAGTTGAATTAGAATAGTAGAATATTGGAATAGTTAAATTAAAAAAAAAGGAGTTGAAGTCGGATTCGAATTTGACTATAACTCTGGAACCAATGAAAATGAGTACACTTATGATCCAAATTATTTAGATTTTGGGCTTTTTTAGGACACTTTTGGTCCAGTCGATTGCAATAAAAAGGGAAGGTGCACAACTAGTTACAACAGTCCTAAATCCAAAATTTCAATATCCTGCGGCTAATCATTTTCGAGTTATGCGAGAAACATACGCATATACGTACAGACGTTACGCCTAAACTAGTCAAAATGGATTCCAGTAATGGTCAGAATGGATATTTCTGTTGAAATCTGAAAACCGAAATTTTTCGTACAAGGAAGTAAAAATACGCGTACCAATTTATCGTCTTAAGTTCACAAATGAATATTTAAATTTTCCATATATTTATTTTATTCTAAGTTAGTAATAGAGAAGGATAATATAATGGTAACTGAATAATTACGTCAGTAACTCAATCTTAGATGAGATAATTTTTTATTATTTTAACATAATATAAATTGTTCAATCAAATTAAAAAAAAAAAACAAAATGAAACAAATCAGCGTAAAGTGATCTAACATAGAATATAGACATAATCAACATGTTTTTATTTGTAATACTGAAAGGAAAACTATTGAGGCACAAAAAAAAATTTTAATATGGGAAGAAACTATAAAATTATTTTAAAAGAAAGATTGAAAGCAACGAATTAGTTGTTTAAAGTTTATTACTAATTAGTTTAAAAAAAATTGGTTAATTATAAATACAAAAAAAATGCCGGCCTCCGTGGCTCGAGTGGTAGCATCTCGGCCTTTCATTCGAAGATCCCAAGTTCGAATCCCGGTCAGACATGGCATTTTCACATGTTACAAAATTGTAATTTCATCTCTCCTGAAACAATAGGTATTTTGAAGTACCTTTAGGTATTCTGAAGTAATAGCTAGTGGCGGTCCCGGAGGCTTATAAAAAAATTACATCTTCCTGTAACATTAACTAAACGACAGGTTTAGTTAATATCGAACAGAACGTAAAAACTATAACCGAAGATTAGAAAATAGTATCGGACGGTTTTCGAGCCTTTCGTTCTGGTAGTCGCCGGCGTTATACCCATTGCTCTTTTGGCAAGGGAGCGCCAGGACCAAATCATTGCCGGGAAGAAATGGACTCGCACGTTCCTCGCCTGGCAAGAAACCTGGGAGACCAGAGGACGGTGGACTGCAATGCTTATCTCTCTGGTTAGACCGTTGATAGTTGATAGCATGGAGAAATGGAAGACTACGTGATCCAGCATTTAACAGGTCACGGGTACTTCCGCGCTTATCTCCATACCATAGAAAAAGCGCCGTCCTCCGACAGCCTATATTTCCCTGGCGGGTGGGACGACGCGAGCACAACTTTTTCAAATGTGTTTGGAGAGCGGCAGATCAAGAGACAACAGAGGCGGATCTCGCAGCAATGAGCCCCCACAACGTGATTGCGATGATGCTAAGTGATCTGAGCAGCCGGGAGAGATTGACCAGGTTCGTACGGGGCAGTCTCAGGGACAAGATGGGCGACCTGGATAGATAGTTCTGAGAGTGAAAACTAACGATCTTCTCAGACTAGGATAGGAGAACTCGACCTGAAGTAAAATGTAAAACGGTTCCGAGTCGAGACCTGGTAGAAAGGGAAATGGTTTTAGTCGGCCGTTTGCTGATGGCGGTTGGATAAGATTACCAGCGGATGCCCAACGCCCTGTGTATAAATTCATTTCCACCTTCCTCCACCCACCAAAAAAAATTTATTACTCAAAAAAAAATTATTACTTTCCTGTCTGCAGCTATACAGAATAATACGTAAGTGAAGTACACTAATGAGGTAACAAACTTTTTCCCCTCTAAATGAGTATTTTGATCGCTTTATATTAATCTTTGTTTGCGTATTAAGAATTTCATAGAAATTTCACCGCTTTCAGATGGAACAATCAAAGCTAAAACAAACAATTATTAGCCTTTTAAAAAAAACTAATTTTTCATAAATTTCTAAATAATTTAATACGATTAGGATTACGTTAAAATTTTACCAGGAAAAAAAAAGTAATATTATTTCCTAAAACATAATGCATTTTAAGAAATTCTTAATTATTTTATTAATCAAATAGTAGGTTATAAAACGGTTGTGGATCCTTAAATTTGATGTTATCTGGGTAATTCGTCATTCCCAAACTTTTATCTACTTTTTGTTATTGGCCAATATTCTAGTAGCTACATTCTACTGGACGTTATTCTAACTTATTCTAATACTACGTTCATTAACCCACCGGGTTGGTCTAGTGGTTAACGCGTCTTCCCAAATCAGCTGATTTGGAAGTGTGAGTTACAGCGTTCAAATCCTAGTAAAGCCAGATATTTTTACATGGATTTGAATACTAGATCGTGGATACCGGTGTTCTCTGGTGGTTGGGTTTCAATTAACCTCACATCTCAGGAATGGTCGAACTGAGAATGTACAAGACTACACTTCATTTACACTCATACATATCATCTTCATTCATCCTCTGAAGAATTATCTAAACGGTAGTTACTGGAGGCTAAACAGGAAAAAGAAATACTACGTTCAATAACCAATAATAAGAAGAGGGGGTAATTATATAATAATCAGAAAACGCCAATAACAAAAATTACCGGCTAATTACAAAAATTAAACTTTATCAATAATTAATTTTATACATTGAGTATAAATCAAAAATAGTATCCGATATCTTCCATACAGAATATAGATTTACGTAAAATTTATTACAGCATCAGTTTTATTTTACTTTAATTTTTCATGATGTTATAAAATTAAATTTAATATAAATATGAATGATATATAAAATGCAACATAATTTGTTTATGCATACAACTATTTTATTAGATTAATAAATTCATGATTAATGTGTTGACTAATGAAATATAAACAAAACAAGAATATTACATATGCTGTATTAAACAGCCAATAAGCATAATGAGAGTCAAGGTTATTATTATAACGTTCCAGTGTCTGGAATTCTGTCAAAACCATTGAACAAGGCCAACCAGTGATCTTAAAAAAACATTATAAAAAAAAAAGATAAAACAAATTTGAAAATACACATTTAGCTTAGTAAATTAAATAAAAGGGAAAAAACAAAAGGGACTTATTTTATTTGGAGTGACTTTTTAACATTAAAAAAAATACACCTTTTCCCTTCAGTTACAACAATTTGTTAACAGTTTAAACAATTAAACTGCATTGTTTAAACAAAACAAAAAGTTCGTACGTATTATTTTTAATAATGAGATACAGTAGAAAAAAACAACTACAACTTGCAACAGAAATGATAACTTTTTTTGTGAGCAACTTATTTCTAAAAATATTTATCATTTTTAGAATAAACGATATTATTTTTTAAGTTACAAATGAATTAAATACATAAAACATTTTAAAGATATAAATGTAAACCATTTTAATACGATCTTAAAATATTTTTGTTTAAAACAAAAAAATCGTTTGTATTACAAAAGAAGAAAAAAATAAACACGTAAAAAGAATATTATTACTTTTCCTTGCATCCTTACATTATGAAGGTAAACCAGATAAATGCTATTTAAATTACTTGCATTACATAACTAGCTTCTCCCGGCGTGTCTATAGCACGCCATCGGCGTGTCTACGGCAGCTAGGCCCTGGCGGGCGGCGTCTCGAAATAGGATTATTAGTTGTCCAAAATTGATCGGCAAATCTCCCCAATTAAATTTGGTTTAGATCGGTTTAGGCATAGGCGCCGGAGTTTGAATTTTGTTTTTGGAGGGGGTTCAGAGAAAGAAAAAGGAAAAATAAGGGATAAATAATAAGTTACAAAATGATATTGTATAGTATAATTTAAATTTATTTATAAATATAAAAAGTGACAAACAAAAACCCAAAGAAATTTATTAATAAACATAAAAACAAAAAACCTTATATTTAAAACACCGGACCTGAAGAGGACCATTGGCTACGTCATCATTCAGTTAAGCATCATTCCTCATTAAGAAATAAATTTTAGGGTGGTTACCATCATCGCGCTTTCTAAAACCAAAATAACCTCAAAACAAAATTGCACTTTCTAGACCATCAAAGATTTCTCTAAAAGCAACATTTTTCACTCGTTTATCTCCATGCTCTGGAGACAATTTCACTTTCACTCCACTCCATGCTTCTACTCTTGATAGCCCGATATAACTGTCCGTGTCCAAAAACCTCTCTTCCCGAATCAATATCAACCAATTCAAAAGTTTGCCCTTTTGTAATAGTCATACAAAAAGCTAATCGCATAGGAAACTGAAGTTTCTTCAATGAAAACCCTAGTGTACTCTCATCAACCAAAGTTATTCTTGGAATACAAACTATTTCTCCTTGCTTATCTCCAATCAAAATTTTATACTTTAAAACATTATTCTCCATTCTTCTAACAATAAGTCAATTAAATGAAATCAGAAAAGGATGGGCAAAAGAAATAGTTTTCCTGCTGTATCATGGTTAATTTGAAATTACTTTTTGGTTATAGCTCATTATTTTATAAAGAAAAACAATCACATTAATAAAAATAAAAAAAAATATTATTTATATGCATTTCGCATATATATCGATTAAAGAAATAAATATATATTAATATGAAAGTATACATCTGACCACCACGAGACATGTACTAACGAATCTGGATTTTCTGTTGGTGTTCGGATCGGTACATTCCGGGGCCTACTTTTTGGTTATAATTCATTATTTTATAAAGAAAAACAAATAAAAAAATATATTAATATAAATTTCGCATATATATCCGATTAAAGAAATAAATATATATTACAAGTATAAATAATAACAAGTACAAGTAATAAATATAAAAGGTATCAAAGTAAATTTTTTTCAAATCATAAGCAACCACGTTGAGTGTTTGTTGAACGAAATACAGTAAAAAGGGATTTCTACATACAAACAATATTGAAGACATGGAATTTTCGTAGAAGATAGTAATAGTATACAATATGGAATCCAACTCAAGTTTTTTTTCATACTTAAACACCTTAATCCATATATAATCAATAATAAATTTCAATCAATTTTTACATCGCTTGCAAATTTCCTAATATAAATATTCGATAATTCATTAATATAAACTCAAGATTATATAGGTACTCTCATTAGTAATTGATACTACTATGATCGTCCAGAAAGTAAGAATCGTTTGCGTATCGCACGCGCGCAGCTTCACTAATAACAATGGGTCATGGCTAGCTGATCTCAGTAGTCTGCTAATCCTGTAGGAAATTTCGTAATTGCACTGTGACACGGAACGATTTTTCGTGTGTTTATAAAGAATAAAAAAATTGAAATGCCGACTGTGAGGTACGGTCGGTCATACGTTTTTTGAATGCATAAGGTTATTCATCCTGTGAAAATTCATCGTCATATTACTGCTACAGTGAAAGTGTTATGAATAAAGGAAACTGTGTCGTTTATCTAAACCAGGGAGAGAACATCTGTTCATGACAACCAGCGCTCTAGACGCCTTACTTTCATTACTGAACAGTTAAAAGAGCAGATTGAAGTTAAAGAGAACCGTTCACGTTAGACGAATGTCATGATAAATCTCCTGTATATTTACGGTCTCTGATACATGAAATTGTGACCGTTCACCTAAATTTAACGTAAAATTTGTGCCCGTAAGTCCAAGGAATATTGACAGATAATCACAAAAAAACTCATGTCTGCTATTCTGTCATTCCTGGAGCGGTATCGCAGAGATGGCGATGAAATGCTGGATTACATAGTGACCGGTGATGAAACGTGGGTTTCGCACTACACCACAGAGGGTAAAGGTCAATCACTTCGGGGCATCATTCTTAATCGTCTTCAAAACCAAAAATTTAAACAAACAGTTTCAAAATGTAAAGTGATGACCACAATTTTTTGGGGTCGCTCACCGATTCTTACCGTGAGTTTATGCCTCGCAAGTAAACAATTAGTGCTGATTCTTATACGAAGATTTTGATAAAACTTCGTCGTGGAATTCAAAATCGCCATTCTGAGGAGTCTGTTTGCTTCATGACAATGCAAGTTTGACAATGCAACTTCCGGGACCACCGTTAGATATTGTTTCAGAGGATAAGATGAATGTTTTGTAGCGTGTGAAAATGCCATGCCTGACCGGGATTCGAACCCAGGACCTCCGGATAGAAGGCCGAGATGCTACCATTCGCACCACGGAGGCCGGCGATAATGCACGTCTACATGCCACAAAAAAAAACCTTGTGAATCTTTCTATGGTTTCGAATGGGATGTTTTTGATCATCCGCCGTATAGTTCCAGACATTACTACAAGTGATTTTCACCTGTTTACAAAATTAAAGAAGTTTCCTGGCGGGAACCGCTATGAAAGTAACGACGTCGTCAAGTCAGCTGTTCGTGATTGGCTTAAAGGACTGACATGAGACTTCTTTGACGACGGTATACAAAAACTACGATTTGACAAATGTTGGAAGTTAGGAGGTGATTATATAGAACAATAACTTTAAAATGTATATTATGAGCATATATTAAATTTAAAATAAACACAATAAATTTTATAAATAAAACTGTTTCTACTTTCTGGACGATCCTCGTAATTCAGAAGCTGATTTTAGAATTTAAAAAACTCAATCTGGAAATGCTTAGTTTTTGAATGATTGCTACCAAAAAATTAAAACCCTTCTGCGTAATACATACTAAACCTTTTAAACAAATTATGGTTGAGGATTGTAAGTTGTAGTAGGTAGTCGTGGTTGGAAGAGGTCATAGGAAGTCGGTAGTAGGTTTTCTAAAGAAACTAATGTAGTTGTCTGCCGAGGCATTTGCATCGGTGGCTTTCTGGCAGAGGCTAAACTGATGACTATTGTGTTATCAAGTGTTTAGAGAGTCTAAAAGACGACTTCCGGTAATGCCCATCAGGGCTACGAATGGAGCGGGTGATGTGGCGACCGGGATCGTCACAAGGCGGATGTCTTCCTTAACGGGGGTCAGGATGGAAGAAGTTCGTGCATTCTTATTTTCTGTTATTTGACCTGATCATTAAAATAGTTCACAAAATTGTATATTTTTTTATATTTTTTATTGAGAAGTCATGTAAAACTCAAAAAATTCAAGTCTACACGAGATCTTGAGTTTTGAGTAAAATAACTTTATTAACTAATTATACAGAAGAATTGAGAGGAGAGTGGAGGAAGTGTTAGGAGAAGACCAATTTGGTTTCAGGAAAAGTATAGGGACAAGGGAAGCAATTTTAGGCCTCAGATTAATAGTAGAAGGAAGATTAAAGAAAAACAAACCAACATACTTGGCGTTTATAGACCTAGAAAAGGCATTCGATAACGTAGACTGGAATAAAATGTTCGGCATTTTAAAAAAATTAGGTTTCAAATACAGAGATAGAAGAACAATTGCTAACATGTACAGGAACCAAACAACAACAGTAACAATTGAAGAACATAAGAAAGAAGCCGTAATAAGAAAGGGAGTCCGACAAGGATGTTCCCTATCTCCGTTACTTTTTAATCTTTACATGGAACTAGCAGTTAATGATATGAAAGAACAATTTAGATTCGGAGTAACAGTACAAGGTGAAAAGATAAAGATGCTACGATTTGCTGATGATATAGTAATTCTAGCGAAGAGTAAAAAGGATTTAGAAGAAACAATGAACGGCATAGATGAAGTCCTACGCAAGAACTATCGCATGAAAATATACAAGAACAAAACAAAAGTAATGAAATGTAGTAAAAAGAACAAAGATGGACCACTGAATGTGAAAATGGGAGGAGAAAAGATTATGGAGGTAGAAGAATTTTGTAATTTGGGAAGTAGAATTACTAAAGATGGACGAAGCAGGAGCGATATAAAATGCCGAATAGCACAAGCGAAACGAGCCTTCAGTAAGAAATATAATTTGTTTACATCAAAAATTAATTTAAATGTCAGGAAAAGATTTTTGAAAGTATATGTTTGGAGTGTCGCTTTATATGGAAGTGAAACTTGGACAATCGGAGTATCTGAGAAGAAAAGATTAGAAGCTTTTGAATGTGTTGCTATAGGAGAATGTTAAAAATCAGATGGGTGGATAAAGTGACAAATGAAGAGGTATTGCGACAAATAGATGAAGAAAGAAGCATTTGGAAAAATATAGTTAAAAGAAGAGACAGACTTATAGGCCACATACTCCTGGAATAGTCGCTTTAATATTGGAAGGACAGGTAGAAGGAAAAAATTGTGTAGGCAGGCCACGTTTGGAATATGTAAAACAAATTGTTAGGGATGTAGGATGTAGAGGGTATACTGAAATGAAACGACTAGCACTAGATAGGGAATCTTGGAGAGCTGCATCAAACCAGTCAAATGACTGAAGACAAAAAAAAAACTTTATTAAATTTCATATGAGGAATTTACTTTTTAAAATAAAGAATATACGGATTTATTTTGAATATAAAGAATTTAATTTTGAATAAGATATAAGGTTTAAACAGAGAATCACAATAAGTATAGCCAAACATCTACCACTACATAATGTATTGAATGGACAACAATAAATTACATTCAAATTAAATTTTAGCTCGTTTCATCGTTGATGGTAATAAAATTCAATTTAAAATATTTTATAATAATCAGTTGATTTTAAATAAAACAGCTATATTAAATCTGAATCAGCTGTAGAAATCTAGTTTCTCTATTAGTTTGACCTTTTATATTAACTTCTCAAACAAGTATTATTTGTTTGTTATTATTCTCAAAATTAAATCCTCTATAAAATTTATTAAGATGATTTGTTTGTTAATCGATAATTTAACAAAGTTATTTACTTATGCCAAAACTATAAAATGTAATTATTTGAAGTTTTTTTTTTTTTTACTTTTCTCGACAAAAAAATTATTAGAGCTACAGTTCTAAGAAAAATCTTTTTTTTTAATTTTAATTTTCAGGTCAATTAAAATAAAAATACAGTAATTTTTTACCATAATTAATGTCTAAAAAATTTCAGTATTCCATTATATTACCTACGGATCAAAAAACAGGAAGAAATCCTTCGATAGGCATAATTCAAAACGTGTATTTCCGGACCTATGTTTTTTCGCTTATATTTAACTTTAGAATCACCACCCGAAATATGTTCTTAACTAATAGAACATTCTTTGTACATAACTTACTATATAGGATGTGTGGAAAACTCAGTGATGGAAGTGCGGTGTGGGAGGGTGTAGGCCTAGACCTCGCTCCCAAAAACGGACCAGAGCAGAAAGAAGAAGAGAGGTTATGTTTTCATTAGAGGCTTATTAAATTTGTGAATGTATCTCTTGATGTAAGTAAATCAAGAGGACTTGAGTAAATTGAATTGTAGGACTAAATTGTCGTTGTTGCGATCAACACTTGTTGGTATGAAGATAGTATATTTGGTGTTCAAAGACAATCAAGTAATGATGTGAGTGCATAGATACAAGAAGAGTTTTTGTGTGAAACCTTTGGTGTAAGAGGAAGGCGCGATGATCGCGCTTCCGCGAACAGGTTAATTTGGTAGTTGAGGATTGTAAGGGTAGTGGTCGTGGTTGGTACAGGCCATACGAAGACGATAGTATATTGTGTAAATATACTGATGGAAATGTCTGCCGAGGTATTTGAGTCGGTGGCATCCTGACAGAAGACAAACTGATGAGTGTGTTAAGTTTATAGGCTCTAAAATACAACATCCGGTAAAGTCCATCAGGGCAAGGAACCGAGGGAGTGGTGTGGCGACCGGGATCGTCACAAGACGGTTGTCTTCCCGTACGAGGGTCGGGATGATATATTCATTTACACTACCGTTTATACTCTCTGATGTTTAATATTGTCAAACCCGAAAAATCTTATTTAAATGTTAAATATTTTGATATTTTCACATTACAATTATGTCATATTCTGCAAAGTTTATGATTAAATAGACGCTACTCTTTATAGAACTTACCAATTCTATTGAATATTGTTAATCAAAAAGAACAAAACAATTTATAATGTAAATGAGTATTTTATTAATATGTTGGACAAACAGGCAGATTATTATCACTCTTGAAAAAAACACGAGCAACGGAAAGCCGTATTATAACACCAATAATAGTAATTGAGAAAAAATATACAACAATGTTGGTTTATTATCGAGAAATATCTGGAAAATATTATTCAATAAATCTGTAAGCAATAACATCGTGATTAAACACGAAAATTAAGTGTATTTTATTATTGTGAAATTTCATGTGAGCTAAAAAACTGTTCATCAGGTCAGGTCAGATCTAAAGGGTGAACAAAACGTTTGTAACAGGACGATATACAGTACGTACAGTATAAGTTCCAATGCGGTATTACAAAGGCTGATAATTATTTTAATTACTCGGGTTTTTGTTTGCAAAATTCCAGGAAAGACTAGGGCCAAATAATGATCCGACATAACTGCCCGAACGGATTCATCGAACTCTATAGAAAGTCTGAAGAGGGGGGTGGTTAAAGATAAATTTTACCTGTCCTACCATCACCGGTAAATTCAGTAGTCATAATTTCAGTTTAAAAATACAGTACTGTACCGTAGAATCAGTTAAACAAATAGAATTGCGTTACAGTGATCGATCGAATGCCCAGTAGCCAAATACAATACAGTAATACTGTAGTCGCGTCGGTGAATGCGTTTTCATTTTAGTGTTTCTTGCTAAAAATATGGCACACCATATTTCGATGGAAAAATACTATGACGAAGACGATATACCACTCTCAGAATGTATTCAAACTTTTAACTAGACAAAAAATTAGCCTTCTGAATTCTGAGAAATTCCGACTGATAAAGACATTATTACTGAGGTAACTCATAGTCGTGCAAGTGATAGCGAAGCTGAAACTGAAAACGATTATGAATCTATTACTATCCCAGTCGTATGATTGTTGTCATAATGTGTGTAAGAATGTTTAAAAAAATTAACGAAGTTTACCGAAACTAATAATGTAGCTGATGAATTTGTGGAGTACTTGAACAAACTACAAAATTGTTTTGACGATTAAAGGTATAAGATTATTAAATAAACAAAATTAGATTATTATTTTAAGGCTATGCGCAATTAAATTTTGACGTATTCTGTTAAAATGAAGAAAAAATAGATTGGAATAATTTTTAGATTTAATAAATACAGTTTGTACGTAAATCGAGTGAAACATATTTGTGTGGTGTTCATTTGTTACTTACCTCGATGATTTTGGTAAGTTTTACTGCACACTTATTACCATTTTTATTTTTTGCCAATTCATTGTACGCTAACAGTTTTGGTTAAAAGCAAAACGTATTAGCGTCTAAAAATTGTCTTACAATTGTATTATATATTTTATTTTAAAACAGCTTCTTCTTAAGTATACGGTATATTTTTTTATATTATCATAGATAATGCGGCGTAAAAAGTTACGAGGTGGCAACTCGGAAGTACCGAACACTCAGCTGTAACGAGCATATTTGATCGGCCCGTTGAATCTCGTTATAACAAAGTTTTATTGTATTTTTAAATGATGAATAATTATACATGAACTTACTTTCAGCCATAGAAATGTTTTAATTGTTCAATTTACGAAAATGGTTAATTGAAAATTATTCGTACATTATGATTTTGAAATAGCAAAAATTCATCTTAAATTAATATCCTTGTAAAACAGTGTAGATATAAAAAAAAAATCGATAATTTTTTTTCTTCTTAACAAGTGACACAGGAAACCAATCTGTTTTCTAATACTAAAAACAAATCTGAAGTCACTAAATTAGGATATTGTAGATAAACTGATAAATTCAAACAGAGCTAAGGGATGTAATTTGTCTTTAAACCTAAGTCACTGCATTCACACCTTGCATACTTGCCGCCAAACCTTGGGGGAGTAAGGAATTGATGAAGATGGCGAACGTTTTCACCAAGAAACTTCAGTGTTAGAAATTAGTATCTTATAATTACTATTGGATTTTAATTTGAGACGTGTGTGAGGCTACCAACAAAATTAAAGCTCTGATAAGAAGTTTTAATGTAAGTATATGATATCCCATAAAATTAGTTATATTACCTTTTATAGACCTTTACTGTGTTATTCCTATTTAAATTGAGGTGATAGACTACTTATCTGAAATCTTCACAAAAAAATGCAGAGAAATATAGCATTTAAAATTACAAAAGTTTCATTTTGTATACCAGTATAATAGCTATTCGGGGTTATTTAAATGAATAAACATAAATAATAAACAAAAACAAGTAAACGTACGTTATAACGCGTATTATTACAAACATTTTTAAAAATTTACAAGGTAGTAGTAGTATCTTCAAAAGGAATATCAACAAACTGCTTAATTTGAGTAATAATCGTTATTTGGTAGAATGAATAATGTGAAATGTAAAAATAAAAACTTATTCGAATAAAACTATAGTTGCCAGGCAATAAAACAATAGCAAAAATTCAATGATTATGTAATAAAAATCTTAAAATAATTTCTTACCTTAGCTAAACTGTAAAACAAGCGAATACAAACTCACCTGAAAACAGAAAATAAGTTTCGTTTAAATATGAAATAATTTTATTTTTACGCAAGTACAAAATAAAAAGTAGTAACATTAAGAAAGAAGAAACTACGAATTCTTATCAAAAGTAAGTTAAAATAGAACTGTTCATCAATTGGAAAAAAGTGTTCAAGAATGGGTTTTTAAATGCAATTAAACTCTCCTACAAGAAACGAAATAATTAATTAATTAGAATAATGTGTTAATTTACCAGAAATTTCCATAAAATATTCACAAAGGTTAAATCTATCTAAAAATGTTATCAAGTTACTGGCCTTTATTTTAATTGATGTTAAATAATCTTAATCGGTTTGATTTCCATTGGTTAAAATTCCCCCACCACTTACTCAACTCCAATATTTTACAAAATGTTACTCCTACAAAAGGCGTGTTTTTCGTACCTAAAGCCGATATTTTCATGTGATTGATTGAATTAATACAACGCACACAAGAATGGATATCAATATAAATACGTAATGAAGTCATACAGACGTACATATTTAAAAAAAAACAGTCCAGGATTATAATTATTAGAGATAGATAGATAACATTTAAACTAGGAGGCATCAGAACTTTATACTTTCTTAACTGCGCGTATCTTTCTGAGCCTTAATAAAGCTGAATGTACTTGGAAAACGTCGTATATCTGTACGAATCAGAAAAAGAAATTTGATAGTGATGCACAGTGAAGAACTGTGTTAAAAGAGATTGGTCATAATCGTTTTACACAATTTATATTCATTTAATAGTTCCTACTATTACTGTTATAATATTAACTGATAAAACTGCCGTTCCTAGGAATGTCCCAGATTCAAATGTGCGCGGGAACTTTTGAGCGGAAGAATAGATATACAGGCGGTTAAAAGAATAAATATTTTCCTGGCTTCCAGGTAATCGTTTCGTTTTGTTGACTTATGCTTCGTGTTGTTTTTTTGTTGTTAAATATTCAGAACTAAGCTATTTTAAATAGCTTAGTTCGTAAAACATAAAACTGAATATTTAACAACAAATGATGTTTTGGTAGGTTTGATTGTTCTGCGATATTTGTTATTTTTATTTTGTTTTGCTTATGTTTTAGGGTTATGATTAGTTGATAGGTTTTAGGGTTATGATTAGTTGATTTTAATGATAGGAGTTAGTGTGGATAACTTATGTTGTTTATTAATTAATTACCTTAAATTCACGAGAAAATGAATTATTATTTCAGTTAGCATGTCAAACTCCGGATTGATGAGTCGATTATGATCAACTACATTTAGTTGTAGAGGAGAGATATCACATCATTCCAACTGGAAGAATGAACTAACTTCCCTTCTACGGAAAAATAATAAATCTTAATTTCATAAACTTTTAAGCTTGAAATAAAATATTTCAGACAAGTTAAATTGAAGGAGATCATAACTACTTACAATACTGCACTTCTTTTCAAAAAAAAAACTCGTAAAATAAGTACGTTTTCTATTTTAAACGCAAATATGTATAAGAATAAAATTGATTTATATATATATATATATATATAAATCAGATGTATGTGCGCGCGCGCGTACATATATATATAGCGCACTTGAAAATTATTTATTATTAAGCAATAGCATTCAGAAATGATAGCAATAATTCTTTTTTTACAGAAATATATCTTTCCTTTTTTCTGAAGAAACAAGGCCGCCGGCTGTCAAAATGGTATGTCCGTGAAAGGTATGTATTATTACGAATGAAAGCCGGAAAGCTTAAATATTAAGATAAATAACTTTAAAAGTCCAGTACAACGGAAACTATACATCTATTTTTAGTATCTTCTCTTAAATTCTCCATTATTTATACTTGAAATATAATACTATTATAAATAAATACCATAAATAAGGAGATAAATAAATAAAATAAAAAGTAATAGGCCAAATTATATCATAATAGGATTATAAGTTAATCGTAAAATCGTGTTAAACCAAAAAGAAAAAAATATTAAATTGTCTTGAACATAAATATTTCTTGTGAAATCAAAAAGATTAATTTTATTATAATATAAAATATACAAACCAGTTTTACAACAATTTTTTTATCATGATAATCAGAAAAGTGTACTTAAGGAAACAGTTAAAAAAATTTTCTAATTAAGGGTAATCGCCTATTGATGTACGAAAAAAAGAGTAAAAAAAAACAAATAAAATGGCAGTAAAATATAAATATTATAAAATTCATTAGATAAAAATATTTGTCTGTGTAGTTGATATTAAAAAAAATAGTCACGTATACTTAATATATGAGGAAAAAATTAATGTGCAATCTACACAGTCATTTTAGATATAAAAAGTATTTTTACGTAAGTAATTTTAAACTTATTTAGCTTTAAGTAAAGCTAAGAGGACTGGCAGTGCGGCGCGCATATTTCATGTTTCATGCAGAGCGTACAAAGGAGTCTGGCATGAGAGCCTGTCGAGAATATCCGACTATCTCTACGGATACTATTATATTGCGGATTATAATTATATTACTATCGGCTACTCCACCGATATCAATCGATATCCATGTCAGCTCTTCCAGCTGTCGAGTGACAGCTGGAAGAGAGGGGTAATGGTGAAGAAGCAGGCACAGGAACTACAGATGAACAGGTGGCAGGCCAGGTGGGAGGAATCTGGGAACGGCTCTTGGACACGGCGGCTGCTCCCTACGATTAAAGTTTGTCTGGAGAGAACCTATACTAAGGTGGTGTACCGGCTAATCTAGTTTCTTACGGGACATGGGCGTTTCCGCTCTTATCTGAAGAGATTCAGACGGACGGAGTCAGGCCGTGTGTCTACTATGGACAGGTTGACTCCGTTGAATAAATCGTCTTCAACTGCCACCTCTGGGAGCAATCGAGGGCAGAATGTTATAAGACTCTGGGAAATCTATGTTGATCCTGATATAGGCTGCATGCTCAGATCCGGGAGGGGCTGGGCTGTGGAGTGCATGATCACAAACATTATCAAGGCTAAGCAAGTGGATGGATAGTGGGTGACGGCCAGTCTCCCCCCCCCCCCACTGCCCACGTGAGTGGGCAGTGGGGGCCCACCCGGGTCATCGCCTGCCGATGACTCCGATGAACATCAGATTCTGCTGCTCAGAAGCCGACGGTACGTGTATCCCGCACCCGACACATAGAAACCGTGTTCATGCCTCGTGGCCAAGTCAAGTTCCTATGGGTAGGAGGGGAAGGTTTTTTAGAGAGCCCGATACTACAGTCTGTTGAGGGCGTACGGTGGCTGGCAGAGCTTTTTCCTCCTCCTACGAAAAAAAAACACAAAAAAATTAAGCCTAAACCCTTTTCTCTTTAAATATTTACATTTTATTTTTAAATAACCCAGAAAAAAGTTCTTTATATAACTTTTTAATATATAAAACAGTTAAAGAAATTGGTTTTTAAAAAGAAAAAAAATTGTTTAATTCTAACATTCACTATATCAGTTAAATCACTTTTCAAAAATAATATAAAGCTTATATATAAAAACGGTGTTACAAAAATTAATAACATTTATAAACCTCTATGAAATTGGAAAATGTAATATAATTAATAAATAAATATTTTCTTGTGACCGACAGATTATTTAGATTACATCAGGAACGGGCAGATTATATTACTTTTTTTTCTTATATTCGTATATAAGAAAAATTCTTTAGTTATGAATTTGTCTGGAAGGATGAAGGGAATCCGTGATGAAACCCACCGAGTCATTATCAACATGCGACTACCTTCGGAAAGGAGAACGCATTGCATCCTCAAAACACTAGGGCCCCCAAAAAGCGCATTCCTGCTAAGCCGGAAGGCTCCAGCACCGAAAGGACTTCAAAGGGTGGACTACAGGGGAATCACGCCGGGAGTACGAAGCTCATTCGCGGCTAGACTCCCAAGGTCAGCACCGGTCAAACAATTTCTTTCCGGTCTAAAGGATCGGAACGCAGCAAATAATTCCGTCCATTAATAAAAGAAAATAAATATAACCGCCACTAAATAAATAATTAACTGCCCGATAAAAGAATGATACAGCAGCAAGGGATTTCTGTCCAGATTCTGCGCAGCATGATAATATATACAATTATTAATAAAATAAAAACATACATGTGATATAACAAATAATATATGAACACTTAATATTAATATATGAACACTTAATATTTAAGTAAATTCATGAGATTATATAAATAAAAAATAATTATAAAAAAATTCACATTCCAAAAGGTGTTAATGAACAATTAATTGGAAAATTAAATTAATTTATGTAGACGTGGAACATGATGAAAAAATTTCTGCTTTTTAAATTTTATTTCGTAATTAGTATTGTTTAAAAATTCATCGGAAAGTAATATTTTTTCTGTTAAACAAAATCTTGTAATTTTATCTCAACAATATCAACATATTGTTGATATTTTTCAAATAGTTTCAAGGCCCTTTGAAATATTGCGTTAAATTACATAAAAAATTTAGAAATAAAATTCAGTTAAGCAAAAGTTTTTTTTTCTACTGTGTACGTTGTTCAAATAGTGAACAATAAGCAATCTTCATGGCTCAATGAGATGAGGATGATACGTATGACATAAATGAGGAGTAGTCTTTTACAGACTTAGGCCCACCTTTCCTGAGACAAGTTGTTAATTGAACCCCAACCACCAAAGTTCACCGGTATACACTGACTAGTATTCAAATCATGTAAAAATATGAGGATTTGAGAACCTCAGAATCTTCAAAAATCAGCTGTTAAACAACTGATTTGCAACGACGAGTTAACCAGAAGACCAACGCGGTGGGCTAAGTAAAAATTTCAGACGTTCAACATGTAGACATCAAATTAAAAATTTATTTTTGTACGACGAGTCGTTTAGATTAATGAATCTAACCTTTACAATTTCAAATAATTTACAGCAGCAGAAAATTAATTTTTTTGGAAATATATAATTAGAAATCTAATGTGGACACCACATGACTTCCTTATACGACTATTAAATTACACATTTTTACACATATACACCTTTTTTTAGATTGAGTAAATAAAATTTTATCTCATTAATAACTTCTGATATTTTATCTTTTTTTTATTGTTATTATTGAATAATTGTTTATCGTAATTTTCTTTTTACAATCAGAGATTAATAATTATTAATAAATTAGTATATTTAGGTTAAAAAAATAAAAAATAAAAGAAATCTGATTCGAACCGATGTGCCTTCCCGTTATAAGATCCAAATATTTCATTAATTAAAATATTATTTGGCTGTAACTCTGGAATTTATGAAATAAGTACCACTTATGATATTTCGTTCAAAATCTGTCATCGAGGGCTTATTATTGCAGTTAAGCTTTTTTTGGACACTTTTGGTCTAGTCGACTGCAATCGAAAGGGGAGGTGCACAACTAGATGTTACAGCAGCCTTAAATCTAAAATTTCAACATCCTACGACTAATAGTTTTAGAGTTATGCGAGGTACATACGAGGTACGTACAGACATCACGCCGAAACTAGTCAAAATGAATTCAGGAATGGTCAAAATGGATATTTCCGTTGAAATTTGAAAATCGAAATTTTTCGCTATCACAATACTTCCTTTACTTCGTACAAGGAAGTAAAACCTCTATATTCTAAAAACCTGATATTAAAAATTAATTGTGCTAAAATAATCACTGTTAAAATAAAATGTGTTGTAAAGAACTATGCCTAGAAGTATTTTCTTATTAGGAAGAACGAACAGATCAAATATCTGAAAATTAAGATCAAGGAAAAACAACATAAAATTTTAGAAACGAAAATAATGGAGTAAACTTATAAAAAACAAACGGAAAATAGTCTCAGCTAGTAAAGGGTTCCCACACTAATAGAAATAATTAATTAGAAATAAGAAATAGTACGAGAACATAAAAATTTACATATGCTTTTCCTTTCTAATCGTCACAACCACATTTATGACAAAGTTCATAATAATACAGTTAAGATGTTACTTTTATAAACACATAAAGGTACATAAATACA
The DNA here is from genome assembly GCF_047948215.1 of Lycorma delicatula. Classification (NCBI taxonomy): domain Eukaryota; kingdom Metazoa; phylum Arthropoda; class Insecta; order Hemiptera; family Fulgoridae; genus Lycorma; species Lycorma delicatula. Next base: position 117,500,193 of record NC_134461.1, on the reverse strand, counting down.
TTAAGAGAAAGTGCAATCGCAAAGAACTTTCATAATTTATAAAAAATATAATTCTTTATACATCCATATGTTCATATATATATATTACAGCTCATAATAATAATAATTCCGTGACTAGTATAACCTCAAAACGTATATAAAAACATAATAACGTAAATAAAATTCATTAAAATAAATAAATTCAAATACCATATGTTTAACTTAGCTTTTAAAATTTTAAGGATATAATTGTGAACAAAATACAGCCTTAACTCATTTATTTAAACAATAAACTCCAAACTATTCAAGTTAGATAAGTCTTTCGACCATTTAATCACGAAAATAATCTACTAATCATAGTAATAAAAATAAAAATTAATTTACCACATGGCATAATATAAAAAACTTGAGAAACAAGATCAACTCGATGAAAATGACAATTATAATATAATAAGGAGTATAAAAGTTCAGTTCTTGTAAGTAAAGTTGTGTAGTTTGCCTTGAATTGTCTCGTAGGCTTGGTGAATTAATAACTGTTTGTAACATCATTAAATAAATTACATCTTTATATTTTTGAATAATAACTGAAAAAAAAAACGGCAAAAATAGATTATACACAGAAAAAAGCTTGTATTAATTGCATCTAGACATACAAAGTATTTTGTCGGTAAAAAAACATCTGGGTGTAAAAATGTATATTGGTATTTTTGTTTTAAACATCAGGAACACTTTCATTTAAATAATGAAATTTCAGGGGATGATCTAATCAAAGGAAATTTTATTGAGCTTCATTTAAATTTAAAAATTAAAAAGTTTTGATAAAAAAATCCTTTCATCACAAAAAATTGGAGTATTAAAAATTTGTTTTGAAGGTGGAGTGAGGTAGTGGAGCATTCAGTTTAAAAATGGCCGCACCAATGTTCACGATGAGGATCGCAGCGGTCGACCTAGCCTTGTGACTGATGAACTGACGATGAAAATCAACGATGAAATTCGTGAAACTCGCCGCATTACGATTACGGAACTCTCGCTTGATTTTACGAAGTTTAGTACATGAACATGTATGAGGGAAGCTTGGTTATCACACATTTTGTTGGTTATCACAAATTTTATGCTAAAAATCTAAGGCGGCAGAGAAGGAATCAATGCCGCTTTCTTTATCTTTATGATATTTTGTAACATTGCGATGGTAATTTATGATTGTAATTCTTATGTACGAGAACTGTTCGGAAAGTAACACGTTTTGAAATAAAAAACCAACCCAATAAAAAAAAAAGAAATTTTATTGTATACATCTGAAAGGGGCAATCTTAAACTATTAACGATGCACAAGCTTTTTGATTCCTTCTCTGCCGCCTTAGATTTTTAGCATAAAATTTGTGATAACCAACAAAATGTGTGATAACCAAGCTTCCCTCATACATGTTCATGTACTAAACTTCGTAAAATCAAGCGAGAGTTCCGTAATCGTAATGCGGCGAGTTTTACGAATTTCATCGTTGATTTTCATTGTCAGTTCATCAAAACGTGTTACTTTCCGAACAGTTCTCGTACATAAGAATTACAATCATAAATTACCATCGCAATGTTACAAAATATCATAAAGATAAAGAAAGCCGCATTCAAAATATTTGGCCTCCATCTTATAAATAGTAATTATATCCGGTTAACTGTGCTTCGTACGAATAAAAATATAATTCGCTCGGTTGACAAACACCACTAGGATGTTACTGTACTTCATTGCTCATTTTTTTATTTTATGTTTTATAATCAAGTAACTGAGGTAAGTGTAGCCAGCCGTGTCGCAGCGTCGCACATACGGTAACAGTGGCTGTGTTAGTTAAGCCGTCGCAGCGTACACCGTTGCAACCCTTAAAAAGTTGAAATTAAAAAACAAACCGACAATGGTTTTTAGACCTTTAGTAAAGACCATGTAGTGTAATACACTCGAAAATGGGGAAAATTTGCAATCATTGTTAAAACTTTCTTCACTTATTTCACGATCGAATTTCGATAGTTCTAAAATATCTGTTTTAACAAATGTGTGTGTAATCTTCACATGAAGATTACACACACCAAAAATCAAATTGTTATCTTCATTTGTTACCGAGAAATTAAAAAGATATTAAAATTTAATATTAAGCCATTTTAATTATTTAAACTCGGGAATTCAAAAAATGCTTTCTTATTGTGCAACTTACACTGTAAGAACAGATTTTCATCAATATCTTCACTACTTTTCTGCAGGATGTTGATTATGATCTCATATTTTCTAACAATTTTTTTTTATTTCTGAGTGAAAATTTTCCGAATGAGATAATTTTAATGCATCATTATGCTAAAATAATTCATTTTCTAAATAAAGATAACAAAAAGTTTTCTTATATAACTCACAAATTTTCATTTAAAAACTCTTCCATTTGATTTATGTAAAAAAACAATTTACTTACGGTCCACTTTTTGATGATATAAGTATTGGCTAAAAAAAAACCATGACACATAAAAAATTATATACGGATCGAACTGAAATCCTCCGTCTTTTATTGGTTAATTAAAAACAAATTAATAAGAAAATGTGCAAGCTTAAAAATAAATGTCAACATCATCATTTGTGGGGAATTTTTATTTTTATAAAACATGTTGAAAATTTTTTGAAACGATATTATTTTATATTGTGTTTGTTACTTTCGAGAATCCTTCATAAACCATTTTTGTATATGTATTTTTTTTTAAATTTATATTGGTTTATTTATATATAAATTTGAAAAAAATATATATATTTACATTTTTATCAGAAATATTTTAATGGTGTACAAATATAAAACGCTACCAGATTATGCAAAAGAAAACAACTTAAGTGTAATTCTGTGAATAGTTAACGAACTGTTACATGCAAGCACATATAATACATATAATTATAATACCATAGTTGAAATAACATGCCATAATAAATCAGTTACCTTTTCACATGCATTAAATATCATTAACATAATGCAAAACCTGAAAGAGATTAAGGTGACTTAAAAAGAAACCAAGAAAACGAAATGAAGTTTTTTTATTTAATACGATAAATTAAAACATATAAATTAAAAAAAAAGAAATAAATGAGATAACCTAATAAAATTTCTAACGAAACATAATATTAAATAATATATTCATAAACGGTAAACAAAAGAGTGGTCAAGCAAGGAAAGGGTATTTTGAACAACCTAGCAGGTAGAGAGAACTGTGAACAGCGCACAGGGCCGTCTACATTCCTGTCATCTTAAAAGTAAAACTGACAATCGTATTGGTGGAAAAATAATGAAGAATAACAACTTTCCTCTGTACATATCTGTGTTTATTACGATCAAAGAAACGTTGAAAATATCATCGGTCAGTAACGGTTAAGATCCACAAAGCATAATAATCGATTACACGCTATAATAAAATATTAATGTTATTATATATTATTCATAATTGAACCCGTCATGTTACACAACTATATCTATCATTCCTTAAAATATTATTATATAATCTAATAAATACAAACGAATCATAAAACGTCTGTACGTATTATTTTAATTAGATATCCAAATCACGCTTTCACATTTAACAGTATAAAAACTCGATTAAAGGTCAAAGATAAAGGTTACAGTAATTGACATAATTAATACTCTCGTTTAAATAAAAAAAAGAAGATTTAACCATCTAAATATCAAACAATTAAAAATAAATGAATTCAGTACATCATACAGCTTTAATTAACTTCTGAAGTAAATAATTTACGAAAATATTAAAAAACAAATTAAGGGATAAAATCTAGGGAAATACTGGGTTATTAAATTAATTAATTAAAATTTGATTTAAAAATTACAATATTTAAAATAGGTTTTATGGATTCATACAACACAAATTTTTATATTAATAAAGTAAGAAAAAAAGTTTTACCTGTTGATAGAGAAATTTTTGACAAATAATTCGAGAATTTGGTGTTAAAGCAAAATTAGTTAACCTAATATTTGAAACTCTCACAAACATAATATCAAAAGTTAAATCCATGGAGAAAAATTTCAAACCCTTCGAAATAAAAACAGGGTGATGGTTTATTACCACTTCTCTATAATTCTGTGGCGATTTGAAATGAGAAGCTTGTCATACTTTAATAAAAATCTAATAGATATGGCAACACAAACTAACATTTTTAGAAGAAATAGCTAGTAAAACAGGTTTAAGAATTAAGAATTTTTGTACAAAAAACTTAAAATATCGGTCACTAAAAAAATTAAATATCAAGGAGAGACAATCCAAAAAAAAAATAGATTAGAGAAATTCACCATAGATGAAAAGAATAGAATCCATAAAATGAAAAGTATGTATGGTCTAAAAAAGAATAACTATAACAAAAAATCCTTTTAAAACAATACAAAAATACCACATTATAACATTATAATTAAAACAGAATGTTTATATGTTATCAAGTGATTATAAATTATAATTGTCGAAGGGAAGAATTATTAGGAAATTATTGGGTCCACTAAAAAGCAATGAAGGCTGGAAAATAGAAACACTGAACTGGTGAAGTAACAAGACGTAAGTATATAAAAACGTAGAAAAAAATTCGGAAACAATGAGAAAACGATCGATTGAACACTTATATGGAATGAATGACAACAGTTTAAGGAAACAGATTTTCAAGTACCTTTGAGAAATGAAGTTAAAAAGCTGGAACCAACAAATCAAAAAAGATCAAGAAAGGTATAACATAAAGAAGATGAAATAACAGAAAATGATGGGTTTCGAAGAAATGTGTGAAAAATAAAAGGATTCTAAGGTAGGAAAGATAAGAGAAATGGAACAAAGTGGTCCGAGGAAAGGAAAAATAAGAGTACTAGAAGATAAGGAAATAACAAAATAGAAATAAATGAAACTGTTACGTCGTCCTTAGCCGATCGTAACGAAAACAAAAAAAAAGAACAAATTTGCCATTAAATCATTAATTCTAAAATTTTTCGCCCACCACTCACATTAAGAATCAAAAATTTTTTTAGGGGTCCCCCAAAGTTTTTAAGCTTACCATCTGTTAAAAATAATAACTACAATTGCTGTTTTTAAGATAAGCTCTTAAAGAATAGCAATTAAAGAGATTTTATCTAGCTTTAATGACAGATTGTGAGGTCTTTTATATAGCGTTGCAGTTTTTGGATTTTGTTCATTTTGTGCCGAGATATTGAAATCTTTAACGATAGAGTCTGTAAGATGATCTTGGGTTAAGCTGAGTCCGCGTGATCCATGTTTGAATCTCAATTCTTTAAAAGATTTCGATACCTTGGCACAAAATGAACAAAAGCTAAAACCTGCAACGCTACATTAAAAACCCTCACTATTTTTCATTAAAGCTACATGAAAACCCCTTTAATTTCCATGTTTATTTGTAGCAATACACGTTGCTTAGATCGGGAGATATGCAGTATTAAAGAAAAAAAATGGCATTTTCTCTTTACAGTGAAATATTTCAGTTCAGAAAAATCGTAGAGACATACAAAAAAAGAAATTAGAACAAAAGTCTTAAACATTTAAACGATTTTAATGCAGCTTACTGAAAAGATTTCGTTTCCCCCATGCGCTCGATCAAACACAAAGAAACATTTTTTAAACTTTTTTCTCACTACTTTTTTTTTAATTTGATGATTTTTGAAATCTGAAGTATAGTGTCAAAAAGTAGAGTATTCAAGTTTTAATTATTTTTTGATTCGTCTCTCTAAGCCTCTTGGTTCCAAAGTTAAAGTAGTGTGAATACAATAATTTTATTATAAAATATAGATCCCTTTAATTTTATTTGTTTCCCTTTAAATTTTATTATCCCTTTAATTTTTTGTACTAGTGGAGTAGGTATTTAATTTTAGTTTGAATTATCACGAAAACATCATTCTTGCCATTTTATTTTAATCAGCCATCGCCTTCCTAGACCACCTGAACACCCCAATTTTCTGTGGGCCTTCTACCGCCCCCTCCACCTCTGAAGGCCTCCAGCGCTCATAAGGAGGCGTTATCGGCCACTTTGAGAACGAATGCATTAAATAAAATTAAGAAAAAATTTGAAGAAACATAAAATTTTAAGTAACATAAATACTTTAAAATTACAAAATTGTATAACAAAACGTTTCCAGTCGTTTATGCGACCACCCTTAATAAAAGGCTATACTGTTTGCACACAACTACTGATGATACTGCTACCGATTTATCCTTTACCATGGTGGTCATGTATGTATAATACTAGCATCCCCGTCACGAGTTTACCGGCGTTATGCGGTAACTTGCGGGAAAAATAGAAATTCAAAAAAACACGAAAATGGTGTTTAGATATTTATATGAATACCCAGATCAACTGAATATGTCGTTAATGTAATCGGAAATGGAGAATATTTGCAATCATTATTCGAAATTTGACCTTGAAAGGGATGAAGAAAGGTAAGAAAATTTTGATTAATGATTGCAAATTTTCTCCATTTCCGATTATACTAAATTCGAAAAATCAATAAATTGGTTTTTAAATATTCATATGATGATTACACACACCAAAAATAAAGGTGAATCTTCGTTTGTCGTTAACAAGAAATTAAGAAATAGCAAAGTTTAAAAAAAAACTCAAAAATCCATTTTATAACCCTGTAAACTCAGAATTTCAAAATGTCTAGAAATTGGTTTTTATTTTTTCACATGAAGATTATAAATACCAAAAATCAAGTTGATATCTTCATTTGTTACCGAGAAATTAAGAAAAAACCGGGTTTCAAAAATTGATTTTATCCCTTTAAACTCGGAATATCAAAAATTGAGAAATTAGTTTTTAAATATTCGCATAAAGAATACACACACCAAAAATCAAGTTGATATCTTTATTTGTTATCGAGAAATTAAAAAAATAAATAAATTTCATTGTTACTCAACTTTACCACTCGAAATTTCAAAAAAATATTTCTCAGCGTGCATTTACACCGTAAGAAGATAAATTTCCATCAATTTATTTTCGGTAGTTTTTGCTGGGCGTTGAGTATGAATCACGGTATATTGTTTTACGTGTATAGAAAATCATTAGATCACAAAATATTAATAATCATTAAACGGCTAATGATAATCACGATGAATATCATTAAATGCTATATAAAACGACACGGAATTTTAATGTTATTAAATACGGAAGTGACTGGTCAACTAATCATTACTTATTTATTCTGTAAGTCTTATGTCATTACCAGTAAAGATTACGGAAATGTTGTTATTAAAATTTAATAAAACAAGCGCAGATGCTGTTAGGCAATGGTAAGTTAAGTTTCAAACATCTGTTAACTCAGAAATAATTCAGAAATAAAAATATAGACTGTTATTTTATAGTAATAAATTAATTTACACTCACATATTAATTATATAGTAACAAGCTGAAATATACCTTCATCGCATTGGAAATTACTGAATTATTAAACGTACGATTCACCTCTGTAACTCCTTAAGGACTGCTATCAAACCAAAGGCGGATCCAGCAACTGAATTTTGGGGCAAGGGGTCACATTTTCCTACTCCCTTCTAATTGGGTTATAATTGGGTTTCATTCACTTTTATTGGATACATACTATATTCCACTATATTCTGAACTATTTTTAAACAAAAAAAAATCGTTTAACCAATCATTAGTTTTGCTGTAAAAGAGGCAGAAAAAGAACCATTTCAGCAAAACCAACAAAAAATGCTTAAATTGGTTCTTAAATAATGCTTTAATGCTTAAATTTTTATAAATCTAAATACAATTGAATATTTATAAAAATTAATCTGTAAGCTATTCGTAGTGACCCTCACGGGAACTCCAGAACCTAAATTAAGCTCGGACTGTGTAGTTCTAATAATCAAATTTGTATAATAATATGAGATGGGATAAAAAATATTAAGATGATGATTCAAATTAAGTTGATTTTTATTATTTCCTTGTATGAGATGAAGGCAGTATTTTGATCGCGAAAAATTTGGTTCCAGATTTCAACGGAAATATCTATTTTGACCATCCGTGAATCTTTTTTGACTAGTTTAGCGTGACGTCTGTACGTACTTATGTATGTATCTCGTATAACTCAAAAAGATTAGCTGCAGGATGTTGAAAATTTGGATTTAGGACTGTTGTGTAACATCTATTTGTGCACCTCCCTTATTGATTGCAATCGACTGAACCAAAAACACCAAAATCCAAAAAATTTGGTTTTTAGACTTTTTGTTAACTGCATTAATAAGCCCCCATTGAGAGCTTTTCATCGATATATCATAAGTGGTACTTATTTTCATAGGTTCCAGAGTTAAAGCCTAATAAAAGTTTACAAATGGAATATTTTTATCTTAGGAAAAGGCACATCGGTTCGAATCAGACTTCATCTCCTTTTTTTTAACTTTGTTTTAAATTTAAATATACTGATAAATTAATAATTATTAACCTCTACATTGTAAACAACTTTTTGCAATTAATAATAATAATTCAATAACAAAAAAAAAAATATGAATAAAAATATCAGAAGTTTTTAATGAAATAAAATTGTATGTACTTTTCATTATAAAAAAAATGTGTAAATGTTATTTAATAGCCGTACCAGGAAGTCATAATTTGTCCACATCAGATTTTTTGTTCATTCATTTCAATATTTATAATTACTCCATTACCAAAATTATCCAAAATTTTAAGTTTTATTTCATAAAATAATAATAATACGATAATTTATTTACAAAATAAGTTCATGTCGATGATTATGCATCTTAGCATACCAATCGATAAAGCTATCTATATCAATTTGCAAGTCGTTAAGAATACGCATTAGAGCAAGTAAAGTTAATCTTTAAGTTAATTAACCAATAAGAAAAAATATGTATTCACGTTAATTACACAATTGCAACTTGCAACTGGTTATTTTGACAATACAGTATTGGGTAAATATTTCAATTATTTTCAACTGGGTTTTCAAAATGCAAGGTCTTCGGGCCTTTAGAGGAAGCCATGGCTCCCATGGCCCCCCTGGATCCGCCCCTATATCAAAATAATTATTATTGTACGTTTTTAAGATTTCTTTAGGAATAAAAATGTTAAATTTTCTAGCTATTCAGAAAATGTTAGGAATAAGTGAAAAACCTCACTTACTGAGAATAAGTTTTCTCTAATTATTTATGCATATAATTAAATATATATAAATGTTTTAACGAAAATAAATTTAGATCTAAACGATAACGTAACACATCTATCGAGAGGTACAAAATTTTGAAACAATTTATTTTTATTTATTTTTTTACATCAGTATCTAACAAGATTTTGATTTCCTTAGGACACCAAGAATTATTTGAATCAAATATATTGTACCTACTAAATACACCAGAATTGTATAATTATTAGACATCTTGTATTTAATAAGGAAAAGAAATTGATAAAATCAATAGAAGATTGAAAATGAGGGAAATAAATAAATATTTTAAATGTTTATTTTAAAAATATATTACAAAATTTAATTTTAATTTTAAATTCGGGCAACCATTTTTGGTTTTATTATCAAAGAACTATATTATACAAAAAGAAATCTGGATTAATAGAAATAAACTAAGATGTCTGTTAAATCTAAATTTCTAAAACGTATACGTATTTTAAATAAATATTCGTTTTATAAAAGTTTATTTATTTTTTTAAAAAAACAATAATTAAAAACGGACTCCGACAAGGATATTTTCTATTCCCATTACCTTTTAATCTTTACATAGAACTAGCAGTTAATGATGGTGAACAATTTATATCCGGAGTAACAGTGCAAAGTGAAAATATAAAGATGCTACAATTTGCTGATGATGCTGATGACTAATTCTAGCCGAGAGTAAAAAAAGATTTAGAAGAAACAATGAATAGCATGGATGAAGTCCTTCGCAAGAACTACTCCATGAAAATAAACAAGAACAAAAACGAAAGTAATGAAATTTTGTAGAAATAATGTAAATGGATCACTGAATACAAAAATAAGAAGAGAAAAGATTAAGGATGTAGAAGAATTTTGTTATTTGGGAAATAGAATTATTAAAGTTGGACAAAGCAGGAGTGATATAAAATGCCGCACAGGCGTAACGAGCTTTCAAAATATAATTTGTTTACATCAAAAATTAATTTAAACATCAGGAAAACATTTTTGAAAGTATATGTTTGGAGTGTAGCTTTATATGGAAGTGAAACTTGGACGATTAGAGTACCTGAGATGAAAATATTAAATCAGATGGGTGGATAAAGTGACAAATGAAGAGGTTTTGCGGCAAACTGAAGAAGAGAGAAGAATTTGGAAAAATATAGTTAAAAGAAGAGACAGACTTATAGGCCACGAATTAAGGCATCCTAGAATAGACGTTTTAATACGAGGAAAATTGTGCAGGTAGGCAACTACCTGCACAATTTTTCCATAAGTAAAACAAATTGTTAGTATATATGGCGAAATGAAACGAACTGCACTAGATAGGGTATCTTAGAGAGCTGCATCAAACCAGTCAAGTGATGACAAAAAAAAATTTTTTTTAGTAAAATAAATTTCAAAAAATCTGCTGTTTACACCACTTGTACGCCTATTAAATTAAATATACACATTTTTTTTATATTCAAATGTTAATAATATATTTAAATTAAAAAAAAAAAAATGAATTAAAAAAAGGTGATGAAGTCTCCGTTAATCAAAATGGATATTTCCGTTGAAATCTGAAAACCAAAATTTTTCGCTATCACAATACTTCCTTTACTTTGTACAAGGAAACAATAAACGAACAAATTATTAAACGTTTTAAATACATAAAAAGTTATCTCTCCAGAAGATCTTTTTGAAGGTACTGCGCTGCACCATTATTACTGATGTTGCAGGTGACGCTGTTATTAGCATTCTGTGTTCCAAATAATCATAAATTTTTTATACTAGTAAATCTTTACCATTCGTTATTAAGTAAGTAATAAAATCTAATCTGGAGGAAAAAATTATGGCACACTAAAAAAAAAGTGTTTTAAAAATTAATTTTTTTGTTTTGTTTAACTGACTTGCACTCGTAAATTTTTCAATTGGTACTAAATAAAAAGTTATACTTTAATTGCATGACTAAATATAAAGGTATGTTATAATTTTTTTTCTTTTAAAGAAAAGTTAAATAAATAAAAATTATCATAGCATTAAAAAACAATCTCAGTTGAACGTATATTAAGGTATAATACATTGCAGGTAAATAAGCAGAATAACTGAACTTAATTTAGCTGCAGTAAATACTAAACGTTTAGGTCGATAACTTAAAGAAAGAAAGAAAGAAAATACTATACATGAAAAGAGGAAACAGTGAGAAAGACAGTTCAAGAGAGAGGGAAAGAGAGAGCAGAAAAACTAGTAGGGTCTAAAGGACTAAATTTTAGTCGTAAAAAAGAATGAACAGCACATAGCAACGTAGCTTAGCACTGGTTAGCGTGAGGACTGACATCATTCGTGACGGGACCATACAATAATAACTGACGTATCAACCACCCCGCACCGTTCAACACAAAACATACACATACACATACACACACTCACAAAACATATCAGAAAAGAACTGATCGATTTTATACAAATACTAACAAACTATATAAACATTCTTACGCATATTCTTTTTTTATATACTAATATAAACGTCACAAAAAATCGTATACATATTAACAATTTAATACTTAAAAACAACCCATCCAAACACCATATAAAAATAAAATAATATTATGTATAGGAAAAAAGTAGAAAGAAATCTTTTAACTATGAAAAAACAACGTAAGTTATAGACACTTTGATCGCCAAATTAATAATTGTTTTACATATACGAGGGATGTGAAAGTACAGGCCGTTTTGATTAAAAACCTTTTTTAAAAAACGATCCACTATAAAGAGTCATAGGAAGTTGAAAGTACATTTAAATCTTCTAATAGAAGGTATAAAAAAAATCTTATTTCTCAAAGTCATTGCGACAAAACATTGAGACGTTCGCAACAGTGAGATCCTAAGCTTTAAAATACGATCGTCATATATTCCTTTGCCACTGTCAACTTGGCCTAAACACTGTTTGGCAGTTATTTCGCTAAATTACTAGTGAATCCTTAGCTACTAAAAAATTCCTTCTTACTCAAATGTTATTCCCATATGTTATTCGAAGCTAAGCCCGAACTTAATACGCTAGATTATATTTTCCCACCAAACGACATGTTATAACTGCAGAATGTAGACGCGAGTTATTATGAAAAACACAACGTCCTTTGTCAGTCGCCCAGTCACCGATTTCAGATAGAGCAGCGCAAATTCCAGAACGAACAATCTTGATAAATCGGTTCCAAATCCCGAGATGGTGACTCATGTGTTCTATCTCATTTCATTACCAACGCCTTGCAAGTCGTTATAACTGTAACTCGAGAAATCTATCTCATTATCGACATTCATTCTACCACCCGGAAACATTTCACACCAAATTCATTCATTCGACGCATTTACAACTACATCAATACACACAGTAACCATTATCATGTTTTAGTTAAATTTAAACTGGTATCACGTTTTATAAACAACAGAAAACCTAACACTACCGACTTTCACAGTAGCAAATTCGACGTTTGTTTTATTGATTTTAAAATTTTACAGCTCAAATATAAATGGCCCTAGAGAGAGATACATCATTAGCATACCACAAAAAAAAATTACAAGTTTGAATCTTGTATGTGTGTCAACCTCCGCAACAGAAATTGCTATAAAATCGTTTAATTTAAAGCAGCGTTTCTCAAACTGGGGTTCACAAAATTAGCCTACAATTTAACATATAAACAATAATGAAATCATTTTATGATAAACATAATTATTTATTAGAAGCAAATTATTACTTACAATAAGTAAAAATGTAAATAAAAGAAATTAATGAGATAGTTGCGTTTATTTTTCATTTAAAAGTTTCTCCATAAGTAGATCTATTTTAGAAATACACAAAAGCCAATTCATTTCAGAGAAAAGAAAAGCCGTTAGAAAGCGGAAAAGACGATTCCTATATTTAATTTTTAGCGCAACCACAGATAAAAAATCCTTTTCACAGAAGTAAAACGTGGCAAAAGGGATTAATATTTTCAATGCGAGAAAATGTTGTTGCAACTGTTAAATTATTAGTTGAGTATCATGAACAGCTCATCGAAATGTCTTCCGATAAAACGTTACAACTACAATTCACAACTGAAAATTTAGATACGTTTTGGGTTACTCGTCGTTGTGAATATAATATAATATAATTAAGTCACAGAAGTTTTCACGAAATGGATTCAGTACCGTCTCTTCGAAAAATCGTTTTTACTTCGGGAAATACTACGCCAACTAAATTTTTGACTCACGCAAAAGCATTTTCATGCTATGGTTAGTAATAGTGTCTTCATCAAATTTTTCTCAATATAATCGAAAGTGAATGGAAACATATCAAAATCTTTTCTTTAAAAGCGAATAATACAGGTTGCTTCTTAATGAAAATATGAACTTTGTCTGACATTAATAAGATGTTTTTATCACATCCATGTATACCTTGTACTCTGTGAAGGAAGCAGGTTGCGTCCATTCCGCCTTTGGTAAAAGACGATTTTTTTCTTTCAGAAAACCACTGTGCATTCCTGTTATCACCTTTGCACCACCAATACATATTACAATACATTTTGTCCAGTCGATGTTACAGTTTTAGTAGCTTCAAAAAAACATTGTCCTGTTGCATGACCAAGTATTAATTTGCAAAAGAACATATTTTCTTTTACTGATCTGTTCCTACCGCATTCATATCTCACAAAACATAAGAACTGAGAAATGTTTGCCACATCTATTGATCATCAAACTGATTACTGAAAACCTACCTTGCTGAATTATCGGATTGCGTACATCGGCAGTCATGTCTTCGATTTGAAAGAATGTAGTTAGAAAGCGGAATGTACGCGATTCGATAATTCAACAACTTAGGTTTTTTATGATTCCACTTGTATCAAAACACTGGAACGCTGGAACTCTCGACTTGATTTGAGAAGACGCGTTCACCACTAGACCAACCCGGTGGGTACAGTAGGACTCACTAAAAACCACTCCCTCATGGAACGTGATGCTGGAATTGCCGCCGGGCAAAAACTTATGTTACATATATGAGGAATACGAAAGTAAAATATCTTGTCTAACCGATAGACAAATATTTATCTATCTATAGTTATCTATCTGATATTTATCAATCCGATAGTTGTCGGATAGACAACTATCTTGTACAGTTGTCTATCCGACAATTGTACTGAAAAGTCTATATATAGCTGAAGTGCTTATCGGGAAAACCTCTCCTCCTAACTCCGACTAAAATATTATTAACATTGTATATGATTGTGACTTGATAAAATAAGACTGTTACTATAGTTCGGCACGATTTCGATAGAAAAATGATGTAGGCAGGTCAATGTTTTGACAAGATTTACATTTTAACTCTGAAAGTAGCTACATTTATCAAATATATACAACAAATCCATAATCCATATTTTTTTTACGGGAATTTTAAAACCGAATAAGGTTTGCAGTAATTTTAACTGAAATTAAGGGTTTAAAACATTAGATTAATCCATGACGTAAAAAGCTTTTTAAAAGCCTACTTATGTATCTTGTAACTGAATAGCTCTTTTATTAAAGATACTGCTCATAAAACTTGAATAAATAAAACATTTCTTACAGTGTTCTTTTAGTTTCTGAAAGCAGGTTAGGGGAGAAGGTAAGTCTTCGTTTTTACTAAAGAATTAATGAGACTGCAGAAGAAGCATGACTTCACCGATTTCGTATAATTCTAATCGAATAAAAGAAGTATTAATATTTTTGCTAGCATATAATTTAAAAACAAAAACGATTTTATAACTAAAATATTTCAAGGATAAGATGACACTCGTTTAGCTTAAATTTTTTTCTGTTTGTTAATTAAAATTTAGATTAATTATTTACAACAAATTATATGCACAGAGCATTTAATAAAAATCTTAAAAATACATTTAAACACCCAAAGGTACGAAATCTAGTTAAGTCACGACAATATACGGAAGTTTTCACCAATCATTAAATTGAGTATAAGATAGAAGAATACGATTATGGTATGCCCGCATGCCATGTTCACGTTTTATAAAAGTCCTACAACAAAACAGTTAATAGTTAACTTCCCTCTAAAATACTCAACAATGTCATTAAATGATTATTAAAAATAAATATAAAATAGAAGATAAGAAATAACATGTAAATTTTAATAATTGTTTGTACTAATCTATTAAGAAAATAGAGCTTGATGAACATTTTATTTTAATCTATCATAAAATATACGATGTTTACTTGTTTTATTACCGAAACTACTTTAATCAAATCATTTTATCATTACGTCACTAAATTTCTAAAAGTTATAAAAACTCACGGTCAAATCTTACTAACAATCAGTAAACTAGCTGAGGAAATTTAGATTAAAAACACGAAAAGGGCGTTGAAAGGAAATGACTGTAATTTAAATTTTAAAATTAAAATTTAAAGAATTATAACATATTGACGAACTACAACAAAATCAGTTAACTACAATAGAAATAGAAATTTTTAGCAATTCTAACAAAACATTTTTTTTTAATCGCTTTATCATCTATTTAAATTGAAGGTACTTTCCAAATAAATTTTGAAATAAGTAAAAACTTTACAACATATCTGAGATCATTATCTCGGATATTATATATTGTAACAGGACCAGCATAACGAACCAGGATCAGATTCCTAGAAATTAAGAAGAAAGAATGATTAAATATAATGAACGGAATCCAGAAAGAACTAAAAGGGATCCTTTTCTCCGGCTAAAAAGTCTTTTTAACAATCTGTTCTTTGCGATACAGACAATGACTACTCTAAAAGCTATTGTCCGACGACAAGGGTTACCGGACCAGAATAAGAATTTATGGAAAAATGTAACAGCGCAGACGATTAGAATTACAACGCTTCAACAGTTAAGGGATGAGAAGGGTACTACTGGTTCTGCAGACCAGGGGATATAAAAATACTGACAGGATCAGCGGTAACGGGTCAGTAGTTAAGGGAGTAGTTGTGCGATGCCGTGTTCGGCGTATTCGCAATAACAGCGAGTAGTTAAGCGGGTTGTTCTGCGAGACCTTTCCTTAACTTAAAAATTTTAAAATAGAAGATTAGAATAAACGAAAATCGAAATAGATGGGAAATTTTTTTTCAAACAAAAAACAATTTCAAAATTAAATTTTCAATTTTTATTTTCAAAAATAATTTTAAAATGTTATAAAAATTATATATATATATATATATATATATATATATATATATATAACATGATTAGAAATTAATAAATTCTAATCATAATAAGCCCATACGCTTAAACTTGATGTATAAAACAAAAAAAAACCGGGCTACTGAAATCTTTCTTTGTTCTCTTCACCTCATGAAACTCTCAGGAGACGACTTTTTTCTCTTTTACTTCCTTGTACGAAGTAAAGGAAGTATTGCGATCCTGTCGGTTTTCAGATTTCAACGGAAAAATCCATTTTGACTAGTTTCGGCGTGATGTCTGTACGTACGTATGTATCTCGCAGGATTAGGCGTAGGATGTTGAGATTTTGGATTTAGGATTTTTATAACATCTAGTTGTGCACTTACGATTCCAGCAATCGACTGGACCAAAAATGTCCGAAAAAACCCAAAGCCAAAAAAATTTGGATTTTGGACTTTTTCTTAACTGCAGTAATAAGCCCTCATTTAGAGCTTTTTAACGATATATCCATAATTGGTACTTATTTTCATTGGTTCCAGAATTATTGCCAAATAAAATTTTAATTAATGAAATATTTGGATCTTACAAGGAGAAGGCAGATCGGTTCAAATCAGACTTCATCTCCTTTTTTTTAAATTTTTTTAAATTTAAATATACTGATTTATTAATCATTATTAACCTCTGATTGTGAACAAAAATATCACACGTTATTAATGAAATAAAATTCTATGTACTTTTCATTTTAAGAAAAAAAAAGTATATGTAATTTAATAGGCCATGTAAGGAAGTCATGTGGTGTCCACATCAGATTTTTTTCCCTGTTATGAGGAAAGTTGCAACCTAGATTTTCATTTGAGTAATATATAACCGGTTTAACAAAGCTATACATTAAAAAATAAATAAGAGTTTTTTAAAGTTTAAAAAACACGAAAAAACTATTGAGTTGATTAGTATGTCCGGTTATTAATGTAAATAATTCTTAAAATAGTCATTCAATGGTAATGAGATAGTTCTATTCTATTTTTTGTGATAAATCTTAGTCAAGTTTGAATGTGTTCCAAATATAAATGTACTAGATTTCTTCTTTTTTAAAGAAAAAATTTAGAATACTAAATAAATTAACCATTTGATTAAGATATCATAAACTAAAAAATATTTACCGTTTAAATTGTTCAAGTATCCACGCAGTTGATTGTTTATAGATTAATAAAAAAAAAACTAACAAATTAGTATTTGTGATAATTCATTAACTTTAATTCAGTATAAAATTAAGCTCAATATTTTTTGGTTATTTTATTTTTAATGTATACGTGTAAAGAGAGATAGACAATCGAATGCGCCATTATCTCCCAAACGTCACCGACCACTAAATTTCAGTACTGCAGATAAATTACAACGCAATGCAAATTTTCAGAAAAAAGTAACGAAATAAACGAAGAAAAAAAACGTATATTTGTTTATTCTAGAAAGACAATAAATCTATAAGATAACAATCATTAATTCATAAAAAAAAAGAATAATTGAACAAAACGCAGTGATATCCAAAAAGAATTACAATGAAATTGTAAACCGTATGGTAATAATCTCGCAGATAGCATTTCTTCCGCTCAAAAAACAAAAATTTCTATAGTATAAATAAAAATGTTTTAACAAAATGATACTGATATCAAATAAAAGCTCGTGTGTACTTATGATACGCACGTGAGAAATTATACTTCTTTGGTGTTAATAAAAAAATAATTTTTTGAAGTTATACTTCTTTTGGCGCGTTGGAGAAACTGATCAGAGTGTATTTTCAACACGTTACGGAAGTTGCGCGCGCCGAGTAACACACCATGAAGATTTGCGCAGGCCCAAGTGAATCAGTTTGCATGCACATGCGTGTAGTGTCGAATTCAGTCACTCTTTTAATGCAATTAAGTGTGCAATTTAGCACGTGTTGTAAACATAAGAGAGAGTCGTAATATTATTCAGTTCAAGTTTGTTTGAATGCGTAAAAAGCTCGTGTGTACTTGTGTACGCGCGTAAGAAGTTATATTTCTTTGGTGTGAATAAAAAAATACATTTTTTATTCACAAATAAATTATGCCAAATGTGCAAAGAAATTTGAACAGTGAAACGATCGATAGACGACATTAAATACCATGAGTAAAAGTTTGAATCACTTAAATTAAATAATAATATTTATTTTATACAGTTTAAAAAGTTTTGAAGTATTCGTTGTCATATAAAACAAAGTTCATCGAACATAATTCGATTAGTTTACTTCCATTAATTCTTCGGATGACGATTGAATAGGCACGAGGGTTATGATATGAAAATATGAATAGTGTATTTTATCAAAAATTTTGTTTTTGGTAAATTTAAAATTATTTATACAAAATCAAGAATTTATCTGATGTGTACTATTTTCTATGCCATTAAAGAATATGATTTTACTCATAAAAAATAATACTTACATAAATATAATCTCAAATCTTGATACACAAATTTCACAAAAAAATAAAAATAAATATACGCTGCAATATGAATAAAGTTTTATGAATATGAATAACAATATTCACGGTTTAAAATATCCGTCTTCAGAAATCCGTGTATATAAAAATATATATTTATTACGACTAAATATCTGTTATGTTTACAACACGTGGTAATCACTTAATTGCACTAAACGATTGACTGATTTAGACATAACACGCATGTGCGTGCAAACTGATCCACTTGGGCCAGCGCGAATCGTCATGGTGTGTTACATCGGCGCGCGCAACTTCCGTAACTTGCTGAAAATAAATTCTGATCCTCCTTACGCGAAAAGAATTTAACTTCGACAAGTAAATTTTTTTTATGTACGATCATCACAAACAGAAAGATTTATATCAATATTAGTGTAATACATTTAGCAGAAAACAAATAAAAATTATACGAGGACAATGTAAAAGAACTAATAAATACCGCCATATATACAGAATGATTCAAGAGAAAAAGGAAATAATCTTGGAACAGATTCTAGATCTAATAATAATGAAAAAATTGCATACAAACATATATCCGAAAACGCTTTGTTATCGAGTTACGGCTAACGAAAAATTTCGCCCGGATTTCAGTTCCGCCGGTAAAATGAGTCATACTCTAATTTTTAATGCTTTATATAATGGGGTAAATAAGATGTTTTTTTATGTTTTTGACCTGAAAAATCAAATAAAATAGGTCCCGCAACACATCTCCTGTAATTTTTATGATATCCAACATGAAAGATTTTATAACGAAAAATACGTTTTTCTTAAGTTAAACTTGTAGCGAATTTAATTCTGAGAAAAGTAATGCAAGAAATCCAATAGAAAAACAAAAATCAGCTTTTATTGTTAAAAACAAACCAAAAAAGATGTTATGAATTTGTAAAAATTAAAAACAGCTGTTACAAATCTAATCTAATCTTACAAAGGTTTAAATTTATTGTACTAAAGGCAGCTGTTTTTAGTTTTTATTCATAACATTTTTGTCTTGTTCTGTTTTTAATAATAAAACCTGATTTTTTTTTCATAAATTTTATTAAATCAATTTTTTCAGAACTGATGTTTTGGTAATATTTACAATAAATTTTTTATTATAAGTGATTTACGCGTTTATGAGGTCTGTTCAAAAAATAAACGAACTTTTTTAATTACGCGTCAACGGAGATATTTAGTAACGTGAGGTTGTTTTTGATGATTGAACTTTTGTCTCAATGTCGTCCGAAAACAAAACTTTCGTCTCCCATTACGATTCTTTGCATGAATCCTTGCATCCTTTACATCCTCGATCCGTTCCATCGTAATCGGAGTCGCAGGCAATTGTCCACTCGTTCTGCTGTTCGGTCATCGAACGAGGAGCAAACTTAGCTGTAACTCGATAGATGTTCAATTTTTCTGTAAAAATTCCATGACATGACCCAATCAAGATGATAAACCTTTCTGCAAGTTCTCTGACAGTCAATCGGTGATTTGTACGCACCAGATCGTTGATTTTCTGAATATGTGTCATCAGTTGAAGTCGAAGATCTTCTTGGTCGAGGGTCATCTTCAATTGACAATCGTGAAAACCATTCGCAGCATTGCGTGCGATCCAGATCATCATCTAAATTTGAAAAGTTTCAGAAAATCTTTTTCCAGTTTTATGCAAAACTTTACGTTGTATCGTTGCTCCCGAAAAACGCACGTTAAAAAATCGCTCCTAACACAAACACGTTGCACTCAAATAACAACGCGAAAACTAAACGAGATGGCAAAAATCCGAGACAATATAGCTACAGGGGGATTATGCGGAACAAAATGCTAGTAAAACCGCACGTGACTAAATATCTCCGTCGACGCATAATTAATAAATTCGGTTATTTTTTGAACAGACCTCGTATTAGTCATTTAACAAATTTATTGTACTGCAAATCTTAAGAAACGTGATTATCATCAGCGAATTTTTGTGTTTTATGTCGGATATCATGAAAACTATAGGAGATAGAGTTGAGGGACCTGTTTTATTCCATTTTTCAGATCAATAAACATAAAAAAACCATCAAGTTATTACCCCCTTAAAAATTTCAGAATGATCTCATTTCACTGGGGGAACAGAAATCGGGACGACATTTTTCGCTAGCCGTAACTCGATAACTATTCGGACATAAGTTTGTATGAACGTTTTCCTTATTTTTCAAGCGCTAAAATCAGTTCCCAAATTATTTACCTTTCCTTTTGAATCACGGTCAAGTGAATGTTTAAAGCGAAAGTTAAAAGTTTAATTATTCATTTGAATAAATACTAAGAACTGTAAAAACTATGTTTTGTGAAGTACGGGTAAACTAGATGTGGTGCATTTCATTGCTTATTTTGTAGGGTTTCAAGTACAGTTAAAAAACAGTATTTGAAAGAGAATTAATTTCCTTAATGGTGTATATTGTGTTTACAGTTAAAATTTTTATAGCAAGTATGGGTGGAAGTATAGATTTTATGCAATAAGAGATTTTAACATTTTAATTACACATTCAAATAATATTATTGATTATTTATAGTGCAACCCCTGTAACAATTTGTCTGACGTCCAAATAACAGAGACTATTGCCTGCATTGATTTTATTTTTTGTACTATTTTACATATCTGTACCTATAAAGCAATTTGTCCTGATTGACTGATTCATCAACGCCCAGTAAAAACCACTAAAGATAAATTGATGAAGATTTGTATACGTGTTCTTCATACGGTGTACGTGCACACCGAATTTGAAATTCAAAGGTAAAAGGGTTAAAATGAGATTTACTTTTTTTTTAAATTTCTCTTAACAAATGAAGATATCAACTTGATTTTTGATGTGTGTAATCGTCATGTGAATATCTAAAACTAATTTCTAGGTTTTTTTAATTCCTAGTCAAAAAATGGATTTATAATTTTTTTTTGAAACCCGACTAATTTTTTTAATTTCTCGGTAAAAAATGACGAGATCAACTTGATTTTTGGTGTGATTTTTATGTAAATACCTAAAAATCCAATTTCAACATTTTTAAAATTCGACCTTGAAACGGGTGAAGTAAAGTAATTAAACAATGATTGCAAATTTTCCCCATTTCCAACTATACTAAAGAAATATTCACTACACTGGGGCTTGCAGTACTCTTCAGATAAATATATAAAGACCATCTTCGCGTTGCTTTTATTTTTTTTAATTTCATTTTTTAACTGGTGTACAGCGAGGTGGCTCAATTAACACACCACTGATCTGTACGTGCGACGCGACTAGCTGCACCTTCCAACATAAAATAAAAGTAATTAAAACATTCATAAAAAATGAAAAACAAAATACGGTCATCTCCTAGTGGTGTTTGTCGGGTAATGCTAACAACCAGGCAAAAAACATTTTCACCCGCACCAAGTACGGGTTTAAACATATTCTTAGATCACTCAAAATTTCGGGACCTGTACAAATTGATGGTCTGAAGAAATTACAATACACTGATATTTTTCATCAATTGAACAGGCTTTAATTTTTGTTTATCATTATTACTCTCACAAGCATGAGATTACTGAATAAAGCGGGGTCCAAGGGACACAGCCCTCTGGCTAGACAAGAAGAGCGAGCGAAGCAAGCAATGACCTGCTAAACACTCCCTGACCGCTACGGGGGTGCTCTATTTTTTGGGCTTGCAAATGTTCCTCAGATATATATCAAAAACAATTTTCGAGGTTTTTTGAATTTCGATGTTTTAAGGAACACGGCGCGGCGCGGGCGTCTCAACCAACACAGCCGCTGCTGTTATTACTGTCTGTGCAACACGTATGTGTGTGTGTGTGTGTGTGTGTGTGTTGTTTTATTATTATATTATTAATGAACAAACTGATAGTAGTACAACTTTTTTATAGTATTTTATTTTTATAATATACACCTAAAATCGTACGTAAATATTTACTTGTACATATGTTTACATACGCGCACGCAAATTAGTACTTTACATTTAAGGATGAATTTATATTCATAATGCGTATACAATGATTTAATAAGGTTGATAATTTTGACTATAACTCCAATTAAAAGATCTCCAGTTCTATGTGCTCGGCATTCTGAATTTACGTGATACAAATTTTGAACACGAGACAGACTTACTCGATAAAATTGTTTATTTAAAATAAGTAATAATAATAATAATAATATAGTTAAACATTCCAGTTCATCGTCTGGAAAAAAGTAGAAATCATGTTGTTTTTTTACATTAAACTACGTTTTTACAAAAATAAATATTACTACAAAAAAATAAAATAAATGAATCGACTAGTTGAATTAATTATTAATGAATAAATAAAAACCAGATGTAAACGTCCTAAATAAAAAAAGAAGGCGTCTCATTATATATGTATTTTAATTAATCAATTGATGGTAAAATATACAATACACATAAAAAACTTTACGTATGTTGGTAACAGAGACTTACTACATAGCTCATTAAAAAAAAAATCTTTTTTAGTTAGCTTGTAACAAATGAATAATTTACAGATTTCTTTTTTTCGACATAAAAAAGTTACAAGAAAACTTTCACTCTATATTCTCTATTCTTCCATATGTGTGTACATAAGTTGTAATAAATTATTTTATATACATTTAAAATTATCGCTGCAATACCTTAAATACTCATAAATAAGATTTAATTAAATATATGTGAAAGTAAAATGCGAATTCAAAAACAGTACTAGAAATACACAACGCAGTTTCTATGTATATATTTGTTTTATGTCCTTGTCAAATTAAAAAATAATCAATGACACCAAGCAAAAAATGTTTTTTATAAAAATCTTCTACTTCATTCTTTACACATACCTAATGTATACGCAATATGTTTATAAATTCTTACTTAAACGCAAAGTACAAGTACGATGCCTATAAATTCTTACTTAAACGCAAAGTATGATGCCTATTGAATTGCATATATACGAGTACATAAAATTTTTGTCGTCTCGTTCTTTTTTTAACAAATCTTACCCGATCATTAAAAATATTTATATACATTTTTTTTTTTTTTTTTTTTTTGATTAATTTATTATCAGGTATTCTTCCTGTCCCATTATCGCCATTTCATGGTGATTTCCGTTAATAAATTTGTATTCTACTCCTTTTCTAAATTTTAATTAAGATTACGGAATCCTAAATTACTTGATTATCTCAAAAGGAATTGTGCTTCGTCCGCACAAATAGTAACTTGTATTCCCGTTGCAGTCATTTTTTCCTTCTATTTTAAGTTTTTAGTTAAGTAATCGAAAGCAGATGCAGCCAGTCGCGTCACACGTACAGTAACAGTGACAATGGTTGAACCATACACGGTCGCACCCTTAAATAAATTGAAATTGAAAAAAAAACCGAAAATGGCTTTAAATATTTATCTGAAGAATATTTGCAAGCCTTAATCTAATGAATACCTGGTTTATTATAGTCGGAAATGGGGAAAATTTGCAATCATTGTACAACATTTTTTAACTTTCTTTACTTTTTTTACGAATGAACTTCGAAAAATCTAGAAATTGGTTTTTAGATGTTCACATTAAGATTACACACATAAAATGTGTGTAATCTTCACTTGTTCAAAGAAATTTAAGAAATAGTACAAAAAAAAGTGAATAATCCATTTATTTTAATGCTTTAAACTCAGAATTTAAAAAAAAATAATAAATTGGTTTTTAGATATTCACATGAAGATTACACACACTAAAAATCAAGTTGATATCTTCACTTGTTCAAAGAAATTTAAAAAATAGTACGATTTTAAAAAAAAGTCAATAATTTTAATGCTTTAAACTCGGAATATGAAAAGAATATAAATTGGTTTTTAGATATTCACATGAACATTACACACACCAAAAATCAAGTTGTCTTCATTTTTACAGGGAAATTAAAAAAATAGTAATATCATTGTTATATTTGATTGAGTTTAACCGTTTAAACTCGAAATTTAAAAAAAAATTTTTCTTAGCATAAAAAAAAATATAAATTGGTTTTTAGATATTCACATGAAGATTACACACACCAAAAATCAAGTTATCTTCATTTTTTACAGAGAAATTTAAAGAATAGTAATATATCATTGTTATATTTCATTGAGTTTAACCGTTTAAACTCGAAATTTAAAAAAAAAATTTTCTTAGCATAAGAAAATATAAATTGGTTTTTAAATATTCACATGAAGATTACACACACCAAAAATCAAGTTGTCTTCATTTTTACAGGGAAATTAAAAAAAATAGTAATATCATTGAGTTTAACCGTTTAAACTCGAAATTTAAAAAAAATTCTTTCTTAGCATAAAAAAATATAAATTGGTTTTTAAATATTCACATGAAGATTACACACACCAAAAATCAAGTTATCTTCATTTTTTACAGAGAAATTTAAAGAATAGTAATATATCATTGTTATATTTCATTGAGTTTAACCGTTTAAACTCGAAATTTAAAAAAAAAATTTTCTTAGCATAAAAAAAATATAAATATAAATTGGTTTTTAAATATTCACATGAAGATTATACACACCAAAAATCAAGTTGTCTTCATTTTTTTCAGGAAAATTAAAAAAAAATAGTAATTTCAATGTTTCTATTTCATTGAGTTTAACCCTTTAAACTCGAAATTTAAAAAAAAATCTTTCTTAGCATACACTTGCGCCTAAGAACATGTATAAAAATTTTCATCAATTTATCTTCCGTTTTTGCTGGGCGTTAATGAATCGATCAATCAGGACAAGTTTCTTAATAGGTATAGAGATACTTTCTCCATACCTCTATATGCAGTACTTCCTGTTACGTTAAAACAGATATTAATGAAAAAAATACAGCTCATTTATAAACTTAAAAAGAGAAAAATTATTAAAAAAATAAAACTATTAAAAGAAAACTTTTTACTCTATATTGACCCCATTATAACACTGTAATTAAATCAGAATGTTTATATGTCTGTGAACGCTTATCGCTTAATTACAGACTAGAACTGTTAGAGAGAAGAATCATTAGGAAAATACTGAGTCCACTAAAAAGCAATGAAGGCGGGAAATGGCGAAGTTCATATAAAAATTTAAAAAAAATTTCGGAAACAATGAGAAAAAGAAGATTGATTTTCTTTGAGCACTTACATAAAATGAATGACAACATGTTAACGAAACAAATTTTCAAGTACCTTTCGGAAAAGAAGTTAACAACAAGCTGGATCCGAGAAATCAAAAATAATATCTAGAAAGAAACAACATAAAACAGGATGAAATAACAGAAAAAAATGTGCTTCGTAGGAAAATAAGAAAAATATAAAGATTCCAAGGTAGAAAAGCTAAAAGAACTGGAAAAAGTGGTCTGAAGAAAACGCTTTGCGAAAAGGTGAAAGAGTACAGGAAGACAAGAAGACAACAAAGAAGAAAAAAATGAAATCGTTCGTGTTCCTTAGGCGGCCATAACTAAAACAAAAAAAAAGAATAAAGAACAGACAAAAGAAGAAAGAATAGATATTATCCAATATACACATGCCATATAAACATGCCATTGAAGAAAATTAAGAAAAAACGTTGACTGATTTTATATAACGAAATTGTATAATAATACTTTTCCAGTCGTTTGTGCGACCATCCTTTGCGAAAATGTATGCTGTTTTTATATAGCTGGTGATACTGCTACCGAATTATCCTAAATCGAAATTCAAAACCCGGAAATTTTTTTTTTAGATATTTATCTTAAGAATTTGCAAGCAGAAATCACCTGAATATCTCGATCAGTATAGTCGGAAAAAGAATTTCAAAAATCCATTTTAATTCTTTAAACTTGGAATTTTAAAAATAAAATAAATTGGTTTTTAGATATTTACATGAAGTTTATATCTTCATTAGTTAAAGAAAAATTTTAAAAATATTAAATTTCATTGTTACTTCATTAAACCCCTTAAACTCGGAATTTAAAAAAAAACTCTTATTAAGAGGGTCATCTATACTGATTTTCGTCAATTTATCTTTTGCTGGGAGTTGATTGCGAGTCACTTACTATGTTCTTTTAAATAAATAACGTTATTATTTTTTTTTAAATCTCGGAAATGTTTCACATCATGAATTTCAGTATGAGGGGTTATTGGGGCATACCTCATTCAGTGTTGTGATGCATTTAACACAGTTCGTACAACCCTGCACGTCTCTAGAATTACTTATTGTTGGCCTTCTGGAATTATGATTTTAGGATCCGGGCCAACTTTTTCTATGTATTTCTGTAAATTTTTATTAATTAATCAAAATGGGACTGACTTTGCCATACGGTTGCACTTGGTTATTTTATCTGTTTCAGCCTTATTAATATTGTGATCAGATGACTGAATGACGTCAGTGAGAAGAGCAGTTTTTTCTTTAATGTTCTGCAGAACAATGTCTGGCTTATTTGAAACAATAACGGCGGCTTATTATTGTTACCTTACTATTAACAGAAATATAGAGCTAATAATGCTAAAACTCTCAGTATTTTAAAACACGATGGGGGTTTATTTGGGAAAAACCTTTTAAAAGAACTATTACATTAATTCCTACGGAGAAGAGAAAATATGTTATAATCATATATTAACGATATATTTATATTTAACTGCTATTATAGAAATCTGCAGTGAAGACAACACATTAGTTGAATATTTTCTTATGAGAATTATTATTCATCTCCCCATGGTGGTGAAAAATCATCATCAACTTCTTCGCGATATAATGATAATAAAAAAAGATTTTATAATTACTACAGATTCTCTAAGTTATTCAAAATTATTATTTTGTTTTTAAATTACCAATTTCAATAAAATTTTTTAACAGCCGTTAACTGGAATTCGGTTAATCGAAAAGCGGTGAAATCTTTTAATTTTTTTTCCTAATAAAAAATTAGGCAGTTAATAGAATTTTTTTAAGCATTTAACAAGGGCAAAAGAGATGTTAAATTAAAAAACAGTTAAATCAGGTAGAATTTTCTTTATTTCTTATTCAGTTGTTGAAAGAAAATGTTTAATAATGAAATTAAATAACTTAGATCAAGAAATAAGTGACTTGAATAAATTAATGCCATCCTTGACTTTTATACTATTTATACGAATCAAGATAAAGCTCATACTATTTATACGAATCAAGATAAAGCTCTAAACTTATCGGCAAAGAGGTATCGCGACTAGTATAGAACAAACGTTGGCTTTTTTTTTGTACAAAACACCATGCGTGTGTTTAAATATTATTCCACTCCATTTTTAAATATCGGTCGGAGCTCGGACCCCTGAACCCCCGACACCCAGGACCGCTGAGCTTTACATTATTGTCTAGCAAGGGGCCCTGAATTTCTCATTTCGCTCGCCATTCCCGTCTACCTAGGGGGCCCCGCAGATTCGCTCGCGATTCTAGTCTGACCATGAACCCCGCAGTGTTCGTTACCCTCATGGTTGTGGAATAATATTGATAGACAACATTAAAGTATTCTGGCTTTATAGAAACCTGAAAATTAAACCAAATTACAAAAGACTAGTAACTATAGTGACTAAAGTACACTGAACCTTGGAAAATATCTCAACTTATTTCTGATTCCATGGTGTCAGAAATTAATTCAATTTTTTTTTCGACACCGTTCACTGTAGGAACACACAGAATAATTAACTTCTAGCTCTCCAATAGTCCTTTAATCTTTCATTGTACCGTTTTCTTCTTTCTTCCGACCTTTTAGCGAATTCTTTCTTCTACTTCTGGATCCCTTTGAATTCTAAGATTTTTCTGCTGAGTGACTCTTCTGTCATTTAAACCGTAACCACCTTTATGTTTCCTAACTTTGGGTCTTCAATAACTTGCTTGAATCATTTAACGTTCATCTTGTCATCAACAATTAACAAAAATTCTCTTCGTAAGCCTGTTTGAATCCATTCTTATCAGACGTCCGCAGAATGCCAGTCTTCGCTTAGGTATTCTTCTGTGATTTAATCTAAGTACCGCTAAAGTTCCTCAAGAATTAAGTTAATTTCTGAAACCTAGTTAAATGACCTTTTAATACAGGCCTACCGTAGTTGATCATTTCTTCTTGTTTAGAACAGAAATTATATTACAGTAAAACATGAAAATTATAATCGTAAAATTAATTTAAGACTGATAAAAGTAATAATTATAAACGGTAATGACATCGTTAAAGAATTTTTTTTTTATTACTTTTTTTAAACAATATAAAGTTTATTGTCATGGTCCAGAGTAGCAATATAACTGTACTCACCCATCGTAAATGCTTACAGTTACAAAAAAAAAGAATTAATGAGAAACGAAAAAAGTAATAAAGAAATGTATGTCAGTCACACAACGTAACATAAAAAGACATATATAATAGAAGCCAAGAAGCAATTGAGAACAAGTTGTGTAGCCAATGAATGTTACGATGTTCTTTATTTCCTTTTAGTTTTCTTTCTTCCTTCATACTTCCCTTCTTCTTAAAGTTACATATATAGTATTTGTTTTTGTTTTTTTTTTAATATCAAACATCCTAACCTCAATTACATTTGTTTATATGTAGGTCATTACACCGGATAGGAAATTTGAAAAATATATGTTCTGTGTTAGTTTAAATTATTATAATAACAATAATATTTAAAAAAAATACGATCAATAAAGATTTTATTACGTTAGTTTAATTCCGAATGTTCTATGCCTGTCAGATTTTATAATGAATTAAACACTGTTTAAATTTCATTACTTAAAAGACTATTTTTATTGAAAATATGACTTTATTTATAACTTACTTGAAAGTAATTTAAGTTATTAAAGAAAAAAAACTACGAACACAAGTAGACTATAAATAAAGTCATATTTTCAATAAGAATAGGCTAAGCTCTGGAACGGATCCTTGTAATAAAAACGGGAAAAAATGACATTTATTTCACTAGATACGATGTTTATTGCAGTCAATAGTAACATACCCGACGGAAAAGCATATTACTTGTTCTAGCACTTCGATTGTACTATTGATAAAAAAAATAAATAAATAAAGTTTTTTCAGTTGATTAAATATATTTTTGTATTATACATCACATTTATTACATATAGGTCAAACATAAATAACTCGAACTAGATTCGAGCTCATGACATGAAATAGCTTAAACATGAGCTTTAATTAACTAAAGTTTAAACATGCATACATATTACCTATAATAACAAATATAGTTTCAATAGAAGTCAATCAATAACGGCTGATTATTATCTCTTTCATTTCAATTAACCTAAAATTTCATCATAAAACATTGGACATAATCTAAAGTAATGTAAAAAGTTGTGAAGGTAACGAATGTTCTTCATTTCCTTTTAGTTTTCTTTCTTTCTTTTTATTTCCCTTCTTCTTAAGGTTACATATATAATTTTTTTTTTTTTTAATATCAACATCCTCAAAGATTTTTAAAACCCATATTCCTGGGTCTACTCCCAGGAATATTAATAATAACGGAAGGAGATTTATTAAAATCTAACCTAAAATTCAAGTTAATCGCTGTGAATAGCAAAGATAAAATAGTATTATTTTATCTTTGTAATATTTTTGGTGTGTAATACTTATGAAAAAGGGGAATTTCCGTCAGACTTCAAAAAAAGGGTTATAGTCATGATACCAAAGAAAGCAGGGGCAGATAAATGTGAAGAATACAGAACAATTAGTTTAACTAATCATGCATCAAAAATCTTAACTAGAATTCTATACAGAAGAATTGAGAGGAGAGTGGAAGAAGTGTTAGGAGAAGACCAATTTGGTTTCAGGAAAAGTATAGGGAGAAGGGAAGCAATTTTAGGCCTCAGATTAATAGTAGAAGGAAGATTAAATAAAAACAAACCAACATACTTGGCGTTTATAGACCTAGAAAAGGCATTCAATAACATAGACTGGAATAAAATGTTCGGCATTTTAAAAAAATTAGGGTTCAAATACAGAGATAGAAGAACAATTGCTAACATGTACAGGAACCAAACAGCAACAGTAACAATTGAAGAACATAAGAAAGAAGCCGTAATAAGAAAGGGAGTCCGACAAGGATGTTCCCTATCTCCGTTACTTTTTAATCTTTAGATGGAACTAGCAGTTAATGATGTTAAAGAACAATTTAGATTCGGAGTAACAGTACAAGGTGAAAAGATAAAGATGCTACGATTTGCTGATGATATAGTAATTCTAGCGAAGAATAAAAAGGATTTAGAAGAAACAATGAACGGCATAGATCAACTATCGCATGAAAATAAACAAGAACAAAACAAAAGTAATGAAATGTAGTAGAAATAACAAAGATGGACCACTGAATGTGAAAATAGGAGAAGAAAAGATTATGTAGGTAGAAGAATTTTGTTATTTGGGAAGTAGAATTACTAAAGATGGACGAAGCATGAGCGATATAAAATGCCGAATAGCACAAGCTAAACGAGCCTTCAGTAAGAAATATAATTTGTTTACATCAAAAATTAATTTAAATGTCAGGAAAAGATTTTTGAAAGTATATGTTTGGAGTGTCGCTTTATATGGAAGTGAAACTTGGACAATCGGAGTATCTGAGAAGAAAAGATTAGAAGCTTTTGAAATGTGGTGCTATAGGAGAATGTTAAAAATCAGATGGGTGGATAAAGTGACAAATGAAGAGGCATTGCGGCAAATAGATGAAGAAAGAAACATTTGGAAAAATATAGTTAAAAGAAGAGACAGACTTATAGGCCACATACTAAGGCATCCTGGAATAGTCGCTTTAATATTGGAAGGACAGGTAGAAGGAAAAAATTGTGTAGGCAGGCCACGTTTGGAATAAGTAAAACAAATTGTTAGGGATGGAGGATGTAGAGGGTATACTGAAATGAAACGACTAGCACTAGATAGGGAATCCTGGAGAGCTGCATCAAACCAGTCAAATGACTGGTTTGACAAAAAAAAAAAATAGTATACAAAACATCCGGAAATATTTTACCACTTATTAACACTCAGACCCATATTTTTAATATTAACATGAAGACTTTCCTCTATGTTACGTATAAATTTTACTTTTAGGTTTCAATTTAAGAGAAGGATTTTCTATCACCGATTTAAGAAAAAAAAATTAACATTAAAATAATAATATATAATGTAAAGTAAAATCATGAATAATCGAAATAAGTAAATCTCTCAATTATTAATACAAATCACATCTTCGTTTAATTAAAATAACCTTCTTTATTATAATGAACAGTGTCGATCGGGCAACCTATGAAAAAAACTGACTTTTTATTAAAAAATTAAATATACAAAAGTAGAATCAATTTAAATTTTACTTTCTCGTCTAGAAAGCACTATAGGTTTAGAAGGGAAAGTATTGTAATCGGTCCATTTTCAGCATATGAAATTTTCACCGGATCTTGACGTTTTGACACCTAAGAAACCCAAAAAACCGGATAAAATTTTCCGGATCTTAATGTTGGTATGTATGTTTATGTGTTCGGTGTTGGCCTATCTCCAGAACTACTCCACCGATTTTGACCCAAACTTGGTCTGATTACTTCTATTCAAGGGGCATTGATGCCATTAAATTTTCAACTTAAAAGGTCAAGCTGGTGAGGCTGTGGAATAAGTCGCCTCATATTTCGAGATTTCGCCTAATTAAGGTCATATTTTTCTACAGATGCCATTTCTTCCGCTCAAAAAACAAAAATTTCCGTAATATTAATAAAACTGTTTTTTAACAAAACGATGCTGATATAAAAAAAGGTAAGAAACTACATTTCTATTATCAAAATTTGTTATTAATTTAGAATTTTCTTTAAAAAAAAAATGTTAAATATATGTATTAGGCAATAGATATACAATAATAGATAATAAACAATCTTTAAGCGTTCCATATAATAAGAAAAAGAAAAATTTGTTACAAAACTCTTACCGGCCCGATTTCAGTTATTAAACAAAGAATAAGATTGTAATTATATCTGTAAATGTAATATGTATTGCATATAAATGTGTACATATAATATGTGCATTACATATAAATTCTGTTTTTTGTGTTTTATTACCAGATACAATCTCCTATAAATTAATACTTTTTTTTTTTTAAAGAAGTGATGAGAATTAAAAAAATTGCTTCATTTTCAGCACTTTCACTTACATAACAAACAGCATTTACTATTAAAACAAGCCGTAGTATATTTCCTTTTAAATTTTATTATAAGTACATTATCAAATTTTTGTACGTAGTACTATCAAGTACTGCTATCTAGCTGCGCGATTCGTAAAGGTACATTAAAAAAATGGCATATTCGAGTCCCACGGTTCATCAAATGGAAAAAAAACATTGTCTAACAAAAATTGAGTTATTTTTAAAAAATATTCTTTATTACTAATGTAATTGAACTGAAATATAATGTTTTCCGCTTATTTTTCCCCATTTTCATTTCACTATTAAGTCATGTTTATTGGTGTAAATATAGTTTGTTGACTTCGTCGCCTCTTACCGACGTACTCCGTGATCAAACTAGTAATTTTACATTTAATTGCATTCGACACGCCCGGCTGCCATCGCCCCATCAAGAATCGGGCCAATTTGATCTATATAAAGCCAACATAATAATATTTTTCTCGACATTAATCTACATCCTCATCGCTGAAAAAACTTTGTCTTCAATGACATCCTCATACGTAACTACTACAAAAAAAAAATCAACCCAAAAACTGACTACATTTCTGAGATTTCAACTCTGATGGCAGACACAGAATTTTTTCTACAATCTAGATAAAAATTTAATTTTTTAAATTAATAACATTAAAACTTACAACTGAAGCTGACTAATCAAACATTATTAAATTACAAATACAGCTTAAAATGATTGAACTAATTAAATACTTAATGAGCAGCCACTGAGGCTCTGGAAACGGTGTGTAACGTCACCTATAGGTCGCCTCAACATAGTGGCAAAGGGAGTTCTCGACAGCAGTGGCATGTAGAGATTGAAATTTCCCTCCACTGCACAACTTTTTCGTCCCGTTGTAGGAAAGATTAGCAGCCACTAACTCAGTGCACTCAAAAAAGAATTTTACCCTGAAAGCTCAAAAGTATAATTTCATTAAAAATCAATCGGAAAAAACCGAAACGTTTGGTCATTCACTCAAATAAATAAAGCTTCAAGAGATAAGTTCAAAGAGAACCATGCTTCGGCCGGTTATTTTGAGTAAAAAACAAAAAATCGTATTGTAATATAGTTCGGTTGTATTGCACTTATTTATAAAGTTCTAACAATATTGAATAAAGAGAAAGGACAGTCACGAAATGCTACAGGGTAATGAAGTCAGAGCATTACAAGAGCAAGAGCATAAATGCATATAAGAGGGAAGAGAAAAAGAACACGTGAAAGAGAAAGAGGGAAAAAGAGAGAGAGAATTGTGCGGGTATTACGGACAGAATGCAGTCAGAAGACTCCAATGAGCCTCGTACTCGTGTAGCGTGAAGTTAATTTAATCTAGTATTCTCCCAGTGACCGTATTAAAACTACCTAACTCTCCTCTACTACGCTCTTTTTTTTTTATTTGCCGTCCTTTTTTTAACTCCCTTATCCTCTTCCTGTCCAGTAAACTGGCAGACCAAGTACCAGCAGCTGGTCGAACCAAGCCTCTGGCTTGGTTATAAAAATCTCTCCTCCACTTTCTAAAGACAGGTTGTATTACTACTTAAAAAAAAAGTTATTCTCCATGCAATAATTAGAAAAAGGAAACTGGCAAAATTTCAACAGAAAAAATATCCAAACAAGTAATTTAAACAGTTTTATGCAGTAATTTTCTGTTGGTCTAGAATTAACAACTATTTATCATATTTGTATTTCTCTATATTTAGCAAACAGTAACAATGTTACATTAAAAAAAAAAATTTATAACCTACTAAATAAAATTAAATTTTTTTTTCCATATTTATGCCTCACTCTTTTTTCTAAGGTTCACATTCTACGATTTGATTTTACTTTGTAACAGAATCAATGGTAAAACTTAGTAATTTTTTCTATTCAGGGGGAAGATTTTTTAACGAAAAAAATTCTATGTTAAAATAGAAAATATTTTTTTTTTTTTAATTTATCGTTATTGCTTAATATTAGATTATTACAGCATATATAGTTTTATCTCTTTCAGATATTCAAAGAATTTTCACCAATAAGATTTAATAAAATGAACTGGTAAATATAAAATACTATCCCGCATTCCAGAAAGCCTTAATTCAACCTCGGTAACATCTTTTTGTTGTTTCTATATACTCCTTTTCGTCTTTAGTTAGTGGTTTTTTATACGGGTAGTATTTTTATAGGCCTATCCAAATAAAAAAAAATCTGATGTGAACACCACGTAACTTCCTTGTACGCCTATTAAATTACATATACACATTTTTCATAAAATTTTATTTCATAATAACTTCTGATATTTTTATTATTATTATTACTATCCCACACTTTCACAGTTTTTACTTTTGCCGGTGACATTCCCTAAACTCGGAGTAATTTATACCAACGAGATTAGGCTTGCTATTGTTGACTAAGTGCCTTCCGGGCAACATAGCAGGTGTCAATTATCACGCTCCTTTGAATTAGCGCGTGGGTCTTCCACTGGATCTTCAGTTTTATTATTATTATTATTATTATTATTGAATTAGTATTCATTGTAAAGCTTTTTTACAATCAATTAATTATTAATAAATCAATATATTTAAATTAAGAAAAAAGTTAAAAAAAAGGATATGAAGTCTGATTTGAACCGATGTGCCTTCCTCTTGTAAGGTCCAAATATTTAACTAAAATTTTGCTTAGCTATAACTCTGAAACCGATGAAAATAAGTACGAATGATAAATCGTTAAATAGCTCTCAATGAGGGCTTATTACTGGAAAATGCACAAAAACAATTTTTTTTTGAATTTGGGCTTTTTTGTAAACTTTTAGTACCGTAAATTCCAGTCAAAAGGAGATGTGAACAACTAGATATTACAACAATCCCAAATCCGAAATTTCAACATCCTACGGCTAATCGTTTTTGAGTTATGCGAGATACGTACAGACGTCACGTTGAAACTGTTTAAAATGGATTCAGGGATGGTCAAAATGGAAAATTCCTTTTAAATTTGAAAAGCGAAATTTTTCACGATCACAATACTTTCTTTACTTCGTATAAAAAAGTAATAAAAAATGTAAACCAAAAAAGCTGTTTAAATCGATCACTAAAACTACGCTAACTTAAAAAAATATGATATACCAATTTTCAACTCAATTTTAGATTTTTTTTACATCGATGAGAAATTAGGTTTAATAAATTGTTGGTAGCTGATTGCTTTTAATTTGGCGTCTACTTCTGAAAGTTGAAATTTTAAAGCATATTTCTTAAAAAAAGTTTATGTATTTATTACTTTTTTTATTAATTAAATATAAAATATATTTTATAATATGTTTAGTACTGAGCCAAAAGACACGCAACCCTAGATTCGAAAACATACTGCGGAGAGAAATTCAGTTTTTTTTTCTAGCGGGAATGTGCGTGTTGGCAACAGGTAGCTTTGTGGCAGAAGAGTAGCACACGATAGCCAAGAGATTTCTATAAAAGTGGTTAGTAAGCTGTGAGCGGACAAACATGCGTTTCTCCCAGGCTTAACGAGGGTTCATAGTTGTTACTTTAAATCGCAGTCATTCTTAAAATGTCAAGAAGACTTTAGAGTAGCTTTTCCTGAATCCTGGGTGCCTAATAAATCGACGATTTTACACGTCGTCGCTCGTTTTAGAGAGACTGACAGTGTGGATGAATGTAAACGGTCCAGCCGACCTACTTTTTAAGTGATGCGTCCTTGGAAAGTAATCGCGTATCCTTGCTACGTTCACCAACAAAGTCGATACGAAAACTGTGTAAAAAAACCGGAATATCTTACGGGAATGTTCACAGTCACAAAGAAAGTGAAACTTCGTCCGTATCGCATTTACGTTGTGCATGCGCTTCGAGGATCTGATAGGGGAAAAAGACTGCATTATGTCAATGGGCTTTTGAGTTTTATCTGTAGCACTGTTCAGGAGTTAACCCACCGGGTTGGTCTAGTGGTGAACTCTTCATCCCAAAACAGCTGATTTCGAAGTCCGAGAGTTCTAAAGTTAAAATCCTAGCAAAGGTTACTTTTATATATAATTGAATACTAGACCATGGATACCGGTGTTTTTGGGTGATTGGGTTTTAATTAACCTTAAATCTCAGTAATGGTCGACCTGAGACTACACAAGACGATACTTCATTTAGGTTCATACATATCATCCCGATTCATCCCCTGAAGTAATACCTTACGGTGGTTCCGGAAGCTAAACAGAAAAAAGAGAAGAGAATATTCAGGAGTTGAATTATGTTTTTATTGTGATAGCACGGTTTCACCTCATATACAGCCAGATCGATAGATATTGGTGTTCAAAAACCCTCAAATATTCCTTAAGACCCCGTTACATTCACAGAAGATTAGAGTTTGGTGTGCAATTTCGGGGAGAAGAATTGTAAGTCCAATATTTTTCACAGAAATAATAACAGCTTAACATTACCAGGAACATCATCATGCAATTCGTGACATTGTTAAAGGCTGATGAATGAGACTGCTGGCTGCAGTAAGACGGCGCAACGACGCACACAGCAAATATAGTGGCGAACAAATTAATCCGAACACAGCATTTTTAACAGAAATTTTATTTTTAAAAGAAAAAATGTTTGTCAAAGTTACTCAAATTTAATAGTTTATGACGTCCTATGTTTTTGATCATCTCATTAAATCCTCTTTAACATTGATTCCACCAAGATAGAACAATGATTTTTGATTTCTTCATCTTGAAACTAAACCTGTATCGTTCAACTAATAAGGTCAGTTGTTGTGCTACAATTAATTATCCCAAATCTTATTTTTAGTATGGCTCATACATTTTCAATGGGATTCAGGTCGGCAGAGTTCACTGGCCACAACAGCACTCGAATGTTTTGGTTTTTGAAGAACTCTGTTTTCTTTGACGTGTGACATGGTGCAAAGTCCTGTTGGAAAATGAGTTCTGGATTCTTCTGCATAAGTGGGACTATTTTTCTTTGGCATATGTTAATGTATTGGTCCAATTTCATCATCCCATCCACAGGCATAAGGGCTTCTAGCTCTTCATGTGTAAAACATTCCCAAAACATCTTTTTGGCTGGGTGTTAGGGAGCTTGTTGCAAATTTGCTGGCGTAGCAGTATTCTCATCTGCAACTTACGAATATATGCTACTTTCTCCTCTTGGACAAAGAAATGAGTCTCGTCTGAAAAAATAACTTTTTTCTACATCTCAATAGTCAATACTTATGTTCCTTTGCTCACTGAAGTCTTTTTTCTTCATAGGTTGTGTCAGTAACTGCTTCTTTTTAGGTTTCCGAGCAATTATTTCCACTCCCAACTATCTTCTACGAATTGTCATATCAGAAACATTAGTACCACTGGCTCTCAAGTTCCTATTAAGGTCAACAGCTGATAATCGTAGATTAATTTTGCGTTTTCTTATTAGTAATCGATCCTGTGTAAGCGTGGTTTTCTTTTTCCGTTCACATTTTCCTTTTCTCTTTGGAGAGACAGAACCTGTTTCCCTAAACCTTTTCACGACTTATCTACGGTATCTAACGTTACACTACACTCACTGGCAATTTATCTTGAGTCATTTGTGTGTGTTGGGACAGAGTAGCAATTTTTGATCGCTTTCGTGGGGTTATACCCATTCTATTAACTAGAAATTAATTAAAAACTTACAACAGAAACTCACAAGGTCACCAAAAACTAATTGACAATGAATTATAAAACCATAAAAACCACTAATTCTGTTGATATATGAACTAACAACATAACCTAAAAAACCAAACAGCAAGCAGTCTGCTACAGAATGAAAATTCCCTACAACAGAACAAAAATTCTCTTTGTTCGGATTAATTTGTTCGTTGTTCTAGCACAACGATAATGTTGCGCGATTTCTTTGGGGAACACAACATTTGTCATGGACTGTGACTGCCTAGATCGCCAGATTTAACTCCCATCGACTTTTTTTTTTGGGGTCGTCTAAAGGAGAAAGTCTATAAGAACAACCCTTACACAATCGATCAACTCAAGCACAACATCGAAGACGAAATATTCCGCATAAATGCAGCGACCATCCGAAAAGCAGCAACTAATATGAAGAATCGTGTTGAGATATATGTGGCGGAGGACATTTCAAGCATCTATTGTGAAAAAAATAAATAGATATAAATACACACTTTTTGTTCACCTACAAAATACAGCATAAAGTGTATATCATATTG
Organism: Lycorma delicatula; assembly: GCF_047948215.1. Taxonomy (NCBI): domain Eukaryota; kingdom Metazoa; phylum Arthropoda; class Insecta; order Hemiptera; family Fulgoridae; genus Lycorma; species Lycorma delicatula. The sequence continues at coordinate 117,461,075 of NC_134461.1, read as the reverse complement.
ATAACGATTTTTTAAGAACATTAATTATTATTGGGTTGTGTATCTTTTTGCTCACTCATAAAAATATTTTTTTGTATAATATTTACTTATTTATCAAGGTCATTCGAAAATGTATTGATTATTTTCCTTAAAAAAGTGATACCGAAGTAAATGTAAATTTAATAATTTAAATGTTATCAATGATTTTTCATAAAATTTCAATAATGAAAAAGATTAATAATTATAAAGAAATCAACAAAGTTACAGGAAGTCGAAGATATTGTGTATAAGGAAATTAAGTAAAAACAAACTCGTTAAAACATTTATATGTAATTATACGTAAAATGTAGTAATTATGTCTTAACATATCATTAAGATCGATATCTTTTTTATTCCATAACGTTTATATCTCGTTAATCTTAGTAAATTATTGGAACGTATCCCCTGCGTATAGCGAAAGAGTTATGTATTTTTATGTTTAAATTTTAAAAGATTGTTTGTTAACGACTTCATAAAAAAAACTTGTTTTATCAAATCTTTTAAAAATTAAACTAACTTATATGAATGAAAGTGACTTCGTAAAGTCACTAAGACATAAGTCCAGCAGTGGAGTAACTTCATACCTTTCTTTGGCAGTTAGACAACACTTAAATGCAACCTTGTTTTTTGTTAAACCGGATTTTTAAAAATCTTCTGGTACTGATGCCCATGTTATGTTCAGTGTGCTGAATTACATTTACTTCTTCCCCGACAGGATATTATTCTTGCTGTTCAGCAGTACGTGAAGGCGACAATGATCCAGTAATACATAAGCACTGAAATGCTGAAGCAAAGGTTCTACACCCTGGAATCCTCTTTGATAATATTCTCACTGCGCAGATCATTGCACAGATCCCGTAAAACAAAATCTGCATATTCTTCATTTGAAAATTTATAAGGCATTGTTAGATATCATACACACACTATTCCATTCACTTATTTAAATGTTTATTTCTTTTAAATGAAATGCAAAAAACTGAATTGTTGGAATCAGCTGTTAATTTGTTGTTAATTGATTTGTCATATGGTCAATGGGGTCCTTTTAGCCCCCATTATTTTTTTCTTATTTTTGTAGGGATTTAAAACATTTTTGGCCTGAAGTCATTTTGCTGTCAATCTCTAATGTTATGAACAGGATATAAATCTTCAAATGTATAAGCTGAATTAATACACCAATTTTTTTTTTTTAAATCACTAAAATTAAGTACATTACGCACGATCGGTAAAACGATACGGCCCGATCGTTTTTATTTAAAAAAGTAAAAGTTATTGTAAAAAAAAAATAAATATAGAATAAAATTATTACCGCTATATGATTTACATAATTATTCTTCGATCTCATTCCATAATACTCTATTCTTATCACGAAGTGCGTGCAAGGTCTTTTATTCATATTAATGAGTAAATGCATACACAATAATATTACATAATCGGATTCATAAGACATAAGGATAACGAACAAAGTAAAATTACTATATAACGTAATGATATACACATATCCTGAATTTAATCCAGTCATCTCGGTTTTAAATCTCTAATAATAATTAGTTATAATCTATAATTATAAGTAAATTAATATTTGATGATATTAAATAACGATAAATGCAAAAATTAAGAGAAAATTGTTTACTGCTCGCAATAAAAGAAACTTACAGCAATAATATCCAACAATATCACTTCACTAGATTAGAAGGTGGAGCCGCATTCTTGCCCAACCCTCATCTAAAACTGATTTATTTATTAATATTAATTCAAAAGATATATATATATATATATATATAAAACTAATTAATGTTTGATATATAATTTTAAAAATTCAACAATGTCTTAATAATTATTTTTTTTTTAACTTTAACCAATTTTTTAGTTTTTAATAAAACAAAAGTTATTAAAAATAAACGACATCTTTTTAATTATACGTATCGGCAAATATACTAACCTTTAAATAAATAGTAAATGGTATAAAGAAAGGAGTTCCGGCATGAAAAGCAAAATATATAACATAATAATTTAATTTAACTACGTATAGAAATCAAATGAATAATATAAATCACTACTAAAATTTTTTAATTTTTTTTTTTTTAACGGTATTTTCGAAGAAAATACGATATTAAATTCGGTCGCACGGAGGGATTGGAGGTTGAAATTGTAGGAGTAAGAAAATATCGTTCACTTAAAATACAACTTCCTTAGTATATGTGAAGTTGTGCATGTGGAGATTTTATGAAAATTATTTGTATCGTTCCTGAGTTACGATAAGTTAAGTTCAATAGACACCAAAACCTCAATTTGAGGTACTTTTTTTCTTTTGAGGTTTGAGGATTACGAAATTACCATCCATGTACAAAATTGTATGACTCAAATATCTCCAAAACTACTGGAATAATTTCATTTAAATTTATATAAGTTGAATTAATATATCTGAAGTTGGGCATGTGAAAATTTGATGAAGATCGATTGAATTGTGCTTTAGTTACGCTTAATTTAAGGTCGATAACAGATAACATAACCTCAAAACTTGAGGTTATATTGACTATTGGTGTATTTTTCATACGGTCTTATGCAGTGAGTCACAGCGGCGAGTGAGTTGTGTGGAGTTTACACCTTGTTATTTTTAAATATTTCATAAAATAACGGTTTTAATAATTTAATTTTCTTACAAACAGAAAATATATTTTAATATTACATAAATAAATATATATATAAACACACAAACCTCTTTTAGTCATTTCATTTAATTTATGTTTTGTATATCTCTTGCACACAAAAAAATAAAAATAAATTACACAAAAAATATTATACAAAATAAAATAACGAAAACTCTGTCTTCTTGCCTTTTTTAAACAGATTACAAATTAGAAAACGTCAATAAAATTAATTGTGTTTATACGTCAAACGTCCAATTAATACCTTTTTTTTAGCTCCGGGTCCGCAGTCAATCAATTCATTCCGCAGAAGATGAGATTAATGTTTTGTAGCGTGTGTGAAAAATGCAATGCCATACCGGGATTCGAACCCAGGGCCTCCGGGTGAAAGACCGAGACGCTACCACTCGCGCCACGGAGGCCGGCGTCCAATTATTACCTAGAGTACTATAACCAATCAAGTTTCTAATTAAATTCTAGCCAAAATACGAAATTCATAAATACTGCTTTCTGTTCACAAGATATTGCTTTCTCGATAACAGACAATATATATTTTTTTTTAAATCATACACAAATTAAATATATTGGCTGTATATAAATATGTGTGTGTGTTTGTGTGTGTGTGTGTGTGTATGTATGTATATATATATATATATATATATATATATATATATATATATACACATATGAGTATGTAAGAGAATTCTAAATGAAACGTAGTTAATTAATTTATAAGTTTTTATAATTGATTGATTAACCCAAGAGATTAATAAAGATAATATTTTAAAATAAAATATGTCATATTTAATTCTATTCAATCAAGAGAAAAATAAAATTAAATAAATTAAATTTAAGTTAACATTCATATATGTGTTTTTTTTTAATAACTAAAACATGAGATGTAGCGATTGGTTGACATTCCCGTTATTTAATTAAGGCTAAAAATTGATAAGTATGGTCAGGTATAATATTGTAAGAAAAAAGACACTAATTGAAGATTTCGATCTTAAGAGAAAACGGTATTCTTCATCCTTTAAAATCTGATGATTCCAGAGTACCTGAAACTTATAGTTATTATTATCTTTGAAATTAAACATTTTAAGGATAAATACCAACCGCTTTTAACAAACCAGTTTTCCATCGAAATTAAACAACGATGGTTGCAGCAAGTTACACGGAACTGGAAGTGGTAATGTTATCACTCATTGTTATGTAATTCCACATTACATAACAATGTTTGTTTTCAAAGATTTTATCAGACCAATTATTTCACTTATGAATAATAAATATTATATACATAAAACTTTAAAATTTCTTTGTAACCTCATCGGTAATCTTCATATTATCCGTTAAATTTTATTGAAATAAGAGCCTACCTCAATGAAAATACATACATCACGTTCTTATTGAAGCACATAATTCACAAATTCTCTTATTTTTGAGGCAAGAAGCTTAATAAAAATCTATTTATCTTAAGTTAGAAATAGTCAAACAGTACCAATAAAGAATTCCACGTAAAAATTTTTTTGTTCACGTGATACTTACTCGGATAACGGACAAGAAATAATTTTTTTTTTAAATTTATGGGACCTAAATTTTTTTCTACTACACTGAGTCTGATACCATATTTATACTCACATTCTAGCTATATATAGAAGCATTGAACATTTTTTTAAATTATATTATAATTTATATTAAAACTCACCAGATATTCATAAATATTAAAATTAGAATCTTAAAAAAAAAACGGTTTGCTAGAAATCTTCTAGCTATTTCTATAGTTGGGCTGATCTCCATATAAAGTTTTAAATGATTCAGAGACATAACAACCTCGACGCAGTAAAGTGTTGAGAAATAAAGAAAGTAATGATGAATCTGACCTAGAACGGTAGAAAAATATTCTCGTTGTACCATAATTATTTATTTTCTTCAACTACTGAAGTAAAAAATAAACAAACAAGCACTGACCTTTCAACTTAATTACAAAACTTAAAATTAAATAAACAATAATAAAAATTTTAATTTAAATATTGTCAAAAGTAAATAATATTAATAAAACCATAGAAATTCTTTCAATACCGTTTCTAAGTGATGTAACAAAAAAAATTTCAGTCTAAATTTTGAATTAGAATATTTTTAAGAAAACAAAATTGACTGGTCAATTTAATACAAAGATAAATTGGAATAAAACAAAATTATAATCTCATACGTGATAATTAATTCATATTTTATTGAAAAGAAAATTAAATTAATTTTTTATATGTGTAGTCCTAATGTAAATATCTAAAATTCAATTTTTAGTTTTTTTTGAAATTCAACCTTGAAAGAGGGGAAGAAAATTTTAAAAATTTCGAAAAATGATTGCAAATTTTCCCCATTTCCGACTTTACAAACGAGGCTTGCAATTATTCTTCATATAAATATCTAAAAATCATTTTCAGGTTTTTCTAAATTTTAATAATTTAAGGGATAATAAAACAAATTGCTTTTTATATTTTTGCCGTTTTATGGTACCGCTATTGAATTAGTCTTTTTGAGATTTGTTAACGTAGTGATGGTAATGTAAGTTTATAATTCTGATTATGTATTTCGCGAGTTAACCCGCAACGGGAAATTTAAAAACCAATTAGTGGGTTCTGTACTGTACTGACCAAACTTTAACTTTGAAGAAATTACAGTACACTGATAGTTTTATAAATTGAACAGGCTCTAATTTTTATTTATCATTATTATTCTCAAAACATGAATTTAATAAACAAATGAATGTGGACGTATTATGAAAACAGTAATAAAAATCTACACCCCCTGCGCGCGCACACACACACCAATTTATTTAACTATTGCACTTACTCCTAATTGTATAAATATATATAATATTTTTCCATCGTTTCACGCCTCCGTCTTTCGCCCAGAGATGTTCAAAATTAAATCTTGCTCAGACATGACGTTTTTTAAGCGCCATAAATTTTCATATCAGTGACAAATGAGGAATCTAACAGAAAATAACTGCAAAATTTTATCCAGCAAAACCCAGGAAAAAATAGGTATAAAAATCATGAAAAAGTAAACAAATAAAAAATTAGTAACAATTAAATTCAGTTTCTAAACTAATTCCTAATTATTAAAGAAAAATACGAGTATGTTTAAATTTTTAGTAATTTTTTTTTACAACAGTATTCAAGCAATATTAGAATAGGGCAGAATTATTTTATATCATCAATATCTAGTAGCAGTTTTAACATTTAAAAAATTGATTTATGAAAGCTTTTTATCATAAAAGTATATAACATTTTTCTTTGAAATCTTTCTTTAATATAAAAAATATATTTCTATAAGTAGAATTTTCACGAAATTAGTCTATCTTGAGATAAATTAATTCTACCTATTTTAAGGGAAGTAGAACAAAGTGTGATAAGTCTAGTGGAGAATTAAGAGATATGTAGTATTTAAAGTCGACTTAAAAACTGTCAGAATCTGTCCAACTAGAATGTATTATCCAAACCAAGAACATATCACGTCATTTTTAAATTAACAGTATTAAAAATATTTTTTATTTTTGTAGCGACACAATAGACATTGGTGTTCTTTGGTGGTTGGGTTTCAGTTAACAGGAGTGCTCAATCTGAGTCTGTTCCAGTCTACATGTTTACCGGTACATTTATACTTACATAGCACTACATCTGTAGAAAACTGGTTGGAGAAATAGATATAATAGGATAGTTTCTCCTTCATTAAAAGAAGAAAAAAAAAGTAATAAGAATGCTGCTGTTGTACAGGAAGAATTTCATGACAAATGTCTAATTATGCTTCTACCGACCTGTCATCATTTGCGCATTGAACATTTCCTTTGATGTTTAATAAACACGTAATTATAAAAAAAAATTTCCTTTAACGTTTTTCTTATTATTAACTGGAGAAATTGAATTTTAACTCGGCTAATAATTATTTAGTTTTCTATTTGTATTTATATTAAACTAGCATTTCCCGTCACGGCTTTGCTCGTGAAAAACATAATTAGAATTTTAACATTAATTACGCTAATCTTATTTTAGTTTTTGATTTACAAAAAATGAGTAATTATTCAAAAATATAAAGTATTTTTTAAAAACATGAACATAAACAGAACCGGTCAGGGCTCTGCCTCCTGGACCCTTTGTGTTCATTAAACTCATGCTTGTGGGAATAATAATGATAAATAAAAATATAGCCTGTTCAATTTATAAAAAATATCAGTTCTTCATCAAATATCATTTCTTCACAGCAATAGTTTGGTCAGTGCAGGACCGGAAACTTTGGGTGATCTGAAGAATGCGGGTTTCAAAATAGTCGGCCTCCATCTTAAAAATATTAGTGATAGCTCGTTACCCGTCCTTCGTACGGGTAAAAATGTATTTTGCCCGTTTCTTAACGTCACCTAACAAATACTACTAGGAGGTGACCCATACTTAGTTTCTCATTTTTTTAATTTTTATTTTTATTTTATTTTATGTTTTTTAGTCAAGTAACCGAAGGCAAGTGCAGCCAGTCGCGTCGCATTTACTGTAACAGTAGCTGTGACTGTTTGGTTGAGTCGCCACGCCGTACACCATAGCATCCTTTAAAAAATCGAAATTAAAAAAAAACCTATCTTTAAGTCCAAATCTAGTGAATATCTCGTTTAGTATTCTCGCAAATGGGGAAAATTTGTAAAAATCATTGTTCGAAATCGTTTTACTTTTCCTCATCCGTTTCAAGGTCGAACTTCGAAAAATCTAGAAATTAATTTTTCGATATTCAAATGAATATTACACACACCAAAAAATCAAGTTGTTATCTTCATTTGTTACCGAGAAATAAAAAAAAAAATGTACATTTCATTGTTACTCCATTTTAACCCTTAAAACTTGGAATTTCAAAAACTTCTTTCTTAGTATACAAATATTCCATAACCAGAACGGGTATACAAATCTTTATCAATTTATCTTCAGTAGTTTTTGCTGAGCGTTTTTTATTAATCAGTCATCAAGATATGTTGTTTTATGTACGTTGCAGATTTATTTTTATTAACAGATGATAATGTTAAACAATGGAAACGTACATGAAATATACTTTTTTAAATCACAATTAGCTTTATTAATAAAGTAAGTTATGGAATGCAAAGTTGGCAGGAGTCTATTACTCCCTACTTTATCGCAGAACCTGGACAGAGTCCCTTGCTGCTGGATCATTCTAATCGGGCTTGTTTTTAAAAGGGTTATTTTTTTTTAATCTCGGATCTAATTTTTCAAGTTTTGTCTATTATTATTTTAGTGAATTTAAGACGGATTTAATTGCATTCCAATCCGTTGTTAAACCAGCGTTATCGAACCCATTTCATGGGCCGACCGCGGAAGGCTAGGCTTATAAAGCCTGTCCTCCCGACGTAATTCCCCTTCAGACCATCCACTGAAGTCCTTTCGGTGCTAACTCTTTAATAGGCTAGCAGGAATACGCCACAACGGGGCACTAGCTATAAGGAGGGAGCAATGCGTCCCCTTTTCCGGAGGAGTCGCAATTGCTGGGATATTTTGTCTTACTGTAAGTTTTTTTAAATTTAGACCCCGTTTTTGTTTTATGCGCGACTTACCGTGTTTGACGTCTTCAAACTATATAACTCGCGAAAACTTTTCACTCGCGACCCCGGAAACGCGTCTGACGCACTATTCCGTTTATGGCTCATGCGATATGGAGGCCCCTAAGCCTGGTTTGTCGATTTTCGGCTACCGCACCGCACCATCACGGTGGTTCGTCCAGTACGGCGTGAGGCCGCTTCCTTACAACTGTCGGAGTTGGGTCCTCTCGGCAGATGTCCCGAAGATGACTGTGTTCGGACACAGCCGCTCTCCCGAACAGTCTGCGCGCCTGCGCCACCCCCACCTCGGACACGGATTGAAATCTCGCATCAGATCGGAGAGTGGCGTTCCTGACGAACCACGGAGCTCCAAAGATCGTCCGCAACGCGATGTTTTGGACGGCCTCGATCTTCTTTTGAAGCGAGGAGCTCAACACTGCCCCCCATGTCGGGTAAGCATATGTTAGAATCGGCAGTACGTACAGCCGAAAAATGAGGAGCTTAGTTGCCAGTGGGTACGGGCTGGCACTGTTCAGCACTGGGTATAGCGAGGCTCTGGCGGCCTTAGCCCTCCGGGTCGCATAATTTTCATGTTCGCCGAAGGTAAGCCGCCTGTCCAACACCACCCCCAGGTACTTAACTGTTTTCTCAAAAGGGATTTTCTCCCCTGAGATTTCCAGCTCTCTGGTCGGTTTTCGTGTCTTGCATGTGAACATCACGGCCACCGATTTTTCACCGTTGACCCTGATTTTCCACATGTCGAGCCACGGTTCCACTAAGTCCAGCTGCCTTTGGAGCCTCCGGACCGCGTAATCCACATTTGCGGATTCGTAGAAATATGCCGTGTCGTCTGCGTAAAGGGCCGTTTTGACCCCTTCCGACAGCGGCATATCGTTCACGTACAAAGTGTACAAGAACGGGGAAAGTACTGCTCCTTGGGGAACCCCAGCGGCTATTTCTCTGGTAGAGGAAATCGTTTCCCCTACAAAGTAAGTTATTATAGACAATCATAACGTTTTTTTAAACAATTCAGAAATGCTAATATAATACTAAATTTCGGTGATCTCCGTGGCGGAGTGGTAACTTCTTGGACTTTAATCCGGAGGTTCCGGGTTCGAATAGCAGCTAAGAATGGCATTTTTTCATACGCTTCAAATTTCAATCGGAATGACTATAGCAGTTGATGCCCGTATAAACTCAATAAAAAATTACATTATTTATAGCTGTAGTTAAAAAGAAAAAATGATTAATTATTAAATAAAAAATGTATTAACAATAAATTATTTATTACATTTTTTAATGAATATAAATGCATAAATAAATGTTATAAAATTTTGATATTTAAGGTCATACAGTAATCTTTAGTTATTAGGTAATTCATTAAAAGAATATATGTATGTTAGATGCATTATTTATTTATGTACTCATATATGAGATTATGAGTTTTGCTTAAGGTAAAACAGACACTCTATCATTATTTTATAAATTACTTTTGTATAAATGTACTGAATACACTGTTACAAACATATTAAAGTTTTCACAAAATATAGTTACAGAATAAAGCTAATTTTTATTTCTTCAATTTAATTTCAGCCTTTAGTTAATTATTGAAATTCACTTTAGTGGAAATAATAATATTAGTAGCAAAAATAATAACAATAAAAAAAGGAATGAAAATTAAATTGAATTAATTTTAAAAAACATCTTAAGGTTATAATTACAGTAGAAAGTGACTAGACATAAGGTTAGAAGTTATTCTAACTTAAATGAAACCATAAAAAGGCAAGAAGCATTTACCTTTTTATATAATTAACCATTAAAAAAAAAGTATTAAAATAATTGCGATATTTTTATGTACGGGAGCTTTACGTCCTTTTATGATTATCTACAAAATGTTAACTAGTTAATTAAATGTCGCACATGAAGCGTAATGAATTAAATCGGAACACTATAAAGTTATTTTCAGTTACGATAACAAAATTTATATATATTAAATTGTATATAAAATATTAGAAAAAAATTAATCTGTATAAATTAAATTTTATACTTCAACATTCTTTAAAAGGAATTGTATTAAATAACTTTCTTGGTAATTTGTTTTAAAGATAAATAGTTACTTAAATTCATAAATTAAGTCCCTAATTATAAAAAATTACAGTTTTATGTATCTGAAGGAACGCTTATGTAAAAAAAAACCAATATATATTATAGTAGTTTTAAAAAAAATAACTGTGGAAGTCTTAGTAGGGTAAAGACTTCAATTTTTAATCAATTCTAGTTAACATTTTATGCACCTATTAATATTACTGCTTATTAATATGCACTTCCACGTCTTTTTTCCTTGAATCTAAATAGATATTCAATATATAATTTATATTTTCTTACGAACTGATCTCTTCTCATTAAATAAATTCACCTATTATTATATTAAGTTAATTTATTAGTTAACTTCAAAATTAAATTCTGTTTAATATAAATTTATTATTGAAAAAAACAACATATTTTTATGCAAAAAATACTTTGAATAGAAAAAAAATGAATATATTACGTTAAATGTAACATTAATTTTACAAAGCTATTCCCCCTCTACGAGTAACAAAATTGAATTTATATTTACGACTTAACCCACCGGGCTTAGTGGTTAACCCAACGTCGCAAATCAGTAGTTTAACAGTTGATTTTTCGAAGTCAAAGATTCTGAGACTTGTATCCTATAAAAGTTAGTTGCTTGCATACGAATTTGAACACTAGAAAATGGATACCGGTATATTTTGATAGTTGGAGTTCAATTAACAACCAGTTTCAGGAATAGTTATGATATTCCTGACAGCCAGTCATATATTTGTATGTCCGGTAACTTTACCTATGGTAACTGACAAGAACCATGTTAAAATGGCGGCTGAATATTGGACTGTGAGGAATAAAATGGCAGAAATTCCTACTGTGGCGTAAAAAAAAATTCAGGAATGGTTAGCCTGATCCGGTACAAGACTACACCTCATTTACATGTCATACATATCATCCTCATCTCACAGGTACGTGGGGGGGGGGGGATTGCTTATGTTCACTAATTCAATAGATTCCAACGTTCACGTCAGAAAAATTAAGTATTACGGAAAGATAATTTATTTACTCGTATATTTATATATTGATTTTTCATGAAGATAAAAAATTGTATAATAAAATGTTTAGAAAATTCAAAAAAATAATCATTCCACTTTTTAATCAAAAATTTACCTTAATTCATTAAACGACTTCAAAAAAAGGAAGTTATACGAGGTGCGACAATAAAGTAATGAGACTGATGTGAAAAAAAATGTTGCTTACCGTTTTAGTCATGTTTAGTGTTGTCTCCTTCAAAGTAGTTCCCCTCTGATTGCACACACTTATTCCAGTGCTTCTGCCATTGATGGTAACATTTCTGGAACTCATCTTCTGTTTCAAGACCCTCATCACAGCTTTTTGGACATCTTGTGTTGTTTGAAAATGGTGTCTCTTGACCGCCATTTTGACTCTTGGAAATAGAAAAACGTCGCTCGGAGCGATATCTGGTGGCTGTGGTAGTACTGAAATTTGTTTTGAGGTTAAAAATTGCTGTACTGACAGAGCAGTATGGGATGGCGCATTATCGTGATGTAGAATCCAATTATCAGCAATGTTGGCACGGACACGAAGAACTCGTTTACGAAGTCTTTCTAAAATTTCTTAGTAGAAATATTGGTTAACTTTTTGTCCAGGAGGCACCCACTCTTTATGAACAATTCCCTTGGAATCGAAGAAGCACACAAGCATGCATTTCACTTTTGACTTGACATGCGAGCTTTTTTTGATCTGGGTGATCCCTTTGAGCACCATTGCGAACTTTGGCGTTTTGTCTCTGGATCGTATTGAAAAAACCAACCTTCATCACCAATGATAACACGGCTCAACAAATCTGGATTGATTTCCGTTTTCTCTAACAGATCGGCTGCCACATTTTTCCGTGTTTCTCGCTGTTGTTGTGTGAGATTTTTGGGGACCATTTTTGCACAAATCTTTCTCATACCAAGATCTTCAGTTAATATTAGACGAACCGTTTCTCGATCGATGTTGAGTTCTTCTGCAATCATTTTCACAGATAATCTTCGATCAGATCGTACGATTTCACGCACCCTGGTCAAGTTGACGTCTGTCCGTGAGGTTGATGGTCGCCCACTGCGGTCTTCATCTTCAGCATTCGTTCTGCCTTCAATAAAAATTTTATGCCACCGAAAAACTTGAGCTCTTGACATAACCTCCTCTCCAAAAGCCTTCTGAAGCTTACCGTAAGTTGTCGTCGCGTTTTCACCCGATTTAACGCAAAAAGTAATGGCATACCGTTGCGCAATATTTTGCGGTTTCATTTCTGTGACGAGAGACACAAACACGTGTTCACTTATTACAGCACAACTCACGACTGAGCAGTTGCATCAATGTGCCGCTTGGACTAGAAGTAACTTATAAACCAAGGTCAAAGATGGTGTGCCTACGCAAGCTGCACGGTTGCCACATCTTGCAAAGAAAAATCAGTCTCATTACTTTATTGTCGCACCTCTTATATTCGTTCCGTATATTTTTCTTATGAATCTTCTTGCAATCGACGCGGCTACTTTTCGCGATGGTACCATGGTGTTGAAAAAAATGTTTAACAAAAAATCGGTTTGAAAATTGATAAAAACTTTTTCACCGTCCGGCGGGTAGTGAAAGTGGAAATCCTAATATTCTATACGTTTGCATCACACTACATGATGTTATCTGATGTTCTGTAAAGCAGGTAATATGAGTTTCTGCACAAGATTTGTAACACCGTTAATAAAATCATTAAAAATCGAGGTATCTAATCTTAAACCTTTCAAATTCCAATTGGTCAGTTGTAACTTCGCGAAAACGCAAGTTATTTAATAAATCAACAAACTCAGTGCATTTCTTTATCTCATCTTTATTATTAGCATATAAAATGAAAATTGATGCCACAAATTTATTTCTGCTACACACCAAGTATGTTGAACAAAACAGCAATGGCCTTTGACGGAGGCAGCTGAATTACATCAAGAAAAAGGAGCATCTTAACTCCGCCGAATAACTTATCGTTATTAATCAGACACAGAAAACTATGAATTTCTTTTTTTTTTAATTGAAATCGACATTAAAAAAATTATTTTTAAAAACTGAAAATTATGAAATATTTTTTTAAATTAGAACTGACATCAAACTTACTTTTATATGCGCTAAAAAGTAAGAAATAATTTCATCCAAATTCTGAATTCCTTAGACAGTTTTTTGAATCGGCGCCAAAATACATGTTCATACTTATGTGATACTTGAATGGACTTGAGTACATAATAAAAAGATGTAATAATCTTAAACGGAAAAGCAATCAAAACACATAAATTTGAATTCTACTGATGTAATATCGGTATTGATTTTCAAGAAATATACGTTAATAATATTACAGAAGAAATTTATATTATAACTAGAAATTAATTTTGTAGAAGCAGTCGCCGATTTAAAAAAGTATCTAAAAATTTAAGTATTTGGACGAAAGTATTTCTTACTATTTTAATAAATATCATAAGTAAACTATTCTCATTCTGAAAACGTCGTATTAAAGAAAATAATTTAAAAATGATTTGTCTATTGAATAAAAATTTTAAAAACTTTATAACTATGAAACATTTTATACAAATTTTTAATTTTAAGTCGATTATTTCCTCACACAGGGGATAGTGTACCCGCAACACGAAGACGTAGATAGCAAGAAGTTAGACCAGGAATTCATTCCCACTCTGTGAATAAACTCTTTTTTCTATTTAGCCTCCGGAACCACCGTAAGGTATTAATTCAGAGGATGATATATATGAATGTGAATGAAGTGCATAGTCTTGTACAGAGTCAGATCGACCATTCCTGAGAAGTATAGTTAATTGAAACCCAATCGCTAAAGAACACCGGTATCCTTGATCTAGTATTCAAATCTGTATAAAAGTAAAATCTGCCTTTACTAGGATTTGAACCTTAAAACTCTCGACTTCGAAATCAGCTGATTTGCGATGACGAGTTAACCACTAGACCAGCCCGGTGAGCTATTCTGTGAATAAACTAAACTCTCTAAACATGACGTGTAATATCATGTTAACAAAAGAGTAGAGCAGTGAAAACGAAATAGAAAAAATATCAACAATCGATGTGAAAAAAGTTTATTACAAAAAGAAAATATATATATATATGTGTACGGGTGATTCACGAAGTATGTATCAGATTTTTATTTCATGTTCTACTTGTGAGAATAAAGAAGAAATTTCATATAAACATAGGTCCGGAAACGCTTCGTTGGAGAAATCTTGTGCCGGCTGGCAAAAGATTTCGTCCCGATTTCTGAGCCTTCGGTAAAATCAAGCCAGACTGTAATTCTTTGACTAAGAATGAGGCAAATTACTTATTCAGGAGTGGCATGCTGAGTGGGAAAGGACAGACAAATCTGAATGGACTAAGAAGCTGATCCGCAGACTGGAGCCATGGCTCTAATCTGGGGATAGAAGATACGGAGAAGAATACTTTCACCTGCCACAATTTTTGTCTGGACATGACGATTTTGGTGCCTATTTCTAACGGTTTGGGATCAGGGACTCCCCGCGGTGCATATACCGCGAGAAAGAGGATATGCCTAGGTACACATTTTTGTCTGTCCTAGTTGGATGCAGATAAGAGCAGACTCAGACCTGGAAGGAAGTAGTCCAGAGAATATTGTCACTTATATGCTTACTGGGAAAAATGAATGGACTTAGTAGAGGATTACGTTGTGAGGATTATACAACACAAGGAAGCAGACCAGCGTGAGTGGTGCGAGGACTAGTTCGACTACTGACGATTGAGTAGTTAACTAAGTCTTGTGGTGAGAAAGAAGCACCTGGTAAAAGACCTGTGAGACAAGTGAAGAACAGAACCGGCGAGCGAGAAGGGTGAAGGCCGGCTCCCTGCAGAGCCGGCGTTCGTCCACGCCTACGAAGATGGGCGTCGATGATGAGGCACGGGAACTCGTGACTCCCTGAGCTCGAAGGCACTCTCTGGGGCTGAGTAATGCTTAATTGCTGGACCGGCCCCGGGAGGGGGCGGATAGGTGAGGTAGAAGGTTTAGTCGTTAGGGCGCAGGCATACATACACACTCTTCTGTAATTCTTGGAACCTAAATTAAGGGTTAAACTTAATGGCTTTTTATGAATTCTAACACGAAAAACTCAAAAAATTTTGATCCCAGTCTTTTGAGTAGTTTTTGAGAAATCTGCAGCAAAAGATTGGAATCGATAAATGTTTGGCGTAAGATAACTTTGTTACTTGGATAATAAACACATAAAAGTTTTAAACAAAGAGAATTTAATTCCGAGTAAAATGGTATGAATAAATTTCAGAATCTAAATAGAAATTTAAGAATTTTGAAGTTCATTAAAAACTAAAACTAAAGAAGTCTGGTACATTCACCGTGAATCACCCAGTACTTATTACATAGTAGAGTGAATTTTTATGTTAGGAGTTCTGCTATTGTGAAAGATCTAAGAAAAAGAAAAGTTGATGGCATTTCAATTGAAATTTTGATATGGAAGAAAAGAAAACGATTAAATGGACAAAGTAAAAGATGCTACATTGGATATAGTTAAACAAAAATAAAAGCTTAATCAGAACAATTCAGAATAGGAAAGATAATTAACTGATTGTGACATATGAAAGGTTGCTTAAAACACTGCTACAAGGATGACTCAAAAATAAAAAAGAATCCAGCAAAGAGTTAAATTACATAAAGATAAAAGTTGGAGCTATCAGAAACCAAAAAATTAGCTAGGAATAATAGAGAATGGAGACAGATGGTGGAGGGGACCGGCCTAAGGACAGATTTGGTCATTTTTAATAGTGTTTTCTATTGTAAACACCCATGGACAAAATTATTTTCAAAAATAGTTTCTGTTATATTTTCAAAATACTTTTTTGAAATTTCTTTTCTTTTTCAAATTTCAAAAAGAAATTTCAAATTTCTTTTTCATAATATATCTACCAAACCATATTGGATTAAAAACATATCTATATAATCAAATCCTTAATACACAGATTTCCAAACATAATTTCATAATTTCAAATTAAACCGTTTCTGAGGAGCTATTAATAGTTTTGTTTTTTATGTGAATGGTTTCTGATTTGTAAGATTTTAAATTTCTTGTTATAAGCGTACTAAGATATAGATTGGTTTGGTTTGTTTGGTTTAATATTGTTGTATTTAATTATACTCTATGTTTTTTGATTTATATTTGATTTTTATCTTACTGTAAGTTTTGTAAACAGAGCTAACTCCAAGCGAAATAATTGCATTCTAGTGATAATAATTCACATCAGTACATTTCAAAATTCCATAATTGGCTTATTTTCGGTTACAGGGAAGGAAAATATAAATAAAAAAAATTATAATGATAAAAAGTAGAAATTTGGAAAGTAATAATTTTTATAAGATTGGAATACTTCCCTCTGTTAGGTAAAATAACAGCCACAAAAGTAAAATTTATTGATCGATACGTTTTCACAAGGACAATTCATCAACCAATAATTGAGAATATAGCGTGTTTTATGCCATCAGCAAGCTACGCAACCTATAATTTTACTGTTAAATTACTACTTAAAAAGGCAAATTTAGAAGGAAAGAATATTTTAACAACCTACTAATAATTAGTGTAAATAAAAAAAATAAAATAATACATTATATAAAATTATTTTTTTTATATACCGAATTTGATTTAATTCCTTTATATATACGAGTGATATTTAAGTATGGGAACAGTTTTATACTGCAAATCTGAGAGGTATTTGGAGGCAGAAAGAAATGGGGTTCTACATAATTGCATATCTGCATTATGTAGCTTTTAATTTAATTTAATTTTAATTTTAATTTAATTTAATTTTTTTAAAAGTAAGGTGGACATATGACACATGGTTTAGGCGTGTCATATGACACGCCTTCCTTATCGAGTTATAAGCATTTAAAGATGCAATAATGGAAAAATCGTGTTAACAATAAAAATGATGTAAAACACGCTACACGAAAAATTGTTGATCAAGGATTTCAACAGCTCTAAATCTCCGTACAACGCGGACCATTTTGTAAAAAACCCGCGCGTAAATCGATTCAGTATGTTTTTAGTCTGTAGTGGACACACATACGAACATTGCCTTTTATATATATATATAGAAGAAGAAAGTTTATACAATTTTCCGAAATATCTCGACCCTAGCGCCACCTAGCGGGTCCAATTTTTGCAAAAATATTTCTTTTTACAAAACTATTATTCTGAATATGAGCCAAATCGGACGATAAATACAAATTTTCGAAATATCTCGAACCCAGCGCCACCTAGCGAGTCCAAACTAATTAAGAAACCTTCGCGGGCGTGCGTATAACAACTCACCAAAGTTTCATCGCAATCGGATGAATAATATAAGAACTCATACAGGACAAACAAACAAACATTCATTTTTAAGATTCTTTTTTAAGATTTTTAAGAAACATTCTTCCCAAGTAGAAGATAAATTATAACAGACCCGGCAATGCTTCGCTATGGCTAGATTTGAGTGTGTATATGGATTAAATGAACACAATTGAAAGTTTGATAAAACATTAAAAAACTGAACATTACGGGAATTCACAAAATTTAACCTTTCACTTTTACCCTCTTTCCGTTTTTCCCGCGAAAAAATCGGTCCAATAATTTTTTAGTCGGATATTTTTTATACCGGACACATTGACCTTTTTTTATAGCAACGTTACCTTTTATATATATGGAAGAAGAAAGTCTATATATTTTTTTGTTTCGTTAATATCTCAACCCCAGCTCCACCTAGCGGGTTCATTTTTCGCAAAAATATGTCTTCTACACGCACCTAACATATATTCTGAATATGAAACAAATCGGGCCGTACATACAATTTATCGATATAACTCCACCCCAGCGCCACATACCGGGTTCAAACTAATTCAGAAACCTTCGCCGGCGTGCCCACAACAACTCACTAAAGTTTCATCCCAATCGGATGAATGGCATAGTTACGCACGCAGGAGATACAGACAGACAAACAATCATTTTTATATATATAGATAGAAGATAAATTATACCCTAAGTGAAAATTACCAAAATTAAAAAAAAAGTCTAAAATATGTAACGTGGTTTAAATTTATTTCGTTATTATTTTTTTTAAACAATATATAGTTTATTCATTAAAATTTAAAATAGTCGGTTTAGACAATTTTTAGATCACGCGCCTTTAATTTACGATCATCAAAAATTTAACTTTTTTAAATATTCATTTTTCAAAAGAATAGTTTAAGAGCATTTCAAAATTTCCTTTTGGTGCTGCACGAATAATAAATACGTGCGTGCTTACATAATCCAAAACTATGGTTTATAATAAAGTCTAGTTCAGTAGAGATGTATATTTAACTAGTTTAAAAACGGAGTTCGATAAAATAGTTGTATAATAGGTAATAAAAGATTTAATAATGTAAGGCTTATTGTATATTATTTATATACCGGCTATTAACAAAGTATAGAAACTTTTATAAAACAATCTATTTTTCGGTATGAGACACCCCCCCCCCCCACACCAACCAATAAGTTGGACGTTCTGCAGCCTATTTTTGAAAATAAATGTAAAAAAAAAAACAGCCACCATTTTGGTTGGAGTTATCGTAATCCAAAGTGTTTTACGTTAATTTTTTTTTTAACTGTCATTTAAAATGATTGTCACAACCCTATTCTTTTGGTAAAAGACTTTAGAGTAGCCTTTCTGAATGCTAAGGGTGGGTGACCTCTTAGCAAAGTAAATATTTTTTTTTTTTTTTTGGTATATCATTTCTATACATCAGTTAAATTTCATTCTTCTATTCTAATCTGGTGAAAAGTTATTACGAGTTGTCATACTTTTTTAACGCTCATAATAAGGCAACAAAGTGTACTGGTTGAACGAATCTAATTATATTTTACGCTAACAATACAGATTGTACGTTTTACTAAAATACAGTCAAGATTCCAACCATTTTGATCAAGGTTTTTCTTTCTTCCATTATCCATTTTCCATCCTGTTGTAAACTGAAAATTATGAAACTGTATAATGTACTATAAATGTTAAAATACGATGATTAATACAAAAGAAATAAAAATTAATTAATAATTAAACCTAAATAAAATCTTGTTTTTTTAATTGCTGCTATATTAAATTCATCAACAAATCATTTAAAAAAAAAAATACTTAAACGACATATCTCCTAGACTTACTTAGTTTTTATATAATCTCTTGATTAAATTATAAAAGTCTGAACTGTACTACCGGGGAAACAGGTGAAAAACAGAGTAATTTTTAAGATAATTTTATCTAAATCATAGAGGTTTTCTTCAAAAAAACTGTAATTCAGAACTTTAACACAAGATCTTTTTTTTTAACCTCCGGGACCATTTTCTTTAACCATCGTTAGATATTGCTTGTTTCACAGGATAAGATGAATGATTTGTGGCGTGTGTGAAAATGACATGGCTGACCGGGATTCGAACGCGGGACCTCCGGATGAAGGGCCGAGACGCTACCACTGGCGCCACGGAGACCGGCTTGCGGACCTCCTGGGTTACGCATACTACACTTTGGAGACTATTGTCATAGACATTCACGAATTTCTCTATTCCTAACAAACCACGGCGCCTCTATTATGGTCCTCACCAATTTATTTTTAGAATCTTTGAACTATCTCAATATTACTATTACTATAATATCGTACGGTATGGTATAAAATTCAGTCTTTCGATCTGCAGTTTGTAAGTTTCAATTCTTCAAAACAAGGTTTTCCTGAACGAAGCGTACAATTTTCAAAATTCTAAAAAAGAATAAAAATCAGAGAACGTAAAAATTAATTTTTATTTTTAACAAAAAAATATCAAAATACTTCTTAAAATAACAATTTTTATTTTACTTATCAAAAAATTTACTTTCCTGGTAAGTCAAAAATTAATAATGGTTACCAATAATATGACCTATGAAATTCAATATGAATACTTCTAAACATTATTGAATTACATAAATAATTTAAAAATGAATGCACAATAAATACAATTAATCTACAGAAAAATAAACAAACGGTTTAATGTTTCTACAGCAATAAAATCAAGTTAAATCTTTCTCACGAGAAAAAATTAGAATTCTTAACAATCACTTCACCGTAAGAATATCAAGAAATGACAGCTTAACAAAAAAACGATAACAGTAATAAAAAAATATATTACACTTATATGTACGAGTATATTAAATATATTAATACATATTTTAAACCAATTTTAAGGAGTTTTATATCGAATGACCAATTTAATGTAAGAATTTCATTACTGAGTACTAAAACTTTTACTAAATATTTTAAATTAAGTTGTGTGTGTAAGCTGTGAATCAGAAACAATCTACGCAGAAATGCCGTCACCCGGCTAAAGCCGCGTTTCAAGAAAGTTCTACAATTGTGCTCTGAGCTTTTTCAACATTTTTTACAAATTAGTGTGAAAAAAAAACTAAATTCAGTTTTTTATTATAAATACTTATTAAATATTTTTCCTTTCTAAAGAGTTTAAAATCACTATAAATATTAAAACATTTTAACCATTAAAACAAAAATAAAAAAATAGTTTTCGGGTACTGAATTACGCTACGAAATTTCTCATATATGATATTTGATTTTATTAAATTTTAGAGTAGTTCAATGGCAATTCCTACTAGTCGACAACTGTTATAGTTTTAAAACAACTACGTCAGTCCTAAAACTAAATTATGATGACCTCATCATACTACACCACCCTACATCATTTTTCTCTACCTAAACAATGCATTATTTATAGTTAACATTGACGTACTTATTTTACTCATTCTAAGTTAAAAATCAATAAAAAACTTTTTAAACTGAATGTAAATCCACTAGGACTTAAAAACAATTTCTTAAATGTCTACAATTAATAACGGTTCCTTCATCAGTTAAGTATAAACCAATAAATAGTTTTAAGCACATAAAAAAAAAAACTAACAAAAATAGCGACTGAGAATTATGACATAAGAAGATAAACTAACTGATTTCACGGTGTCTATAGAACCAATATTTAAATACTGAAGATGTTATTTAATTGCAGAATAGAATTTGTTTCCTTTTTAATTACTAAAAAAAGCAGTTTATACCGTTTTGAATTTTGATATAAAATTACGGTAAACTTATGACAAACCAGTAGTATGTATAATGACCCACCGGGTTGGTCTAGTGGTGAACGCGTCTTCCCAAATCAGCAGATTTGGAAGTCGAGAGTTCCAGCGTTCAAGTCCTAGTAAAGCCAGCTATTTTTACACGGACTTGAATACTAGATCGTGGATACCGGTGTTCTTTGGTGGTTGGGTTTCAATTAACCACACATCTCAGGTATGGTCGAACTGAGAATGTACAAGACTACAGTTCATTCACACTCATACATATCATCCTCGCTCATCCTCTGAAGTATTATCTAAACGGTAGTTACCGGAGGCTAAACAGGAAAAAGAAAGAAAAGAAAAAGTAGTATTTATAATAAAGTATATGCAGTAGATTCCGGTTAATCGAACTACTTCGGGACCGGGGCTAAATGGCCCTATTAGAATACTCTAATTATTAAACTCGAATTAGCGATATACTATTCTGAATTCTATTTCTAATATTAAGATTACATGAACAATATTATAAATTAACATAATAAAAATTTAAATATTCTACCTATCCTTTTACACTATACTCTACTATCTTTTCACATTATATAGCTACATATAAAAACAGGCCTATTACATTTAAAAAGAACTACTGTTCTGGTACAATGCATTACTGAATAATTTTTGTAATCTTACATAATTAAAAACAAAATGATTGATAAACAAAATACAGGTACAAAATACATTAATGGTTGCTACTTATGAACAGTAAAATAAAAAAGATACTTTAACGTCTCACTTGTTTAAACTTTTTGAAAGAATTCTTTTATTTTTATTGTCTCCCTTTTAATATTTAGCGTTCTACAAATTTCTCGGACTCGTAGTTCTTCTAGCGGGCTTCCTTCACTACCTTCTAGTATAAAATATTGCTGAAGTCCGTCAATGAATTTTTTTGAATTTTGTTTAGATATGCGTTCGACATCGGGTTTGTCTTTATCTTGTTCAATCTCGTCCAGTTGTCGCGTACCAGTAATGTTTTTAATTATTTCTTCATCATCAGTTTCATTCTCATCATAACATTGTATTTTTTCATCTATATTTGAAAACTCGTCAAAATTTTGAACCTGGTGCTGCAAAAAAAAAACGTAATCATTATCATCAACATCGTTTATTTCAGTACCATCAACGGCATTGACATTTAAACCACTTTTAGCAAAGCAATTTCTAATAGTGTTACGTTTCATTTCATCCTAACTATCGGCTACAATAGCCTGCAACAAATTTACACGCGCAAACATCTTTAACCATAGCCGAGGAAGTCAACGTATTTCCTTCAATCTCTTGTAAAACGTAACTTATTAGTTTACTTCGGTTTTTTTTTTATTATTCCCATGTCAAGCGGTTGAATTAAACTCGTTGTATTCGGTGGAAAAAACTCAGTTTGAACGTTTCGTAAATCTACATTAGAATGAGCAACACAGTTATCAATAAACAGACAAATCTTTCTTGATTTTTTTTTTCTGTAACTCGTTGTCCCAAGCGCTCGGCCAATCATGAAAAATTATACTCCTCATCCAGGCTTTTTTATTAAAGTAATAGTAAACTCTCCATTCTAGCCCGCTTAAAACCTCGTGGTACCGGCTTTACCAATAACAAGAAGTTTTAATTTGTCACTGCCAGACATAACCGTACAACAAAGCACAGTAATTCGATCCATTGGTTTTTTGTTTAGTCAGATAGCGATGTGTTTGTAACAGAGAGAGTTATGATTAAAAATAATTACGGAAAAACGATAACAACAGTGCCATACACAATGAACAACGGACTTGCAATGAAGAAAACAAAAACATTTGCTTCGTCATAACTGCATGATGTCATCTGTGTCGCCATGCACTACGTACTGTGCAGACCAGGGATAGAAGGAAGTTACCTCCTTCAACACAACATTCAACAACAGTAAAGCGATTTAAATCACTAATAAAATTATGATATTTTAGAACTAAAGAAAGAAACGAACGAGCTGGTGTACAGTAAATTTGTATTTTTATTTGAAAATCTTTACCTACCGATTGATGTTTTTTCCATATGTTAGGGCTGATGAGGGAAGCTTAACTCCCGATTTAACATTCCCTTCCCTGGATTTCTGAAAAACTCAAAAGTTTTTTGAAATGCATTTTTCTCTGAATCTATGCATTTTAGAGAAAAGTTTTTCAAACAAAAAATGTAGAGAACATTCTCCTCTACAATTAATGTCTATGAAGTTATGCTGTATAATTTGAAATTGAAATACTAGGTGGCGCTGAAGTTGTAAAAACCATGTTTTTTTCGGTTTTTTCACCATAAAAAATTGTTTTTCGTCTGTATTGCATTTGGAAAAGTTGTTAATCTCAAAAAAACAGACATTTTTTATTTTTTACAATTTTCTTGCACGACTTACCGTTTTGGAGCTGTAGCTTGTGAAATTGTTGTGAATTGGGCACGTGTTCGAAACCGGTCTAGTCGTTTACTCCTTCGTTTACAACGTTTTTTACAACTTCAGCGCCACCTAGTATTTCAATTTCAAATTATACCGCATAACTTCAAAGACATTAATTGTAGAGGAGAATGTCCTCTACATTTTTTGTTTTAGAGAAAATTTTTTCTCTAAAATGCGTAGATTCGGAGAAAAACGCATTCAAAAACTTTTTGAGTATTTCGCGTTTTTCAAAAATCTGGGAGGGGGGATGTTAAAAATCTGGAATTAAGCTTCCCTCATCACCAATAACGCATGAACAAAAGATCAATCGGTAGGTAAGGATTTTCAAATACAGCCTATTTTGATGACAAATTGCCTGTACTAGTGGGCCATACAAGCGGCATTTTGGACCGTTAAACCGACGTAAATTTATATCAACTATGACAATATGTTTCTGTTTTAACAAAAATGTCCCATTTAAACGGCTGCCCTGAATAACCAGTGGTCCTATTAACCGGGATCCATTGTATATTATATACTCTTTGTAATATAATGCAATATTTTATTACGCTTTATAATATTATATATATATATATATATATATATATATATATATACACACAGGTATCGCAACGTTTTTCCGAGACTTTCAAAATCTAATCTACTCATGAAAATAACGGAAAAAGTTCATATAAACATGTCCAAAAATGCTTCGTTTGCAAGTTACGGCTAGTGAAATATTTCGCACGGATCTCAGCTACCCCAGTAAAATGACGTCGTGTTGAAATTTTTAGGATATTAATTAGGGAGCAGAATTACTAATTTCTTATGGTTTTTGACCTGAAAAATCGAATAAAATAGCTCCCAGAACCGTACCTTCAAGTACTTTTTGAGAAATCTGGGGTGAAAACCAGTAAGTTGGAGTAAAATCCCCATGTCTTTATTTTTGGTGTCCAACAACTTTATTAAATGGGTAATTAACATATAAAACTTTTAAACAAAGCTTGTTGAGAATTTAATTCTAAACAAAATGGTGTAAGATAATAAAACAAACAAAATTTAGAAGCAATCGAATTTTATTTTTAAAAACCAAGTAATAACGTGAACTGAAGAAGAAGATTTTTATTAAAAATAAAGTAGAACAAAATGTAGCAGAAAAACACAATATTGATTTTTTTTTAAACCAAAAGAAGAATCATTTAAATATTGGAAAATAACTAAAAACAAAATCAACTATTAAAAATAGATAAAAAGAAAAAATAAGTAAAATGATAATTTCATACAAGAATAATTGCATGACAACTAAATTTATAATTATACTTTCTTAAAAATATTAAGGAACGGAAATTCATTGTTTAGAAACAAGTTTGAAAAAGTTTTGTTTTTTGAAATTAGCACCCCACCGTGTTGTGGTTAACTGTCGTCGCAAATCAGTTATTAAACACCTGATTTTCGAAGTCGAAGGTTCTAACGTTCAAATCCTAGTAAAATTTAGTTGCTTTTATACGGATTTGAATTTGTGTACTCTGGTGGTTGGGGCTCAATTAACCACACGTCACAAGAATGGTCGACCTGAGGCCGTACAAAACTACACATAACTTATATGTTCACTACTTGAACATATTGCAACGTTAACATTAGGGGAAAAAAAGTATATTAAAAAATTGGCAGAATTAACAAGTGATCCAGAAATAAGATTCATATATTGCATATTTGAATCAAAGGGAATACCCAAGCAACTGTTTTGTACCACGAAGTAAATTACTTGAACATAAATTACGACAATTAAGATATAATTTCATTGATATAAAAATTAAAATTAATTTACATAAATTACTTGGATTGTTAAATAATAAAAAAAAAACAGTTCTAAATCAATTTATAAATTAATTTTTTTTAAATAAAAAGAGATATATCAAACTAAATTAATTAAGTAGAGAATAAATGCCTTTAGGTCAATAAATGAGCCAATTAAAGTTTACTGGTAGAGGTAAGAATGTAATATAAATTATAACAACAGGAATTCGCTACGCCGTTTGTTAACATACCGCAGAATGTAATATAATCAAAGGACAGGTAAGAGAAGAATCACAATTTCATCTAGTTCACACATAAAATGTTGGAAAAGGTATTATATAAATTTGTAGTAAGTTTATTAATAATCAAAATAATTTTATCATTTTTAAAGGATTTAATTATTCTAAAAAAAATATTAATCTGAACATTTGAATTCTCCACTTTAAAATACACAATATCTAATTCATTTAACTAAAGAAATCATATAAAAATCTTACCACAATTACAAAAACAAGTTATCCCGTTTTTACCTTAAAAACAATTCTATTTGCAACATATATATATATAAAACTTTACATTATTGATTATACTTTACGTCTAGATTGCATGTTTTGTATAATATAGCGAACAATCTGTTCCCCTAAAACGATTTCGAAACAAATATCATATGTAATATATTTACCACATTTCAATACAAAAACTTAATACAATTTATTATTAAAAATATACAATATATAATAATGTACGCAATGCGTATCCTATATTAAAATTACATAATTATCAAGATATCACTAAAATCAAAACATATCACTATCACTAAATTTAAAACACAAAACTATGGTGACATATACAGATATACGAAGTCTATAAATAAAGTAATGAAACTGGTTCAGAAAAACTTTTTATTTACAATTCAATTATACATGGATTATTTGATTTAAAAATTACAATATTTAAAATAAGTTTTATGGATTCATATTATACAACTTTCTTTATATTAATAAAGAAAGAAAAAAGAGATTTGTCGCTGTTGATAGAGAAACTTTTGACAAATTCGAGAATTTAGTGTTAAAGCAAAATTAGCTAACCTAGTATTTGAAACTCTCACAAACAATATCAAAAGTTAAATCCATAGAGAAAAATTCTAAACCCTTTGAAATAAAAATAGGGATTAGGGGTGATGGTTTATCACCACTTCTTTTTAATTGTGTGGCGATTTGGAATGAGAAGCTTGTCATACTTTAATAAAAATTTGGTAGATGGCGGCAACACACATTAACGATTTTAGAAAAAAAATAGTCAGTAAAACATGTTTAAGAATTTCTGTAGAAAAAATTAAATATCGGTCAGGTAGGAAAGGTTAAAAATTTTAAATATCTAGCAAAAACTATCCAAAAAAAATAGTGGCAGATGATGATGATTTAATAAATTATTTGTAGAGAGTGTAATGCTTTATTGTAGAGAAACAAATAGAAAATATAAAAAAATTGAGGATTTTTGAGGATGTTACAAAAGATTATTGAGAAATATAATACAACCAGAAATGAAGATGTTTTGAAACGAACATAAGAGGAGAGAAATTTGAGGGAGAATTTGGTAGGGACAAACCATATTGGTGGACCTTGAATTAAGACATCCAGATTTACTTAACTAGGTGACAGAAGGGGTTCAAATCCTAGTAAACGCAGAGTTACTTTTATATTTATTTGAATACTAGATCGTGGATACCGGTGTTCTTTGGTGGTTGGGTTTCCATTAACTACACATCTCAGGAATGGTCGAACTGAGACTGTATAAGACTACACTTCATTTACATTCATATATATCATCCTCATTCATCCTTTGAAGTAATATCTAACGGTTCCGGTGGCTAAACAGATAAAAAGAAAGAGAGAAGATGACAGAGGGATATGAAGAAGATAAAACCTGAAGAGGAAGACAAAGATTAGAATATATCAAACAACAGAAAGGAACGGAGAATACCATCAAACCAGTTATAACATTTGTTGACAAATGTGAGAAACTGAGATTCTACTTTAATTTTTTTAAGTAACTCAATTAGTCGGGAAATACAGAATTATTATATATAGGAGTAGACTCATTTTATAACCTGCAATTAGAGTTTTTTTTAGCTATTTTATCACAGTTCATAAAAGAAAAATGATTGTAAAAATAAATAGTAATAGATTGTGGTATATATTAGCAAAAAATATCTACAGAATATCATGAGAAACTAAAATTACATCCTTCTATTGTTCGTAAAGAAAAAACATAGTAGATAAATAGATATTTACCGATAGAATTTTCCAAATAGTTTTGTAAATATTATCATTGCATAAAGAAAGTAATTTTTTCCTTTTCATTTTTATTAAGGTGTAGAACACAAAAGAAAAGACTTAACGGTCTTATAAAAGACGTGATAGATATCTTTTTTTACAACATAATTCACAGGAATTCGTCTCGTTGTTCATCACAAACTGCACAGTTAGTATAGGCCATGTATAATATGATAAAACACACAAAGAGTAAAAAAAAATGATATCAAAGGAAGACACAAGAAGGAGATGAAAATAAAGGAGAAAATAGTAGAAAGAAGAATTATTCTTGTGAAGACAAGACAAAGAGGTGCAAGGAAGGAAGGAGGGCTATTGTCTGTTATGCACCAAAGATAACGGTAAGAAAAGAAAGGAAAAGACGTAGACAGATCAGATAAAAAGGAAGAGGTGATACTTCATCTTTTCAAACAAGTTTGCTTCGTTCACCTTCGTTTTATATATATATAAAACTTTCTAAGTAACTCAGTTCAATAGACTTACGAACCGACAATTCTTAGAAATCAGATCATCACGTAAGATAAATTATAATTAATATTATCAGCGTGCAAATCTAAAAATAATAACATTAATTTTAACAAGACCACCACCGGTTACATAATTTATTCACCTGTTTTATATATATTAAATTATAACAGTAAATAAAATATTTGATCCAACAAATTATAATATTTATAAGACTAAAAAAGATTCTATTTAATATCAGAATATGTGTTCTTCACGCTCAAGAAAATTATTAACAGTACAAATAGCTCTTTCTTATTTCCTTTTTCACACGAAACATGAATCCATGATAAATATTTCAACATATTTATGAATTAAACTGCGTATAAACAAACAACCTACTTAAAAGCTTAGAAATACAAGCTTATAAATACTATTAAATAATACTAAAATATATATTAAAAAAAAATATATAAAAATATATATATTTATTTTTTTTTGAAAAAAATGCTATCTAATTAAAACTAAGCAGTTGCTTTAATTACGTAAAACAGGCTTTAAGAACAACAAATCACGCTACTAGTTCACTTATAATCAATTGCTCAACAGTGCATTTTATGACTGCCGAGATGTTACAGAATAAATAATTCAATGCTTTTTTCTTGAAGTATATACAAACATTCATTTACTTTAAAAGAAATCGCCTACCTTACATGATTTTATAAGCCATATATACGTTATGTTACCATATACAGGTTATCACCTCGCTATAACGCGGTTATCGGGGGACTTGAGTGACACCCGCGATATAGGCTAACCGCGTTATTTCCAGAAGTAAATCTTAAATCACAAAGGGGATCAATTAAAAAAATAGGCAAAATATTAAGCAATAACGATTTAATAGAAGAAGCCAATACAGTATATATTGTGTACTTATGTAGAAACAAGTTAGGTGCGGAAGATAAGATATTTTTTTCTCTGAATGTAAATTATTTTTTTTAAATAAAAGTTATTGTTTTTTGTTTCGTGGTTGTATGTTTTATAATATATGACTGTATGTATTTTTGCAAAAACAAAACGAATATACACTCATCTACAACATTAACATCACAGAATCTAACCTTGTTGCGATCAACTCCGACTGTTTCATCTACCGAATCAATAAAAGAACGCAGTTTTTCTTTCACCCTACCATATATAGTACCTTCAGGCACACCGAATTTCCGGGATAAGCTGGCTTTCGAACAACCTGCCTTAACCTTTTCAATAATTTCTAATTTTTCCTTTACAGAATTGGTGAACTTTAAGTACTTGGATAACCTCATAACGGAAGATCTTGACCAAATCAAAAAGAGAGAGTAATGGGTAATAAGGCACTTAGTGGGAAGATTAAATTTAGATTTGAGGAAGAGATTGATAATATGTTTTTATTTGAAGTATTTTGCTTTACGGTGCAGAAACGTGGACTTTAAGAAAAGAAGACAAACGATGAATTGAGGTCTTTGAGATGGGGATGTAGCGTAAAATGGTATGCCTCTTTTGGCAGGATAGAACGACCGGTAACGTCACCCCACCTTACGGGTTGTCATCCCCCTACGGGGTTGGGATGGCAGAATAGAGTAACAAATGAAGAGATGTTCAGCAGAGTAAAAGAGAAGAAGAATATGTTAAATACCATTTTAGGTAGGAAAAGGAACTGCTAGAACACTGTATGAGAAGAAAGTGCTTACTAATAGATGCACATGAAGGATTGATAAAGATAGGAATGAGAAGAAGATTTTAGTTGATTGATGGGGTTGTGGAAAGAGGAAAATATCCGGAAACAAAAACACTTGCACAGGACAGGAACAACTGGAGAGCGGCCATGGCAAGAGACCTGCCTCATTGACAGAAAAGAATCAATGAGTGAATGAATCAACATTCATTCACTCATTGTTTTTTGTGTAGAAAAAAATTATTTGTGTCTTATTATTACATCCACAATACTAAGCAAGCATCGTAACATATTATTAATGTCTGATTACATCATAACCTTAAATGGATCAAAATTAGAAATTCTATAACTAAAACAAGGAAGATTAGATAGAAAAACCTGGTGATAAGATCTCAAATAGAAAAAAATACTTCAAATCTTAAAATCAAAAGACCAAGTGGAATTTTGTCAACTTAAAAAAACGTTCTCAGAGATCTGTATTAATTGAAACAAACTATCTATTACAAGGGTTTAGAAAGCGAGTTTATCTGAACCCCAGGTTAAGTCTATTGTACGGCCACCGGATACGGAACAGATTCCCGGGCCAAGTCCAAAGAAAAAATTGTCCACAAAATCATGCAAATATTACGTTTTCAGTAATACAAACAGGTTTCTATTTAATTAACCATGAATAGAGAGGTAACTAACAAAAACCAAGACATTAGTGATGAACGATTCAAAGACAAATTAACATAACTCAAAAGAATGTTTCAAGGCCCCATTCAGTAACTATGCTTCCTGCTGAAAATTATTCATTGTATCGAATTATTATAACCTAGGATGACAGAAGCAAATTAGTGGTGATCAAAAATGTTTAATCAACCGGCTCAAATATATGCTACAACAAATTAATTTTTATCTATATTCTAAAAATTCACCTAAACAAAAGTTTGTTTTTTTAAGGAAAATAATATCCCAAAAGTATAATTATATTGGATTACCAGGATGGAAAAGAAAGAAAGAAAGTTCTCGGCCTGACACAGAGATGACACAAGTAGAAAGTATTTATTTGTCAAATCCTTTACAAGGCAGGCTGCGAAGTTTCAGACGCGATGTATTCAACTGCTTATTTGCAGCAATACAGTAAAAGAAAAGGCTTTGGCAATCTCTGAAAAATGGATAAAATATTACTTCGAGCTGATTCCTTTCGTTTTCGACTGTAAAAAGGTGAGCTGCTAAATTTAAACGTGGTTTTTATGTTCATTCAGGGTGATGAACGCTCGAAACGCCCAAAAATCGGTAATACTGCTGAAATCATCACAAAAATCCACAATGTCATTTTAAATTATCACAGACTGAAGGTACGCGAACTTGATGGCATTGCAAATATTTCATTAGGCCGTATATCCATTACATTTTACACGATGTGTGCGAACGAAAAAGAGCTTTCCATTCGATGGATGCCGCGTTTGTTAACATCGACCAAAAATGAGTTTAAGTGAAGATTTCTTAAGGGTTTTACACTTATTTAAATGCTATTCCGCCGAGTTTCTTGGATGTTTTATAAAGTAAACGAAACATTGAATTCACCAATAAACGCTGAATACCAAACAGTGGGTGGAATGAGGTTAAAGTACAGTAAATCGAAACTGGCTAAGAAAAATGAAAATTTACGTCTACGGATTTTTGTGATTCTTGTTGTGTGGTAAACATTGACTTCCTGGAAAAAGGTAGTACCATCATCGAGGAGTATTACGCTTCACTACTGGACCGATTGAAAAGTGGTATTCAAGGTAAACGGTTCCACCAAGCTAAAATGAAGGTCTCTTTCACCACGATAATACCGTTAAATAATCATCGTTGCTGCAAAACTCCATACTTCGAACCTATGCTTTGAAGTATTTCCAGATAAGCTGAATTCACCGGATTTGGTTTCCAGGATTTCCCAGAGAATTTGACTTCCTCTTTCCAAACCTGATGAAGTGACTCGTTGGATGAAGATTCAACACAAATTATAAAGCCAAAGCTAAAGGCAATGGCTTATTTTACAGAGCTGGACAAATCGAAATATACTGAGGATGTTATAAAGTTGGAAGTCATTAGTCTAAATGTAATCCAACTGCAAGATTATTACGTTGAAAAATAAACAATATTTCTGAAAATCTTGTGTTTTCTTTGTCAAGTCAACAACTTTCTGAATGGGTCTCGTACACGTAGTCATCTGAAACACAAACGTTCAGCCAGTCTCCTATCTGTTGGACGATAAAAACAAACGTAGTCCCTTCCTAGTAAAACTTTGAATTATTTCGCGTGGTTACATTATAAAAAGCTATAGTAGCATGTACACTTGTAGTTACGTATTTTATAACAGAAACAAATCAATTTTAATGAACTTTTATATAATTATGCCTGCGTACACATACACACAAAACGTGTAATACATATATAGTATTTATGTATTATAATTGTATTAATTAAATGTCATCACCTATTATAGATACGCCAAATAAAAACTTCGTAAAATTTTAACCGGTCAGAACAAATCGATAAATGAGGTAAACACACCTCAATTATTAACTTTCTACTTCATAATATATTTACAGTTCTTTTAATATCGATTTTATTTCAAAAATAAAATCGGCAAAAAATTTCAGGTTAGAACATATGTATAATAAGTATTGTTAAGAAAAAAATGGCAAAATGCCAACAGTGTCTACTAAAGGAAATGAAAATTATAATAAACGAGGACAAAAAAAGGATAATTTATAAAAAAAAAATTATACGATAATAAATACACCACAAAAACTGGTTTCATCGTCGTTTAAATATTATATAAAAAGTAAAAACTTGTACCGCAAACCCACTCTGCACAAAAAAAAATTATTATTTATATTTCGTAATATAAAAGATTATACATGAAAAAACCTCATAAAAATAATAGTGAAAAATGAACAAACAAGAATTTTAATAAGTAATTACCAGTAGGATGTATTTATTTTTTTTTAAATAAATTCTCTTAATTACAAAATCTTGGCTGAAAAGATGTTTAAAATACAACACTAAAAGTAATTTAAGTTAAATTTGTTAGAAATGTTTTCTATTTACTGAAAAAAAATCTACGGTAATTATATATTTTTTTTTATAACCGACTGGAAATAGTAACACTCTTACAATCCTCTTTTTTTCTAGCTCCGACAAACTTTTTAGATACTTTGAAAATAAATAAAATACCTTTTTTTGTTTTTGTTTAACCTCCAGTGCCACCGTTAGGTATTGTTTCAAAAAATGAGAAGAATGATTAGTAGCGTGTGTGAAAATGCCATGCCTGACCGCAGGATTCAAACCCGGGACCTCTGGATGAAAGGCCGAGACGCTACCACTCGAGCCACGGAGGCCGGCATATAATATCCCTTAAAGTAACCTTATGCCACCTTCATTCTGAACTATTCAGAAATATTACAATGTACTTCGTAAAGGAAAAATATTTGTCAGGACAGGAATTACGGAATTATTAAACTACTACCAAGAACTATCTCAAATATTATTCTTACTGGACATAGGTCAACAAATTATGCAGACGAATTTTTTTGTAACAAAAAAATATATATAAATAATAACGACCCTCGTGAAGATCACAATTCCTTGGTACATCGAAGTATCTCTAACGAGGATGACAAACAGCATATTTTTGAATATCAACGATTTTCCATCAACCGACTAAAATATATGCCGGAAAATATCGAAAAATTAATTTTCCTCTCATTACTAAAAAAAAAAAAAAAAATGGTTAGAAAGAGATTGCGTTTCTTTATTGAAATCTATCGTCCACATCTAGAATTGTTAAATTAGAAGCAAAGAATGTAAAAAGGTTAATAGAGGAAACCTCTCTTCATCTATTACCGGACAGTTATTTGTTCGAAACCTCATTAGGCTTAGCATTTCGCATAAACTACAAATAATAAATAAATTCCTACAAACAAACCTTAATTGCTTAAAAAACATGTTGTATAAAGCCATCCCAAATCACTCCTGAAAACAGAACAACCAATCAAAATAAAAAGAAGCCCCTCACTCTAAGCTTATTACAGAAAAAAAGGAATGAAGTGGTTATCCGTTATATTTTTTATTAACCTCTGTATACTGCTTCATAATATCAACACCCTGTTCTATGAAATACAAGTTATATTCAGTCCTAATACCTTCACTTTGGTTACAGGTCTGACGGTAAAATTAACATTAAAAAATCATTAATTTCAAGAAAGCAAACCCGATTTAATGCCTCTTCTTGTATCTCAGATGATTTAAATGTACCATAAAAAGGGACAAACGATCGGAAATTAACAAAAAAAAATGAGTTATTTAAACATGTTTAATAGGAAAAAATGATAACAGCTTTTAATTCGGCGTTTCAAAGAGCAAACCGGCTGTCACTTGATCTGTAAAATAATCATAGAGAAATAAGTTTTATTTAAAAAAAATAACCAGCTAGTTCAATCAATTTATAAGATTCGTGAAAGTATATAAAAAAGAATCGACAAAAACTTCAAGAATCTTGACATGCTGGAGCAGTTTGCGTTTTCACAAATTGAGCATAGGAATCGTAATATCCTCTTCCAGCAAGATGGGACTACTCCGCACTTGCTCCTTGAGGTAAGGGAAATGCTGGATCAGACGTTTCCTGGCAGGTGGACTGGAAGAGGTGGTTCAATTTCCTGGCCACCCAGATGGCCAGACATAACCCCTCTGGATTTCTTCTTCTGGGATAATGTCAAAGACAGGGTGCATACGATAAAAATTGCAAACATCCAGGAGCTGCGTGAGAGCATTCTGAATGCCATTTCAACGAAATGCATCAACGAACATGGCAAGAAATCGCCTACCAGCTGGATATTCTTCTTGTGACTAGTGGGACACCTGTGGAAGCGATTTGATGTAATGCGATTTTTTTTTATTAACAGTATAAGACAGGCGTTAATTTAATTTTTGTTTCATGTCGATGTGTGTAATGTTTTGAAAGATATAGTTAAATAAAAATAGGGTATTTCAAATGGAACATTGTATTTCATTTATATATACTCGAAAAATAATCATAAATTCATTTTTATTTAAAATATAGATAAAATTCACACTTAATTTTTATTTTACCACATATCAAGATCCTTAGATTTATTAAATATCTAAAATATTCATAAAATTTTCAATACACTTTAATTATATTATTATTGATATTAATATCTGTAATAACACATCTTTCAATATTGAAGCTTTAAAAATTATCTCTTCTGTAATTTTATGTTTTCCGTGTACATTGAATAGTACTCTGTATAACAACCTTTTATAATTTTATGAGATAGCGAATAATTTTTTTTTAAATTTATTTAGAAAAAAAAAATCACTTTTAAAATCGATGGATAGACATCAAGATGAAGTTAATAAAAAAAATTCATAAAGTTTTTTAGGCCGTAAAATACGAACCTAAAGATACCCTAATATTATGTCGTAAATATTTTATTTTTTTAAATAGTTAAAAAAGTAAAGCTGAAGACTGTGTATAACAGGATTTTACAAATCAAGGCAAAAGATGCATAAAATATAAAAAAATATCATTAGATTACATGATTATAATTTATATTTAATTGTTATAACCATATGTAATGTATATAAAACATAGGAGAGAATTCAAGGACAACAAATAAATTGGCACCATAATAAAAAATAATTTTTTTTTTAGATAAAAATTTAGAGGTCAAGGATTGACGCAGATTTATTAACTACATTAAAGTAATTCTACCAGTAAAAAACCGGAATTTTTTTTATTGATAATATCTTTTTTTATTTATTCCATATAAACAATAAGAACTAGTATTGCATTTTTAGATGACTATTAAAACTTAATGGAAACCAAAATTATATACAGCTATATATTCAAACTAAGCAGTTCACGGTTCATGGTATGAACTATCCGTACAAAGTTCGTTCTAATTAAGATGAATTTATCGAACCAGAATAAACGTTTTCTTGTAATTGTCAAATTGTTACTTTTATTTAATATTATTTTCCGTTTAGATGAGATTTTCATGAGTTTTTATATATATATATATATAAACTACGCAAATGGTCATAAATAATAATAATTATATATATTTCATCAAGGATACATTTAAGAGGATATCGATGACAAAAAACCGTATCATTTCAATACAAAATAGTAGCTAAAGCAGTAAGTCAAACTTCAATCCCAAGAAATTACTAAAGTTCACCGGATTTGAATTTTTATTTAGATCAAATAACGCATTACTTTAAACGTCATTTAAAGTCACTGATTATTATCATAATGACTTTACTTTTACAGAAATGGAACCAGTTCAGTAATTTCTTAACTCACTAATAAATTATTTCACATTCCATGTCACAGCCTATTACGTAAGAATACTTTATTAAAAATCAAACGAAAAAAAAATTTCTTCCAAGTTAGTACGTTTGATTTATGCATTTCATCAGCAGTAACAATACATTAATGAGTTGTAGATTTTTTTTTCAATACGACATTAAATATTTTAGCTTCTTCCAATTTTTTCTGATGAGGTCTTAAATAAAAAAAAACACAAATAAATGAGTAAAAAAATAATCTGCATTGCAAAAAATACTAAATTTTGTCGACACGACTATCAAAATAATAATTAAAAAATTATGCTTATTATGAATTTAAATAGTCTGACATTATTTTTTTTTTTTTTATCATTATAAAGTAAAATAATCATAACGAAATGAATTTGATGAACTGTTACATTAATTTGTAAAGAAAACACTGAAGGACCGTTAACAAAAAATAAAAATCTAAAATTACATACACATTTCAACTGGTAAGCAACTATTATCAGAAGATAACAAACATGTTCAAGACAACTTGAACATACAGATAAAAAATAAAGTTAAAAAAATTGTGATATGAAACTAATAAAATAATACACTTTCTTACCCGAGGTTTCGCACGTATAATAATGTTAAAAAAGAAGTTTAAGAAGTTTTTTCTGTGAAAACGAAAGAAAATTAAAAAAAATCATCGAAATCGGTGAAATATTATTCTATAAACAAATTTACACGTTACATAAACTGATTTTGTTTTAAATTGAATAATTTTTCATTTTTCAAAAAAAAAAATGTATGATCAGTTTTTTTTTTGTAGCTTATTTGTTTCTCTATAGAAAATAATCCCTTTCGGCAAGCCGGAAAACTGAGGTAGATTTCACCGATGCTAAGTAGGGGGGTAAAAAAGATTTCCACCTTAAAGTTAAGAAAAACTTCAAATTTACTCAATACGACAATTGTTACACTTAATAAAAGTTTCACAATTTTAGAATACGACAAGTCCCATCTTCTTACAATTCCAGAAATATTTTGTTCATCCCTTGCGATAAGAGTTGATCATATCAAAACTTGTTTCAGACAAACGTTTTAGGTAATGTTTAGAGGACTAACGACCACTTTAAACCGATTCGATACTGTGCCTATTAAGGGAGGCATGATTTTTTGTCTTCGAAACTCCATTTTTTCCACCCCCTGGGCAAATGGTTGGTGATATCAAAAAACTTTACTAAGGGAATAGTAGGAACTTTAAACGAATTCGATATTTTATTTAATAAGAAAGTTATAGCGATATTTTTTTTTTCGAAAAAGCCCCCCCCCATTTCCACCCCCATGGTCTGATTTTGCCCATTAACAAACTCGACCGAGATTTTGGGTCGTTATATTTTATGTATTAATTAAAAAGTTATTGCCGAAAGATTACGGCAGTTATCGTGTGCACAAGAAAGTGAAATATAAACTTTTGAACTGACGGTGGTTTTGGGGACTGGGGTATGTGAAACACGAAGATATGTCGAAATTTTCCGCAGTCGAATCATGGTAACCATTACAATAGGTAGCTTTCTTATGAAATCTAACTAATAATCATATTAATCGTCGAAATCGGTACAGTTATCTCCAACGTTTTCCTCGTTCTTGAAAGATAAATTCTGATAAGCTCCTTCCGTAGACGAAGCTTCCATTGTTCAGGTGCTTCCGACGCACGGATGGATTTTTTTTTTGCTGAAGGATGGTATATCGATAGGTTTGGAAATTACGGAGATAAAAATTCCAATGCAAAATATCCAAACTTATTTTATTTCCAACGTAATTATTTTCCCAATATTATTTTTTCCACTTGTAACTACTGTCCTAGTATTCGAAAATAATTTTTTCAATAAGATTTCCATAGTAACGAATTTATTTTTTGCAGTATTTTTGTAAACTTAATCGCAAAATTTGAGGTTCGCTTTACTGAGCTCGTGAAATCGGAAGTGGGCGTTTTTCAAAAATGAAATGTAGATAACAGTTTTCCTCTTGTTTGCAACTGTTAGTGTGCAAAATTTTGTTGCTCTTTCTTCCTACAGTATATATATATATATATATATATACATACAAGATGCTTAAAAAAAATAATCCGAAATATTATTTAAAAAATAATAAAATCAACAACGGAGAAAAGATGTACGGAAAATGTTATAATTGGAATATGGAGAAAGCGTACGTTATAATTAAAGAAAACTGTAAGCAAAAATCCTTTTCCATGTCAAAAATAAAACTTGTAATAAAATAATTAAACTGGAAAGTCTTAATGCATCGGATTTTTTAAATTTAAAGAAGAAACAGACAAATTTTAGGGTCACAATAGAGAACGAAACTTGGAGAATAAAAAATAATTCAGAAATATACCAAAAAACCCAAAATGCTTCTCGATTTAGTTGAAAGAAAAGATTAATGTTTTACAAGGTATCTTTTAAGAATCAACAAAAATAAATTGGGAAAGAAAATATTCAATTTAAAAAAAAAATTAAGTGGGTCTCAGAAGAGAAAATTAAAAAACTGGAAAATTTCTAAACCAAAATAAAAAATAAATAAAAAAAATCACGAACTAAGATTCAGTGATTCGAAGGAAGAATTGAACGCTACAGTGAAATAATGAAGGAGTATTAAAAAATAGAAAATACAAAATAAAGCAAAATCAAAGTTAAGTTATTGGTCAATGATGACCAAATAAAAATAAAAAAATAATAGAAATAACAATATGGTTTTACATATTCCAAATCGAAATTGAAGGATTAGCTTAAATACAGTTTAAATTGTTCAATTCCTCCATTTAGGCTGGCCACCACACCCTTTATACTGGATAAGATAAGAAAAATATAAATAATTTTACGAGAACGAAAGAACAAATAGCTTGAATCTCTATAGTCCCACAAATATCTCTTTTGTAAAACACGATCCTATTGTTAGTTTTATACTATTATTAACAATGATAGAAACACAACAAGATTATTGGTATTTTGGGTAAATTATGTACGGTATAGATATTTCAGTAAAATTTCACATTTATATTACAATCTTTTTTAAATAAGATTATATCCGATCAGACCCAACAAAGAGCGTAGTGAACTATACAAAGGAATAGTTAGTTAATGCAGTGTTTTTAGAGATGCTATCTTCGATTCACACGTGTATAATTTTTGTTTTCAACTGTAGTTATTTTTTTATATTCACACATAAAATTATTTTTGTAGTGTTTTCACATTTTTTTTATTTATATTCTGTGTTCTCATTGAGAATAAATTCATAAACCGTGCTAAAATTCTCCTTCATTTTACATTAAACAAAAAAAGAAATTAATATTAACTGTTTTCAAAATATATAAATTGAGCTTCTTTAGTATATGATGAAAAGATATTGTCAACTACAATTCTCCTGACGAAGGAACCATATATAATATCATCGAAAAGATTAAAGACAACTTTAATTTTGTTTTCAAAGCGGGGTGTTTTTCATTTTAAAAAAATTACATTTATTAAATATTTCTGATAACGAAAAAAAATTACATAACTTATGTTTTTCTTTTTTTATCTCTTAGTAACAGTACTATTTTTTTTTTAAAGAATTTAAATTTATTTTTAATTACATTTTAAAATAGCTCGTTTAATTAATTAAACCTTAATTATTTCTGCTAATAAATTCATGATAATTCATATTGAATATCGACAATTTTTTTTATAATTATATAACAATTCATCATATATTTGAAATTTTTTTTGTCATGAAAGAGCAGAAATCCACAGATACGGTCATTAATCCGGTGGAAATTGGTACCATATGAAAAGGTGTCATACTTGACCGGAATTCGAACCCGGGACCTCCGCACAAACACCGAGACGCTACCTTCTCAGCCTGTTTGAATATTTAAATTTTTTCTTTTTTTTTGTTGGATAATTTCGCTACGTAAGCTTGAACCTTGTGCGTGGGTAAAGGAAATAGAATTTTGGTAGAGTATGAAAAATGCCAAGTCTGACCGGGATTCAAAACCGACCTCCGGATGAAGGGTCGAGACGGTACCACTTTACCACGAAGATAGGGAATTTATTATTTTAATTTAAAATGTGCGGAATTTTTTCTTTTCCTTTTATACCAATTACTTTTTTATTTATTTTTTGCTGTTATATTAACTTGGAACCAATTTTCTAAAGAAAAAAGAAAAAACTTCATTTTTGAAGTCGTGGGTCTGAAGTTCAAATCCTAGTAAAAGTTAGTTGCTTTTATACGGATTTGAATACTAGACAGTGGATACCGGTATACTTTTTTGTTGGGGGTTCAATTAACCACACGTCTCAGGAATGTTCTGTACAAAACAACACCTCATTTTATGTATGTCATGTACATCA
This sequence comes from Lycorma delicatula, assembly GCF_047948215.1. Lineage (NCBI taxonomy): Eukaryota > Metazoa > Arthropoda > Insecta > Hemiptera > Fulgoridae > Lycorma > Lycorma delicatula. The sequence continues at coordinate 117,420,110 of NC_134461.1, read as the reverse complement.
TCCTCATCTCATTGAACCACAGGGAGGGTTGCCTTATTGTTCACTAGTTGAACAGACTGTAACGTACACGTAAGGAAAAAGAAAAAAAAAAGTATTATTTCTGCTAATATTTTCGTGATAATTTTATTGAATATAGACAATTTTTTTAGAAATATTTAGCAATTTAGCACATACTCTTATTTTAATATTAATATTGAAACAACATTTCTTATTTTAATTTAAAATGTACGGCAATTTTTCTTTTTCTTTTATACCAATTACTTTTTTATTTAGTTTTTTGTTATACCAATTTGGAACCAATTTTCAAAAAAAAAATTCTGCAACTTAATTCATCCTAAACGGCCTTCATAATAATTTTTAATTTTATTGATTTATTATATTATTATTTTATTCTTTTTATAAAGTTTTTTCTATAATTATTATTTAAATAAATGCATATGTTTAATCTTTTATAATTATTTTTCATATTTAATATTATTATTAAATATTGTAATGTATATCTTAAAGGCAAATAAAAAAAATATATTTACACTTAAAAAGTTTTAAACAACTTTGGTTGTTAGGTTTGGAGAAAATTTCGTCTACTGTCTGCTTTTTTTTCAAAACCTCATAAACTTTAATAACAATTATTAATGATGATATACCTATTTTATGAAAATAGAGCAGCTTTTTTTTAATTATAAGGGCAAAAAAAAAATGCAATCTACATAGTTTTACCCAGTTATTCCTCCAATAATTAAAGTAGGTAAAAAATAGCAGCTGTGGGAAGGAAAGGTAATTGAAATATTAATAAATTGACTTCAAATTGTTTTATGAAAAAATCAATCATGAGTTGATAAATAGATTGTTTTTCTTTACGTCTCTTTTTCTCTCTCTCTCTCTCTATATATATATATAGATTTGTGTGTGTGTGTGTGTGTGTGTGTGTGTTTTCACTACTAACTCGGTTAATGCGATCGTTAAAATACCAATTAATTTTTTTTTTTAAATAAATAACAACGATAATTAATATTCAAAATGCTCTTATGTCAATACACTTATTAAAATGTATGAAAATTTAATTCAAGGAAATTTTTTATTATAAAGAACAATATTATTTAATATTAATGTAACTTTCTACTTGTTTAGCTATAAGAATTAATTTTAAAATTATTTAAATGTTTCAGAATAATCCTGAAGACGTAGAATATATATATATTTATTTTATACTGATGTACGAGTATAGAAATATTTAATAAAATGTTTTTTATATCATTTTTTACACATTCAAAAACTACGACAGATAATTCAAAAGGTTAAAAAAGGATGCAAATACGAAATAAATTTCCACCATTAAGCTGTTATATAGTCTCATACGTCATTAGTGTTTAATACATTTGAACCAATCAAATATCAGATTTGAGGAGGAGGAGGAGGACCAGATATTAAACACCAATCCGAAAGCAACCAATCAGGTGATCAGTATTTGTCACAATTCTGTTTAAATTCTACTTAAATTTTATTAAGCAATTTTCTAATAAAATTATACATTAAATCCCCCCAAACAAAATTACTAGTCATGAATTTCAAAACGCGATATTTTAGTAAACGGTTCAGACACGGATGGAAAACCTATCGCTGGAAAAGATAACATGAGCTTTTTTTTAAGTCAACTGACGATCTCCGTGGTAGAACGGTAGTCTCTACTTCGATGGTCTAGGTTCGTATACCGGTTAAAGTTGGCATTTTTCGTATAATGTACAAAATATTTATTTCATAATCCTACATATAAGCTTAAATTTTATCTGGTAAATTAATCAGCTTAAAAAACTTTACACGTATATCTAATAAGACTAAAAGTATAAAATTAATACCACTTTTTATTTATTAATTATTTTTTTAATTAAAAAATTAAACGTAAATTAAAAAATTACGTTGTGTGTGTGTGTGTGTGTGTGTGTGTGTGTGTGTGTGTGTGTGTGTGTGTGTGTGTGTGTGTGTATGTGTGTGTGTGTGTGTGTGTGTGTGTGTGTGTGTGTGTAGAAATATGTTGTGGAAATTTATGTAGCTTAAGTAAAATTCCAAGTTAGATCAAGGTTCAAATCCAAATTATTTTGGTTCTCATCAGTGTGTCATTAATTACTGCATAAAGCCTGGGAGATCTGTTAAAGCGTATTATGCCACGAGTAATAGAGTACCGATACGTGTTTTTCTTTTCTACTGAAATTTTGTTAACCAGATAAAGTTACAAGCAAAACCATATTTTTATGGAATGCTAATGAACGGTTATTATCAATCAATTAGTGGCGTGGTCTTAGGCAGATATATTATGTAATATATAAAATTATTCTATTTAATTCAAATTATTATTATTCTTGTAAAAACAGTGACGAAATGTTATCCTTTAGAGTAACTGTAAGTATTAAATCACTTTTCAGTATTTTAAATTCAACTTATCCTATATTTAACTGTATTCAACTTATCCTGTATTTTGTGGCTGTAAATTTGACAAAAAACTACATCCGAACGGCTTCTATCTGCAAATATAGTATAAAAGTTCTTACAAAAGTTTTGTGTTAATTATTTTTCCAGATCACAATAAAATCATTAATACAAAATTCCACCTTTTAAAAAATTCTATTAAATATTCTAAACGTAGTTTTTACACTCAAAATAAGGGAACTATCTTGAACTTATTATAAGTTGATTTAATATTCCCACAAGACACAATTTACGAAATTGATTCTTAAACATTTGAAAAATCCAATAATAAATTTAATTTAAAAAAGTAACGAGTTTCTAATTTTGTTGATAAAATAGATAAGTAAATTTTACTGTAAACACATCCAATTAAAAAACAATCGTACAAAGTTTCATTGAAAATCGTTCAGACTTTTAAAAGTTAGAATAATTATATTTAACATGGCCCATTGGTATATATATAACATAAAAATATATAATTATAGATTCCGCGTACCAACTAATGTAATTAATTATTTATTTCCTAACGCTTTCGAAAGTTTCTTTCATCTTCAGAAACACGTGATAAACATGTATATAAGTATTTTATTTTAATTTTAATCTACATCAAATTAATATGTGAAGTGAATACTTTATACAAGTTTATCACGTGTTCCTGAAGATGGAAAAATAACTTCCGAAAGCGCTAGGACATAAATAATTAATTGCATTGGTTGGTAAGCGAAATCTATAATTATATATGTTTAAAAGTATAAACAGATATAAAACGCCTTGCGGCCAAGTTGTAAGAGATATCACTAGAACGGTAAATAAGTCAATACAAGAAATTTAGTTCCAGATAAAACCTAACTAATACACGGCCGTATACAATTACATTAGTAGAAAACAATAATACGATTGAATATTCCGATAAAAATAAACTTACGCCAATTACATCAATTACAAAACCATTTTATCACACACACACACACACACACACACACACACACACACACACACACACACACACACACACACACACACACACACAAATATGTAATAATAAAATTTATAAACATGTAAGGTCAAAATATTTATAGTGATATAGATTGGATTTTGACATCGAAATAACTGTGACAATTTTCGCAACACATTATAACTGTATACTGGTGATATGCCAGTGTAATGATCTCGTCACGCAAACACTGCATTGTACTGTACAGAATAAAGTCTTCAATGTACACCGACTAATCCAGTCCTCATGCCTTACTTAATGACAATGAATTAAACGGGACTAAAAATAGTTTTTATAATTTCATGAGTTCATTTACCCTAAAGAAAAGATGTTATTAAAAATAATATATATGTATATATATATATATATATATATATATATATATATATATATAAATTATTCACTTTAATAGATTTAAAGTGAATAGCTACCAAATAAACAAACATATTAAGACGTTTAATAAAATGAACAAATAATTAAAAGAGGCTATTATTTTAATGAATTGGGTAGAGTTTTAACTTAAAGAAATGTTTATAATAGTCACATTTAGAGTTTATTTTTACTACTTTTGTTCATTTTTCCTTCACTTTTTTTAAAGATAAATTTCAATCATAAAATTAAAAAAAGTGAAGGAAATATAAAGAAAAGATTTTTATTTTATTAATTTTTAAATTTAATCGACTTTACGTTCGTGTAAAAATTCCGAAAAAGCCGGAAATGTGTCGTATAACTTTCCCCGATTTGTAGTTGACAGAATTTTATTTCAAATATGCCATAGGGTTTTTAAATATTAATGACTTTTATGAAATATTTTGAGTATAACTGAGAAAAAATTTAAAATTCTTATTAAAAAAAATGTTGAGAACTAGCTGATTCCCTTGAACAAATAACGTTTTTGTAGTCATAAGTGTACTATATATTTAAAAAAAAAACGTTTTAGTTAAAAAATTTGAGTCTCTTTTGATCCTTCTGCTTGCCAGCTCATATAGGCCAAATATTTCTAAACGGCAAAAACTTCTAAAATAGAAAAAAAAAATTAGAACTTATAAAAAGGATTTTAAAAATTGTTTTTAATTCGGATTTCACGGGACCTCTTTTTTTAAATCTTCCAATGTTATTTACACTAATACTACTAGAGGCTATCTCTAAAGTAAAGACTGTTTCATTCTAAAATATTTTTTCTGAAAATTTTATAAATATTTTTTATTTCTCTTAAACTACATACCTTATACTAATTCTCTATATAATCGTCACATGAATTAAGACATTTATCGTAGCGATACACCAACTTCAATATTCCCTCGTCGTATTCTTCTGCCGCCAGTACATTTAACCACTGATGAACAGCATTTTTAAGTTCATGGTCGCCCGCGAATTGCTTACCGCTCAAAAATTCTTTCAATTTCCCCAAAAAATGGTAACCAGAAGGAGCAAAGTCCGGGCTATATGGTGGGTGATCGTAAATTTCCCATCCAAATGTTCTCTCGGTAAATCACGTGTCGGACCCGGAACAAGTGGACGTGCATCATCATGCAGCAGGAGTATCGGTGCGCCGGTTTTGAATGGCGCGCCGTTACTTACGTACAGTTTTGCAGTAGGCTTCTGCATTAATAGTCGTTCCACGTGGCATGAAATCGATCAACAGTACACCAAACCGATCCCAAAAGACTGTAGCCATAAGTTTGCGTCCTAATGGCTTGACTTTTGTCGTGTTGTTGGTGATTGAGTATGACGCCATTCACTCGACTGCCGTTTTCTCTCTGGCGTGTAATACGAAATCCATGTTTCATCGCCGGTAACGATTGAATTGGGGAAGTCATCGCTTTTTTCTGTGTAGCGCATCAATAATTCCAAAGCAGATCCCATTCGGATTTTAACTTTCTGAAGCCTAAATGGTCATGAAAAAAGTGACCGATAACAGCTCTTAAAGCATCAAGAAAAAGAAGGGCCAGGACGGAAATCGTTGACTGACGATCTTTTCTAATTTCAACATCGACGCGTTTCAACGAGTCGTCGGTGACTATCGAGGGCCTCCCCGAACGTTCTTCATCATGTACATTAATTCTGTTATTTCTAAACCTTTCACATAATTTTCGGACTTTTCTTTCATTCATTACATTGTCACCGTACACGGCAACCGACTGCCTATGAATTTCAGCCGGCTAACATTTTAATGGTTTAAAAAACGTATGACTCCACGTATTTCACAGTCGGCAGCAACATCGATTTTCCTATTCATTTTATAACGTAATACTCACACGTAATCAAAGATACTGAAACGCGACAACTTATAGACAACAATGCAGTGTGTAGATTACTAGCGTTGTCATGAACGACCAGGTTCGCCAACCTTATGGAGAGACATTTCCAAGCGGTCTTTACTTTAGAGATATCCCTCGTAGAAATAGTTGAATTTTGAATTTTTAAAAGTAAAGTTTAGAACAGCTGGTATTTTGATTATGAATCTTGTTCAGCTCCCTTGTTTTTGGGGCTTAAAAGTTTATTTATTAGAATAATTATATTTACTTGAATAAGTAAATCTGATGCCACATTTCATACTGTTATTCAACAAAGTTTATTAGATTTCTACAAAATCTAATCCGTTGGGCTAAGGGTCATCCCCTTCACCCATTGGTAAAAATATCAGTATAAATCTGGAATATATATATATATTTATATAATCCTCTTCGTGGTCGGGGGATATTTAGCCGATTATGTTTCCCGTCTGGACCTCCTGTTTATTAAACTCATGCTTGTAAGCATAATAATGATAAATAAGAATTAAAACCTATTTAATTTTTAAAAAACTGTCTGTACTGTAATTTCTTAAGAGCAACAGTTTGGTCAGTACAGGATCCAGTAATTTGGTTTTTTGATTTCACGTCGCGGCCGATCGTGAAATACATAATTAGAATTACAAACACAAATTACCATTACAATGTTATCAAATCTCAAAAAGATTAATTCAACAGCGGTGGCAAAGAGCGCCAAAAATGTAAAAAAAAATATGTTATTTTACCAGTTAAAATGTTTAAGTTTAAAAAACCCGAAAATGGTTTTTAGATGTTTATCTGCAGAGTGTTAACCCAAATCGAGTTATTATCCTGTTTAGTACAGTCCGAAGAGGAAAAAATTTGCATTCTTTTACATTTCTTTGCCCCTTTCAAGGATGAATTTGGAAAATCTAGAAATAGTTTTTTTAGATATTCACATGAAGATTACACATACCAAAAATCAAGTTGATATCTTTGATTGTTTTAAGAAATTAAAAAAAAGGAAAAATTTACTGTTATCCCATTTAAACCTTTTTAACTCAGATTTTCAAAAAAATCCTTTCTTCGTGGTGGCATACACAGTAAGAAGAAGGTGTATACAAATTTTTATTAAGTTATCTTCAGTAGTTTTTGCTGGACGTTTAATATGAGTTACTCATCACATGTTATTTTATATATATATATATATATATATATATATATATATATATATATATACTAGGGTTCGCCCTTCGCGGCTTCGTCCAAAATATCATGCGGCTTAACCCACAATATTTTTTAGTAGTAAAATTTTTTTTATAAATAAAAATTACTTAATCGAGAATATTTTTTAAAAATTTTGTTTTTTTTTTGCAATACTTGAATGAATAAGCTGCTGCGTAAACTCACTCTAGAGCAAGCCACATAAAATTGTCCGTTACAGAAACAGCCCTCTCTTAAGTCACTCTCGCAGCCCTTAAAAATCGAAATTAAAAAGAAAAAACCGAAAATTGCTTTTAGATATTTATTTGAAGAGTATTTGAAAGTCTCAATTTAGTGAATATCTTCTTTAGTGTAGTCGGAAATGGAGAACATTTGGAAACATTGTTCAAATTTTTTTACCTTTCTACCCTCCTTTCAAAAATGTTTTTTAGATATTTAAATGAAAATTACACACACGAAAAATTAAATTACAAATCTTCATTTGTTACAAAGAAGTTATAAAGTATAAAAGCCTGATTTAAGAAAAAAATCAAAATCAATTTTAACGCCTTTAAACTAGGAATTTAAAAAATCTAGAAATTAGTTTTTAAATATACACCTGAAGGATATTTCACGCAGCAGAAATCAAGTTTCATTTTTTACAGAGAAATTAAAAAAATAATAAATTTCATTGTTACCCCATTTTAATCCTTTAAACTCAAAAATTCAAAAAAATCCTTTCTCATGGTGCACTTACTCTGTAAGAAGAACATGTATTCACACTTTCATCAATTTTATCTTCAGTAATTTTAACGTTCAGTAGTTTAATAATCCGTAATTTAATAAAACATCTGAAAAGAATCGACATAGTTCCAAAATAAAATTTTAGAAGCACCGGCGAATGTAAAAAAAAATACACACACACACCACAGGCGTGGTTGTAAGTGCTCATAAATAATGTGCACTTACAACCACAATATCATTAAACTAAAATAGGTTTAAAAATCCAACACAAAAACAAAACAAGTAAAAAATAACAAAACAAACACGTAATTAAAATAAATTAGCAAATACAATTTCGATAGTAATGTAAAGAGTTCGCACCGAAATATCGATTAAATAACTTAGAATACAGCGTGGGTCACACTGCTCATAAGACAGTGCGTCGGCTTTTCGTTTTCTTGCGGACGTTACTGCAGCTCGCTCCCATCGGCATGAAATATTTAATCACATTTTTATTTATACATATCAATTCATTCGCGATGTAATTATGTATTTTCTTCCTTTATTATTATTATTAACACCTTCTTATTCAAATCACTTATCAAAACGAAACAGCAGTTTTTTTTTTTTTCAATTTTTACTTGATAAACGGAAAACTGTTGATCCATAAATGCTCCAACTAGGTAAAAACATTAAAATCAAGAACTATTAATTAGCTAGTTAATAATTCACATTTTTAAAATTTCCTTCTTTTAAATAGCGTAAAAACATGTAAAGTTAAAAAATGTAGTTAAAATAAAAGATTATATTTTTTACTTTTTTTCAGTTTTTTTTTTTTTTTGAAAAATGTTAATACTGTAATTCGATTTTATAGGTTTAATGTGATAGGTGAATAAAATGAAGATTAGTCACAAATTTTTACCGTTAACATGAATCTATTTATTCAGTTTGAAACTAATCAGCAAAAATATAACGCAACTAGTAACACATTTATCTGCGTAAATTCTACGATTAATTTCAACATATTATTTATCACATAAATACAGTATTATACTACATACATTATATACAATGAGTGTAAACAGAAGGTTACAGAGGTCAATAGGCAATAAAATTCATTATAAAAATGACGTCACCTTTATTTTAAAAAGGGTGAAAATGATAATGTCTACAGAAAGGTCAATGCCTCATTCTATATGGCATATAACAAAACTAACCATCAAATAATCTAAGAGAGAGGGTCAAACGAGTAAAAAACACAACAATACGAGTAACATAATTTAATATTTAAGTTTTAAAGAATTAAAATACATTTAAACAGTACTTATAATTTTATAATTTATTTCATGCAGTTTTGAAATAGACATGCTGGTCTAATGTTTCTTTATACACAAAGTGTATAAAATGTTTTTTATATGCAAAAAAGACAACGGGTAAACATTTTATTTTAAGAGTACTAAAAAACAAATTTGTGTTATATTTAGAAATTAATTATAATAACATTAATTATTTCAATCCTTTGCCGTTCCTTAAAAATATAACATTCAATTTACGAATCCCATAATTAATATTATTCACGTTGTACTCCCTCTTGAAAACTACGATAAAATTACATTTCGGCTCATTTATCGAAGCGACGGATAGTTTATATAAAATTTTAGAATGATTTTAAAATTTATATATACAGAGTGTCCCACGAAAAAACTTTCAGGATATGTTATACTGATGAAAATAATAAAAAACGTTCACGTAAACGTAAAAACGTTTTGTTTTCGAGTTACGGCTAGCGAAAGATTTCGTCCGGATTTTACTCTTTGAAAAATAATAAGACCTTTAAAAATAATAAGATTTTTGAGATCCAAATAAAGGAGTAAAGTTGTGGGTTCTTATGTAATTTGAGCTGGGAAATAGGATAAAACAGGCCGCAGAACTGTAACTCCAGTAATTTTTATGATATCCGACGTAAAACACAAAATTGGTGTCGAAAAACAAGTTTTTTTAGGTTTGTAGTACAATAGATTTATTAAACGCCTATAAAATGCAGAAGATTTAGGAAAAAACTTGTAACGAATCTAATTCTGATAAAATTAATATAAATACAACCAATAAAAACTGTTAAAAATAGTTTTTTTATAAAGCAAAACAGACGAAAAATAAGACAGAAAATCATATTATTCGTTCTGTATCTAATAAGCATTATTATTAATATATCAAAACAAAAAAATAAAATACATGAAATGATAAATGATATCGAACCTCAGTTACAGTAACTGTTCGAAATTCCCTCATTCACAATGTGCATAAAAATCTGCTCGACGTAAAATATTTCCAGTGGCTTTCCGTATCATTTCAGGATCGTTTCGTATAAATTCAACAGCATTTCAAAATCTGTTATTTAGCATACATGTTAAACAGCATTTTGTATGCTGTTTTATTTTCATATGGCCCCAAACGAAGTAATCTAATGGCGTTAAGTGAAGTGATCGTGGTGGCCAATCGATCGGTCCACCACGTCCACTCCATCACAAGAAATTATCATTTAAGTGATTATTAGCTGCTAAAAAAAATGTGGTGTTTCACCATCGTGGAAAATCATCATGAAAATCATCCTGGAAAATCATTTGCAATATAGTTTGTAAAGGTGCATCCTCCAAAAGAGCCGGCAGATTATTTTTCAAGAAATTAACGTATTCATCTCCCGTAAGGTTTTCATTGAAAACAAGTGGTCCCAGAATTTTGTCGTAAATAATACCACACCAAACATTAATATGAAATCCTTGTTGGAAACTAGTTTCCACAGTACCATATGGATTGTCTTCGCTCCACAAATGACTAGTTTTATAACTGAAGACTCCGTTTCTTCAATCAAATAGAATCAATAAATAAAATTGAATTTACCTATTTTTAATACTTAAATTTACTATTTTTCGTATGTTTTAAAAGTTTTTATTTACTTTTCATTGGCGGTATTTACATGAATTTCTTAGAATTAAATTCTCTACAAGTTTTCTTACTAAACATTCCGCATTTATTAGTCATTTAACAAAGCTATTGTACTACAAACCTAAAAAAAAAGCTTGTTTGTCGACACCGAATTTTGTGTTTTACGTCGGATATGTTAAAAATTACTGGAGTTACAGCTGTGGGATCTGTTTTATCGTATTTCCCAGCTAAAATTACATAACTAACCACTAACTTTACTCCTTAATCTGAGTCCTAAAAATTACAGTAGGGCTTATTTTTATTAGAAGAGCTGAAATCCGAGCGAAAATCTTTCGCTAGCCGTAACTCAAAAACAAAGCGTTTCCAGACCTAAGGTTATATGAATTTTTTTCATTATTTTCAACAGTACATCTTCTGAAAGTTTTTCCGTTTTTCGTGGAACACCCTATATTTCAAATTAATAAAACTAACCTAAAATATCAATAGTTATTTTACATTAATCAAATAAATGTATAAAGATTTAAGTTTATCTTTTCTGAAATTTATTATTTTATAAGGAAAATTTATTACAAGGTATATGTCAGAATTATACTAGGCAAGTTGATGTATTAGAAAATTATTAACTTGTTTTGAAAATTTAAAGAAAAAATGTGAAATAAAAACGCAAAAAGATATTTGAAACTAACAAAATACAAAAGTTTATTTCATCTTTTTCTTCAACCTACGCCATCAAAATGTATGAAAAATCAAAATAAAACGACATGAAATTCAGTAAGGATAAAGATAAAACATCGTTTCAAGGATAAGATTTTTGTGCAGAACAAAATAGTATTGTTGGATCGCGGCAACTGGTTTACTACTTATGATGTCCTATTCGCTACTTATGACATTATCCCCTCCACAATATTTTACTATCAACAATAGTTCATACGAAAATGAACCCAAGATGGTAAGAATTACAACGTATTTATCTGTTTAAGGCTTTCTAAATTCTGAAAAAAAATTATTTATTTTTTTAAATCGTTTTAATGATTTAAAGAGATCAGAGATTACACATAAATAAACTTAAAAATATGTTTTCTGCTTTTTTTTTTACAAACATTAACAACACATGTTAGTTGTTGAAGCGTGGTTAAACGATAATAAATAAAATAAAAGCTTTTGTTTTTTTCGCTATAATGCGATTTTTTTTCATAGTTAAACTAGATAATTTTCTTTCTTTAACTAAACTACCCAGATGTAATATTATATAGAATAGATATCTTATTACAAAATCGCAGTATTTTTATTAAATCATCAATAACAGGAGAATATAAGATTAATTTTGCACGATTACAAAAAAAAATCTGATATGAACACCATATGACTTACTTGTACGCCTATTAAATTACATTAACACATCAAAATGAAAAGTACATAAAATTTTATTTCATTAATAACTTCTATATTTTGTTTTTGTTGTTATTACTGAATTATTATTTATCGTAAAATTGCTTTACAATCCGAAGTTAATAATTATTAATAAATCAATATATTTAAATTAAAAGAAAACTTAAAAGAAAAAGGAGATGGTCTGATTCGAACCGTTGCGGCTTCTCCTTGTAAAATCCAAATATTTCATTAATTAAAATTTTATTTGGTTATAACTCCGGAACCAATGAAAATAAGTACCAGTTATGATACATTGTTGAAAAGCTCTCAATGAGAGCTTATTACTGCAGTTCAGAAAAAGTCCAAAATCCACATTTTTTTTGATTTGGGCTTTTTTGGACACTTTTGGTCCAGTCGATTGCAATCAAAAGAGGAGGTGCAAAACTAGATGTTACAACAGTCCTAAATCCAAAATTTCAACAACCTATGGCTAATCGTTTTTGAGTTATACGTGATACGTACATACGTAGTACAGACGTCATGCGAAACTAGTCAGAATGGATATTTCCGGAAAACCGAAATTGTTCGCGATCACAATAAACATTGTTTTTATATTAAGTTAGATGTTGTGATTACGGCAAAGAATTTTTAATAAAGAAAAAGTAATTCTCAAAGTTTGAAATATTATTGTTTAACCGTAAATTAAAGGCTATTTTTTAATTTTTTTTTAAATTATATATTTTTGCAGGAATATACTTTAAATTCTCAGCCTAACCATCTTCATAAAAAAAGAAACTGGCAAATTGTTGCATGACTTTTTTGGGTACGCCGGTCAAGTCATAACTAAAGTAAAATTTAAGTATCAAAATACCCAAATTTAAATTTTATTTATTTTAAGAGCTTTCTTACTATGACGAAAATTTAGGAAAGATTTATTAAAAATAAGTCATCCGAAACCAAAAATAAAATTAATTTAAAAGAGAACTGTTTAAAAATAAAGTACAACTTTTATGAGAGTAATAAAAAACTTACTTCTTATTTTGGGACCGGTATGTAATGTAGTAGTTGTCAAAACTACTTTAATTTAATAACCCTAGGTTGATGTAGAAAAATACAATAATGTTTTTTAATATTAAAAATTAAAAGAGATCCGACAGATTTTCTTTAATTGTGCCCTTGAAAAAAATATAAGTTTAAAATAATGAGAGAAAGAACTTAGAAAGTTAAACGAAAACATAAAAATGGGCTCTAAAACTAAATACATGACAAACATTTTGGCTTCGCAAACGATATTGCAATTTTCACAACAGATATAGACGAAGCTAAAATCAAAATTCAAAAAATTAAGCAAATGAGCAAGCACAATCATTCTTCAAATTTCTTATGAAAAAACTAACAGGGTTTCCAAAATCAAAAAGAACAGAGCTCAAACCCATAAAATTTCGACTACAAAGAAATAAGTAGAATTCATAAATTTAGATATTTGGGAGAAATTATAACACCGAATGTAAGTGATAAAAATGGGATATAGAATAGAGTACGAAAAATGGAAACCGCCCATCATCTAGCGAAGATCATTTACAATAAAAAATCACTATGATATAACTCCAAATTGAAGCACTATAAAACTGTAGTCCTACTAGAAGCACTATATGGAGCATAATGTCTGCAGATTTTTCAAAACAAGAAATAGCAAAAGTAGAAAAAAGGATTTTAAGAAAAATTGATACACCTACCACCCCTTTTTCTGTAATAAAAACCAACATCGGTGTCCAGTGCATCCCTTGTTTTACTTTATACTAATGTACTCGCCCATTGCCGTCACCATTCAAACGTAGTTACTAGGTTAAATGTAGGAACGCTGTAAAATCACCTTCCTTTGCAACATCAGGTTCTTTTTTAAAATTATACGCGCATAAAAATTAAAATAAAAGGAAATACACTAATACTAAAACGTTATAAAAAAGGAAGAAAAGACAACAAAAATTTGAAAGGTCGAAAGACGATTTAAAAAAAAAAAAGACAAAATATCAAGATGGAGTTTAAAAATATACAAAAAAAAAAAAATAGTTTTAGGGACTTTTACGCAGAATTAACGAACACGGATTGACAAAACAAATATTTAATTTCTACATAAACAGAACCGCCAAGACCAACCGGTTTAAAGAAACAGAAGACAGAGATAAATTTATAAACGTGATTCGAGGATCTAAGTTTCCAGAGAGAAAGTAAAAGAAGAGTAAAAACTTGAATAGATGAAAGGAAGAAAGACGTCAACAACAAAGCAAAAGATGAAAACATTTTGGGAAAATAAAAAAAGGCAAAACTATGTACGTCGTGATCCGTAGTGGTCGGAAGGAAAAGAAAACTGTGAAAAAAGTTCTAACACTTTTAATTTTAATATTAAGAAAAAAAAATTAAGCCAGAAGACAGAAATTATATTTTTTAGAGGTGGGGAATAAATTTTAAGAAATACTTTTCTAAAAATATTCACGTATCAAGATTAAGCTTAAAAAATTTGATTGCTTTTTTAAATCAACCACCCCCTACGCTAGAGGCTAAAATATGAAAAATAAAATTTTCAAAAACATTTTCTGCATTTCAGGTTCACGGTGTCTTGCCGGCCTCCGTGGCGCGAGTGGTAGCGTCTCGGCCTTACATCCGGGTTCGGATCCCGGTCAGGCATGGCATTTTCACACACGGTACAAATCATTCATCTCATCCTCCGAAGCAATACCTAACGATAGTCAAGTTCGATGTCAATTTAAATAAAATATTCCTTTCGGTACGCCAGAAGGCGGAAGTAGATTTCACTGGTGCTAAGTAGGGGATAAAAGATATTTCCACCTTAAAGTTAAGAAAAACTTCAAATTTACTCAATACGACAATGGTTGCATGTGAAACTTTTTTCACATGCAACTTTTCTATGATAAGTCTTATCTTCTTACAGTTCCAGCAATATTTTGGTTATCCCTTGCCGTAAGGATGGGTCATATTAAAAATTTTTTCAGACAAAAGTTTTAGGTAATGTTTAAAGGACTAACGACCACTTTAAACCGATTCGATAGGGTGCTTATAGGAGGTATAATTTTTTGTGTCTTCAAAACCCCATTTTTTTCAGTCCCCTAGGCCAATGGTTGGCAATATCAAAAAAATTTACTTAGTAACGTTTAAGGCCCGTATCCAAGGAACAGTAGGAAATTTAAACGAATTCGATATTTTACTTAATTAGAAAGTTATAGCAATATTTTGGTTTTTTTCGAAAAAGCCCTTCCATGGTCCCATTTTGGCCGTTAAAGAACACGATCGAGAAAGTGAAAGTTATTTCCCCACAAGAAAGTGAAATATATATATATATATATATAATTTTTTGAGCTGACATTGGTTTTGAGGTCTGGGGGATGTGAAATGCGAAGATATGTCGAAATTTTCCGGAAGTCGAATCATGGTACCCATTACAATAGGCAGCTTTCTTGTGAAATCTACTTAATTGTACGCATTTATTGAAAGCTCTATAAATTAAGTACAAATTTTCAAAAAAAAAATTTTAAGAAATATTTAAACCGAAGGGTGACAGAGCAAAAGAACAAATACATATTTAAATTTTAAGAGATTATTTTTGGGGGAAAATGGATTATTTACGAGTATATATGCATTGTAGGTAACAAATTCGATTTAATAAAGTTTACTCTAAAATGCTTCTGAAGAAAATCAACTCCCCCACCACCTTAACGAATTTTTAAAAAACCCATTAATATGATTAATCCCCAAACATAGAAATATGTGATCCAAATTTGAAGAAGATCGGTGAGACGTTAGTCCAAAATCAGTGCGACTCACATACACATATGTTTTTTTTTTTTTTGGTTTAGATGAACTAGTTGGAACCTAAAACATAAAGATTTGTACCCTTACACCCAATTTTTTATACGATCCCCATACTTTCCCCTTTAACATACCGATTCTAGCTATATTCATAATTCATAAATCCCAAATCACATAAGCTCAATATTATTTATGTGGCCTAAAAACGTTACTTTTTGTTAATTTAAAAAAATATCGATAAAAACAAAACAATTATATAAATATTCAGTTTTACAAAATATGTGAAATGTACATAACACAAACTGAAGCATTAGTATGCTTCATCATAACATATACTACATCTAAAAGTAATATGTATGATTTTTTTTCTGTACGCCATATCAAAATTTATTTTATTATAATTTCATATCAATTAATATTAGTATCACTAAGGAGTAATTATCATACTGTCAACGAAAATGAATCTACGTGCTAAATATTTCAAGTCAACTAGATAATCGGAAGTGCACAAAAAACTAATTACAAAATATGGTCCCGAAGGATAGGTATTGGAATTAAATAAAAGAGTTTTAATGTCTAAAAATGTTTATTTAATAGTAAAATGGAATTAAAACAAAATACAACACAGAACGCAGCGCATTATTTTCCACTTAATTTTCATATAAAATAAGCGGACGGTATAAGATTTCGATATTTAAAGCTATTCATCTATTTTTAAACCTTTAAAAAGTAGATCAATAAATGTAGCGTTATTAGGACACTAAATGACCTGTGTATTTCGATTTCAAAAACTATTGAATGATTGAATATATCGATAACTAGGAACAAAATTTCATTAATTATTCTCAAAATAAAATAATAATTATCTAATATCTATAATAATCATATCAAACGAACAAACAAAAGTTTTCACGTAAAACGATTTTTTGCTTTAATAGCCAATTTCGTTTACCTCTTGAATGCGAGTATCTCTATTGATCATCTGCAATATCGCTCATCTGTATTCGGGTCCACCTCTGTTAGGTCAGATAAACATGTGAAAACATAAAATAACATCATTTTCTGGGATTGTACACTACTATTTTTTCTTGTTAATATTCACTGTTTCCATTCACATCAATAAATGTATATTACGTAACATGAAGGGAGAACACATTAAACCATTTTATCTTTAATGATAGAAAACATAACCTACCAATGAATGAGTAACACTCAACAGCAATTTATTTTAATGAAATATAAAGAACGAACTACTTTAAAACATTTGACCTGATAATCCAGCTTAAAACTACTTTGCAAATAAAAACAATAGACAGTAACTCTATTACGTTACACATTAATATTAAGTGCTCTAAATGGTAATGCCAACCAGTTTAAATGCGACTGTGACACAATTTAGCCGAGGAAAAACAATTAGCTAAATAAAATAATCACAAAGCTTATATATTTAAACGGTTTTAATAAAATTTGTTACAAAAAATAATGAGAAAATAAACAAATAATGACAAATTCTAAAAAAACAAGAAATTTATAAAAACAAAACTTGGAAAAATTAAATAAGATAAATTAAACAGAGAATTAATTAAGATAATTAAACAGATAAATTTAAATATCTAGAAGAAATAATAACCTCAAATGGTTAGGATAAGAAAGCGTTTGAAAGCAAAAAAAACTATTTTTTGTGAAATTGAAAATTTTAATAAAAATATGTACAAGAAAAATTAATCCATAAATGCAAAATTGGGACTTTATAAAACACAGTACTGAAACCAGTAATCCTCTATAGAAATAAACCACTAACATAACAAATCTAGAATCAGCTTTAAAAACTGAAAGGAAAATGTTAAGAACGATGCATGGCTCAAGAAAAAGGAAAGACAGTATTACAGAATGAGGTCATATAAAGAAACTTACTACCCACCATGTTGGTCTAGTGGTGAACGCGTCTTCGCAAATCAGCTGATTTCGAAGTTGAGAATTCTAACGTTGAAATCTTAGTAAAGGCGTTGGATTTGAATACTATATCGTGGATACCGGTGTTAGATTTCAATTAACCACACATCTCAGAAATGGTCAACCTGAGACTGTACAAGACTACACTTCACTTCACTTACACGCATACGTATAATCCTCATTAATTTTCTGAGGTAATACCTGACGGTCATTCCCGGAGGCTAAACAGGAAAAAAAAGATAAAGAAACTTACAAAATTAAAGTAAAAAAAAAGATAAAACTTTTGAAGGGATTTAGAAACTACAACCGGGGAAAAAACACTAAATTTTGTGAGACAAATGATTCGAATGGATTCGGATAAATTGAACAAAAAACTTTTTGATAAATTTTGGAAAACATAAAATTCCGCTCCCATACATAGAACAAGAAAAGGAAGATCTAAACAAAGCGTGTATTAAAATTTTCAAGATAGAAAAAATCTGGAGAATAGAGGTTCTTGTGAATGCAAAAATGAAACGAGAATGCATGTGCTGGAAAAAATAACAAAAACAGAGCATAGTAAAAGAATGAAAGAATTCTGGAGAGGAAAGAGGGAAAATCAGAACAAAAGGAATTAAAATGATATTTCTATGCGAGTTTCTTCTGCACGCCTGTTTTGAAAAAAAAATTAATTTTTTTATTTAGATAAATTAAAGTAATACCAGAAATACAATGTAATAACTAAACCCTAATTTAAAAAAAGAAGAAAAAAGACAACATTGCGGATAGATTTATAGAATGATTTACAGAATAATGATGAGATAAGGGAAAAAATTTGCGAACTGATTCTAGAACTTGAAAAAAGGAAAAACGTTCATACAAACAAATCTCCAAAAACGCTTCTTTTTTTCGTTTTGTGTTTAGCCTCCGCAACCACCGAAAGGTATTACTTCAGAGAATGATATGTATGAATATAAATGAAATGTACAATCTCAGGTCCACCATTCCTGAGATGTGTGGTTAATTGAAAGTCAACCGATTAACAACACCGGTATCCACGATCTAGTATTCAAAATCGTAAAAAAATTAACAGCCTTTGTTAGGATTTAAACCTTATTTCGAACTGTCAACTTTGAAATTAGCTGATTTTCGATGAGGAGTTCACCACTAAACCAACCTGGTGTGGCCGAAAACGCTTTGTCATAGAGTTGCGGTTAGCGGAAAATTTTAGCCCGGATTTCAGTTCCCTCCGGTGAAATGAGGTCATACTGAAGTTTTTAAGCCGTTATATAATGGATAAATTTGATGGTTTCTTATGTTTTTTGATATGAAAAATCGAATAAAAAAGGTTCCAGAACTGGATCTCCCGTAGTTTTCATGATATCCAACGTAAAACAAAAAAAAATTCGGTGACGAAAAACAGGTTTTTTTAAAAGTTATGACTAATAAATGCGTAAGTTTTATTATAAAAACTTGTAGAGAATTTAATTCTGAGTAAACAAATGTAATAAAGTCCATGAAAAAACCAAAAAAATCAGTCAATTTTTATTGTTACAAACAAAACAGAAGAAATATTATGAATTTGTAACATTTAAAAACGGTTGTTTTTTGGAGAACAAATTTAGACCTTTGAAAAATTAAAATATTTTTAATTTTTTTTTGTTTTAAACGCACTACGGTTTATACTGTATTAATTCCCCAATTAATGTTCGAAAATTCCGCCACGGATGAATGCACTTTTCAACTCGTTTCCTTACATTTTCTGTCGCCAACTCAGTGATATCTTTGCGTTCCTTGATAAAGGCATATATCATAAATTTTGATAAAATTAATATTTACGGAGATAAAACATGGCCGCCATTTTGTAATTTACGAACGTATTTAATTCCTGATTTTTTCCTAATTTTAAAACTTTATTACCAAGACGCTTACCAAATATTAATGTGATTCCTCCATCCGAACTTCAGACATAAATTTTTATATAAAAATAACAAAATGGCTGACAGTGGGAGAACGAAAGAGAAATTGTCACTTTTCCTAACGATATTTTTTGTTTAGTTTTACAAGTAGAATCGGAAAAGTATAGCCAGCTCACCATTTTAGAAATACTTGTATAATCTTACCAGTATAATCCTGAGACGAAAACCATTTTTTTTTATAACAAACTAGCAGACCCGGCAATGGCTATTGCTAGATTTGATATATATATATACTCAAATGAATAATATAATTGATGAACAAATAAATATAAATTAAATGAACATAATTGAAAATTTGATAGAACATTAAAAAACTGTGTATTACGGAACTTCATAAAATGTAACCTTTCCCTTTGTAAAAGTCAGAATGTAAATAAATCCCACTGTCAAAACAGCACTACCTATCGGATTTAATTCAAACTACTTTCTAAACACAGTAGTCTGTTTAAAATAGCCCTAACTTTCTTTCTAATAGTCAAATCAAGAATTTCAATAGCTTTAAACCTTCTCCAAACAACGCGGACCTTTTCACAAAAACCCGCTCGTAAATCGGTCCAGTAGTTTTTTAGTCTATAGCGGACACACATACGAACATTGCCTTTTATATATATATATATATATATATATATATATATATATATATAGAAGAAGAAATTCTGTTAGTATATATTTTTGTTTGTTTCGTAAATATCTCGACACCGGCGCCACCTAGCAGGTATAGTTTTTGCAAAAATATTTCTTTTCACGTAACTAATATTTATAAAACTGATATATATTCTGAATATGAGCCAAATACAATTTTTCGAAATATCTCGTTCCCAGCGCCATCTAGCGGGTCTAAACTAATTCAGAAACATTCGAGGGCGTGCGCACAACTCGGATGAATGGCACAGGAACACACATGAGACAAACAAAAACATTAATTTTATTTATATATATATATATATATATAGAAAAATAATTATTTTTTTAATTGATTTCATTCCGATTGATCTTCACACATTTCTAACACGTCCGGATTTTTCAAAGAATTAAGTAACCGAACTGTTGGGCTATTAGGAGAGAACAAGGCTGGAATAACCGAAATTCAAAGACAGATGTATTTAATTATGTTTTGAATAAAATAATTTTTTATTAAATTATTGTTTTTTTTATTAATATTTTTTTTTTGTTACAAGTTTAGCGGTGAGAGAGAGGTTGGGCCACTATAGAAGAGATTAGAAGGATGACAGCTACTTATGTTCGGCTTATATTTAAAAATCCAGAGGCTAATAAATAAAAATTAATGTAATTCAAAGGATGAAAATATCAACAGATTACTACTGTGTAATCAAGCTAGAAGGCAATCACGAGAAAATATTTACTTACGTAATATTCAACTGCCACTCGATTAAATTAATTTAAAAAACGAAATTTTAAATTACGTTTTAATATTATTTACTCGTAATGTAAAAATTGAGGGTGATTTTAGTTTCCTTGTAATATATATGAAATTCCAAGTAAATATTATGCTAGTACATTAAGCCACTTAATGAGACGAGTATTCCTTTATAATATAATGATTATGTCATAACGTATGGATACCAGATGTTCATAAATGCCGCAACATGAGAGCGTATGTTGCCGTAATGGTTAAAAAACTCATCCTTCAATAGCTTAATGTCAATGTTCTGGTTATGCGTGGTCATACATACAAGGCGTAACATTATTTTGTATAGAAAATTCATATAGCGTATACATTATTTAATAACATTTACTACTACTACATGTTCAGTTTGTTGAACACTTATACGCTAAACCTAAGAGTATTATATAACAGATATAAGGTTAGATATACCTACATATAGACAACTTAAAAATATTTCTTTATCAAAAATCGCCATCGAATACTACCCGATGTCTATAACAAAGCGCTGCGTTACCTTTAAACGTATAAACAATCTCTCTTTTATTCTCTTCTCTCTTTTTTGTCTCCCCTCTTCTATCACATTTATATACTTTATATGGCACCATTAAAGTGTTATCAGTAAAGTAAATTGCATCTCTTTTTATATCACGTGTCAACCGTATCTTACTTTAAACCGTGAATATGTACTAAAACCCTATAAAAATAAATTATTTTATCTGATATTGGAGAAAATATATTCTTTTAATGGAAAAAAAAAACGAAAGTAAATCGATAAAACTATGGCCTACATAAAACTTTATACCGACCACAAACCACAGTTACATAGTGAAAATAAAACTTTTGTTTATATTCAAAGAAAAAAATTAAATTGCACAAAGTAATTTTGTTTTAAATAAATTAAAATAATTACATATATAGAATTACATCATATCGGTTACCTGCCTTAAGACAGATCTTGTACATGTCTCTCCATTCTCCTCTATTCCCACCTATGAAAATAGTAAGAACCTTATCACCCCTATATCCTTTTAGGTTCTCTACAATGTTTACTCTTTTTTAGCATCTTCTAGTAATCTTAGCACTATTTTAATCAATATTTCTCTTTTCAAAACTTTATTATAACTCATTAAGCTTAAGCGTAGTACATTGCACTGATAAGGTGAACAGTTTACAACTGACAAAAATAGATGAGACTATACAACCACTAGTGGCGCTAGTAGTAGTAACGTTAAAGATGACATCGAATAACTGCAGTTGAGTCGGTTCGGTTTGCTGACCAGGTAGAAGTACTCTTTAAAAATAACCCTTCTTCAAATCTTCTCCGTTTTAAAAACAAAAAACTATTATTTCTTTCGGTTAAATGCTTCTTTACCCATTTTACTTTTCATCATGTTTTATTTTATTACGTAAATATGAAATTAATATTAGTTAATAGATAATAAAACCTAATGATGATATTTATTTTAATACTGTCTATATTAGTTTTACGTAAAAAAAAAAAAAAAAAAAAAAAAAAAAAAAAAATACAAAACAACATAGTGATCCATTATTTTAATATTTATTTTATTGTAACAATTAAAACACTATTTTCAATACATAAAACTAGTATAATAAGTAAAAAAAGAAGAAAATAATTATATAGAAAAAGTCATAATACCAGGTACACATTTTTAAACCATACAAAGCCTAGAGCATTTTCAACAAAGAAAGTTACTAATTAGTTTAATCTGTTTTACTTGGAACTTCATACAATAACAGTTGTAAAACAAAAACAATAGTAGTTTAACAAGTCTAGTATTCATTTCACATGTACCAACAAAATAAAATAAAGATTAAAGTAAATATTTAACAAACAAAAAGTACAAACGAACAAAAATATTAAAAAAAAGAATGAGGCTCATTAAAGAAAGTGAAAAAAATTACTCAGGTTTTAGGATCATATAATGACACCTATAGCAATTAAAAGAGGTACGGTATTAATGTTTTTTTTTTTCTATGGTAGCAATTAAGGGACATTGTTCTGCAATACATTAAGTAAGACTCGTACATATGTAGTCAGGTCAGTAATATACAAAGTATAGTTTAAAATCTATTCAAAAGCATAGAGTTTAACTTTTTTTCGAGTCTTCAATATGATCGAAGAAGCGAGGTTCTTTTAAAACACAATCTTTAAGTATTTCATGTGTTTAGGTGTTTACGACGCAGTAAAGGCTAAATGGATTTTCCGATTTTTATCAAATTTTTCAGTAAGGTTTCTTGCGGATTAAGTGGCATGATAAATGTATAACGACCTTTTTTCTATGGAATTGGCGGCCAATAAACCTTTAGCCCTTATAACAAGAAAGATAAAGGTTTAACGAGTCGTTTGATCAATTTTAAAGCCTAGCAATTGAGTCTAGAGAATTAGTAAATTTCTGAATAAAATTGATATTTAATTTAATAAATAGTGAAGGAAGAAGTGTTATTTATCTCTCACTCAAAGAATCGTCACACAATGAGTGTTCTTTGTAAGTAATAACTTGGTTAAATACTTACTTTACTTACTATAGTTTAAAAAATAATAAATATATATAACTACAGATATTCAACGACAAAAACGGGCTGATTCTCTAATTGATTAGCTGTTTATATATAAAAAAAGGTAAGACTACTACATTTCTGTTATCAAAATCTATTATTAACTTAGAATTTTGTTTAAAAAAAGACATGTTATATATATGTAATAGACAATAGATATGCAATAATAGACAATAAACAATGTAAACATATATTAATTATTATACTACCTATATAATTGGCCGATTTATTTATTCCATCAGTTATTAATTTTATTTACGTATACTTCGTTGACCGAGGTTAGTATAAATTCAGTGCTTAAGAAAAAAATCAGTTTGAAAGCAAACAAGATCAGGTCAGTAAATAATGGTACCAAATTTTCAACACAGATGGAAGAGTACCTCTTACCGGGCCGGTAAGAAAAACAACAAAACTTTAACAACGAAAAATCATAAGAATTGTATTATTTCAGTAAATATGATATGTATTACACGTAAATGAAATGGGCCACTAAGATTGTTTGTCTATTATTGTATATCTATTGTCTATTGCATATATTTTTAACATGTATTTTTTTTAAACAAAATTCTAAATTAATAACAGATTTTGATAATAGAAATGTAGTGTCTTACCTTTTTTTATATCAGTATCGTTTTTGTTGAAAACAATTTATTTATATTACAGAATTTTTTTTTTTTTTGAGCGGATGAAACAATATCTGCGAGACTCTTACCGTACGGTTAACAATTTCATTGTATTTTTTTTAGATATCCCTGCGTTTTGTTAGATTTATTTCCTTTCTAGAACAAACATACATTTTTTTAATTTCTCAGTCAATTTTTTATTGTCGATAGTCATATTATTCACTTCATACCATATTTTTCCTTTTTTAATAAAATAGCACAATGACCTTCATGAATCGAAGATCCGTGGTGTAATATTGCACTTATCACTTTGTAAGTGTAACCCTCGATTCTTGTATCCGTGGACACATTTTTTTATATTATTATTACATAATTTTTTTTTTTATTTCTCCATCGATTAATTCAAATAATTCTAATCGTAAAATAAAAATTTTACCGATCGAATTTATTTCTGTTTTATGTAGCAAATCTTTGTTGCCACATTTGCAACACTTTACTACTCTTCGTGTTTTTGTATTTTATTAGCAGCTAATAATCTCTTGTAAACTACAACTTTTATTTTTTTTAATGAAGTGATGGGAATTAAAAAAATTGTTTCATCTTCAGTACTTTTATTTACATAAGAACATTTACTATTAAAACAAGCTGAGTATATTTTCTTTCAAATTTTATTATTCGAGTATATTATCAAGTTTTTGTACGCTACCTAGTACTATCAAGTACTGCTACCTAGCGGCGAGATTCGTAAACCCACATTTTCAGGAAAAGTTACATATTCGAGTCCCGCGGTTCATCAAATGGAAGAAAAAACGTTGTCTAACAAAATTCGAGATATTTTTTGAAAGTATTCTTTATTAAAAATCGTAACTGAACTGAAATAAAATGCTTTCATGATTATTTTTTTCTATTTTCAGTTCACTTTTAGATTAGGTTCATGTTTAGAGCTGTAAATATAGTTCGTCGACTTCGCCGTGGCGTCCAGTTCTGCGGACTCTTACCGGCGAAGTTCTAACGAACTAAGTGAATCAATTTTAATTGAAATGATAATTAAATTAAAAATTTAAATATGATTTATTAATGATCAACTTACAATAAACTTTTGAAAAATAAGACTTTACATACATAACAAATAGGCTTACGTACGTGTGTATTCTTTAAATAACTTATGAAAATATTCAAATTCCATTAGTAAAGCTCGGTAGTCGTTGTAACTCACCTCGACAACCAACCATTGCTGAACGTTTATTAATTTTCAATAATCTTTCAAAATTGAATGATGGTTTCAAGAACAGCCCTACCAACGTCTTAATCCTTGAAAGAGCGACGTAAGTTAGTCCTACTTAAAAACTCACTATCTTCGATTTCACACTAAAGTTATTCCTTGAGATCTAGGAATACTAACTCCATATGCCAGCATTAATGGGAATTGTTTTCGAGTAAAGAAATTTCTTCTTTTTTTTAAAGGAACAGGGTCATCAAAGAGAGTTGTTGGTCCTGTGTATTTTTAAGAAGAAAAAAGTACGCCAAGTATTATATGACCGCTTTAATTTTCGGTTTCAGCAATAGGATCATAAATTATATTAATTATTGTTCCTATTGATCCATTAGAAAGTGTTTTTATGACTCAAAATTTATTTATATCAATCACATATACGGTTATTACTGTTTGATAAGTCATAAAAATAGAATGGTTAAATCATCGCAGAAAATTCATATATTTAAAGCCGAAAGTTTGTCTATCTGTTTGTTTGTTCTGGCATCACGCGAGAACCAAACGACCGATTGCTTTCAAATCTGCAATATTCAGTAGTGTTATCCCAGGGAAGTTTTTAAGCCATAGATCGAGATCCTCGTCGCCTTTGGGAGTGAAATTGGGAATTAAAGATATTCATTAAAGAAAAAAATATTAATCCTATTACTTTATTATTATATTACTGTCATCATGGCAACAAAAATAAGTTATGAATGTTTTGTCGTCAAAACGTTTTACTTAAATTACCACAGTTATTACTATTCTATCTTTTGTAATTTAGTTTTTTTTTCAGGTTTCTATAAAGCCTGAATACTTTAAATGTTATTCATTATCAGTATTCAACCGTGAGGATAACGAACACTACGGGGACCATGGGTCAGAGCCCTCTAGTTAATATATATACAGTATACATTTATTTATACCTGAAATTTGTTGAAAAATTCGTAATCTACGACCTTAAAAAATCCAATTAAAGAATCCAAATAACTTATTTTCGAATCGAACTGAATGGAAAAAATATTTTAATTGTTTTTTTTCTTCATAAAAGTCAATATAATTCTCGAATCAAAATATCTAGAGATACTAAAATTGAATTGTGGAACCTTTGCTTAGTATAAAACAAGCATGCAAATTTTCAAAACATTTAGTTAAAATAGTTTCAGAGGAGTTTGCGAACAAAGTTTACCCCAAAGTCACCCGATTTCATCAGCCCCGTTTAATTACAAAAAAAAGAAATAATTTAACAGTGTATTTAGTCCATAGAAAGGGATATTCTTAAGGCTATAATGTACTTTTAAGTACAATAGACATTGATCACAATTGTTTTTCCTGAGATTAATGATTTTAATTATACAGCGAATCCCTGTAATAAACAGAGACACTTATAGGAACGAATATTAGCTGAATTTCGATGGGCTTTGTATGTTGATATTGATCCATGAATTTGGCTCTGTGAAGAAAACAGGAAACCATTTCACTTCTAACTTTCCTCAGTAAGCCTGGAATAATATTACTGCTATTATAATTAAAAATGTCTATGTTATTTTCAAACACTCTTTAGGTCACCTACAACTTTTACGGTTTTACGGTGTTCAGACATATAAACATACTTCACCAATATTCATCGATCAGTAATGCCAGATGTCTCTTTAAATAGTGTTATTACAATAAATTTATTTTTGAAACAATGTAACCTCGGTCTTATTTCGAATGAGGACACATTATTTAATTTTAATTTTCTGAATTGTTAATATCGTTACGTAAATTATTTATGGATTAAGTAATAATATATAATATTAAATCGCTATGTTTATATTATTTGTAGTCGCAGTAATCAAATTTCAACCGTTCTTATCTGATCATAGATATATCGCTGGATGTATATTAGTCGGTGCTGTCAATTATTTAAATCGTAAGCTGTTGTGCTTGTTATTATTCGTTATTTTCATCCGACGTGGGTCGGATTACCGTAATCCTAGAGATGCTAAATAAACAACATGCTGTTCGTTTTTTACAAACCAAGGGATTTTACATATCCTAAGTTTTGTGTACAGGTTCATGTAATGTCTGTTTTGTTAAGCGACAGGTAAGATAAATGGGGTTGACGAAGGCGAGTTGTCGCAATTCTGCCGATTAAGGAGCGGTACGTAGCTTCAATCCAGTAGGAAGCTGTTATTTATATTCTATACGCGTGGATTAAGAAATATACCGGTTTAAAAAATTTTGTAACAAAGAATTTGGTATGGGTAGAATTTTGGTATAGGAAGTGCCGCTTTAATCGACTGGACAAATTTTTGTAAGGGATGTGTGTGCGAACATGTTACTCTATCCCGGTAATAATAGGCGGGAATGGTCTAAACGCAGAAATAGACGAATCTCTTTTTTACCCTTAGCAACGGTCGACTGCGGGAATTTTCAGAGAAACAAAACAGTTTCATATATGCGGTCCCCGATCGAACGAAAGACACGTTACTAAATGTTACAAAGGATTTTATTAGACTTAAGTCAAACATAATCTATGGTTGTTGGAGGAGGTGGCATAATTAATCTAAAAGGTTACAATTTTACACTCAACTTGTTAATCATTCGATTAACTTTCGAGATCCAAATACAGGGGCGGATTCACATAGTGGAAAGTTTATAGACAGCAGCGAAAAGACGCAATCGGAAGGAGTGCAGTAAATCGAGATCTACTAACTTATTTATGCGAATTATGTAGCGCCAACGTAACATCGACAGGGATCCGGTCGATAAAATGTTGTAGAATATCGCCTTGTTTTTGCCTCGACAACGGTGAATATAAGTCGGACTTATTTTTTACTATTATAATATGAATTTAAGAAATGTGTCCGCTTTCGAAATAAGACCCCTTAACATTCCTCAATCGGTCGCAATCGTTTACTTACTTTTAATTTTCCTTTATCCTTTCAATTTCGTTGTAAATCTTAATTTTTGAAATTTAGAATAAAATGAGTAACGTTCACAGAAGTCTGATGGGTATCATAAATAAAGAGGTTCTGAGATGAGATATAAGTAATTTCCGTAATTTACACAGCAACACGGAAAGGTAACAAATATCTTATAGTAGGTTTATTAAGAAGGGCGAGGAGGAAAGAGTTTTCTTTTTCACTGAGTCTAATATAAACCTACACATAGGCATCCAATCTCACCAAAATGTACAATATTTTTAATTCTACAAGTGACGTATTCAATTACAGGTATCTATGCTACCACGGGATATCCATCACAGGTTCTATATCAGCAGGTTTACTTTCAGAAAAAGAAAAATTGTTTAATACCTCTTATTTCTGATGATGCACCACACCAATAAGAAAGATTAAGTCATATAGCGTAAAGCAACACGTTAATGTATATATACCCTTTGTCGATAAACAATATTTGTATATACACTGCTTCCGTTTACTCTACGGGATTTACCTAATTACTAATAATTAATTATATAACTGGCCGATTTATTTATTCTATTGGTCATTAATTTTATTTACGTATACTTCGTTGACCGTGATTAGTATATTCAGTGTTTAAAAAAAAAATCAG
The DNA here is from genome assembly GCF_047948215.1 of Lycorma delicatula. NCBI lineage: Eukaryota > Metazoa > Arthropoda > Insecta > Hemiptera > Fulgoridae > Lycorma > Lycorma delicatula. The sequence continues at coordinate 117,391,010 of NC_134461.1, read as the reverse complement.
TTTGAAAGTAAACAAGATCAGGTCAGTAAACAATGGTACCAAATTGGCAACACAGAGGTGAAAGTAAGAGTTTAAAATATAATTTAAGAAAAAAACAGGTGTAGAATTTTACTATTTACGTAATAAAATTACAAATGATGAGAGTACAAAGAAGATATAAAAAGCAGAAAGGTAAAAACGATGCGAGCTTTCGCATTGAAATAAATATACTGATACTAAGCATCGATTAAGGAATTATAGAACATAATACTAACAAAATGAAAGGGAATGATATTGTACTTCAATGGTTACCGTTCCGGTGAACAACTAATAAAACCGGGTGGATTACTATTTCCCTAAGCCATGACCAATAATTCTGCAAACTTTTACCGAAATATTTTTTTTAAACATTCTCAGAAAAATTATAACGAAACTGAGATAAAAGAACACAAATTTGAATGAAAATAAAATAAATCAAATGAGTATAAAAATTCTTTAATTAAGAAGCATAACAGATAGTAATAAAAACATCATAAGAAAACATTGGAAAATTAATAAGTAATAAACGAGAAATAAATATTAAAAAACAGAACTGCCAAAAAAAAGCCATTGCTATTTAATAAAGGGCAACTAAAAAGCGTATGGGTGACAATTTTGTCATCAGTATAATTTTTCTTTCAATTTTTTAAATTTATTTAAACATACATATATACAAATTTATATAGCCTATGATACGGTAAAGTAAGTATACCAACGCGGGGTCATACACTTAAATCGGTTTAGCCGTTGAACTACTACAGTTGAATAAATATACATATATACACATACGTATGTATGTATACGTATACATACATACATACATACATACACTCTAAATACATTACACTCCTTTATGGGAAAAGAATATTTCAAGAACACATGCAGTCTTAAATAAATGAAAATATACAGATCACATTATTAAATAAAAATCGAAAGGTTGGTTGCAAACGTAAAACAACATCTCCGAATAGCGTGATCTGTTAGATCGAGAGTGTACCTGATGCGTGCAAAAGTTAGCCTTCAACCTACTAACAAAGACCCCGTTTTGAATTTTGAAAATCGGACGATTGTTTGCATAGATATTATAAGAATTGTACCTCCCAAAACAGCGTCCCAGGGGCACATCATTTGTTACCAACTGATGATGATTGGTCTAGCCTCGAACACGAGGTGCTCGCATCACCTCACCACTCTTTCCTCACACGCAGTCCTCACGGGAAGCCATTATTTTTATTTAAGTTTATTTAATATTATTTTATTTAACATAAATTTAATTCTATTATTTTTGTCGCATAACTCATTCTATTGATTCGAATCATTCAGTAAAGTATGTGCTTTAACCGCAAAAATCTTGACTACTACATATATCAATCCAATTTCAATGTTACATGACTTCGTTTGCGCGTTGTACATTTGCTTAAAAGTCCTGTAAATTAATAAAGCAATAAAAAAAATTAAAAAAAATTATAACACAGTTGTAGGACTTTTCCGCCACGCGGCTTTTTTTCTGATGCACGGCTTACACACGTAACTTAATTTAAAATACATCAATGCTAAACTAGCGCTCTTGTGGAGACAGAAGGTACTTTTGACGCAGTATATCTACTTAGCCATTAGTTTAGAGCATTTTTTAGAGGTGGAGATGCGATTATGCAAACTTTTCTTTTTTTTTAAAAGTAGCCTATTATTATTATTTAATTGTTAATAAATACGCCCAAGGAAAATAAGACTTTAATTAGGTGAAATTTCGAGATACTGAGAGTGAAGGGTGACCTTGCGCTACATTCTCACCTCCTTAACCTTTTAAGTTGAAAATTTAATGGCATCAATTCCCAATATACAGAAATAATCTGATCAAGTTTGGTCAAAATCAGTCCAGTAGTTCAGCATTGATTTAGAGCGCGACACCGAACACACACACACGTACATACGAACATTAACATCCGGAAAATTTCCACCCGGTTTTTTGGGTTCCTTAGGTGTCACAATATCAAGATCCGGTGAAAACCGCATATTCCCAAATTGGGCCGATTACAATACTTCTCCTTCTACAGCTATAGCTCTGCTACACTTATATCCAAACGGGAAAGTCCAAACGGGAAGATCATTTTCTTTAGAGGAAAATACTTTACTTTTTTCTGAAGATAAATTCAAGTAATGAAATAAAAATTGGATATATTAATAAAAAAAAAGTATAGGGAAAAAATAATAACAGCCTCAATTTTATGTCGTATTAATTATAAAAATGAGTTAAAAACTGATCGATAAACATACAACAAAAGTTATTGTAATTAGATATGAGAACTACATGCCTAAAAATTCTTCAGTACTTTTTCAGAACTTTTACTGAAGAAAAAATTTCAAGTGAACATAGGTCCGAAAACGCATATTTTTTGTCTATCCGCTATTTTGTATTTTAAAAAAAAAATATTTTTCAAGAACGGTTTGAGATAACTCAAAAAAATTTTGTACTAATTTTAAACCAACATTTTTTAATAGGAAAAAAAATAACGATACTCTCCGTTGACAAATTTCAAAATGGCTGTCGTTTCAATTTTTCGATCTTAAATATCTTACGAATTATTAGATTTATCAAAAGGTGTTGTATGTATTATAAAAATTATGTAGCATCTTTCTGTGAACAAAACGACACTTTAGCCGTAAATATCTGACAATAAACAACAGAGTTATTCCAAGAGGTTGGCCTAAACCGATATAGCGGGCATATTTTTTTTTATTATAGTGGTTTCTGATTAAAATTGCTAATTTAAGCAATTTTAAATGGAAAATTTGATTTATTTATCAAACGAGTCACGATAATAAAAAAACAAGATGGCCACCATATCGGTTTAGGCCTACTTTTTGCAATAATTCTGTCTGGATTTTTACAACTTAAATGTCGTTTTGTTGACAAAAAGATGCTTCATAATTTTTATCATACAACACATTTTGATAGATTTAATAATTCCTAAAATATTTAAGAGTGATGAAATTTGTTGTTAACGAAGGGTCTCGTTACTTTTTTCCTATTAAAAAAATTTTAGTTGAAAATAAGTACAAAATTTTATTGCGTTATTTCCAATCGTTCTTGAAAAATAATATTTTTTTATTAAAAAACACAAAATGGCTGACAGACCGAAAAATATGCGTTTTCGGACCTCTGTTCACTGGAAATTTTTTCTTCAGTATGTTAAGTAGAATCACTTCCTAGAACTTGACTTCGCTTTTTAAGGGCACTCTGTAAACACAATATATTATTTAAATTTGTATATTTATTTATATTAATTTTATTAAGCATAGCCCGTTTGTATTAATATAAAAATTATTTATATAATAGTTTCCACTTATCAACAATCTTTAATATTAATGTTCGAGCGCTTTCGGATTATTAACCCATCCTCAGGAACAATGTGTTATAATTATAATTATTTACTTCACATATCATTAATTATACTAACTAGAATTTTAAAAAACAGTTTAAATCTAAAAATTGATCATCAAAAGGTAAGATAACGTTAAGTCATGTCAGTATACTGACATGACGGATAACGTTAACTTTTGAGGATCAAGTGTTATATTTGTATTTTTATAAAATTCAATTTAGTATAATTAATGATATGTGAAGTAAATAAGTATGTGAATTAAAGACATTGGAAGTAAATAATTATAATGTATAACACATTGTTCCTGATGATGTATTAATAATCCGAAAGCGCTCGAACATTAATATTAAAGAGATTGTTGGTAAGTGGAAACTATTATATAAATAATTTATATTTATTTATGTTTATCATAATAAAAATATTTTATTAGGCATAAATATAACTGAAAAATACATTTTTTAATAATGTTAATAGCGTATTCATAAAGACACAAATTTACATATCTAACTAAAGGCAATTTGCAATCGTCTTTTCCTAGTTCATTTTTAGTTAGAATGTTAATTTCATTGCAAGTGGGTATATATATATATATTTATGTATGTGTGCGTGTGTGTTACTTTGTGTGCATGCACGTGCGTGTGACCGTGTACAAAGCCAAAGGCAAATTTAATATCAATCCTACAAAACAGGACGGGGACTTAAATGAGATTGTGTAGTATACTCGTACTGTATTATGTACAACACGACGAAATTCACTCCGCAATATTCATTACCGTATCTCGGCTTCCAACAATCTACAAACTCTTCCATCCCCTTATCCCTTTAAAATGAAAAACACTCAATTACGGAATATTACAACGATTTTTTGTTATTCTTGAGCAAAACTTATTATATAATAGCTAATAACAAAATAACAAAACAAAAGAAAATTACATTGCGAATGCTTATATTTTTTTTTCTTCTGTATATTAAAAAAAAATATTAACGCAAGGCAATGAAATAAAACAAAACTTCGCAATACACGGTCAAAAAAGACACGAATTTAATTTATTATTTAATTATATTAATATAAATAAGAGAAAAAATTATTTCTATTTATTTTCCATCACAGCATGTTATTAAATTCTTATTGTACATCCCAGCATATTGTTCGTGCTTTACAACTTCTGCTTTCCTGGCATCATAGCTCTAAAGTAGTGCTGGAAGAAGGACTGTATTTTAATCAGTCAAAAAATGGGTACGAGTTTTTCTATATTATAGATAATATACAAAAAACCGCTTTTTAACAATTGAATTCGACGCGTTCAAGCGCTTTTAGAATTAAATTCCATCTTCAGGAACTCTCATATTTGTCCTACTTATAACATTAATTAAATCTTCACATCTAAATTGTAACAAAATGTTGATATTTGCGTAAAAACATAACAGTTGTCATGTGTTTTAAAATAAAATTCTCATATATATACACATAGAGGAATAGCAGTTTCTTGTTGCCTTTTTAAAATTAAAATTACGATATATACGAATTAAATTACGATAACGCGTTCATTATTAAAACAAAAAAAAAAGTAAATTAGCAAGTAGTTATTTAAATCAACTTAAAAAAAAAACCAGAAGAAAAAACATTTAAAAATGAAAACGAAAAAATAAAATTTAAATTGGTTAGAAAAGTGTATGCTATATATATACGATGTTAAAAATATTTACTTCGGTAATTGTGAGCCTGAACATCCTCAATCATAATCTTTTTCAAATTAGTATGTTGAAAAATATGTTATATAATTAATAAAAATACAAGTTTCAAAAGACGGAAGAGTGAAATTACCTTAGTATTCTTCCTCAGAATCTGTAATGGCAGTAGCGTTGTTATCAACTGTTTTGGGCAACTCTATCATATCGTCAGGATACAATGAAGCTATTTACTGGAATATATATATTTTGTATATTTATCGCTAATTAGACAAAGTTAGCGAGCGAAGCGAGCGTAGATTATGTTTGGTAGGTTATACTGATACAGTGCGGGATACGTCATTACACGGAATCAACATAATCTAATCAAACATAACCTACGCTCGCTAACCTCGTCTGATTAAAGTTAAAAATTAAAATTATATACAATAAGTTATATGTATAGGTGACTTTATTTTTATATATGCAAAAAAATTGGATTTCAGTAGGAGTTAACTACGCTACTGCCATTACAAATTTTGTAGAAGAATAATGAGGTAATTTCATTCTTCCGACTTTTGAAACTTATATTTTTATTAATTATATAAGATATTTTTCAGCATACTTCAATTTGAAAAAAATTAAGGTTGAGGATGTTCAGGCTCACAATTACCTTTACTTCTTTTTGGTAACACTGGATAAATTCTGCTATTTCTATATCCTTAAAATATGCAAAACGTTTAATTGTAAAAATAACTCTAACCGTAACTTACTTAAAAATTAAATTCGGCTTATGTATAAAACAATAATGGTAAATTAAATAAAAGTAACTGTATTAATAAATTAACTTCGTATAAGAGCAAAATTATATATTTTTTATCGTATAGTAATTACACCGATTAGAAATAAATATTTTCAAGAAGTTCCTTAGAACTTCGCCGGTAAGAGTTCGCAGAACTGGACGGCACGGCGAAGTCAACGAACTACGTTTACAGTTCTAAACATGACCTAACCTAAAGATGAAATGAAAATGAGAAAAAAAAATTAAAAAAAAAACAACATGAAAACATTATATTTCAGTTCAATTAGATTTGTAATAGAGAATTGTTTCAAAAAATAGCTCAAACTTTGTTAGACAACATTTTTTAGCTTCTTTTAATAATAAATGCTGTTATGTAAATGAAAGTACTGAAGATAAAATTTTTTTTTTTTTTTTTTTTTTAATTCCCATCACTTCTTTAAAAAAACCTAAAAGTATTAGTTTACATGAAATTATAGCTGCTAATAAAATACAAAAACCACGAACGGTAAAAAAGTGTTGCAAATGGGGTAACAAAGATTTGTTACATAAAACAGGTAATAAATTCGATCGATAAAATTTTTATTCTACAATTAGAACTAATCGATGGAGAAATAAAAAAAATGTTAATTAAATTTATAATAATATAAAACGTGTGTCCACGAATACGATAAAAATCGCGGGTTACGCTTACAAAGTAATAGATGGAATATTACATCACGGATCTTCGATTCGTGAAAGTCATTATGTTACTTTTATTAAAAACGGAGAAATTTGGTATGGAGTGAATATGACTATCAACAAAAAAAATTGGCCGAGAAATTAAAAAAAAAATGTATATATGCTTGTTCTAGAAAGGAAATAAATTTTAATAATAATTCCCATAGATAACAATCAGTAATTCATAAAATAATAACCTAACAAACGCAGTAATATCCAAAAAAATTACAATGAAATTGTAAACCGTACGGTAAGAGTCTCCCAGATATCATTTCTTCCGCTCAAAAAACAAAAAAAAATTGTAATATAAATAAAACTGTTTTTAACAAAACGATACTGATATCAAAAAGGTAAGACACTACATTTGTATTATCAAAATATGTTGTTAATTTAGAATTTTGTTTAAAAAAACCCTAGATAATTAAGCAAAAAAATAGAAAAACTGTTACAAAACTTTTACTGGCCCAATTTCAGTTATTAAACGGTGAATAATCATAAAAATTGTATTATTTCTGTAAATAATAATACAGAAATTACTGGCCCGAATGAAATCGGGCCAGTAAAAGTTTTATAAAAGATTTTCTATTTTTTTCTTATTATATGGAACGCTTAAACATTGTTTATTATCTATTATTGTATATCTATTGTCTATTACATATATTTAACACGTATTTTTTAACGTGTCTTACCTATTTGATATCAGTATCGTTTTGTTAAAAACAGTTTTATTTATATTACAATTTTTTTTTTGTTTTTTGAGCGGAAGAAATGATATCTGGGAGACTCTTACCGTACGGTTTACAATTTCATTGTAATTTTTTTGGATATTACTGCGTTTTGTTAGGTTATTAATTTATGAATTACTGATTGTTATCTATGGGAATTATTATTAAAATTTATTTCCTTTCTAGAACAAACATATATACATTTTTTTTAAATTTCTCGGCCAATTTTTGTTTTGTTGATAGTCATATGTAATAGACAATAGATATACAATAATAGATAATAAACAATGTTTAAGCGTTCCATATAATAAGAAAAAAATAGAAAAATCTTTTATAAAACTCTTACTGGCCCGAATGAAATCGGGTCAGTAAGAGTTTTGTAACAGTTTTTCTATTTTTTTGCTTAATTATCTATTATTGTATATATTTAACACGGATTTTTTTTAAACAAAATTCTAAATTAACAACATATTTTGATAATACAAATGTAGTGTCTTACCTTTTTGATATCAGTATCGTTTTTGTTGAAAACAGTTTTATTTATATTATAAAATTTCTGTTTTTTTGAGCGGAAAAATTATATCTGCGAGACTCTTACCGTACTGTTTACAATTTCATTGTAATTTTTTTGGATATTACAGAGGATGATATGCATAAATGTAAATGAAGTGAAGTCGTGTACAGTCTCAGATCGACCATTCCTGAGATGTGTGGTTATAACTGAAACCCATCCACAAAGAACACCTGGTATCCACGTTCTAGTATTCAAATCTGGATAAAAGTAACTGACTTTACTAGGATTTAAACCTTAGAAATCTCGACTTCGAAATCAACTGATTTGCGATGACGAATTTACCACTAGACCAACCCCGTTGGGTGTAACTTACAATCTAGAAATAATAATAATAATAACAGTAATTATTTTTACAGAAATAAATAACAATTAATACTCAAGAAGAATAAACAACAGACAAATAATTATTCGACACTAATAATAATCTACTACTTAAGAATTAACATTTTTAATTAGAAATGATATAGAAAGTGACTAAATGAAATAGTAAACTTACCTATGATGAAGTGTGGCTCGCCATGAGAGTCTATCGAACATTATCACTTGTCAAGACATCTATAATTGAAACAAATATAAGAAAAAAAAATTAAAACTACATTGAATAATTTAAAACCTATTACAAATTATAACAGTCTATCATTTTTATAGATTATTTGTAACAAATTTAATGTAATTATAATCCTCTCCTACATTTGTACGTGTATCTGTCTGTCTTCGTGTGTGTCCGTCCTCCTTAGCTTAGCACATAAAACACTAGTAGTCCGCGTGATGTCATTCCGTACAACAAACAAGTAATAATATGCTCAAACAAATAACAGGCATCGGAGTATAACGATCACTAGCGGAAAATCCCGATTCGTTAATACATGTCTCGTCGTGGTCAGGTGTATAGATGTTATATTATTATATATTTATTACTTGTACTTATTGTTATTATTTATACTTGTAATATATATTTATTTATTTAATCGATATATATGCGAAAATATATTAATAATATATTTTTTTTTTTATTTATGCGATTGTTTTTCTTCATAAAATAACGAACTATAACCAAAATGTAACTACTCGAATTAGCAACCATGATACAACTGGAAAACTGTTTCTTCTGACCATCCTTTTCTGATTTCATTTAATTTTCATATTCAGTATTCATCGAATATTCATTTTAATTAAGAAAAAGGAACTGCTAACACTTTTTTTTATTATTAATGCTGATGTTTTAATTCACCTTATAAGTTCATGTTTTCTACTATTATTTAATATTGAATTTTTATTAATTTTAAATATATTTTTGTAGTTCTCTTTACAGCTCATTACAGAGTACTCTTGAATGAATTATGTGTATTTTTCTTTTAAGGGCATTATTATTCTAATATCATTAAATATCATATTTTCTTTAAGAAATAATTTTTTTTTTTGTTACAAAACCTTTTTTTTATTAAGTGTATTAAATCGGAAATAATTATTATTATTCCGAAATTAACCAGAAGTAGTAGCTTGAAAAATTACCAATAATCGAAAATCGATGATACAAATTGTCCACACTGGCCAATAAGAATCAGTAAAGTTTATTTTAGTTCTTGGAATGAAGATAGGAATACATTTTTATACTAATCGAAAACGAAAAAATTCGAACTGTATACAATCGGTCAAAAGTTTTTTTTTTTTTCATTAGTCTTCTACAATTTTTTTTTATAGAATAAACATTTTAGTTACGAAACGGTGTCAGAATGAATAAGACAATTCTCATTTTTTTTATTTTACGAAAATAATTATATATTAAGCTTTAAAATCATCGGTAAATATTTTATTTTCATAAAAGAAAATAATATTTACTTATGTTTAAATATATTTAAAATAATTAAGCTTTTCCTTGATCAATTTTCATTATTCAAAGAACATTTTTATACAAGAGGTAAACAATTTTGGACGCCTAATAATCCCAATCCGAGATGGGCCATTAACCCGTCGAGAGGGCCTAGCTGCGGGGGTCGTTCCGTAGCCACGCCAGGAGAAGCTAGTTATTAAATAAGACACATTGTTTAAGTAATTAGGTGATCAGTACATTATATATCATACATCAATTTACGTTATTTTTAAAATAAATAATTAAACGGATTTAAAAATAAATTAATTTGTTGCATTTTATAAATTCCTATTAAAAGATGTATTCACAATTTGCAAGAAAAAAAAACAAATGGAAATATTAATTCAAATTACTAAATCTTTTGATCGTGATCGCATATTGGTTGAAACGTGTAATCTAATATGACGTCAACATGTTGAATAAATCTTAATATCTTATTGATTTTGCCGCTTTTTATCGTTTTCTACAGTTTCTATAAATTTTATAAAAACTAAATTTTTACAGTCGAATAACTTCCACTTAATTTTACGTTTCATTAATGATAAAAAAATCACACTTTTTCTAATTTGTCGCATTCAATTAGTACTTCTTACATCAGAATACGATTTTAATATTACTTTAAAAATCGGAATTAAAAAATAACTGTGGGAAATCTAAACTTAGACAACCAATCTTTTGATCACGACCTCCGGTCCGTTAAATGGAATGCATAATCTAGTGCTGCATCAAAATACTAAATAACATTTCCATAAATTCTTATAGATTTGGTGCATTTAGCCGTAACAAAATTACTACATGAATATTGGGTGATATTTAAGTACGGAAACAACTTTATACTTTATATCTGAGAGGTATTTTACGGCAGAAAGAAATCCGGTTCTACATAGTTAAAAAAAAATCTGCATTATGCTTTTTAGTTTTTGTCCGCCATATTGAATAAAAAAAACTTATTTTTTTAAATAGTAAGGTGGACATATGACATATGATTTCGATTTATAATTTTACAAGTAAAACAACGGTGAAACCCGTTTTTCTGTTAACGCCTTCGTTATCGAGTTATAAGCATTCAATATTGCAATCACGGAAAAATTGTGTTTGCAATAAAACTAGATGAAACGTATTTTACTGCATTTTAAATTTATAATGAATACAATAACGAAATTTAAACGGAGTTGAGTATTGATAATAATAAACAGTAACTAATAATTAACAACACAGCAACAATTTAAACGGCTATATCAACTGATATAATTTACTTTAAATATTACAATATTTATTTTAAAACTTTAAATAATTTTTTTCGATCGTAAATTACCAATTAAATAGATTTTGAAAGCATAACATTCTAAATTGGATGTTCAAAATACTTCCCCTGAACAGGTTGGCAGTGTGCTAACTTCGAGTAATATCCGTTGATAACTTGTTATATCATGGCTGGTGGTACACGACTAGATTTTTCAATTATTCTTCCTTTCGATACGTCAATGTCTGCAGATTTTGTTTTGTAAACATTATGTTTCAGGTACTCCCAAAAAATATAATTGAGAGAAGACAGATTGGAGGACTTTCCAGGCAATTCTACGGCTCCTCTACGACCTATCCCCAGCGATTTGGAAATTGTTCATTTAAAATTTTCCGTGCCCTTAAATAATAACGAGGCGGTGCCCCATCTTGTTGAAACCATACGTTATTATTTAATTCTTGCCCAACAGTTTCCCGGATATTTTATAAAATCCTATAACCTGACAAGTTGTAGTAAGCATTTCCTGTAAAAGATTATCATCTAAAATAAAAGGCCCTACAATACAATGACCGACGATTGCCGCCCAAACGTTCACTTTCTGAGGGTAATGTCTATGAGCTTCCAATAGCCATTTACGATTATTATCGCTGCAATATCGACAGTTTTGCTTATTCATATAGCCATTTTACATAAAATCGCTTCCCCAGTAAATATTATTTAATTAGAAAAATTTGCGTCTACGTTTAATTTTTGCACTATAATATTACAAAACTCAATTAGGCGGTCAAAATCATCTTCGAAAGTTCTTGCACCAGTTCTTTTAAATTATAAAAGTGAAATTTATTTGTTTTAAGAATTTTTTGAATCGAAAAATAACTGATGTCATATCAGACAACAGCTTCCCGAATCGATAAATAAGGATCTTCAACAAAGAACTGCAATATATCTAATGACTTCGCATCAGTTTTGACAGTTCTTGGTTTACCATTGCGAGGACGATTCTTTACAATATCGGTTTCTTCAGATCGCTGTACTGTCTTGACCAAAGTCGATTTATTTTTATTGCTTCTCTGTTTGGAAATCTGTTATTAAATCAACTACATACCTCTTGTAAAGGCCGAACTCTCTCACCATACCCGTACATCACCAACAGAGCTATTCTTTCGATTTCACTTAAAGAAGGCATTGGTATTTGAAGGTTTAATACAGAATGTCCCATATAAAACGCAACCCAACCTTATATTGGTAGGTATTGAAATAATAAAAAGGCATGTGTAAATGTAAATGTAATTTTTATTATTACCATCCATTGCCTTACATTTAGAGTAAATGTTGGAAGTGGCCGCCATCTTCTTGAATACAAGCTTTAATTCTTTTTACAGCGTTTCTTGCAACTTTTTTCAAAGTTTGTGGCTGGATATTTAATACAGCTTGTTCAATATTGACTTTCAATTGTTCAAGTGTTCGTGGTTTGTTGCTGTAGGCTTTTTTTTTGAGGTAACCCCGTAGAAAAAAATCCGCCGCAGTCAAATCTGGAGATCTTGGTGGCCACAAGCCTCGACCGATACCACGATTACCAAAGAATTCCTCAACGACATCCGAAGTTGAACCTGCGTAGTGCAATGTTGTAGCCAGCAGTGTCTGTCTTCCTCTTCCAAGAGTGCAATGAACTGAAATAAAATATCCTGATATCGTTCTGCATTAATGATGTACTCGAAAAAAATACGACCAATTATTTTCCTCCGCGGTAGCGGGCACCACGCGCCCAACTTCTGCGGGTGTAATTGTTTTTCGTGATAAACGTGAGGATTTTCAGCGCTCCAAATTCTACTGTTTTGGCTGTTTATGTAGCCATCCAAATGAAACCTTGCTTCATCTGTGAAAAATAACGAATCCATAACATTAATTCCCTCACGCAGAAATCGACGGAACCGTTGACAATATTGTAGCCGTTTTTCTTTGTCGGGCTCAAGAAGTTGATGAACCGTTTGAATGCGATAAGGTCGTAATTGTAATCGTTTGGTCGCCCGATGAACGGTTGATTTAGACAAATTAATTTCAGCAGACAAACGTCTGATCGATTTATTTGGCGAGGCGAGTAATCAGTCTCTGATTTCAGCGACTGTATCTGTATTCAACACTGACGCAGATCTTTTGTGTTCCTTGTTATTAACAGAACCAGTCTCTCTAGATTTTGCGACTAACCTTAATACTGATGTTTTGTTAGGAGCTCGTTTATCTGGGTACTTATGGCGAAACAAATCTTGCACTGCAACCACTGATTTCGTACTGAAGTACGACTCGACAATGAAAACACGTTCATCTAGCGAAAACACCATCTTGTCTCTAGCAATACACTGAACGTTATGATTGCATTGTTGTTACTATCGGTAGTGTTCTACTGCGTCGCCGCGATGTTCAGATGTTGGAAGAGTCCATTTCAGTAACGAGTAGGGGAGTAAGCTTGACTTTTGAAATTTCATGGATGAGTGATTGATGGGTTGCATTTTATATGGGACATCCTGTATTTAATAAAAGTAAATAAATAAACCAAAAAACAAATAATAAAACTTTAAATTTTAAATTTTACTAGCACTATCAAATTTTACCATTACAATTATGTTGAAGTAAAAAAGTGAAATGAGGAGTTAATAAGTTGAATTATTTCAACGTAATACAAACTGCATGGTTGTAAATTAACAGTTTATTTGCTTAACTAAATTTGTAATACATTTTTTAAGTAAGTATTCATTCTCAGCTGATTTGTTTCATTTATGATAAATAACAAATATCAGCTGATATTAACACTGATATAAAAAAATTTTTGAAAGTATATGTTTGGAGCGTAGCTTTATATGGAAGTGAAACTTGGATGATCGGAGTACCTGAGAAGAAAAGACTAGAAGCTTTTGAAATGTGGTGCTAAACGAGAATGTTAAAAATTGGATAGGCGGATAAAGTGATAAATGAAGAGGTGTTGCGGCAAATCGATGAAGAAAAAAGCATTTGTAAAAATATAGTTAAAAGAAGAGACAGACTTATAGGCCACATATTAAGGCATCCTGGAATAGTCGCTTTAATATTGATAGGACAGGTAGAAGGAAAAAATTTTGTAGTCAGGCAACGTTTGAAATATGTAAAACAGATTGTTAGGGATTTAGGATGTAGAGGGTATACCGAAACGAAACGACTAGCACTAGACTGGGAATCTTGGAGAGCTGCATCAAACCAGTCAAATGACTGAAGACAAAAAAAAATTAACACTGGAAGTAAATTTTTATTTAGAAAATAATATCAGATGATATAGCCGTTTAATTTGTTGTTAATTATTGGTTATTATCAATATTAGAGCACTGTTCGTTATTGTATGCATTATGAATGTAAAATACAAAAAAAATTGTTCATGTAGCGCGTTTTACCTCGTTTTATTATTAACACGATTTTTTTCGTCACTGCAACTTTGAATGCTAATAATTCGATAACGAAGACAATAACATAAAACACAATAACACCATTGTTTTTTCTGAAAAATGTTTAATCGAAATCATGTGTCGTAAGTCCACCTTCCAATTTAAAAAAATTAAGTTTGATTCAATATGTCGAATCCAAGATGGCAGACAAAAATTAAAAACCCACCATAATGCAGATTATTTTTTTAACTATGTAGAACCCCATTTCTTTCTACTTCCAAATACCTCTGAGATATGCAGTATAAAGCTGTTTCCACTTAAATATCACTCTGTATATAAAGTACATCAATGAAGTGACAAAAAAATTTGTATTTATATAAGTTTTTATTTTAACAAGAATTTTTCTGTAGTCTTGTAATAAGTTAAAACGTGCTATTTTCTTTTTTTTTAAAAAAACTTGACAAATGGTTATCATCACGACCTACGTAGTCTTAATTGAAAATTCTCCATTGCTCACCGTAACATGGCCGGTAATACGTACAACTTATGAATTTTTAATTTTAATTCCGCTGACGTTGGGTCGACATACAACACGCTCTTGACCAAACATCAAACAGAAAAGTACTATGCGGTCAAATCTAGTCGGTCAAAAAATAAACTCATTTTTGGATATAATATACTTCGGAAAGTAACAAATGCACAAGTACCCCGACTTACTCGAACCACGTAATTTGTAGAAATCGAAATAATTCTTACCTCATAAATATTGTGACCATACTTTTGTAACGCGCTATAGTAAAGGCTTCAGCGTTTCCTCGATCTTCTTGAAAAAAAAAATGTCTAATAATTCCAGATGATGGAAGTGCACATCTCACTGTGACCGTCGACTATGTAATGGTTTCTTATGTAATTGAAATAGGTTTTCAGCTTTCGAATATCGACTATTCTCCTTATTTACGAAGTCGTTTAGTTGAAAATGAACTTCAGCTGAAATAAACATTTGGTGGATTGTTTTCGTCACCATCCAAACGCTTCAATATTTCTTGATGAAAATTCATGAGAGCAAACGAATTAGCATCTTTTAATTCGTGAACAATTTAAATTTCACACGAGTAAAAACTTAAGTCATTATGCAAGATTCGACGGATCGATGGTTCACTGATATTCGATGCTAATGCATGTATAATAGCAGAACGTTATGGACTGTGTGTTATAGCAGTTAAAACTCTATCAATATCTTGATAGCGTTGACATTTTTTTGCTGATCCTTCATGTTTTAAGTTTAATGTGACCCGGTTTCCTCAAATTTATGAACTCGTAAGTTAACTGCATGAACAGACCCCGCGTACCCCGCTCATGAACCGATTACGAAATAACTTTTTGTACAGTTGTCGGAGAATCCCAATTTTTATAAAACAATTTAATGTAGAAAGCACTATGTGCATCTGACCACTGCTCTATGTTTACTAAATAGCATTACACGACTGACAATATCAGCACATGCCTTTACAAATTTAAATTTTCATAAATATATAAGACACATAAGTCTAGTGTGATTATCAGAGTAGTCAGAATTTCGTTTATGATAGAATCATTAATTTCATTTAAACTGATTAAAAAAAATGTTCGTTCATATTTGTTGCACTTTTCATACTAAATATATTCATACAAATTTTAGTACAATTAATAATTGAATAGTTTTAGTTTTTAACTCGCTCTTATTTTACATCTGAATAAAAAGTAACGGAAAGAAATCTAATCCAGATACGCAGTTTCAAGCCACCGAGTTAGTCTAGTGGTGAACGCGTCTTCCCAAATCAGCTGATTTGGAAGTTGAGAGTTCTAGCGTTCAAGTCCTAGTAAAGTCAGTTATTTTTAAAAGGATTTGAATACTAGACCGTGGATACCGGTGTTCTTTGGTGGTTGGGTTTCAACTAACCACACATCTCAGGAATGGTCGAACTGAAACTGTACACTTCATTTACACTCATATATATCATCCTCATTCATCCTCTGAAGTATTATCTGAACGGTAATTACCGGAGGCTAAACAGGAAAAAGAAAGAAAAGATACGTAGATTCACAAACACCGCTTGGCACTAGAAGACGTAACCCAATGCACGTCAAAAAATGAACAATTTTTCTTAATTTTTTTTTTTTATTTCCCGCTGTTTATTATCTTTAATTATTAATAATCTTTTGAAATGAAATGTATTAAGAAATAATCTTTTTTTACACCTATCCGACCGATTATAATGTCATATATCACGGCTACAATCTATATAATTATCCATAAAAGAAAGTTCTCATTTTGTTTCTAAACATAAGACGTAAAAAAAAATCAAATTTCAGATATGTTATAAGTTGATCGCGACCTCCGGTTGGCACGAACGCGTAATCTAATAATAATATTTTAACATGTTAAATAAAGTTTTCTTAAACGTTAACAGATTTTCTGTATTTTATCTTAGCCAATTGTTCCTATAAATTATGTGTGGAATATGTTTTACGTTTTTACAATTAATTGTGTTGAGATAAAATGTACGATAGTATGACATTAATGAAATTTTTTAATAATGAGTTCCTCCGGGTTCATTAAATTCATTCTCAGTGAATATACCTAGAACAAAATGGCAAGAATTAAAGGAAAAAGAATGTTAATCATGTCAAGAAAGGAGTATCAGGTTTATTGCTAATTTTTACGTTTGTCTCCTACTAGTTCATCTATGAGTAGATCAAACTAAGATGACAACAAAGCGGAAGGACTTTCCCAAATCGCGACTAAAGCCGCTTTCCAGGAATGTCCTATAACTGTGGATTATTTCTGATGCACGGCTTACTCACACACAACTTAATTTAAAATATTTATCATTTTATTTAAATATATTTTTTCCTTTATTTAATACCGCGCACGAATACCGTACTTAATTCGCGCGGTTGTGGCGGTACTAACGGCGGCGATCGGTACTAATGTAACGTAATTTTACAACTTGCATAAAACATATTTCGCCTGAACGGTCGGCAGCTGATGTAGCCGCGAAGTTTAACGCATGAAGTATCCAGTCGACCGGGCGATCGAGTTCAAATTAAAATGGTTAATATATTTAAATTAAAAAAAAGGAGGATGAAGCCGATTCCAACCAATGGTCTTCCCCTAAGATCAAAATATTTCATTAATTAAAATTTTATTCGGCTATAACTGGAACCAATGAAAACAAGTACCACTTATGATAAATCGTTATAAAGATCTCAATGAGAGCTTATTACTGCAGTTAAGAAAAAGTCCAAAATCAAATTTCGTTTGGATTTTGGGTTTTTTTAGACACTTTTGATTCAGTCAATTACAATCAAAAAAGAAGGTGCACAACTAACTAGATGTTACAACAGTCCTAAATCCAAAATTTCAACATGCTAATCGTTTTTGAGTTATTACAGATACGTACACGCCTAACTAATCAAATTGGATTCAGGGATGATCAAAATTGATATTTTTGTTGAAATCTGAAAACCAAAATTTTTCGCGATCACATACTTCCTTTACTTTGTACAAGGAAGTAAAAAGTGTACAAATAAAAATCTTTAATTTCTCTTGGTTCAATAATTTACACATTTTCTTTAGTTTTATTAAAATATTCAATTAATATAATTTTTTAAACGTAAATAACATGAAATCACAGAATTTTTATTTATAAGCTAACAAACTACCTTGTGTACATTTTACATTCTACCCTGATAAATTCTATATAAATTTTATATTCTACCCTGATAAATTCTATACAGTACTACTATATAATATTTGAGAAATCTCCATGGGGATTTCCTTTTTAATTTGAATATACATGATATAATTTACTTATAGGTTCCTCTAAAAATGTAACGACTGTAAATAAAAATTTGAAACAAAATAAATATCACTTATATCGTAAAATTTATATTTGGACATTTTAGACTAAAAAAGCGAATACCGAGCAAAAGTTTATGTAAACTGATAAAAATGCCTAAAAAATAATTAATGAAGAAAAAATCTTGTCGTGATGGACTGAAAGCAATATCAAATAGAGAGTGGCGATTGCTGAACTCTCCGGAGGTTGCATAAAACATAAAAAGTAAAAGCTGATAAACGATGAAAATATTGAAATTAATTTATAAAATACTAATTTATTTAACAAAAAAGTAAAATCATAATCATTTCAAAACAAGTAGACGAGTCATGTTTTACGGTTTAAATATTTTACTATAATCACCGGTATACAATTTGCAAATCATACTTCACTCGATCTGCAAATCATATCTCCACATGTATATTGGGAAAAAAATGTTATTGTTATGCCCTAACTTTTTAAAAACAATCAATAATCATGCATATTAACATTAAATCCACGGCTTCGATACCGTAACTAATAAATTATATTTTACTTGTGTAAAACTTCACACGCAACGTATAAGCAAACAAAACTTAATTATTATTTAACAAATATTACTATAAACGTATATTTTCATTTATAATTTAAAATAAAAATATTTATTCAAAATAAACAAATGAACAAACAAAAATTTTAGTTGACTTGTAAAAACTTAGAATATTTTTAATTCCACCCTTTTTATATACACAATCAAAAGTTACTCTTTTGATAATCCGATTTACGATTTTAATTATCCGACTATTTTACTCTTTTGAAGATCCAAACTTACGTGGAAAATTTTCAAAGTTTATTCATGAAGAATTTTAATACCTTAAACCTTTCTTCTTATCAACATTGTTTTGTATCGGGTTAGTATAGAGTAACGAGACACATCCTAACGTCATTTTCATACTAAAAATATTTTCACGCAAAATTTTAGAAGCTTTGAACAAAATTTAGAGAAAAAAAATTCACAATCCCACATTCCAGACAGAACGTTATCTCACGCTAGAATGCAATCTCTTTCATGTCGTTTCTCTGTATCCTTTTGTATATGCAACTACTCCTCGCATGTTGATAATTAAAACAATTCCGCCCACAAATATCAGATTTGAGCAGTAATTTCCAGACTGTGCGCCGCGGCGCCTTGGGGAGCCGCAGCCTCACAGGGGCGCCGCGAAATATTGTAAAAGCTTCATAATTAATTGAACCAAGACATTTATAATTATTAATTTAATGTTAATAAAGTAAAACAAAAAAAAAATAATAATGAAGATACGCGAGTTTATTTTTATTTCTTACTTACGAGTAGTCATACTTTTACTTAAGGCAGGGCGCCATGGAAAAATTGTAATTGAAGGTCGCCGTGACTCGGAAATGTTTGGGAACCACTGGATTTGAGCATTAACATATATGAGAGAGATATGATAAAAAAGCGCTGAAAATAAAAAAAAAATAAATTTAACTTAAAAAAAAATAATAATAAACGCCCTGTAAATTAAAAATAAAATAAATACTCTATAAATCTACTTTTAAATGTTATTTAAGACAAATAAGCAGTGAGGGTTTTTCATTCTGCGTAATTAAAAGCATTTCTTTTATTGTATTTAACAAAATGAAGACTTCTCAATCCCGAACTTCTTGATGTTGAAGTGTATGTGTTTAGCGCACACACGTGCGTGTATTTTGATTACTTCCAGAGAATTAAAAGATATAAAATAATAATATTATTTTAAATTCGTACTAAAGACAATAACATACGTTAACTTCATTACTTGTTGAAACTGTCAATTTTTTGGAGTTTATAGGTTTTACATAATCGAAAGTTAAAATCAATGTACGTCTCACCTCAAGGTGAAAAAAAACAATAAATAATTTATTATATTACAACTATTATTAATACTTTATTAATTGTTAGATGCGAAAAGCATTTTTTTCTACAGCTTTATTATAATAACGTTTAAGTTACACGGCTGGAACCTGTATCATAAAGAGGGTCATAATGAAACAGATTTTCATTATGATAAAGGTGTTAAGCCGTTCAAAAGCCTACTCTTTTCAACCAATGACCGATCAGAAGCGGATACTATTTAATGTATCGGGTGTTTTTTGTTTTTTTTTTACGTTGAATTTAATCCGATTTAGTAGTTAGTAAATAGAGGTTAATTTGAAAGTACACCAGTAGGTTACCAAATTTCTATACTACACTGTTTATCGTTTTGTTAAGTACATCGGATTCGAAGGAAGAAATATCTTTAATACAGACCGGTATTAAAGAAAAGGCAGAACTTATGACTAAAATAACCTATTGCCATAGAAATTATTGTTTAATGTTTTTTTTTGAAAAGGAAAAAATTATTCCGTAAATAACAAATCTTATCATCGATTTAAATCAATAATCCCAATATTTTCGCAGCCGTACAAAAAATACAGAATGCAGCTCTCTATAACGACCATTTCTTGCGTTGTTTACGACATTCGCCATGACTCGCATCGTGGGACAGGGTCGCGGCCGAGTGTAGAAGGCCTCCCCATCTTGTGGGGGTCGGCTGGATGCAATAAAGCCGCGGTCACTCCACCGGCTGGGGTCCCGGGGGCTTTCCCCACCAGAGCTAAAGCTGATGGCATGTAATAAGTATGCGTACGGTAAGTATGAGTGTTGCGAGAGTTGATAGTGTGCCGACAGTGTGTATGAGCCTTGCTATTTGGTTTGCTCTCTCTCTCTCTCTCTCTCTCTCTGTGTGTGTGTGTGTGTGTGTGTGTGTGTGTGTGTATGTGTACGCTTATTCCCCCTTCTGAAGTAATGCTTTACCAGCTATTCCCAGGAGAGGAGGGTCATCAGGGGTGGAGATTTAGTGGTAGTGCGCAGGAATACATACGCCTTTTTTTTCTATCTTGCGGAACCTGTTAGCGAGTCCGACACTGCTTCGGCGCCCGTAAATAGGGTTCCACAAAAAAAAAGTAAAAAAAAAGTGGCTCATGTCGTAACTTACTTCTTTACTAATGCATTAATGACTACCATTATGGGCTCGTTGCATAATGTACTACTTTTTAACGGCATCGTTTTGGTAGGCCCACCAAATTAAAATATGAATTTCAAATAAAATAATTTTAAAAAATAAATAAAAACTACCTCAAAGATAAATACTATGCGATGGCAAAGATCTACAACAACAAAAAATCTATCTCGAAAAATGCTAACTTCTACGTCATAAGATTCTACTAGAGGTTTTATACAGTTCAGAATATTTGAGCACCTTCTCTAAAATAAATGTCGTAAAAGTAAAAAAAAACGATTTTAAAAAGAATTTACGGACCGAGACTGGAAGATGGGATTTTTAAATTAAGACTAACAAAAGGAATTTATCAAAATTTTGAAAAAATAAATAAATAAAATGAAGAAAGATTATGGTTTTACGTACATCTCTTCAAAATGACAATATCAGACAAATTTCGAAAACAAAAACAAAATGGTTTGAAGATGCAGAAAAGGATCACAATTTTTTTTTTAAATTAATAAAAAAATTTGAAAAAAACTGAATTTATGAGAACATTAATTGAAACGAATTCTCCAGGAAAATAAAAATAATAATAAACTTAAAAAGGCTTTGACTGAAAAAAGAACAACAAACTCAACAAACTCATAAAGGATGAAACAATTTTGGAAGATAAAAAAATCTAATGCTATTTAACGTAGTAGCCCTCAGTTGACATATAAAAAAAAACTCAAAAAATCAAGTTTAATTTTTTTTTTTTTAATTAACTATTCAATTCTTTAAATTTTAAATATTTAAAGTTGATAATTTTTTTTTTAATTTGACTCCGATGTCTAAAAGGCAAAATTTAAAAGGAAAGGATTAATAAAGTATGATTTTTTAAATCCATTTTATTATTTTATATAAGATATCTCTCCCATACATCCTACGGAATATTTAGGCAAACACAAAACTGGATAATAAATTTTAAAAAATTCCAAACCTACACAAGCATTTTAATACAGAACTAAGTAGTTCACCTTCATTTGGAATATTACAGACTGGAACGGAAAATAAATATTTATAATGTTTTTTTTTATACATATATATATATATATCTTCAGGGTTACAACCCTTGAAGGCATGATAAATCAAGCATGTTACAAAAAGTAACGTTGTTTATTTTCAATAAATATGAAGCTTAAAAATTAATGGTAAAAAAAATCGAAAATAATCTCATTTTATTTTCAAATAAATTTCTGATTGCGTACAACTGCATTTCATTGCTAATGTTTTACTTTCCCGGGGAATATAACTAGAGTAGTTACATTAAAGGGGAAATTCAAAATCGTTTCAAAAATAGGGTATTAGATTTTTGCAAATCTTCTAATTTTAGCATCCGAATAGTTCATCTAGACCAAATTTATTTATGTGCTATATTTGTGTGTGTATTGGAACTGTTTTTGGCCTTATGTCTCAGGATTGACCGAACTGATTTTCTTCAAATTTACCTCAAATATTTATATACAGAGTGTATCATAAAGTTCTCCCGGGACGTTCATAACCTATTCTACTGGTTAAATAACGGAAAAGGTTCATATAAAACTTTCTCCTAAAATTCTTCGATTGCGATTTACGGCTAGTAAAATGTTTCACTCAAATTTTTCAGCTACCCCAGTAAAATGAGATCGTACTGAAATTTTTAGGACGTTAATTAAGGGCCACAATTAGTGAACTCTTATGGTTTTTGACCTTAAAATCGAATAAAATAGCTCACAAAACCGTATCTGCAATTGATTTTTGAGATATTTGGAGTGAAAACCAATAAATTGGGTTAGAAATTGGGTTTTCATGTGTTACGTACAATAACTTAATTAAATGAGTACTTAAAACACGTAAATCATTAAAAAAAATACTTGTAAGGAACTTAATTTTTAACAAAATGTTGTAGATAAGTTACAGAAAAAAAAATTAAAAAATTTCGAATTTTATTTAGACTCAGAACATTTGCCTGAAAGTACTTTTTTAATGTAAACAAAATCAACATTTTTTTGTGTTATATGTCCAACACGACGCTGTTATTGATGATATTATTGTCGATGCAGTTCAGCGCAATCTAAGCGCCGAATTCGTCGTTTTTCTAAACAGATCGATGCTTCTCGTTCGTTGGTTAGAAGGATAATAAAACAAAACAAGTTTTATTCTTATCATAAATAGTCCGCTTTGTTAGAATTTCTACATCTGGTGGAATACAAATCGACAACTCCACAAGTATATTTTGTTTACCGAAAGGCAAATTTCACTCGAAATGTCATCAGCAACATACGCTATGAGCATACATGAGCAAAAGTAAAGCCTCATGAAATGGTGGAAGGGAATTTTCAACACCGATTTAGCATCAATGTATAGTGAAGCTTTCTGAACAATCATCAGTTCAGTAGTAGTAATAAATATTTTTCTGACAAATGTAGTAATGTACTATTTTTAAATAAAATTCGATTTTTTTCTAAGTTTTATTTGTTTTATTCAATCTATTTTACACCATTTTGTTGAGAATTAAATTCTCTACAAGTTTTGTTTAAAAATATTATGTGTTTATAAGCCATTTAACAATGTTAGTTACGTCAAACAAAAAAAAAACAGTGGTTTTTACCCCACCTTAGTTTTCACCCCAGTTTTCATAAAAACTACTGCAAATACGGTTCCTGGGACCTCTTTATTCGATTTTTCAAGTCAAAATCCATACATTATCACTAATTCTGCTCCAAATCTTTCACTAGCCGTAACTGCAAATTTTAGGACATATCCTGATCCCATAGGGGAAGACACACTCCGTTACGAGCCTTTATGGGCTTTACCAGAGGTCATCTTCAAAACCTCAGCTTTTTACATATTTCAGTCCGCCTCGGCCAGGATGCTACGAGTGACATTCCCATCGGTGAACTAATATTTAATGAACTCAAAACAAAACACATCTCACCGAGTCCCGGAAGAACTTTGTGATACACTTGTATTTGAATCATTGATCGTATTAATTTTTTTCAAAATTCTTTAAGGAGGATGGGGATCTAAAAAACGAATTTTGATTTTCTTCTTTTAAAAAAACTTACTATGGGTAATTTGTTACCTGCATTGCATAAATAAGTAATAAATAAAAATCAATCCACCTTAATTACCCCAGAATTTAAACACAGAAAAGAATTTTTTTGAAAATTTCACCTTCTTTAAGCCTTTATTAAAGGGATAAAGGAGTATTATATTTAGAGAAATTTAAGCATATCTGTAACCTATACATGAATATTTTTAGAATCTCTTTTTTAATTTATTTCCCACCTCCAAAAGATATAATATTCTGTTGTTTTTTTAGCTCTAACTCTTTTAATTTTTATTATTTTTTTTATTTATATTCCTTTGTCAGTTCAACGGTAATTAAGAGTCTTGGCCTCTATAATATACCCCGGACACAAAGTGGGAATCCATTTTTTTTTATTACTATTATAAAAATTATACTTTTTTCAATATTTTTAATCAACTTTTTTGTGAAGGATCACTTATTTATTAAAAAAAAATGTTACATAACTGTCCCCACACATTAAGGGAGTCCCCTAATATCAAAAATTTTATTCGAAAATTTTGATTCTTAAATCTTATATTGGTAACTATTATATTCGATAAAAAAGCCCCATTGATATAGGGGCCCCAAAACTTACAAGAAAACGGAATTTTTCTTTTATAACATATTTGAACGTTTATTATGAAAAAAAAAGGGTTTAATGATTGAAAATTGGTTTAATTGATTGTTTATTGATGATTTTGCTGTGCAAAGTATTGTTGTGAATTAACCAGCTAAGCTAGGAAAATTACCAGCTCTTTTTATAACTATAGGAAAACTAACATAAAATCCTTTTTTTCTATTAATTAACCTTACCCGACTTTTACTTTTACGCCCGTGTAAATGGTGCAAAAATATTTTTAAAAATATGATTTTTTAACCACGTAATAATTTTATCTCATGATCAACCAATTATGAATTTTTAAACCACTGATTTCCCAGATTAGTCATTATTGACTGATAAATGATTCGGTCATTAATGACTACTTCAGTCAGGAATAATTCAGGATTAATAATAATTAAATTAAAAAAAGACAAATTCGTTTTGACAAGGTCAAAATTGACAAGGCTTGAGAAAAAAACGATTTTAAAAGAACTGCTGCTACAGTTAATTACTGAACAAAGAAAGGCTATTGCAAGGAAAACATAAAAAAATAACTGACAGAACCGTGAAGAATTCTGTTGTGAAATAAGTGGAACTGCTGTTTTTTTATGTTGTACTTTTAAAAATGAACTTCTTGATGTTTAGTGTATGTGTTTTGCATGCACACACGTGCGTGTATTTGGATTACTTCCAGAGAATTAAATATTATTTTAAATTCATACTAAACACAATAACATTCGTTATCTTCATTTCTTATTAAAGCTATCAATTTTTTGGATTTTATTGCTTTTACATTATCGAAAGTTAAATACCGAAATGAAACGACTGGTACTAGATAGGTAATCTTGGAGAGCAGCATCAAACCAGTCAAATGACTGAAGACAAAAAAAAAATCGATGTACGTCTCACCTCAAAGTGAAGAACAACTATAAATAATTTATTATATTAATTATAACTAGTATTGATATTTTAATAGTTTTTTTAAAAAATCTTCAAATTTTTTTACAATCAAACATGTTTTATGTTAATATAAATAAAATTATAACAAATAATATGGTATTAATGAAAAATTATAAAATTTATTTATTTTGTATGTAAAATATAATTTGTATTAAAATATAAAAATCGGCAAGTTAATTTCATATGAAAGTTGAACACCTGGACTCACGAAAAATGCTTAAACATATTTTTCTCAAAAACGATTTTGTCCTCTTAGTAGTAACACACATTTTCTTATTAGGATTATCAAATTCATAATGCGATTATTTAACATTTAAAAGGATCAAATCCTAATTTAAACAGTTATAGGAAGGAAACAAATTGGACCAAAACAGCCAAAATTTAAGAGATTTAAAA
Organism: Lycorma delicatula; assembly: GCF_047948215.1. NCBI lineage: Eukaryota > Metazoa > Arthropoda > Insecta > Hemiptera > Fulgoridae > Lycorma > Lycorma delicatula. The sequence goes on along the minus strand of NC_134461.1, from coordinate 117,364,651 downwards.
AAATAAATTTATACGTGTTTCACATAGGCGTTAAAGAAGCCTAATAAGATTAAAAAAATGTGATGAAGACACCACACCCTTCCTTATACGCCTATTAAATTACATATACACATTTTTTTTAAATAAGAAATATATAAAATTTTATTTCATTAATAACTTCTGATTTTTTCCATATTTTTCGTAATAATTATTAATAAAAAATCATTATATTTAAATTTAAAAAAAAGATTTAAAAAAAGGAAATGAAGTCTGATTCGAACCGATGTGTCTTCCCCTTAAAAGATCCAAATATTTAATTAACCCTTAACCTCCCGCTTTATTTCGCGCGCAAATCGAGATTTCGGTAAACGTTTGTTTATCTCGCTGTTACTGAATTGTTTTTCATCCAAAAAATTAGGGTATGTTAACAATGCGTTATTAATTTATATTGTTCAACAAAAATTAATTTTTGTTAATATTTGATTATGTTGCGCGTGCACAAATATGGTATAAAAAAATTACAATTTTTTTTAGTTTTTGATTTTTTTTTTTTAATGATCAGTGACCTATGTTTTTTTTTTAAATATTTATATAAGCTATAGACGTTTCTGGTTAATTTGACGTAAAATTTATTTATATCCAATAAAAACTGATTATATAAAATAAAAAAACACTACATTTCAGAAAATTGTAACTAAAAAAAATTGAGATTTCGGTAAAGGTTTGTTTATCTCGCTATTACTGAATTGTTTTTCATCCAAAAAATCTTAAAAAAATAGGATATGTTAACAATGAGTTATATATATTGTTTAACAAAAATTAATTTTTGTTAATATTTGATTATGTTGCGCGCGCACAAATATGGTATAAAAAACTAATTTTTTTTTTTTAGTTTTTGATCTTTTTTTTAGTGATTAGTGACCTATGTTTTTTTTATATAAGTAATATAAAATATGTAGTTTATAAAGAAAAAAAGATAATTATAAATACTCGTGAATACTACCGTAACGCACTACAATACCGTATCTCGCTCCGCAATGGACTGCGCTAGTGAAATCCTAGGCCTGGCTATGCGTACGTTTGTGTCATTGAACCAGTATAAAATCTAACTTTGATATATATATATAATATATATGTTTTGCTTTTGATACATGTATAAAAATATTGAATAAAGAACAAGTATGGTTTAAAAAAAAAAAATTTTAATTATTGCTTTCTTTCATAAAGTCACGTTAAGTCGTTATTCTGTTGAATTTATGTTTGCATAGCAATTATATAAAAGATAACAAACCGCTAATGTATATAAGAATCAAATAAATAAAAAAAATACCAAAATACTACGACTTAAATAATGACTTCAGTGAAAAAAAAGTACTGTATGTTTGATCCCTTGTGAAATATCTACACTATAAACGGCTGTTATGCTTATTGAATTTTCTCATAATTCCAGGTGTTGTGATAAAATCCATATAAAAATCTGTTTTCTGTGTTAATTGGTTCATGAGAAATTTGAATTTGAAAAATTGATTACCAGTGGTTAATATAGTGGCCAGCAAGGAGACAAGAGGTTAATTAAAATTTTATTTGAAACTCTGGAACCAATGAAAATAAGTACCACTTATGATACATTCTTGAAAATCTCTCAAAGAGGGCTTATTACTGCAGTTAAGAAAAAGTAAAAAATCAAAATTTGTTTGGATTTTGGGCTTTTTGGACACTTTTGTTCCAGTCGATGGCAATCAAAAGGGGAAGTGCACAACTAGATGTTACAAAAGACTTAAATCGAAAATTTCAACATTTTACGGCTAATAGTTTTTGAGTTATGCGAGATACATACGCACATACGTACGTACAGACGTCACACCGAACTAGTCAAAATGGATTCAAGGATGGTCAAAATGTATATTTTCGCTGAAATCTGAAAACCGAAATTTTTCGCGATCACAATACTTCCTTTACTTCGTATAAGGAAGTAAATATTATCCAAAAATAAAATTTCTCTAGTTATTATTTTTTTTGTGAAATACTGAAAATATGAATTGTAACAAAATGAAAACTGATGAAATAATTATCTTTCAATTTTCGTTATAGAATAGATATTTAGTTCCTTTTCTCTTCAAAATTATAGACAATTTGTTAATGACTATTTCATTAATTATACATTAGTGTACCGAAGTAATTAATTTTCGTGCAAGGTTATCGAGCACTAATTAGGAATAAACATCCAGTGGTACGTCCAAATTTAATTGAATTTTTAAACAAAAAAAAATAATAATATAACTGTTTTTCGCACAGAAAAATACTGAATTTATGAATAACTGAGTTAAATTTTAACTTTCTAAATATTCAGGAAATGAGAGATAAGTGATACATGTCAGTTTTCCAATCTATATAAATAGACATACAGATGATCGTAAAGTCGCACAATCCAAATCTTTCTGCTTTGTAGGAGTGATAGTTAAATGTGTAAAAGATATTTTAATTAGGGTAATTTTTTGTGTGACAGAATAGTGTATGGTAGCACTGCTAGATCACGCTTTCGGGCAACAGTGAGGGTGGCACCAAGTAGTTCGTTTAGTCCAAGCAGCAATCTCTTGTACGCCAGAACAACGCGTCTTTATTGCTGTGAGTTACTGCGAATCGAAATCGTACTCAGTGTCAAGATTTTTTAAATGCAAATCAAAACAGATGAGGAAAACCTCATCAAAATAAAAAAGGGACCTTCAATACATGAACTAAAATTAGAAATTAACCACCCACGACTGAGCTGGGCTGTATATGTTTGGTAGTGGTTTCTTTGTATCGGTTTGTTTTTCTTCTTTGCAATTCCTTTTTTTTGTATTTTAGTTTCGCTGGTTGTTTTTATTTTGAATATGTCGTTTATTTAATCGTTTTCGGAATACAGGTAGTGTGCATGACCGTAAGCGTACCGGCCACCCAAATGTATTAATTGTCTGCAGACAACACATGAAACACTTCTTCATTCTTCAGAAAGGTTCTTCAAAAACTTTCTAACCAAAATAGGCTATCTTACGGAAGTGTTCACAAGGCTACTAAAGTTCTAAAATTACATCCGTACCGGATTAACGTGTCATCAGCTCCAAGAACCAGAAAAGGAGACACGAACGCATCATTGTCGGTGATTAGAAGTTTAAAACAAAATGACCTGTTTTAGACAAGTTTTTTGGCGAATGGCGACGCGTTGATCTGCGACGCCGATCAACGTGTCGCCATTTTGTGTTGCTCTGACTGTCTGACCGCAGTATAGGGTTGATGGTTGGGTTTCAATTATTTACACATCTCAGGAATGGTCGACCTAAGACTGTACAGGACTACACTTCATTTACATCCGTACACATCACCTTACGAATGAAGTAACACCTTACGATGGTTCCGGAGGCTAAACAGAAAAAGAGAGTACGATTAGTGTGTATTACAAGGGTGATTGATTGTATTGTATAATCATATACATTGCAGCTCCCTTATCTGGGGGAGTAATAAATATAATTATCACTATTATTATATTATGATTTTTAAAAAAAACTTGCATTATAATATAGTAAAATGTAAAATTAAAAATAAAATTACGTATTCATTGCAGTCTCCCTTTTAGGGTAACATGTTGTTTACATCTCCTTTTAGAGTAATGTTGTTTAATTGTAATTATTTTATTACATTGTATTATTGTATCAATATGTATTTTGTATGTTGTAAGTGGTTTTAATATGTATTTCCAGTACTACATATTATGTATGAATGTAGTATAAGATTGGTGATGATTGTATTACATAATCGCATACACTGTATCATGTATATAATGCATAATGATATTGTATATTGCACGGGGGTGATGGTATAATTATGTATATACTACAGTATCCCTTTTTGGGTTGTAACAGCCGTTATTTAATAGTATTACATTGTATTACTTTACTGCACCAATATGTATTTTGTATATTGTTTGAGGTTATGTAATGTACTTTTATTGCTGAATACTATGTATGAATGTGGTGTACGAATGTGTATATGGACGATCTCCTCCTACCGGAAGGAATGCTTATTAGCTATGCCAGGAGAGTGGATAACCAGAGGTAGAGGTTTAGTCGGTAGTGCGCAGGTATACGTACGATCTTCTTAAAACTTAGCTGGACCTGTTAGCGACTCCGACACTGCTTCAGCGTCTGTAAAATTAATTCCCCACCACTACAAAAAAAAAGGAAGACCTTGTTAACAACTTACTGATGAGCCATGACGCTAATTTTCACTTCTAACGATTTGTTAATAAACAAAATGATCGATACTGGGCTTCAAAAAACCCTAGAATTCATCTAGACTTTTTTTCGTGGGCGCACAACGAAATATCGTCATCAGCGTCCAGACACTTTTTCTTTTTCTGTTAAGTCTCCGAAACCACCATAATGTATTACTTCAGAGGATGATGATATATGTATGAATGTAAATGAAGTGTAGTCTTGTACAGTTTCAGGTCGACCATTTCTAAGATGTGTAGTTAATTGAAACCCAACCACTAAAGAACACCGGTTATATACTACGATCTAGTATTCAAATCCGTATAAAAGTAACTGCCTTTACTAGGATTTTAACGCTAGAAATCTCGACTTCGAAATCAGCTGATTTGCGATGACGAGTTCACCACTAGACTAACTTGGTGGTTTAACGCCCCGATACTATATCTATGCAGTAAATAAATAAATATTAAAAATTAAATTAAAAACTAAAACGCCTGTGATGGTAAAATAAAAATAAAACTACAATGAAATATTACATTAATAATCTAAGTTAAAACAATAAAATTACTATCTGCCATACGCCAAACGGCATAAATAGCAGAAACATATTAAAGAAAATCCAAATATTTGAATATAAACGGACGGCCCTAAGAAATCGTAAAATATTAGATAACATCGTTTCATTATTCCCTACCATATTTCGCATGTTAGCCCCTAAATTAAACTTCCGACGCAATGCCGCATAACAGATACAATACACAAGGATGTGGTGTACAGTTAGTTGGCAGTCGCATCGAATATAAGCGGATGCATCGGTCTGAGTATGAGACGCAGTTCCCTAGAAATGGTACAAAACGTAACGGGTGACTTCATCGAGAGACGTATTGAGTTTCTTCGGCGGTATGGCAATCATCTGTAAGATGTCATTTCTGGCCGATAATTTTCTCTTTTCGGTGATTTAAAATCAAAAATACTAAATGCTTATGTTGTGTTCATCTTGTTAAAAACAAATAAAATTAATAATTTAGCCCTAATAACGTTTTTAAAATCGCCCAGTTCATTGCTGCACTTTGTATAAGAGAAATATACATTCAAAGTTTCAAATTTCTAATTCTTTCAATCTTGGCAAACCTTTCTTCACTATTCAATTTAACGATTTGTGGTTATTAATCAAAATATTTTTGTATACTTATTTCTATATTTAGTAATTTCCTTCAGGAATGACACGCCAAATATTAACTTTCTTTCTAATGTCTTTTTTTCCTGTTTAGCCTTCGGGAATTACCGTTCAGGTATTACTTCAGAGAATGATACGTAAGAGTGTAAATGAAGTGTAGTCTTGTACAGTGTCAGTTAGATCATTCCTGAGATGTACGGTTAATTGAAACCCAACCACCAAAGAACACCGGTATCCACGCTCTAGTATTCAAATCTGTATAAAAGTAACTGCCTTTACTAAGACTTGAACGCTGGAACTCTCAACTCCTAAATCAGCTGATTTGGGGGAAGACGCGTTCACCACTAGACCAAACCGGTGGGTTGTAGAGATCCACCCTATTACTATTACAATCATACGAATATAATCAAATGATGAAAAGATATACTGCAGTAACTTAAACATAAAATTAATGAATGTTACACCAATGTACATTAGATTAAGAATTAAAACAGCAATCAATGTGCATTTAATATTCTGAAAGATAAAAAAAAATTGTAACAATTCGTCATTAAATTAGAGCATCGTAATTTTATTTAACACTTTGTCAAAACTAGATAACTAACTTTTCCTTTGTTAAACAATTTAATTTCTACCTTTTACTGTAATTTAAATAAGAATGAGCATACGTTTTATATATTATTGATAAGTCGAAGCTTACCTTCTAAGTGATATTTTTATATAATAGCAAACTTAAAACAAAACACAAGCAAAAGAAATAAGCCTGTCTCGTAAAAAAACAGTGTATGTACTTTTTTAATACTAAATTTGTTATTTGAGTAATATAATAAATTTATTTAACATCAGATGTTTTTCAATGAAAAATTAACCGTTCACTGTACAAAAAGTTTTGGTTTATTTTTTCCAACACTAACAAGGCTTTCTTTGTGATTCAAAAAATTACCTTTAAATATTTGAAATCGTACATAAGTTAAATCAAAATACTCAGAATCGGTTAAGGGATCATTTTATATAAAAATATAAAAATTGTATAATAAAACCGTAAATTAGGATTGATGTGAACAACATTACTGATATGTTTCATCCCATTTGAAATTGATTTGTCGCTAAAACTCAATTCAGCTATATCAGGCATCATTTCTGTATCTGCAGTGGTAATTACCAACTTTGTACTTCAATAACATTTGGAAGGTAAAGACGGAAAAAACCACTTGATCTTTAATGAAACCCCACTGAAAAAATCTGATTTGGACACCACATAACTTCCTTGTACGCCTATTAAATTTTGCATACACACATTTTTAAAAGTACATAAAATTTTATTTCACTAATAACTTCTGATTTTTTTCATATTTTTTTATTGTTATTATTGAATTATTATTTATTGAAAAGTATTTTTACAATCACGGGCTAATAATTATTAATAAACAAATACATTTATAAAAAAAATTTAAAGAAAGGAGATGAACTCTTGATTCGAACCGATGTACCTTCCCCTTTTAAGACCCAAATATTTCATTAATTAAACATTCATTTGGCTATAACTCTGGAACTAATGAAAATAAGTACCACTTATCATCATAAGTACTTATCATCAACACGATACATCAACGATACATCGTTGAAAATCTCTCAATAAGGGCTTATTACTGCAGTTAAAAAAAACTCCAAAACCAATTTTTTTGGATTTTGGGCTTTTTTGGACATTTTTGGTCAAGTAGATTACAATCAAAAGGAGAGGTGCACAACTAGATGTAACAACATTCCTCAATCCAAAATTTCAACATCCTACGGCTAATCGTTTTGAGGTATGCGAGATAAATTCTTACGCACCTGACAGACGTTACTGAAACTGATCAAAATGGATATTTCCGTTGAAATCTGAAGACCGAAATTTTTTGTAATCACAATACTTAGTACAAGGAAGTAAAAACATTACGTTAAATCTGAGAAACGAAGTGGGCATGCAAGTAGACCACCTCAACTAATACACCAACCTGGAAAACGTAGCCGTGCAAGTGAATTTCCTTGACCAATCCATCAACCTGGAAAACGTGTTATTGAGAAAATTTCAAATTTTTATGCCGTAATGTGGCGGTGTTCTATGTGGCTAAAAGTAAAAGGGTCTATTTGTGCTAAACGTGAAGTGAAAAAAATATCATAAAGCAAATCCAGAAACACGATAAAAGTTATAGTATTCTTAACGAAAAAAATCATAGCTTTTATTTGGATAAGAACATAAAAGACATTCAAATTTTGATTATCAAGAACAGGCTTCAGAGAATCATATGAATTTTTGCTGCCACCAGATTTTGATATTGTGGGTATACATCTTACCGCTAATATTATCGACTTATCACTAAAAATTATATTTTCGTAATTTTTTCCCCTCTATCCGATTAAACAATCTTTTCAGAATTTACAAAGAGAAATTTATTACAAAAATTTATTTCACAGTAATGCATCTGTATGCGTCCAAGTTCAAAAGTTTACGTTAAAAACGTCAAACCGTCTTTGTGAAAAGCTTGTTTCATGAGAAGCACATCGCGCTGAATTAAAAACACTACACATAAATGTTCCAAAGCAGCAGTAGTATCAGCAAAATACAGTGGTGGCTCGCGTATAGGCACTGTAGAACTGGAGCACCTCCTATTCCCACTTGATATTATCGTTAACATTTAATATAATGAGGTTTTTTTTTAATTCTTTATTTATACTTGTACAATATATAATCCTTAAGCTTAACGTCAGTAACCATCCCCCAGTTTATAAAAAAAGATACAGAAATCTTTGTATGAAACTGTGCGCTTCACAGTTCCAATGGCCTGGTGTTTGGCTGTTGTGCGCATGCGTACATAGGAAGTTGCACGCGTGGGAGAGAGAGTAATGTCGCTCCCGCAATGCCGACTCTGGCGTGCTGGTGGAAGGGACTTTTTTTTACTCCGCAAGTGTATGTTCGTTCCCTTATCTAGTTTAATTGGTGGAAGGAATATGAAAGCGGTTTAGTTGTTTTTTTTCATTAGCGATCAGAAGATGGCGGAAAGCAAGAGCTCTTTGATTGCCAAATCTCTCCAAAAACAAGCTGGAAAGGCGAAAGAGAATGTAATTAGTAAATACTAATTATGTATTTGTTTCTGTCTACATAGAAATTTAAATTAAGCCCCATTGGACTATAGTGTTTTTAAGCGGACGTTTTATTAAGTTTTCTAATAATACTAAAAAATATTATGTATTTTATTATTTATTCGGTTAAACCGAATACGGTGTACCATATTTTTGAATGTGATAAGGTGTAGAATTAGATTATTATCCTGCTTCCACCTATTCTATTTGATTCATTTTTTTCGGTTCTTTTATTTTACGGAAAACTTTAACCATGGCATTGAAAAGACCCAGAAAAATATTTTCTGGAACAGCACCCCCCACTAGCGTGAGCTACGAGCCGCCACCAGAAACATATCTATTGTTTCATGTCGAATAGAACAACGAATGTCTCAACAAAAATCTAGTACCAACTGTACTAAAATTTGGGAGGATCTTCACCACGCTAAGTTCGAAAATTAGATTGAACTGCAGTTAAGGATTCCTTTTGGTGCTAATTCAAAACTTAGCGAGATTTTATAAAAGTCTCCACATTTTGTTATCTGAACTGAACGGCCCTCGTTAGCCCTTGAATGAAGGAATTTGTATTACTAAGTTGAGTCTAAACTTTAACATGTTTTGCTATAAAATAACACCTCAATTAACTTTATAATACACTTCTGTTATATAGAGATAAAATAATTTATTTAATATAAAAATCAAAATATTTCAAATATCTTCTATCATATTAGTTATTAAATAAGCATTACAAAAGAGTATACGAATTCAATATACGTTGATGAATCTTTTTTTAATTATACAACTTAATACATATAGATTATGGAAGTGCTGTTGTCTGCATTATACACAATTCTGTGTGTAGGCCAAAACCTATTGATTGCGGCTCTGATAGAATAAAATGATGATTAATGAATCTCACTGTTCCTCTGAAGTTCCTGTCTGCTATTTTTTTTCAACCACATTCATTCACTATTTTCATTCATAAAATTCAATAGTAATAATTATTAATTAAAATAATTAATACAATATAAGAATTTTCTTTAATAAAGAATGTTTTTTTAATTTTTAAACAAGTTTCTGTACCACATTTTCTTAGATAGGAAATAAAAATTGAACATCAATTCATCTTAAAGAATAAAAAAATAAAAGTACACTTACTCATAAAAGATATTTTTTTTTTAGAAAAAAGACAGAAAAAATCTTACTTTTATAAATCGGAATATGTTTTCTGGAGGTTTTTTTTAATAATCATTTCCCGAAGTTAAATAAAATCTTTTGTTTTTATACACTATATATTCCACAAATATTTTATTACGTCATCTATATTAGTCTTACAACAAAAAGAAAAAATACAAGAAAAAAAAATAGTTTTCGCTTCTCAAATATACAGGAGTAACAACGCAACTTACGTTCCATATCAAATGGAACTCCAACAAAAAGGAAAATACGAGGGTAAGTTAATTATTATCCCCAAGGGTGTCTACGAGGGTGTCTACGAATGGATTGAAAAATTCAAAAACGATCGCACAAGTGTTACGCACGACGAAGGAGCCGGATTACCGTTTACCGCCACAAATGAGGAAAACATTGAGCGTGAACGTGACACGGTTTTCTTAGACAGATGAGTAACTATCGATGAAGTGGCTCATCGTCTGCAAATTATTCACGGCTCTGCCTACGAAATCATCTACAACAGACTTGGGTTTCATAAAGTCTGTGCAAGATGGGTTCCAAAACAACTCACACAGTCGCATAAACAAACGCGCTTGGACATCTGCCAAAAACATTTGGATCGCTATGGTAACGAACGAGACATCTTACAATCATCACTGGTGACGAAACATGGATCCATCATTACGAGCCGGAGAGTAAACTGGAAACATCCAAATTCGCCCTGCAAAAAAAAGTTCCAGACCCAACCGTCCGCAGGAAAACTGATGCTTACGGTTTTTTGGGACTCACAAGGCCCAGTACTGGAACATTATGAGGAAAGGGGCACGACAATAAACAGTGCGCATTACAGTGAGATGCTTACTGCCAAGCTGAAGCCTGCAATTCGAAGCAAACACCGAGGACTGCTGTCGAAAGGTGTTGTGTTGTTGCACGACAATGCCCGTCCACACCGCTGAAACGCTCCAGAAACTCAACTTTAAAGTACTGGCTCATCCTCCGTATAGACCTGATCTTACCACTATTATAGTTTTGACTACCTCTTGTTTGGTCCAATCAAAGAAGCATTAAGGGGCCGTCGATTTACCTCGGACGAAACGGTGAGAAGCGGTGCATTTCTGGCTCGCAGCTCAACCGAAAACCTTCTTTTATGAGGGCATCAGGAAGCTATGTATATACATATATCAGAGATACATTAGCTTTCTCCCTTAAAATGTCTTTCTTTCAGCTGATTTGAAGTATCTCATACTTGAAGTATCTCGTATTTGAAGTATCAATACAGTTCTCTTTGGAAACGGATTGGAAGATTTCCAGAGTCTTTTCTGTTATTACCCACCATTTATCAATTTCAAGGTTTTTTCACCATTATTCTGGTATTTTGGAGTAAGATTACGGTAAAATTAATTACAAAAATTCTCATGATGTAACTTGCTCACGAGTGTATCAGCTAAATATAAACATAACGTCATTGTCTTTAGATAACATGGAGATGTAACTGGTTTAAATTAGTGATCAACACTCATGTTTCATCAAGTCGGTATGGTATTTAAGGTGAAGTTCAACGATAGCGTGAAGGTCAGATTAATGTGTGTCAAGTTACGTGCAGTAACCCACTGGGTCGGTCTAGAGATGAACATCGCAAATCAGCTGATTTCGAAGTCGAGAGTTCTACGGCTGAAATCCTAGTAGAGGCAGTTACTTTTATTTGAATTTAAATACTAAATCTTTGATATACGATACTTTGGTGGTCGGGTTTCAATTAACCATACATCTCAGAAATAGTTGACCTGAGACTGTAAAGACTGTACTTCATTTACAATCATACATATTCTCATTCATCCTTTGAAGTAATATCTTACACTGGTTCCGGAGGCTAAACAGAAAACAAAGTTACCGTGCAGTTAACACAGTAACTTCACAGAAAGTACGTCGTAGTTTCAATTATTTCGCGAAAATAATTCGAAGGCGAAAGGCGTTGAATTCCATCAGCGAAAAGGAATTCTACATAATTTTCTATTTTATACTAATGGCCACGAAATGAACTTGCATCTTTCCGATAAAAATTCATAACTGCACTTAGAAAGGCGGCTGCAAGAGCGAAATCGGTCTTAAAAACGTTACTTGACTTCAGGGTAGTAAATTACTTTTTGATATCATTCATAATTACCAGTTTTTTGACAAAGAATAAGGAATGAGTTATAACGCCATGACTGACTGGTAAAACTATCAGCGGAGGTGATAGTTTGACTACGAGGTGTCCGCGGACAGTTTATTACGAAATCCGACAGTAAATTGTTTTTTAATTTTGGTGGCTTTTTCTGAGCGAAAGACGCTTTGGCGTTATCACCGCACGAACACCATGTATATGTAAAAAACTAAATGTTAAAAATTCACAATTAAAAATTAATTAAAAAAAATATCTTTAAAAACAATTAAAATACAATTTAAAATGGAAAAACCTGAAACACAGTAATTTAAATATTTAAATATAAACGGACGACCCCAAGGAATAATAAAACATAAGATAATTTCGTGGTTTCCCCGAACATCTCCCTTGAAATAGACGAATATTGCTTCGTGAAGAAGAACAACGTAGGGCGCATTTTCCCGCAGCAATGGATGGATGTTCAGCGGGGTTTGCCGAGAGACAAAGGAGCGCTTTTTGTATGCGATTTCCCATCGTACAGCTGCTACATTAGAGAATATAATTTCCAAATCAACTACGCTGTTTAAGACTATATCGGATATGTGGCATTCTTATCACATTGCACCAACCATTCTTAACACGAATTTTCACTACAAGACTAAATCAAGATCGAAATTTTGTTCATCCACTGATGGGGGGAAGGGCTCACGCCGGCCTCCGCAACGCCGCGTGAAAATGAGGAAACAAGAAGTGCGGTACCAATAAGAATCATTTACGAGTAGAATCATACCTCTGCGAATTTATGTGAAGACAGCGTCACCGTGAACGTAATTTATTTGACCGAATTTTAAAAAACATAATTTTCTTACCTCCTTAGGTCTTACATTTATTTTTGATTTTATTAGTTTGATAATTGTTTAAAAAAAAATTTAAATAAATTTATTCAAATAATTTAATAGAATAACTGTAAAGTTATGTGGATATTATGTAAATTTGTGTGCGAGTTTTGGATAGTTGTTCTACAATTTTATTTAAAAGTTAGTTCAATTTCATTGTTACTTCTAATTATTATTATTATTTTACGGCATTATCACTCAATACCTCTGGAACTTTTCTGTAATCTTTTAATGCAGTGTCAGTAACCTAAACTGTGACGTTTTTTGTATTTATTTTTGTTAATAATCATTGTTAAAAAACTGGAACGAATTTAAAAAAAAAACAAGATTATATTTTTTGAGTAGGAGATTTCTCAGCAACGACGTTAAGGGATTGCAAATGATTCATAAATCCATCTAATAGCGGGCAAATAAGGAAAAATAATTATATTTTTCTTATCTATTAAAAACAACTGACATATTTTAAAAACAACTGACATCAGTAATGTTTTTTACTTTCTTGTACGAAGTAAAGAAAGTATTATGATCGCGAAACATTTCGGTTTTCAGATTTCAACGGAAATATCCATTTTGACAATCCCAAAATCCATTTTAACTAGTTTTGGCGTGATGTCTGTACGTACGAATGTATCTCGCATAACTCAAAAACTATTAGCCGTAGGATGTTGAAATTTTAGATTTAGCACTGTTCTAACATCCGGTTGTGCACCTCCCTATTTGATTGCAATCGAAATTAAAATTTTAATTAATGAAATATTTGGATCTTAAACGGAAGGCACATCGGTTCGAATCAGACTTCATCTCCTTTTGTTTATTTTTAACTTTTATTTATTTTTTATTTAAATATATTGATTTAATAATTATTAACCCAGGAATGTAAAAATAGTTTTACAAAAAATAATAATTCAATGATGAAAAAAATGATTAGCGAAATAAAATTTTATGTGCTTTTAAAAATGTGTAAATATAATTTATTAGGCATCTCCTATGTGCATATGTAATACATTTGGTGAAACATCTGATTATTTAATATTAATTGAAAATTATAATTTAGAATAGTATTATTTTTTAATTTTATTAGCAAGTTCTTATAAAAATTGTATATTTATTTTTTTTAAATCATTTTATTTAATTATTTAACAGAAAAATAAAATACATTTTTGAATTGTATTTGATTTAAAGAGATTGTGGAAATTTTTTTTCATTTATGCGTAATATGCACAAGATTTCTGGTTTGTCGTATAAATAAAAGTTAATAATAATTAAACTATTCCGTTTAGTGAACTCATGTATACTGGTTACAAATATTAATTCTGACATTACGGTGTAGAATAATCAGTTTTTATTATTGGATTATTTGGTAAAGAATTTATTTAAAGAGTAATCAAGGGATTTTTATTCTAACCTAATATTTCAGGTAAAATTGTTGAATTAATAACTTTATAAATTATTTGATGTTAATAAAAACTAATATTTTAGCAATCGTGTAACTGTCCACATTTATTAAAGAATTAGAGGATCGTATCTCACTTTCAAATGAAGTGCAGCAAAAATGTGTATATATAATTTAATAGACGTACAAGGAAGTCATGTGGTGTCCACTTCAGATTTTTATTATAAGATGACGGAAGATTCATTTATGCTATCAAAATTGACGTATGTTTTGTTTAAATATTACAACACAACAAAGCAGGATTGGTCCGTTTACTCTCAGCAAGTATAAGCTACAGCCGCCCTTCCTGCTAGCCGACATGATCACTGATTGTAACAGCGGAATGTAGCGGAAGAACAAACACAAAATAAAGCAACAGAATGCATCAGCATTATGTATTATGATATATATATATATATATATATATATATATATACATCAAAGCCTCCCGAATTAACGAAAGTTATCTATAAAGTAAATTATTTTTTTTTTTTAATTTTTAAAGTTAAAATACATCGTACATATTTTTTTTTAAATATCCATTTCAAAAAATGAAGTAACAGTAACTGATTTTTTTAAAAAATAACATTAATTTAATATAAAAATTCTAAAATAAATAAAATAATTTTTAATTAATAATTGATACATATTAATAACTAATTTGAAGTAATAACGTCAAAAAATGAAGTATTAGTAATTGATTTTTTTAAATAAAAACATTAATATAAAACTACAATTTAATTCGCCTTGAAAGTTATCGAGACCCGTAGTGTCGACAACTTCCTAGTAATTACCGACTCTAGGAGTATACTTGAGAGCTTAGGCTGCAGACGTTCTGAATCCATCGTCCAGATTATTCGTGATATCCTTTCAAGGATAAATAAGATTGTGGTACTGGTACGGGTCTCTGGCCATTTTCGCTTCTTCGGGAACGAACGGGCCGATGAGGCTGCCAAGAGAGCGGCAATAAATGGCATCCGAATACAATCGACATGTCAGAGAGACTTCATGAGATCTGTCCGAGTAAAACTGCGAGCTCAGTGGAATAAATTCTGTCTACTGAGTTCTCCACGGCATTAAATAACATCCGGGAGAATGCGCTCGAGAAGCCTCTTTCCCGGAGCAACAGAAGAGACCAAGTCATCTTAACTCGGCTAAGGATTAAACACACCAGGCTTACCCACACTCATCTATTTGGCTCTCCCAGAAGATCTGCGAGGCGTGCAAGGTTAAATGGTCCGTGCACCATCTGCTCTTTGATTGCCCAATCTTTGGAACCATCCGAAAAAACTTAGACCTGGATTCGGATACGAAATTTGTATTAAACCAGAACGAAGGTATAAAATGTCTGTTGCGGTTCTTCTCCTACAGTGGAATTAAATGAGGAATACACTTTAGTGTTTTTTGTCTGATTTATGTATTTTAGTTTGTTGTTGTTACTTGTCTATGTTTATTCTTTACTGTTCTGTTTCTTTATCGTTTACTTTTGTTTTTTATGATCATGTAGTGTTACTTTAGTCGCTAATGACTAATTGTTGATGCGACTTTAAATAAAAGCATAAAAAAAGATTATTTATAATTAATATTTTATAACACAGTTATTTTGTATAACAAACGTTTTTATTAAAAAAAAAAATGTTAGGTACTGTAAAAAAAAAAAGTTGTAGGCGAATTAAAATGAGATACAACAAATCGCTCGTGAATTTGGCATGACGATTATCACAATAAAAAACATCTCATGCCAGATTGACGTGGGGAAATGACAAACGAATTGATTTATTTACCGAGCCTATCATACTATAGTCCAGGCGGTATCTGTTTTGGGTTGTAGTTTTTCTATATGATCGATAATTTTTTCTTTAATACCTCCGTAATATCAGAAATGATTATTTCGTTATGCGCCAGACGAAAAAATTTTGCTTAAATTCTTATTATTTTTATTGAAAATTCCCTAGGGTCTCCTAATTAACCGATTTAATCTTTTTTAAATGCATTTGAGAAAGTTTGAATGCTCTTTTATATGTGATCAAAGTTTCAAGTTTCACTTTATTTCGGGTTCTACACAATTTGGAAAAATCGCATTTTTTTAAAATCTGGATTGCAAAATTATTGTGCAAAAACTGTCACACCAATTTTGTTGAAATTTGGCGTGTTGCTTTACCATATCAAAAAATTCTTTGAGGCAAATTCTGAAGGTTCTATATTTAAGTACTCGAAAAAAGTCCAAAAAATCTTTTTTTTCTTTCTTGTTTTTGTTAGTATTGTCATTTTTGCATCAATATCGTATTTTTCGATTTGCCACCGATGATACTGTGTGTAAAACTTTATAGCAAAACTGCTTTCTCTCTCGATCTTTACTCAAAAATGATCGAGTTATCTAGAGAAACAGGAGAAAAAATGGATATTTTTTACATTTTGTTTAATAAAAATTTAAGCCACCTTTTTCAACTGGCGCATAAAGAAATAATCATTTTTTATTATATTCGGGAGGCATTAAAGCACTTTTTTCAACTGGCGCATAAAGAAATAATCATTTTTTATTATATTCGGGAGGCATTAAAGCAAAAATTAGCGATTATATAGAAATATTCCAACACAAAACTAATACCGGCCCGGACTACTACCCCCTATCATCACAAAAATCACATTAAAATACATAAGATTTTCACTTCTACAAGTGATAACTTCATTTGTTCAATATAGGAACTGTATAAGTTAACATATATTATTACTCAAAGAGAAAAATAATGAATTAATTTATCTAATCTGCGGTAATTGCCTCTACTCAGTAGGAAGTTAAGAAAATGTAAAGATCGATGTATTACTTACTCTAAACGTAATTTTAAAATTATTATTAGTGTTATTAAAATAATTCTTACTTTATAAATAACGAGAAAATATAAATTAAATTATTAAAAATAAAATAAAATTTACTGTTAAAGTTAAAAAAAATGATAGTACAATATTGAGAAATTATAAATTTATAATGATTTATGGGTTGTTTTATTAATTAAATTATTATTTTTTTATATTTATTGAACAGTAAAATAACTTTATGTATATACGTATTGAAAAAATGTGTACATCAAGAAATTGATTATAAATTTATAAAAAGTTAATTGACGTTATTTATTTATATTACAAGATACATATTTCAATACAAAATAAAAACATAAATTACCTTGGAAACGTAGGAAATGAAATAAAAACTAATATCTTATTAAAAAAAAATAATAATAATGTAAATAATTGTTAATTATTGTTTCAACAATTATAAAAAATTGTTTTTTCCTTTTTTAATCAGTTACTTAGTAACATTCTTAACTGTTATTTTAATTTAAACATGGAGATTATTTTAACGTTTTGAATAAATTTATTTTTACAAAGATTAAATAAAAATATATCCTAGTAGAACAATTTTATTAAATTCACACTACCATTTTTGAAAATTAAATAAAATTCTATAAGAGGAATTCAATTATTCAATACATTTATTACAATTATATTAGACAATATAATTATAATATATAAGATAATATATATTCAGTAGCTTTGAATTACGTAAAAAATATTAAGCCTTGTTCGTAAAACAATTCTGAGCCATTTAAACTATTTTAATAGTTCAGAAAGAATGGAATTAATTTTCAAGATTTATCAAGATTTTGTCACAATAGATACGTTTCATATAAGAATTTTTTTTTCTTATGCTTCAGACAACTGGAGTATATTATAATAAATTGAAAATGAATTTTCCATTTCCTGATTTCCATAATTACTTTCAGATACAGAAAATTGTTTAAAGTACATAAAAATATTAACGATTCACAAAATCTGAATCAAAATTTGTCAAGAAATCTGAATTTTGAAAAATCTTCTAATCCTTAAGAATATAATTTTTTATAAGATTCCTTCAAAAAATCCTTAAAGCTGATTGTTAAAAATAGGACAACAGAGGTAGATTTTATTTAGTAAAAAATAACAAATTTTCTTTACAAATGTATTAAGTTTCACTTAATCAGATAAATTCAAAAACGTAACAACATTTTAGGTATTGGTAATGGGTACCATTATTCGACTACCGGAAAATTTCGACATTGTTTCGGGTTTCACATCTCCTACACCCCAAAATCACCGTCAGTTCAAATGTTTATATATATATTTCACTTTCCAGTGGACATAACTGTAATTTTCCACCAATCATTTTCAAATTGATACATTATATATAACGACCTAAAATCTCGGTCGAGTTCGTTAATGGGAAAAATCGAACCATGGGGGTGGAAATGGGGTTTGAAAAATCAAACTATCGCTATAACTTTCTTATTAAGTAAAATATCGAAATCGTTTAAAGTTCCTACTATTCTTTGGATAAGGGCCTAAAATTTATCTACCTAAGGTTTTTTGATGTCATCAACCATTGGCCCAGGCGGTGAAAAAAATGGGGTTTTGAAGACAAAAAAATTTCATACCTCCCTTAATAAGCACAGTATCGAATCGGTTTAAAGTGGTCGTTAATGCTCTGAACATTACCTAAATCTTTTGTCTGAAAAACAATTTTTGATATGACCAACCTTTATGGCAAGGGATGACAAACCCTGTTGCTGGAATTGTAAGAATATGGGGCTTGTATGCTAAACATGTGAAACTTTTTTTCACATGCAACCATTGACGTATTCAGTAAATTTGAAGTTTTTCTTAATTTTAAGGTGGAAATCATTTTTATCCTCTACTTAGCACCGGTGAAATCTAACTCCGCCTTCCGGCGTGACGAAAGGGATTTTTTTTTATATAGATTTAAACGTAAAATTAAATAGATTTAAACCTATTAGCTTTTATATTTTATTACAGATTTAATGAATTACAGCCTTTTATATATTCAGAATATAATATTTATGAAATTATATATATATATATATATATATATATATATATATATATATATATATATATATATATATATGTAAACATCCTAACACATTTTCTACAAATTTAAAACTAAAAATTTGACTTACATTAGTTACCAGATTTCAAAGCCCGTCACGTAAACTATGCATTTCGGAAATAACTGGATTTGTAACAATTACAATATAAAAACTTAGTTTATATTATTCCTTAAATGAAAAATATTAATCATTTTTTATTTAAATAAGGAAATAAAGTGAAGATGATAATATGAAACAAAAAGTTATATAAGTAAAATTCTATTATTACCATATATAATGTTAAATATATTTTCAAAACAGATATTTTAATTAAGTAAAAAATTTAATAAAATATGAAGCATGGCAGGTATTAAAACTAAAGTAGCATGAAATAACACAAACTTTGGGCAAGGAGAAAACATATAAGACATGAAAATAAATGGATGTAACATAATGCAGATAATTAACATACTTAAAATAGTTTAAAAATACTTTTTTCAAAACTTACAATAAAAATTCCAAGATATTAATTTACATTAAACATTTATCTAAATTTAATTTAGATTCAAATTTAATAACACTCAACGTTTTAAAATTTTGTTCAGTACTGGTCTAGACCTCAAAAATAAACCGTATCAAATTCATAAACTAATTTTTCTCCCCCTTACCTAGGTTTACTGGATACAAATACATTAGAAATCGCCCCAAAATAAAATGTATACAGTTTTTACTTTTTTCTTACCATTTAATTCCTTAAAACTAATTGAATTAAATATATTTAGAAATTTTAAAATAAATTTATTTATCATAAATTTTTAATTACCTATCTTAAATTCATTTTTATATTCTAAAATAAGTATTGCAACTAAAAAGTAAATGAAATATTAAAAAATACTTACTGCAACAGTTAATCCTGTAATTATTAAGCTACTCAGACGTCGTTTTAAACTACAACTAATTTTAAAGGCATCAGTGTTTAAATTAAATTACTAATTCATAAACGAACAAACATTTCCAAAACAAATTAAAATATGATAATTTTTAAAAGACGATTCCATAAAATTATCGGCCAATAAAATTTAATTTTACGTTAAAATCCAAACGAATAAAATTAACATACTCTGATATTGTCGCGCGAAAATTTTAAGTGATTACAACATAAAAAAAAATTGGAGCAAACGAAAGTTATACCACGAGCTCAGCGAAACAACTGCTAATAGTAAACATAACCTACAACTTGAAACTCCCCACACGATATCATGTTGACTTACGCTAGCGCTTCCAACCTGTTAAAACTTGATTTAACAACGTATGGTAGCTACTTAACCGCTATCCAACAGAATGTTTTGTAAACATTATCTTAATATTTTGTACGCTGAACTCGATAAATAAAGTTTAGTAGAATTTTATTTTATATTGCTTCATAAATTCGTTCGATGATGGGTATCTTATTAATAAAAATAATTAAATAAGCAATTAATATTCTTCCTTAAAAAATAAATTTTCAATTATTGTGAATCAGACAAGAAAGCTAAATTGAAATTGAAAAAAATTTACAACCCTTAAATGTTTTTATAAATAATTATTAATTTAAAATTGAAAAAATGATTAATGCTAACCAGTTAAATCACAAAATTTAACTTCATTTTAAATAATAAAAATATTAATAGCACCAACAATTAGTTTTTTAAGAAATACTTAAAAAACGAATTACAGATCTTAGTTTTTAATATATTGCACATATTTTCGATTTCACAGAGATTAACAAAAATATATAATAAATTATACTGTTTTAAATGTATATTTAAGTTAATACCGTCATAAAAAATTGTATATGGGTACATACCCAATGTAATAAAATAATTTTGTTTGGATTTTTGAAGGCAGTTGTTCTTGAAATTCTTTTCAGAAAGCGATTAATTGGTGAAATTGTTGACTGTAATGTTAAATGTATGAGAAATAGTTTTGCCCTTTTATGATGTTTGTTAAGGTTATGAATTCTCTTGTTTTAAGTACATATTGTACTTGTATATTGATTATTTCTTATACAAGTTCTTTGCCCATTAAAAAAAGTATTAAAATAAATAACAAGAATTAGTGAAAATAATTCAAAAATATATCAAAGAATAAATACCAAACATCATAGCTATCCACAAGAAATTGAGATAAAAAGCTCTGTTTTAACCAGTCTCATAATTATTAAAGAATGTATAAAAATAATGTGGAAACATTGGACTTACATCTAACTGTTTTGTATACAGAGTGTGGCAATGAGGTATGGTGATTTTGAAAAAAGTCATACATTTATTTTTGAAAGAATTTCAAAATTGATTGTTATTACATATTAATTTTACACTGTCATTTGAGATTACATATTGAAACACAAGAAAAGAATACTCAGCTACAAAAAATCATATCAGCGGGGTGGCACATCCATTTTTTGTCGAAGCATTCTTGTAGACAACTGGTGAAATTGTTCATACTCTTTCTGAGCAAGTGGAACCCTTTGAATTTCTTGTGTTGTTATTGGAAAGGGCTAAGAGTATGTGGTGTGTCTACATAAACTTAAGCTTTTAGGTAGCCCCATAAAAAACCGTTAAGGCGACAAGTTTGTGGCTGCTTCACTTCCCAAGCAATGAAATCAGGTGTCCAGGACACCTGAAAAAATGTCTCAAAAAGCCGTAATTGCTCTTGATGTATAGTAACTGATCTCATCTTACTGAAACCACACTCTGTTAAGCTTAATGCGTAGCCTTTTCAATCCTATCAGAAATTAATCACGCAACATGGCAAGGTAACAATGAATAATGATCTGCTGTAGTAAACACGGTGATCTGTGTTAATAGACACTGTTCAACTGTTTTCACAAAAAAATAAGCCCCAATAATGCAGAGTCGAGATAAGTCACAGCAAACACTTAATCTGTGGCAGTGTAGAGGTTTTTAATGCAGTGCTTGTGGGTTTTCAGATCCCTAGTTCTGAAAATTCTGTTTTTTTACAAACCCCAATAAATGGAAGTGGGCCTCGTCACTTATGATCAAATTGATGTTGTCTGTCAGCAATTCCAATATCGTTTCTGCAAACCTTTGTGATCTGAAGAAGTCATCTTGCCACAGTTCCTGAACAGCCATTACCTTATAGGGATGAAAATGGAGGTCCAATTGTAAGACTCTCCGAATTGACCTGTCTGTCATCCTGAGAGTGTGAGTGTGATGCCAGCAGTGATTCCACTGCTTATGGCATCCTTTCAACATTTCTGGGGTCTTAACAGTTCGGTCATCTCCCCTTGCAGTCCCTGTCATTTGAAAACTATTCACCCACTTCCCATAATATCTCATTTTGGAATAGACCATGACGACCAACATTAAAATGGTTTTGAAATCATCACTGTGTGAGCACTACAGTACGACCAGTTTCAATGAAGGCATTGTAAACAACAAACACACGATGTGTTTGTTGTTTACCAAGGCTCCAAGTAGGATAAAACAGATACCAGAACTGCAA
Organism: Lycorma delicatula; assembly: GCF_047948215.1. Lineage (NCBI taxonomy): Eukaryota > Metazoa > Arthropoda > Insecta > Hemiptera > Fulgoridae > Lycorma > Lycorma delicatula. The sequence goes on along the minus strand of NC_134461.1, from coordinate 117,342,073 downwards.
CTCACGTAGTTTTTAAGATATTCAATGTAAAATACAACATTTGGTGTTAAAAACAAGGTTTTTAGGTTTCTAGTACAATAGCTTTGTTAAATGACTAATAAATGCGTAAGTTAAATTAACAAACCTTGTAGAGAATTTAATTCTGAGAAAATTAATGTAAATACAGCCAATAAAAACATTTAATAAAAGGTTTTTTCAATAATTTACATAGGTAAAATGAAAAAATTACGTAAAAAACTAAATTAAATATGTTACTTTAGAAATATTTAAAAAAAATTTATTGTGTAGGTTGGCAACACTAACAGCTAGCGGTCAACAATGAAAATCATGTACTTCATTTGACAAGAAACCAACTTTACTCCTTAATTTGGTCCCAAAAATTACAGTAGGTTTTTTTATTATTCAGAGCTGAGATCTGGAGTTAATCTTTCCCTAGCCATAAGTAAAAAACAAAGCGTTTCCAGACCTATGCTTATATGAACTTTTTTCATTATTTTCACCAGTAGAGCATGTCCTGAAAGTTTCTTCATGTAACAGTCCGTATATAAAGCTGTAAGTTTGTTTGTTCTGGCATTATGTGAGAACCAACCTTGTGATTGCTTTCAAAAATCAAGGATACAGTCGTGTTGTCAGGGAAAGGTTTTAAGCCATAGACTAAGGCTCTAGCCCCCCTCAGGTTGAAGTTGGTATTTACTAAAGAAAAAAAATCTGATGTGGACACCACATGACTTCCTTGAACACCATTAAATTTCGTATACACATTTTTTGCTGCACTTCATTTAAACGTGAGATATGATCCAGCATTTCTTTAATAAAGTGGACAGTTACACAACCAACCACATTGCTTCACATTTTTTTATGGTGTCCCTATCAATTAGTTTGTTTCATTTCGCTCAAGTAGTTATATAGTGTAAGTGAGAATGAGTTGGATCCATAACCATGGAAACATCGGTTCGAATCCAACTTTATGTTTGTATTTTTTTTTTCTTAATTGTATTGATTTCTTAATAATTATCAAACTGTAAACATTTTTGAATTAAAGTACATAAAATTTTATTTTACTAATAACATCTGATTTTTTTCATTTTTTTTTGTTTTTACTAGTTGATTGAATTATTATTTATTGTAAATTTTTTTTACAATCGGAGGTTAATAATTATTAATAAATCAAAATGTTTAAATTAAAAAAAAAATATTTGTATACAAAGTCGGATTCGAACCGATGTGCTTTTCCCATATAAGATCTAAACATTTAATTAATTAAAATTTCATTTGGCTATAACTCTGGAACCAATGAAAATATATGATATCGTTGAAAAGTTCTCAATGAGGGCTTATTACTGCAGTTAAGAAAAAGTCCAAAATCCAAAAAAAATTGGCTTTTGAGCACTTTGGTTTAGTCGGTTGCATTCAACTGCAAAAAGGGGAGGTGCACAATTAGGTGTTACAGCAGTCCTAAATCCAAAATTTCAACCTTTTACGGCAATCGTTTTTCAGTTATGCGAGATACATACGTACTGTTACCATATATATGCCTAATTTAATATCGACGGCTGAACACGGTATAGCAACTCAGTTGCGAACTGGCGCACAATATACGGACGCGCAGATACGAGCATCACTACCGCCGCGCAGCTCTCCCACCATAGCGGCACTGCAGCTCCACCTCTCTCAGGCTCCAGTAAAAGACAGTGCACGAGAGTAAATTTGCAATTCATCATCGACCACCACCTGGAGAAGACCAACGTGGGACCACGTTGAGTCTGGCCGGCCCGCCGACGTAGTCGCTGTTTGCGGACGCTACCTTCCTGCTCCAGCTCCAGCTCGTCGGGCTTCAATCGCCCTGGCAGACTCGGCAGCAGTAACCGTCCCAGCGATCCGAGGCGAGAACCGCCTCGGCCGCGCCGGCGAAGGACGACCGACGCCAACCCGACACTGCTCTGGTGGCCACCACCACTGCCACTGCGGGAAGGGCCGGTCGGACATCAATGGACGAGCCACAACTCCCCGAGTTCGTCGGAGACCAGCTTCCCCAATAGCTCTTCGGAGAACTGTTGGGTGAGTACTTCAGTTACCATAGTTACTACCATTCTGTCATTTGTAATTTAGTTCTTTTTTCAGATATCTATAATGCCTTATAACCATGAGGGTAAGTAACATCACAAGGAACCAGGGGACACAGCTCTCTGGCTAGACAGGAATGACCACTGAGGCAAGCTGTGCAGTAAGTGCGAGCTATGTAGCCCTGAGGTAGGCCCTGTGTCCACAGGAGTCCTTGGGGAGCCCCTGTGTTGGAAAAAGGGTTAACAAAAGGGGTAAACTGGGCCCTAACCAGCTAGTATATGTAATATTAAGTATATATGGACATTTTTAAAACAAATATTATTATTATTATTAGAAATAAAATACTGGGTTAACAAACTATCTCAAGCTACCTTAAAAAACATGCTTTTTTAAGTTCAAAACCGAAGCACTTGCAAAGAGAAAAAACTGTACTAAATTAACTGGAGATGTTTTGTATAAATATTTATTTTCTGAATAACCGGTAAATTCTGGATAAATTTAGCTCATCTTTTAACTAAGCACACATACTGGTAATACTATATACATAATTTTATTATATCTGAATGAGCTTTTACAAATTATAATTTCAATGGCTTAACAAATATTCTGATTTTGTGCTTTTATGATTTTCTGAGTAAAAAATCTGATGTGGTCACCAGATGACTTCCTTGTATGCTTATTAAATTACATATACACATTTTTTTCTGCACTTCATTTAAACTTATTTCAATTGGAGATATGATCTTTCAATTCTTTAATAAAGTGGACAGTTATGCAATTGCTGAAATATTAGTTTTATTAACATCAAATAATTATACAATTATTAATTCAACAATCTTACATGAAATAAAGAGTAAGTGTCCCTTTATTATTCGTACTATTAGACCAGTATTATTCATATGTTTGTGAGTTGCTGATTAACAAAAGTTTCAGATTTCTGGTGTGTCGTACAAATTAAAGTTAATTAAAACTAAATCATTCTGTTTAGTGCGTATACTAGTTACAAATGTTAATTTCAACCTTACAGTGTAAAATATTCAGTTTTTATTACTGGATTATTTGGTGAATAATCAAAAATGAAAAAGAAACAAATAAACAGGAAAAAGAAAGAAAACGTTAAATATATCTCAAAAAAACCACAAGAAGTTGAATATGAAGGGGATGAAAATGCGAAGAACAAGGGAAGAATAAAAAGATTAAGAGATGATAAATACAAAGAGGAAGAAAATGTTAAAACCAAACAAAGAATAAAAACATTCAGAGATGATATATATAAAGAGGAAGAAAACGTTAAGATTAAGGAAAGAATAAAAAGATGGAGAGAGGTGATGAATATAACAACAGTGAAAATTTTAAAACTAGAGAATGTGTACACAAATTAAGATCAGAAGAATTATATCAAATCAAAGTGCGATTAAATGATTGGCAACAAAAAACAAATTGATGATTATCTCCGACTTAGGGAGAATATTGTTCAACAATATCAGGGGAGTATTTGCAATTTATTAAAGATCGGGCATGTATGGCCTCAGTGTATTTGTTGTTCTTCTGAGGGTCTATTTTTCAATCACTCTGTAGTTAACTTTAATACAGATAAAATTAAACAAGAAAATCTAAAAATAATATGATTTTAAATTATAATTATCAATTAATAATAAATAATTGGATATTTCAATCATTACATATACACATATGTAATACTGCCTATTAAATTACATATACACATTTTTAAAGGTATATAAAATTTTATTTCACTAATAACTTCTGATTTTTTTCATATTTTTTTTTATTATTGTTGAATAATTAATTATTGTAATTTTTTTTTTACAATCACAGGTATTAATAAATCAAATATATTTAAATGAAAAAAAGGAGATGAAGTCTGATGTGCCTTTCTCTTATAAGATCCAAATATTTTATTAATTAAATTTTATTTGGCTATAATAATGAAAATAAATACCACTTACGATATATCGTTGAAAAGCTCTCAATGAGGGCTTATTTCTGGAGTTAAGAAAAAGGTCAAAAAGGTCGGGCTTTTTTTGGACACTTTTGGTTCAGTAGATTGCAATCAAAAGGGAAGGTGCACAAGTAGATGGTACAGCAGTCCTAAATCCAAAATTTCAACAAACTATGACTAATTGTTTTTGAGTTATGTGATGTACATACATATGTACAGATGTCACACTGAAACTAGTCAAAATGGATTCAGGGGTAGTCAAAATTTATATTTTCGTTGAAACCTTAAGACTGAAATATTTTGCGACCACAATACTTCCTATACTTCATACAAGGAAGTAAAAAATGATAATACATTTATTATCTCTATTGAAGAAATCAGGTTCTTACTGAACATTCTTAAGACTTCTAATACTGGACCCTGTAAGTGAAAACCAATATTGATGTCTCCAAAAGTAATTTCCTTAATAGTTTGTACAATGATTAAAGTTAAAACAATTGATATTTCTGTATGATTTTCTGTAAAATGAACTGTATGATTTTTTCTTCATTTATTCTTTTATTTCACATTTTCACTCATACTCAGTTCACTTAGAAAGGTATATTAATCACAAAGCCAAAACAGACTAGTATGAGTTGCAGTATCTCTCCAATTACTATGAACAGTATGCTGAACATAAAACTACAAAAACAAACAGCATATACGATAAAAAAACTTCTTTTTTTTTTAGAAACCTCAGCACAGTTTCTGAAAAGAGATTACATAGTATTCTATGAAAACTGGTTTACTAAATATGGCTTTATACTTACTTCAGATACCTACCTATATACTGCAGGAATTATTTTATAATAAATGATTCAATGGCCCAATTATTTATATCAGCTTTTTACACTGATAATTCAACAAGCCCAAAATTTCTACAACAAGCAGTCAATAAACAGTTCTTATTGATGTCCAAGTAATGAGGACAATGTAAGATTGACAACATACCAGAAACTCAGTCTAGTTGAAGTATTTGCAATAAACTAGTACTGGCCCTAATAACACTTAATTGGTATATCATAAAAAAAATAGGTGTATAATGAATTAAAAATAACAGGTTCATATACCCTGTTATTTACCATAATCATAATAGTTGTACTAACACATAATTCACTCACAAAAATGACAGCCATTCCCAAGAATTCTGGTCCAAGCTTATTAAAAGAAGAAAAGAATGAATTTATATCTTGCTGCCTTCTTTACCAAACAAAACTACTGTTCTGAACCAATCGGCAGAAGTATTATGAAGTGCTTTTTCATATCTATATACCAAAGTAATGAATTAGAGGTGATATTTGGCCCTTCAAGTGATACCTTTACTCAGTTCATCAGAGGATCTGGCTGTGTAATAAATATCATTAAACTCAGAGAAAGTAACTCTGATTAGCGCTATTTAATGTGATATATTCCTCTGACTGGATTATAATTCACAGAAGATCGATTAGGTCAGAACTCATAACAGAAATTATGTTTCAGAATTTTTATAAAATATAAACAAGTAATTGTAAACTTACTATTTAAAGCCATAAAGAAACACATGGGTAAGATAAGAGGATAAATGTTTAACCAAAAATTCTTATCTAAATCTGAAGCAGATGTAGATATTGATGTAGAGTTTAATTACAAAGAAATAAAAGCTAAATTGCTGGCAATGAATTACATAACTTTCGCTACCCCGATCAACTTATCCTGTTCACTTATAAAAACTTTCTGCAATGCCAAAATTGCATAATTAAAAAACATTAAAAATATTTAAAAAAATTGTTTGTTAACAGACCAATGGAGTGGGATGGGCAAAAAATTATCTATTGATGTAGAAAATAAATGCAAAAAACTCCTTTTCTGAAGCAAGATATAGCTAAAAAAATACATACAAAGTCATTCTCTGGGGAGCTGGTGAATATTAAACAAAATTTTTCATTAATTTGTGATCTGGATAAAACGTTTTTGCTAAAGTCAAAACACCCCTTTTCCAATTATTGCAAAAAGTTAACACATTCTTTCCCTACTAAAGTAGTACGTGTCTGAAAACTGATCAGGAGGGATGACAGGGAAACCCCTAACCTGCCTCATTGCTTTAAAGCAATCACCAGAAAGCAAGAAGATCTACGACCTAGATAGTTTATACTTTTGTAATATTAAGGTGACCATGTATATGCCACAAGCAGACTCCCCAAAAACTACAGGTGCCAAAAATTTGGGCACTCTTCGAATTACTGCCATAGAGAACAACTATATGTAAAATGTGGAGGAAAGCATGAAACAGACGCAATGCAGTCTCACCGAAAACCTACACATATACGAGATACTGCTGACGAGAATCATCTGAAGATGTACAAATTACTGATCCTATATAATTATTTTTTATATTAGAACCGATAGGGTAGTACCAAGTGCACATTGTGCCAGCGGTGGAGCCACTATCCTCATCTACAGACACATGTGGGTTGATATCCAAACCATACTGTATTAAATCGGCATGCCAGTAGAGCACTTAGGCAAGGTAAATAGACTGATTTTGGCCGAACTTTATTCTCATTCTGATCTGTTGTGTTTCATACTCCAAAAAAACTGCAAGTTGACCAAAACGTCGCATTGTAGATGATATTTACTCCTTATACAATGCCTGAAATTTCAGTATGACCTCATTTCAACAGGGGAACTGGAATCCGGGTAAATTTTTTGCTACTCCTAACTTAATAACCAAGCATTTTTGAACATATTTTATGAAATTTTTTCCTTATTTCAGGCTCTACAATCAGTTCCAAAATTATTTTCCTTTCTTCTGAATCACTTCACGTCTAAATGTAAATTAATAATTGTAATTAAATATTTCTGATTGTATTAGTTTTAAATCTCTTTCCTGGAAATTTGATTTTTTAAACACTGTGCTTCTTTTTCTCAACTTCCGTGAAACCTTAAAATTAAAATTTAATACGATGTAATCATTTATTTAAACATCCAAAGGACTCAGTAATTTAAAATTAAATAAAAATATCTTTTACAGATTTTAAAGAAATTAATACATACGTTACTGTGGAAACAGATAGAGAGAAAAGTGATACTTAATAATAACAATTTGTAGAAAGACAAGCATGACAAATAATGAAACTAATAGATGTATGAAGTGTAAAAATGGAAGATGAAAAGGCAGAAAAATGTACTGAATTTTAAAATGTGTAATTAATAGAAAGTGCAAAGAAAGGTTGATTAAAGCAGATACAGTAAATTATAAAATAAAATTTCAGGAAAGATTGACAGCCAATGGAAAAATAAGACAACAGTTTTTGAAGTGTATGAAAAACAAAGATATGCATAGAAAAACATCATTAGAAAGAGAAAAGAAAGCTAATAGGTGGGAGTAATATGCAGAATTACAGAGGGGAAGAAATTATTTGGTGTGTAATCTTTCTTGAACACTATACTCATATATTGAACAAATTTTTAAGAAATGCTGAGAAATCTCTGTCAATGAATTTAGAATATTATACAGAAAATATTATCAAATTTTTTGTATACTTTAAGAATAATTAATTTTATGCCCATGAAGTTTTTGCTGTTCACATACTGGTCTGAAATAATGGCATTTTAATATCTCTTTGTAAATTTATCATCCTACTGTTATGATTGATATATAACTATATTTAAAATCTATTAAATAAACAACCTAGTATAGAATACTGAGATAAGACATATCTTACCATAATTTTCAATGAAAGCTCTTCTGCAGAATCTCCCATCCTCATGAAATATAATAAATGCAATAGATAGCAGCACTAGTGTAAATTAATACAAAATTCTCATTATTTTTATTTCTATTATGCAATAACATTATTATTTCAAGCTAGGTGGTTTATTTAATAGAATTTAAACATAACTTAACAGTACAGACGAATAATATGAATCATAAAATGATTAATTTAAGTAAAATAATTTATATTTACTCACAAACTTAAATTGTGTTAGTAGTGTAACAAATAATTTAAAAATTCCATTTTTAAGATAACAAAAATTTTTTTTTACATTAAGATTCTTTTCTTGAGATTTCAGCAGTGGTCAGCCAGAATTCTTGGGTTCCTTATTTGTGTTCTCCACGAATAAGCTGAATAAGCATGAAGAAGCTATTCCTCACTCACAGCTTTAAGTTTGGTAGGGAAAGGTAGAGATGAGAAACTAAGAAGTGGATTTTTAGTAACATATGTCCAAATGATTTGTAGTTAAGAAGTTCAGTTATATTAAGTTCTTTGTAGTTGTTATCTACTTTATGATATCCAGGAAGTTGTTTACAACCATTTTAAAAGATTTCCACACAGCAACCTTACAGTCATTGTAACTGTCTTCAAATTCAATATCATTCATTATTTTCTTATTTGCATTCCAACAAATATATCTTACTTTATCTTAGCATTATTTAAATTAGGGAGCTTGTTTTTTGTAGAAAGTGAAATCCAGTCCCAACATGAGTTAATTTAAATAAATGTTTCATTTAACTTAGCTTAATGTTTAGTATCAGAATGTAAACTTTTCAGGTTTTACTAGTGCTGTGTTCACAATGTTCTCTTCTACAGTCAATGTTTTTTAAATGATTCTTCCTATCTCTGCTGTCCCACTCAGATAAGAAACAAAATTTAATGCACTTTATAGTACTAACACTTTCAAATCTCCACAAATGTTTCTAATACTGAATCACATCAACACATTTCATACGACTCCTTCATGTAAGCTGCATGAGCTAAAGTATTGATGCAATATTATTTTCAACATGGACTGCTTTCAAACTAACTTTTGAGAAGTCTATAAAAAGATGCTATACATCAGGATGATGCATGTATCCCAAAGCTTCTAGTAGATTCCACATCATTACAGTACACTATATCCTCATATTTGAAGAAAAAATTCCATCCTTTCTTTCAAGATGCAAGAATTTCTGCTTGATATTTAGATAAAAATGAGATGATTTAATTCTGACCGATTAATTAAGTGTGTGTCAGTAATGTATTTTCTAAAAAACTCCATGCCTATAGTTTGCTCATCATCTAATAAATGTGCACAACCATCAACATCAACAGCTTCACCTTTGTCCCAATTCCTATGTTTTTGGTGATACTAGAACTGGAAACTGTGAGGCACTGGTCTTGTAATAGAGAGAATATCAGGATATTTAACAGTATATCGTCTTAGCTATTATCCTTGATATTTTTGTTATACACAAAAATAGTAGTCCATGAAGTGATCCTTTGGTTCGCTCCAAATCGCTCAATAGGAAGGGCATTAAAAAAAATCTGAGGGTAAAATTTGGGTCTGACTTCAGTACCCAAAAATACATAAAATTCAGCAAATATTGTCCATGTAACAAAATCATTGTTAATCAGTGTTTTTGGGCCACTCCTCATTATGACATACAAGGTTTTTTCAGGAAAAATCAAACATTTGAAAATAGCCTCACTTGAAAGCTATACTTCAGCTATTCAGGACTGCTATGTTAAGTGGAAAGACTGCTGGAAAATGTGTGTGAATTGGGGAGGGGAGTACTTTGAAGTGGACAAGGACCAATAATCTGTAAAATAGCTATTGACACCAACCGATTGCAGCAGGCTAATTTATGTATGCAGATAAATCACCTATAATCAATGACATACGGACTAACTAGTACTCAGAAATTGGCCTGCAATTGAATTAAGATAAATCACAGATCCTTTCATACCAACAATAAAACTTTTTCTCTTGATGATTATTCCTATCTCTACGATATTCCTTCAATTTTTTGTAAGTTTTTGGGAATTTTGGGTACTTTGACTGAGGTAAAGCATACGTGTTAGCTTTTGAACAGCTCAAAACAAAATTTATATGATTGTTGTCTGCTATGTTTTAATGAAGTAATTTAAAGCAGGTATTATATTATGCTTATATTTTCTCTCTTTTTTCTTAAGGTATGTAATTTTGTGGCTGGCAGTCACCATTACAAAAATCTTCTTAATGAAAAAATAAATTAAAATACTTACCAGAAACTTTTTAATGTTTCTCCAGAAGAATCACAAACACCATGTGATGTTAAGCAGCATTTATAAGCTAATAGTTGTGAATTCGTAACAAACTCACCCTAAATAAAATGCATGTGGACGATCCTGTGAAAGACAATGTGAAAACATATGGAAATCGTATGGGTTTGACAGTGAATTTTAAATGATCCCACTTAACTGATAATATTGAAATCAATTATAATTACTCTATGTTCAATATACTCTTGGCTGTAAATTGAATAATATCTTGTAATTGAATAATTGAGTCTGGGTATAACGCCCTCGGTCAACAGGTTTTGAAATGTGGTGATAAGAATGTTAAAAATCAGGTGGGTGGATAAAGTGAGAAATATAGTATGTTCCTGCTGCTGTAGTCAAAGCTACAGCTTGAGCCTGGGTATGAGCTTGGAGAGCTGAACATAAAACTTTTTTTGAAATTCTGTGTCTGAAGGGTTAAAATGGATCTTTAATATTAGAATCTGTATCTTACGAATTTTTCGGTAATTAATGAAGATATCATCATTTTTGGTGTGTGTAAGTGAAACAAGATACATGATTATATAAATAAAAATATTTGATAAATTAAAAATAAAACTTATTTATTTATTATAAATATTTAATATTAATATAGTTACAATACATTAAAACCAAAAACAATATTTCACCGTACACATAAAAAACATACATAAAGGAACAATTTGATTAAATTAATCTCGTCTTTATATAGCTAACATGAGTAAATTATTGAAAACATAACAAATAAAGAAAAATTTAGATTTCCTTTATATACAAACAATATTTATAATAAATAATTTATTTTATAAAAATATATATTTTAATGATTAAAACAAATAATATATATATATAATACATACATATATATTATTACCGTCTCGTCTTGCAAACTTAACAACAGCACTGAATCTTGTACGCATAATATACAAATTATACTAATTAGAACATCAATATATATATATATATACATAATCATACAAATCAATTAACACTGGAAGTAAATTTACTATATTTTATACTGTTGTACGTATTCAGTGACAATGTTCTGTAACATCAACGATAACACTTTTTTTCCAACCAAAAAGGAAGTACCCAATTCCAGCGCCGATAACAACAGCGATACATAAATAAACATTATAAGTCATGAATATAAGCATCAAGAAGTAACTTATAACCATTTGAATGACGTGAAGACAGGTTTGAAATGCGTGCATCTTACTGAATATGCTTGGCCTATGTAAAGAAAAAAAGAAGTAAATCAATCTATACACATAGAGATAATAATAACTTCACATAATTATTTACCTGCAAAAGAAATAACTTTTAAAAAAGTTGTATATCTAAGATAACATTAATTTTTTATTGGCTTATTCTAGGAACGTATTTATACAATAATTACAATCTACCTCTAGTTAAAGAAATATTCAATGTATAAAAATCATATACATTATTTACAGCAATTAAGTGGTCAATTCATGATTACTACTCCTATAAGCCAGCAGTTCTCAAAGTTATTGTTCTGCACACAGTAATATTAAGTTACAATAACTTTGTTAAATGACTAATAAATGCTAGAGATTTATTAATAAAAACTTTTAGAGTTAAGAGTGTGAGATGATTAATGTAAATACAGCCAATAAAAACTTTTAAAAATTGAATTTTTATTGAAGCAAAACAGACAAAAAAAAACAGTAAAAATAAATAAATTCAATTTTATTTACTGGTGAAGCAAATTTTATGAGTAATGGAGTCTTTAATTCTAAAAATAGTCGTCTATGGAGCAAAGACAACCATGTGGTACTGTGGAAACTAGTTTGCGAAAAATAATTTGCCGGCTTTAGTGGAGAATGTACCTTTACAAACTAGATTGCAAATTACTCTCCAGAATGACAGTGCAACGTTACACTTTTCTTTTGTAGCTATAAGTTAGTTGAATGCTAATTTCTTAAACTGGATTGAACATGGTGGACCAATTCATTGGCCACGACTTTCAACTGACTAAATACAACTTGATTACTTCTTCATTTGGGGCCATATGAAAACAATTTTTAACAATTACTGTAACTGAGGTTTGTTAATTTCTGTTACCATCTATCAGTCATTTAACAAAGCTACTCTATTAGAAACCTAAAAAAACTTGTTTTTCGACATCAAATTTTGTTTTTTATGTCGAATATCTTAAAACATACTGGAGTTTCGGTTTTGGGACCTGTTTATCCTATTTCCCACCTCAAATTACATAAGGAACCACCAACTTTACTCTTTAATTTGGGTCGAAAAAGTACAGTAGGGCTACGTTTTATTAGAAGAGCAGAAATCTGGGCGAAATTTTTTACTAGCTGTTTACTAGCTGTTAACTCAAAAACAAAACATTCCAATCCAATGTTTATATGAACTTTTTCATTATTTTCACAAGTAGAACAAGTCCTGAAAGTCTTTCCATGGGACACCTGCATATGATTAGAGTTTTTCTCCTACTAAGTATAATCATTATGACCTAATACTTTAAGCTCGACATATTTCCCACTGTTTCAAACATTTGTATCAGTCTTGCTTCGGAATGGGATTCAGTATATATATATATATATATATATATATATATATATATATATATATATATATATATATATATATATATATGGGATTCAGTTCTACTACTTAAAAAAGTGATGTTTTCAATTTGGAAAAAAATTCTATGTGCCATAGCTGGAAAGAAAGTTCTCACTAGACCTGGGGAATTGAATGTTTAGTTAACAAGTTCTGGAATAGAAGGAACAGGTTAGAAGCTTGTCAGGTAAGGACTTCATAGTTAGAGATAGACCAGTTACTTATGGTCTTCTCTTCTGCAGTGAACAAAGCATAATGATAATGATGAAAGAGCTTTTTGATGATAATATTTATTAACTACTTGACCTGAAACCTATTTGTGATATCAAGTTCAGGCAATAAAAAAAAAAATCAGCATCAGTTTAACTCAGTGTTACATAATAAAATTTTAAGTGATGAGTCTAAATTATACCAGTAGTTTCTCTGATTTTCTATGATTATATTTTTAACTTTTTCTGTATGAAAAAGTTCACAAGAAAAACATTCTGGATACGTATACAAATGAAAATAAACAAAATATGTAATTACAATACAAATGTTAATATCATTTTTAAATAGTAGTTCTAGAAAACATAAACATATAAACATAGAAAACATATAAACTGCTGTTAGTCAGTTGATAATCAACTATTATTGAAAATGTTACAACAGATCCTAGGGTAAAGATTTATGAAATATTAGATAACATAAATTTTGTATAACAAAAAAAAAAACACTGACATGATTAGGTAGAGCAGGATAAATATAATACCTACAACCTTATACATACAGCCAGAACAGTTTAAATATACAATTGTAGGTACCATTTCTCAGAAACAAATAATTATTATTAATTTTGAACAAATATACAGTTAGATTATCTATCAATTAAAATATACCACACCACCATTTTAGAAATAATTCTTAAACCTTAGCCAACAATTACAAGAGTGCTTTCATGGTATTATTAGATCCCATATTGCTATCAATAAGACTGCTTGTCTCCATGAAACCAAAATACCACAAACACGTTTAATTTCAGAAAGTATAACAAATTTTTTTTCATAACTAATATATGTAAAATCCTAGTTGCTAGCTAAGGTTTAAGAAATTAACAGACACAAAATATCAGTTAATAAGTTTTATACAAAGATATACATGCAAAAACAAATTTAAAAAATATGTGATTAAAAAACATGAAATAAGAAACATGTACAAACATAGTGCTTCATAAAAAGATAAAAAAAAAAAATAAGAGAAGTCAAAATAAAAAAAAAGATGAACAGATTGGATAGGCATCTCATGACAAAACTAGTCCATCAGTAAGTTTGTTACTGAGAAGAAATAAATTGAGTATTGATGGTTATGCAATAAGATAGATATCATTGAACAAAACACATTTTGTACACTGGTTTCTACAGAATGCAGCAGTTAAATGCTGAGTGCAGTTTCATAACGTACAGTTAACATTTTTTCATGGCAAATGGCCACAATAGTCAATGCCACTTAATAATAATAAATATTTCAAACAAAATGTTTTCATAACCTATTCTACTCATGAAAATATAGGATAAAGTATGAATAAACATATATCCTAAAATGATTTTTTTGTGAGTTATGGTAAGATTTTGCTCAGATTTCAGCCACCCCAGTGAAATCAGGTCATACTGAAATTTTTAATACATTAATTAAGAGAGCAGAAGTAGTGATTTCTTTTTGTTTTCACCAGAAAATTAGAATAAATAAATATAGAATAAATACAAATATAAATAAAAATAAAATATATTTGACCAGACTGTATCTACAGCAGTTTTTGAGAAATCTGATAAAAAAAAACCCTGTTTTTTTATGTTTGATGTATAATAACTTTGTAAAATGGGCAATAAGCACATAAAACTTTCTATCCTCAGACATAAAAATCTAACAATCAGGTGATCATGGCGGCCAGGAATGTAGACCTCACATCTGATCCATTTCTCAGGGATGTTTTAGGTGAGTAGAAATGACACAAGAGAAGTGGGGAGGCGCACGATCGTGCTGGAAGTATACTTTGCATCTCAGTGCTGTGACAATTCTTTTAGAAGAAAGTGCAAACAGACTTCAGCATTTAAGTGGCCACGTAATATGAACGGTTCAAATAGGAGATTTGAAGAAGGCTGAAGGATTTTTAGTGCCAATGTATGGACATTGACACTAAATCTGTGCTGAAAATTACCTTCCACCGTTCCATGAGCATTTACCTCTGCCTCAGCATGTATGCTCAAAGATGCCATCTCGAGTGAAATTTGCTTTTTCGGTAAACAAAATAACATACTGTAGAGTTGTCAATTCGCATTCCACCAGTTGCAGAACTCCAAGAGATGTGGACCATTTCCAGGTTGTCCATGTTTGAACTGTATGTTTATGATAAGGATAAAACTTGCAAAACTCTGATCTGCTTAGAAAGATGTTGTGTACTGATGCCTTGACTGTGCTGACCTGCATGGGTAATCATTTCATCAATAACAGCGTCGTGTTGGACAGATCGTTCATAGCTGTATGAATACTACGTGAACCTATTTCCTGAAGATTGTGATACGTCTCTCTCTCTCTCTCTCTCTCTCTCTCTCTATATATATATATATATATTTTGGGATCTGGAATCCTGCGATTCGGAAAACTTATTTTATATTCTACTGCAGTAACTGCAGCATTACCAGTACACACCCCCAAAATGAATACATATCAGCATATTCCTCTTTTGTAAATAAGTAGCATTACTTCAATGGCAAACCAATCATGTTCAAACTAAAATTCCCAGAAAACTTTTGCTCTCTCTCTTTTTCCTGTTTAGCCACCGGTAACTAGCGTTTAGATAATTCTTCAGAGGATGAATGAGGATGATATGTATGAGTGTAAATGAAGTGTAGTCTTGTACATTCTCAGTTCGACCATTCCTGAGATGTGTGGTTAATTGAAACCCAACCACCAAAGAAGTGGATACTATCGGTATCCACGATAGTATTCAAATCCGTGTAAAAATAACTGGCTTTACTAGGACTTGAACGCTGTAACTCTAGACTTTCCAAATCAGCTGATTTGGGAAGACGCGTTAACCACTAGACCAACCCAATGGGTTCAGAAAACCTTTGCAAATGACAGTAAAGTTCCCAGTACCTGATATACTTAATGTACCTTACATAATGATTTAAACACTAATACAGTATTGCACATTATTGATCAGCTGATTTCAGTACGACCTCATTTCACTGCGGTAGCTGAAATCTGAATCAAATCTTTCACTAGCCATAAGTCCCAGGAGAAGTACACCTTACATATATACATTTCAAGTAATGAAGCTATGATAAATATAAATATTTCAAGCAATAAAGCTATGATAAAATAAAATAGAGCAAAATAATACCTACAAATAAATAAAAAATGTATAAGAAATTGAAAATGAAATATATCAAAATAATAACTACTACTAACACATTGAAAAAAAAATTAAGGCATATATTGACAAATGATAATATGAAATAGATCAAAGCAGTAACTACTACTAAATAACAAAAATAGACTGACAGATTGAAAAAAAAAGAAATACTGAAAGTTTAATCTGATAAATCTATAAAAGTAAAGAACACAGGAGAAATGAAAGGTAAAAGTAGACTGACAGATTGAAAAAAAAAGAAATACTGAAAGTTTAATCTGATAAATCTATAAAAGTAAAGAACACAGAAGAAATTCTACACCTACAAAAAGGGATAGATGCAAGCTACAGATACAATAATTAGCAGTGCATTTTTTTTTTTTATTTATGAACTCACGGTTGTTTATGAATGACTTCTCCGACAACACTGAAAATATAAAACAGAAGTTTAAATTTGATTTAATTTATTTGTATTTAATTCAAAATTAAATTTTACATAATTTCTTATGCTAGTTAAATGTAAATTAAACAATTTTTTTTTTTTATTCGAAAATAAATTGAAAGTAATTCGCAAAAAAATCTAAACGTGCAGTTTAAATGTTAAACAATCATTAGCAGATAAAAGGAAATAGTTAAAAGCAAAATTAAATACAAAATAATAATCAATAAAAAAATATAATGGAAACTGTGTCAGAATGGCACAGGCGTTTAATACTTGCTTTCCCATGAAAGAGAATAACATGTTAAGACTGGACAATTTTAACACTAATGGTTATTGTTACTGTCCTTAGCCATTATTCAGTTTTGGGGTTCTACTCATCTAAAACAAATC
This sequence comes from Lycorma delicatula, assembly GCF_047948215.1. NCBI lineage: Eukaryota > Metazoa > Arthropoda > Insecta > Hemiptera > Fulgoridae > Lycorma > Lycorma delicatula. The sequence goes on along the minus strand of NC_134461.1, from coordinate 117,325,142 downwards.
TACGGAATTAAAAGGCAGCAGATACATACATTAAAAAAAAAAAAAAAATAGATGAAACTGCCTATTAACCCAAAATCAACAATGCTTCATTAGATACCTAGAGACAACTAGAATATTATCATAGGGAACAGTCAATAATGTAGAACTGAAACCACTTTCATTAAAATTTTAAACATTTATAATTATTTCTTTTGTATTAATATTTTATTAAGTTTGATTTTTGTATTTATTTTTATATTAGCTTATTCAGTTGTATATCACTCAGTTGTTGCAGATGATTGTTTAACAATTATATGCAATCTAGTTTTATATTTTTAATTTTTTGAAAATATTTTTGAGTCTTTTATTAACGCTTCAGGCATACCTCACTGTTTTTTTTGGGTTTTTATATCTGAAAATGATCACACATTACATTGGTGCACATCAGATTAACCGCATTTAACATTTTTAACATCCAATTACACTTACACTGACTAAAAAAAATAATAATTGATTAGACAAAATTTAAGAAAATTTCTTCCCCTGATGAACAAAGGGGACATTTATTTTAAATAAAATAAATAAATTTTATTTAAAAATTTAGGAGTTGGCATTTAAGATCACTGTAGTTGGATACACTTGAAAAAATAAATTTGGCTGTTTTGTTCATGCTGAACTAAACAAGGGATTGAAGTATAAAACCAAGGGATTGAAAGTAGGATAAGTAGTACCAAACCAAGGATTGAAAGTAACCTCATCGATTTTTTTTATGAAAGTTGTTTGGATAGTTTTTGAGACATAGAAATAAAACCTTTTCTAGATAATCAGTAAACATATGTAATCCGATCCAAGATCCTAATTACCTATCTCTAACTACCAATAAAGTATATTTTGAAAAATTCAAAATTTTACCAAAAAGTTTGCAATATGAATGAATTAGGCTCTATTGGACTGTACTCTGATCTGCAACAATAAGATAAACATGTAAAAACAACTGTTTTGAGGGCAATTCTTTTTATTTTACTTTAAAATATCAAGCAAGTGTTACAGCATTTATAAAATATACACTCATAATTTAATATATCTGCTATTTTATTCTGGAGGGTAATAACGAAATTCTCCTCCATAATGAAAATTAACCCTTCCTGGGCTAGTGATAGATATATTTGTTTATACACAACAAAGGCAGGAGCTGGATATATCCACATATTTTCTATTTTGTGGATAATTTTGAATATTTACCAATAAACACATTTTTCTTCATAATATGCAGTGCTTTTACATAACAAATTAGAAATATTTATACATCGATGCAATTAACGATAATGTTCTTCTAATTCTAGGCGAGGGTTTACAGCTATAAAGACCATCTTTCACATCCCAACTTCCAATCTCTTATACCCTGCCAACTTTCCTCCTCCAAATTCCTTCTTTCCATCACTCGAGACATCCACTGCTTGGAAGTCATCCATGTTTCCTACTCTCCACATATATTTACTAATGTTCTTCATTAGTAAATAAGCAATTACATAATATTTCTATGAAAGTCAGTGAAATATAAACTGGATTTTTGTTTTATTATAGAATGAAAACACAAAACATATTTATTGCTTTTCTACAGTCTCCCTGAAGTTTTACACATTTTTCTGCATGTGGAGGGGGGACTTGGTTGAAAAGGTTGAGGATGTGTCACAAACCAGATGACATGAACTCCTGTACTTCATCGTCAGTCTGGAATCAATGACCTCTAGTGCATCATTTAAGGCCAAAAACAAAAAAAAATTGCAGTGGGATAAAGCTGGTCTGTACAGGTTGTTCTAAATACCAATTTATCCTAGGTACTGTGCAAGACCTGGCATTTTTGTGAAGAGAATTACATCTCTGATTGACTGATATTGTCTTTTTTCCTATAGGCAACTTTTTTCTTTTATCAAAATAAAATCAGGAGCCTTTGGAAAATTTTCTTAAGACATGTTTCTGATTTTGGGAAAAATGTTTTGTAACCTACCTCGCACAGACGTTGCAGAACCCAGGTACTTTGTTATAATGGAATTGGCACTTCCATGACATACCCATTTCCATATCAATTTCATCAAATATAAGGCACTGATCGTCTTTAATGGGGTCATGGATCTATTACATGTTCCGTCACACTTGAGCATCTATTGTGACTTATATTCTACATCTTTACATCCAAATTTGCCGACCCAGTCATACACTTTGGTTGTGAAGTCATATTCCCAAGTTGGGTTTGACACTCTTATTCACAACATACTTCATAATACATTGTGCAAGAAATAATGGAACCTCTAGTTTTGACATTTAGCTACTCATTAGAGATGTGAATGCCAAGGTAGTCAAGCATCCATCCGCCTCACATCTTCATGGTCAATATTCCTCCACACCAGCCCCCCACTCATGTTCATATGCGGAAGACAGAAGTCTGGTTTATGTTTGGCTAACCCTAATACATTGAAAAATATCTTTTTTTACATCTAGCTTTCAATAGAGCTAAATCTATTTAATAAAAATAATATTTATGGCAGAAGATAATCATATATTTATTGATACCTGATATTATTGATCGGCTTCAGTAATGAATTATTATGTTGGTTTCAATTAATGTACAAATTAAATTTAGTTATTAATTTTGCATTTAAGTTTTGGTAATAACAAAAGTAATAATAAAAATGAGTATTCAAGAAGAGGAATTTATCAAAATAACAGAAATTACATTGTATTTTTAAAATTATTTTTGACAGTCAATATAAGAAATTTTCTCATATAATTTTTTTATTAAGAATCTTAAGAAAAAATAAAATATATCTCGTATATATTATATAATCCTAAAAAAATCTCAGTAACTACTAATGCTTACTATTTTTCATGCAAAACTTAATTTTTTACTTAAATATTACTAAATTCAATTTAAAATTGTACTACAATCACCAAATAATGTGTGTGTATATATATATATATATATATATATATATATATACACACACACATTATATACACATTCACACACTCTTAGCCCAGGAAGGCTTAAAAGTAAACATCTTACTGATACCATAATCTACTCTCAAGTTTCTGGAACAGTTTACTTACTTTAATGACCTTTTGTTTATTTATAAATAAGAAATCTATTTTTCTTAGTACATAAGCATTTTTAATGAAAAACTTTTTTTTTACTTATGTTTATAAACTGATAAAAATTACGGTCATTATTTCAATTTATTAACTCATTATCTAAATCCTAATCTTCATATCATATGTCAGGCATCCACAGTCATCTCAATTTTAAAATAGTAATAAAATTTTTTACAAGTTTTTTGACAATTTTTATTACTATATTAATACTCTTACTGAGAACCAGAGAACATGATTAGTTCATTTGAACCAATTAATTCACTGTTAATATATTTACACCACCATAATATTATTGGCCTTGGAAACAGAGTAGTGTGTATTTAAGAAACTTTACTAATATCAATGAATTTTGACTGGAAAGAAGTTTTGTCCTTATATATATGGTTTCATTTTCAGAAGAGAAAGTCTATTAGGAACAGATATCTAAGATCTCATTCCCATTTTTTTTCACGGAAATATTTCTGTGATTAAGAGATTTCTATAAGGTATGGAAAAGATTAACTACATATAATAACCAAATTTAAAATTTTGTTGCAAGTTCTCAGGTTTATATATTTACAAGTTTTAAAACTTTTATAAATTCAAAAAATGTTCATGGAATAATAATCATTCAGCATGAGAAAATCTTTAGAACATAACTAAAATCCAGTCATACAATAAACACTCAAATGATAAAGCTTTAAGAAACACTAAACTTAACCTAACTCACCACAACTTAATAAATGAATTGAGTTTAATCTGCTAAACAACTGCTTGTCCTTATACCACCCAATGTATCTAGCCAATTTTAGATCACAGATATGTTGGACAAGTGGAAGAACAGAACCTTCAAATATTTCCATCCTTCTTTATTAATGATGGTCAGTAGGTGTAAAGAATTTTATATCTCCCTTGGTTTTTTGTCATATTTACAGAATATGTTATTTCCATACCTAATAAACATATCTCAGTTGGTTTTGTGTACTGCTTGTATGTTATACCCAAAATATAACTACTTAAACAGATTAAACTGTAGCAAATTTTCACAATAAAATATTCTTGCCTTTTTTGATAAACTACTAATTTATTTCGCACTGAATTAACTTTTTTTCATAGAAATTTCTGACTTACTAATATTTATGTGGTATTATTTGATGATACTGAACAAAATTACACTGTTCTATATTTTCTCTCTTCATTAAATTATCTGTTTAATGTTAGTAATTATATGTTTAGTAACCCTAAACTATACTATATTTAGATTTTGCCTCAGCAGTCATTAACTTTGATTTTGCAGTTTAGCACATTCACTTAACGTTTATCATTTAGACAAGCTTCCAAAGGTTTGAAAGTATAAAAAAAGGTGTAAATACTGTTGTGTAATGTTCTGCAGTGTAAATGAATAATAGTGAGATATGTAAAGAATATATTTCATATTAGTGAGATATAGTTTAATGTTCCGATACAAAATACTTGATAAATACAAGTAGTACAGCAAAAACCCATATAAAAGATGTTATTAGGTCTGCGATTAAGATATACTGTAAGTATGAAAATATCTGACATTCTATACAAACTACCTTCTTATAAAATTTTCAAAATTTCAGCTTTTTGAGGCACAATAAGTTTTGAGGCAGTTTATTTTTCTAAGAATACATATGAGATGGGTTTTTAAAATCTTTCAGAGGTAAATAGTTCTGAAATAGCTATTTACCTTTGAAATCAGTACACCAAATTAAACTACATGTAAACAGTTTTTGTAAACTAAAAAAAAATTATATAATTTTCAACAACAATCACGCGCAACAAAGTTAAAAAAAAATTGACAACAAAAAATAAGCAAAATAGTTATAAATATAACTGCCTTTCCTGTCCTGCTACACCACTGTTTCTAAAACTTAAAATTCACAGTTATTTCCAACATTACAAAGTAAAGATATTTCTATCAAGAGGTTTTTTTTAAAAAAAGTTCATTATTCTAAAATTATCACTCCCTTGGAAAATTTGAATATAAAATGTATGTAATTTTATATAAATTTGAATTTCTTCAAGAACTCTATTTATTAAATAAAAAACTATTAACCCTAGAATGGTACGTATACGCCTATTAGACGTAGTTCAGTAGTTGAACAGCCGCCATTTTGTTTTGGAGGAGAATAATACCCCTGCCTTCTAGATATACTACACCTGACTCTCCATTGGAGGATTAGTGTACTTCAAACCTCAGAAGTGTTCACATCAAGGTCAGTGCATTTTTTCTAGCAAATCCTACCACGCCTCTCAGGCGTGTTGGTACTATTCTTGATGTATTTTTTTTTGCTGAATATAGCAAGCTATAACGCTTACATTATTTATTTGCACAATTTTTTTATGAAAAATAATGGTGACAAGAAGCCTTTGTCAAGATTTCACTTCCTCATGAAATTGTCCGATCAACTGTCAATTCCGTGGATGATGGAGAGACTGAAACAGTCACACATGCCTCACAACCTACGAAGTATCATAAAAGATTGTCTCGGTGTGACGGATGCACCTGTTGAAATACAAGCGGCATCAAAATCTGAAAAAAGGCAGTATTGTACGTACTGTTCTTATAAGAAGAAAAGAATGAGTAAAATGACCTGCTGCAACTGCAGAAAGCCAGTGTGTGGCGAACATTGTTTCAACATTTGCCAAGTTTGTAAAAAATAATAAATTTATGACCAATTTTTGTTTAAATCTCATTAAAGTGTTTTTTATATACCTCATCCTTTCATTTAAACATTTTTACCTGCTTGAAAAAATTCCTGGGAATCGAATTCAAATTTATTTTCTATAATGATGTTTTCTTACTTGCAGTTTTGTTTAATATTTTAATTCTAAGAGCAGTTTTTCATTCTATGATATGTAGTAAGTATGCAAATAGAAGAAGATTTAACATTTATTGACATTTACAGAATTTAAAATATTTATTATACCATTTTTTGGCACTTTTCAGGGCTGTACGTCTATAAGACGTATAGGTACCATTCACTATTGTTGTGTATAGGTACTATTCTAGGGTTAAAAATAAATAAGTCTATACACTACCCTTAAAAAAACCAAAACATTGACACACTCTTAAATTTGATGTTACAATAACTTTCAATCACACAACACTTTACGGTGGTAATTGTGAGCAGCGATGTACAATGTTCGGTACTAATTGTAACAAGATATTACATTAAATCTCCTTCCCAAATGTTTTGTTTATTTATTTTTTTAAATTAACTTATTAGAAATTCAATTTACATTTCTAAAAATAAGATAATGACATTTCCATAGAAACAAAAATAACATACATGTCTTTCTTAAAAAAAAAGTTCCCTGAAGCACAATGAAACATTATCTCAAAAGATGAAAAATCAAGTGGTAGCTACATACCAAGTATTACCTGGAACCTAAAACGTTCTATATTGTTAGGGTTTGGTGTGGAAACTGTCACTCATTTGATTTTATTTTTTTTAATATACCACTGTACAGCGTTAAAATTATAATATAAAAAATGCATGGATCAAAGAATCTAAATAAATCTTTAATTCTTATCAGTATACAAAAAAAAAAAAAAAATTAAAATATGACATCAGAAATGGGTATTTATGCTACTCTATTTATAAAAAAAGAGGAAAAAACAAAAATATTTGCCATAAAGAATAAAGGAAAACCATGGTAGGTAAAAGCTTGATCAGATCAGCAAAACAAAATGGATAATTAATTATAAAATAAAATACATATATGGGTAAAATCTGTATTATTTTTTGAAATATAAATACGTGATATATTATTAAATAATGTGTGAAAGTATTACAAATATAAAGTAATAACCAAATAAATAACAATTAAATTTAGAAGGTGCTTATGAAAATTATTTGAACACATTTTCATATATACATTACAAATCAACACGCCAACCTTCAGCAAAATGCAGGAAGTGTTCAGCTCTACAAGTGATGCCTTCATTTTTTTCACTGTAGGAACTGGTACTTTACCAAGGAACTAGTATCTTAGGTGGTCTAAATACACATTACAGCCACAGGATTGAGAAAAGTTGTGTAAAACAACAGATGACTAAATATGGAGGCTGTTCAAAAAGTAATGATAAAAATGTTCTACTGAAAAAAATATTTATTCAGTCTTCCAAATCTACATACTCTTTTTCAAAGTAACCCCTCTTGGTTTTAATACACATTTCCCACCGTTCCTGCCACTTTTTAAACACGAACGCCAGAACATCTTTCTTGAGCTCCTTGCAGTGCACCTCCACAGCTTTGATGACCTCGAGATTGGTTTTAAATTTTTGTTCCCCGAGCAAAAACTTGACTACAAGGAACAGCCAGAAGTCACAAGAGGCCAAATCTGGATTGTACAGTGGGTGCGGTACAGTTAGGATGCCACAAGCATTCAAGAAATCAACTACAGTGTGAGCGATGTGGGAGCCGTGCATTGTCATGATGGAGTAAAATTTTAATATTCTTGTACAGCGGTTTTTCTTAAAATGATGAAACATCGTGATCAAAACCAATCTTTAATTATCTGCCGTGACCATCTGGCCTTGAGGGACAGTATTTTGGTACAAGAAACCCTTGAAATCGAAGATTATCATCATAACCTTACCAGCATTGCGACTCATCTTTGCTTTTACAGAGGTGGCGACTGCGCCCTTTTCCATTGAAAACTTTGTTGTTTCAGTTTCGGATCATAGTCATACGTCCAAGATTCATCTAAGGTTATGATTCAAATCATTTCTTTGTTTGCTTCCCCACCAAACCGCAATAACAATAAATTTTTTTTTTTGATACACGGAGACACGAAGTTGCATTTGCTCCGGTGTGAGCAGGCATGGCACCCATCTGCAAGACACATGTCACATGGCCAAATCATTGTGCAAAATCGAAAATGTGCTGTCAACTGAAATGTCTAGATGCAGTGAGCTCCCTAATGGTAATTTGTCGTTTTTTGTGGACAATACAACCTCGATGCGGGGTTGAAAACCTTCAACCCCACAGTGCAGGGTTGCACTGTGATCTCACAGCTCATCAGTGATGCTCTCTTTACTCTCCTTGAACACTTTATACCACTTGTAGGTCACCTGGTTCATAACATCTTCACCATACACCATAGTTAATAATTCATATGTGTCTTTTCGGTTCTTCCTGAGTTTCACTAAAAATTTCACGTTACAACATTGTCCTAACTTTTTATCCATACTGGACATGGTAGACAAATATGATACATATTACGCGAATCGTCACATACGTCCTCACTGCACTGATCAACTTGAAACTGATCGTTATAGATTGCTAAAAGAATGGGCTACACGATGGTATGCAGTATAATCACCCTTCGCAACACATTTTCTCTCAGAGGTCACTATTATCATTACTTTTATGAAATCTAATTACTAGTTCCTAGTAGCATAGATAAATGTACTCTCAAACTAAATAAAAAAAAATAAAGAAGATAACCCTACCTCAGAATTGTAGTAAAGCTTTTAGAATAAGAGTAAGTGAATATAATTAAAATGAATAGTAACCTTAAACAAAATTTTCTTTTTTAATTTCTTATTTCAATGGTCAAATAATAAAAGTTGTTTATCAACATCAAAAGCAAATGTTTGCAATACAGATTATGTTAAAAAATTAACCTTACTTCTGCAATTTAAGGAATTTATCTACAGAACAAAAAGCAGCATTAAGAAAAAATTTTTATCAAATTCATTTTTGTAGTTACAATTTTTCATGTTATAAAGAAGTTTCCATAAAATGTCACATGAGGTCAATTTTAAAACAGTTAAAGCAGATAGAGAATCTTAAGATGTATTTACCACCACCATGGAACAGTGCATTTTATCTACAATTCCTCTAAGTAAATTATTTAGCCCATCGTCATTAACAGTATATTCACAATCATTAAAAGTAACTAAAACTTCCAGCAATACTAATCACCAATTATAGAAAAAAAATTACAGTAGCATAATGGTTCTCAATGAACTCCACAAAAGTTCCACACAAATATCTTCATTAGTTTTAATAGTATACAATTTTAAAAAATCAGTGCAAATATGTCTTATTTTGGTTTTCAAGGATAGTAGGTTGATAATTTGATTCTATCTCAGATCACAGCTTTTAGTTACATCATAAATCTTTTAATTTGTAAAAAAAAAAAAACATTTGTTGCCCAAGATGGTAGCTGGTGAAAATTATATAAGATAAATACTTTTATTAAAAATGACCATAATTTTAGATATAAAATAAATTTTTAATCAAGTGAATATTTTCAGAGACACAGGTAGATCTGGCTAAGAATTAAGATACTACTATTTTTTATGTAAATAAAATTTCTGTATATATACCTAAATCTTTGATCCACTTTGGACTGGATTTGAAGTAATTACTTTTTATTACCATCTCCATTTTGTTTGAAATATGGATGTACAAATAAATGAATTTATATTAAACCACAAAAGCAGTGTAAGTGCTACAAAACTCTCAAATCAATAATGTTGCCATAACACACACAATGAGGAAATAAGGTTATAAAACACACCACAGAAAAATAAAAACAACACACTGGTTTTATATTAATGTTCTTGGACAGCACTAAAGTTTTATCTTTTATGAAGTACACATTGCAGACGAGGACAAGGAAATAAAAGTACGTCTATATATTATTTATTTTACAAAGGATTTTAACAAAGTGTAAAAATTTTTGATTTATTTTACAATTTTCTTTAAAAGCTCTTCATTTTAATTTTGAGTTAAGCATGAAAATTGAAAAAAAAAACTTGAAAAAATTGAATTGTTGGACACTACCACCCTGTTCATGAAAAAAAAAAAAATTGACGCATCTGAAACTTTTTCACACATGTTAGTTACTTAATTATTCAAAAACTCCTGAGAGAGAAGAAGAGTCCACTGAAAGGGACAGCTCTAGTTGAATTATATCTAGTGCACAGGTTTTCTTTCTGGAAACATTTTTCTCCTTGCAAGGTAAAACCACACAGGCTGGTGAAGAGATGACCCTTCAGTCTTTAATTAGGTACACAACTGAGATTCCTCACCATAAGGCAGCAAGAATAGGAATATATCCAATAAAGATGTCATAAGTAATTACTAAAATGCATTTTATTTTCATGTTTCGTTTGCCCAAAAAAATTAAAACCTACAAAAGGAGCTTTTACTTGGTTGGTTTTATTTATTTCAATTTCTGTTCGAATGCTTCTGCAAGATTATATATGAATTATACATAACTAGTTTTAAAAAAAACTATTTTAACTAGACAATAACCTACACGATTGAAATCTCAGACATGTCTGCTCTTTAACTAAAACATTTACACTACAGGGCTGATCCCTCTTTTAATAAAAAAAATAAGCAAAAGGAAAAATTAAACCTGCTCACTTTTTGGTAGAAATGTTTTAATTAAAAGATGAGAATATATTTTAGTAAAAAGGTTTTATGGAAAAAGAATTATAACTTATAAAAACATTTTTGAAATTTCAAATGAAGGTTCCTTACCCCACTTGTGGAAATGTTTTTTTTTTTTGTGATTACGTATGCTGTGGATATAATTAATACAAAATATTCTTTTAATTTTGACTTAGACGTCACTTCTGGATAAAAGAAAAGGATTTGGTAGCCAAAAGAAGACCAGAAGAGATTAAATATCTACACAAAGAATAAAGTAACCCTTCTAATACTTTCAAAACTTCAATTTGAAATATTAAATTTTATCATTTTAAAAATAATCTCATATAGAATGTGAACTTTTTAAATTCACATATAAAAAATCTAATACATATAATAATTTTTTTCTTTTCATTTTTAAGATGTATATCTTCTTTTCATACAAAACCACTATAAATTCCTCTTTACACGTCATTGACGCCAGTATAAATGATGATCAATATAGTGTTTGTGTGGACTGAGTTTATTAAATTCCTGGGATTCTACAAAACGTCATTCAATGGAGAGATAAAATTATATGTCACCTCTACACTAATAATAAAATTTCATAAATAAGAAAAAGTGTTTTTTCTATAATGTTAAACTCTTAACTTTCATTTATATTTTAATTCTATGAGCAATTTTTCTAATGTGATATGGATAAAATTGTTATGTTAATTTCTCACAATACCAGCAAATTTTTTGCATTATATTTTCATTAATTTAAAGTATTTAAGTTAAAACATCTTATCTCACTAAAGCAAATTCTTTCACAAACAAAATAATGACTATATACATTTCCCATAAAAATACAAACTCTTTTTATGTTTTAATTGTATTATATCAAACATAAAAAGCTTTAATAAATACTTACTGAACTACTCTTTCCGATGAACTTTTGTCAACTGGCATTTGTACTGATCTGTACTGAAGAGCATTGTATGAACTCCAAAACAAATGTTCTCTGTGTAAACAATATACAAAAAAAATATATTAAAACAAAACAGAAAAAAAATGTTTTAATTTATTTCATTAATTACTGAATTTTGTTGAAACACACTAAACAAAAATCTAATACCAGTGAGATGTGGTTACAACTCAAATATAAAATTTGAATCATAATTAAATAAAAAACTGATAAACTGTTACCTAAAATATATATATATAGAAATAAACTTGTTAACTGAGATTCAGTACCCCTCTGCAGTCTACCTGTCATAATATTCATACTAACTGGACTTTACAAATCATCTCTAAATATCTGCTGCCAATTACCTTGTATAATCAATACTCCATTGATTACACTGTTCTATAGGAACATTTTTTTTTTGTTACATGCATTCAATAAGGTGTTTTTCATACATTTCATTACAATAATGCAAATAATCAAATAATGCATTCATCATGCATTTTTTGTGCTAATTTCAAATCTGTAAACCAAAATTGAATGGACGGCAGAATTTCTTAGCAACATGGATTAAAAGAAAACTTGTTTTTTGTAAGAAATTACAAAGGCTGTATAACAAAACTTCCATTTCGTTATTAAAAAAAAACAATTTATTATGTATATATATATCCTGTATTCAGGAGAAAACTCTCTCTTCTGGAATGTCCCTTTTCAGCTCCAGCATTGATTGGAAAGCACATTCGGCTATTTTATCTGGTAGCTTGTTTCCATCAATGATATAGCTTCATGTTTAGTGAATTTTACATTTGGATTTGCATGTTGAAGCTTATATAGTATAAAATATAAGATTGGAATAACCACAAAGGATCTGTTGATAATATTTTGCCATTTTTGATGGTTAACAGGGTTAATTATGAGAGATAAGGTGCACTTCCACTAGCTAGGATATGCCTATAAGCAGAATTTTCATTAATAGGCAATTGGGCAATCTAAAACCCTATCTGGTTCACAATCATTTCTTAATTGCGAATGGGTAATTCTCTAGTGAAGCGTGACTAGGCCCTTTGTCACAGAGCCTTAGCAAGGTGGGAAGTCAGTGGTGATAATCAGTCATGTTTCATTTAACTGTTGCAAGATTTTCTCACACCTGTGATCTGGTAACCAAGATCACTACATCTATCCATCTACGACTACTTGCTTTCGGGTTTCTCAAAAGTAAGTCCACATTTTAAAATAAATTGGTGGAGTTGAACTAAAAGTTAATATTCAACGTATTTAATTGCAGATATTCTACTCAAAATGGTGAATATGCAGTAGAAAGTTAAATTCTTCGCTGAAAGAGAGAATTTGTTATGAGGAGAAGGACTTTAATATTTATATTAAATAAATCTATGCCAAAGAATAAACGTACATTATTTTTAATAGTATTTATGCACACACAATACAAAAAATTGTATTAAAAGGAAAAAATAAATAGAAAAAAATGCAAAAATAAAATAATAAAACCAAAAATTATATGGGTGCGAGTGCTTAAGCATGAACACAAGTAAGGAAAATATAAAAAAAAAAGTAAAAGAGAATAACTAGAAAAATATTAGGTCCCACAAAGTATAGAAATACATTTAAATTTAGAAACAACAATGAAATGCTTCAAAATAAAGAAAAAATAAGGATAATGGAAAAGTGATGTTCATTTCGTCAGAATGAGTAAACACAGGTTAACTACACAAATATTTTATTTCTTTTATAATAAAAAAACTGGATTAAAAAAAGTTAAAAAGACTTAAAATTTAAAAATATAACAGAAAAAGATAATAAAAGTAGACATAAAAGACAATAAAAGTAGATTTATGATGTTAAGAGGGTTTCCAAGAAAAAAATACCAGGAAAGAAGATCTGAAATGAAATAGTCAAGAGAACACAAAGAAAGTGTGGAAAGAAAGAAGAGGTAAAACAGCAAAAAAAGAGAAGTGAAGAAAATTGAAATTAGGTCCTAAAGTGGCCAACCCACCGGGTTGGTCTAGTGGTATACACATCTTCCCAAATCAGCTGATTTGGAAGTCGAGAGTCCCAACGTTCAACTTCTAGTAAAGTCAGTTATTTTTGCACGGATCTGAATACTAGATCGTGGATACCGGTGTTCTTTGGTGGTTGAGTTTCAATTAACTACATTTCTCAGGAATGGTTGAACTAAGACTGTACAAGACTACACTTCATTTACACTCATACATATCATCCTCTGAAGTATTATCTGAACGGTAATTACCGGAGGCTAAACAGGAAAAAGAAAGCAAGGTCCCAAAGTGACCAAAATTGAAGAGAAAATAAAAAAGAATGCAGAACATAAAAAAAGGATTATATACTTTTTTAATATTTTGAATCAATATTCTGGGAGGCACTGGAAGTGAATCAAAATGTAAATTAAATGTAGAGAGCTGAGACTGTATATATTTATAACTCAGACACATTTATCAGGTGAAATTTTTGGATTACAGGATAACTACCACGTTATAATACTGTAAAGGGTAGAGAAACCTTTAGTAATGAGAAGTACCAGAATAAAAAAGAGAAAGAAAATTAAGTATGTAAATCAACAAATAGACTGGAAAAGGAAATCCAGAATCGACAATAAAGAAAGATCAATAAAAGAATTTCTACAATAAAGTAGAAGGTTCAGACAATAGAAACGATTATCCTTGAATGAACATAAGGGTGAGTTGGCTGCTGCTACTACAGGTCAAGCCCTAACCCTCGAAGTATAGTCACTGCGAGAACCAGCGAACTTCAGAACAGAGTGTGATAACATTTGAAGCGACTATATGGTAACAGTCAAACAAAGAGTATGTCAAGAGAACATTCTGTTTTGGAACACTGTTCTTTTTGCGGTGAAGTATGAGAGACTGTTCAGCATGTTTGTTATAAAAAGGAGACAAGGTGATATTATTTATGAATAACAAGAATAAGTTATCTTTCATAAGTAATACAAATAAAATTCTTATATAATGTTAATTATTGATTCGGTAATTTTTATTTCACTATTACAATACTTTTGTGCTGGTAGCTGCTAAACAGCAGCAACATAAAGACCCACTTACAAAATCAAAATGCATCCAGTAGAGTTAAAAGTTTTTAAATTTCTAAGGATTAACTGTAACTTTATTTAATGTTAATGAAGAGTGATTAATATTATACAATTAAATTTATTTCTTTAGTTTTACCATTACATTAAAAAATGTTACCTGTAATACTTAAGCCCTTCATAAAGAGCTGCCATAATACAAATACCAATCATTGAGCCAATTAAACCATACACAGTTGTAACTTTCCAGGATTCAAACAGTATAGTTTCATTATTACCAAAATGGAAAAACATCTGAAAATAAAAATAAGAAAAAATATTAACTTTAAATACGAATTAAATAAAAATAAAATGAAAGACCAATCAAATAAAAACTGTGATAATAATTAACTATTAAAATCACCCAAACTAATTACGTAATAACATTGTATTCCAGTAAACATGAGAATATTAAATGCAATTATTGAAGGTGGAAGTTATTGAGGTGGAAGCCTCCAAATCAACTCCTAAAATAGAACTTTGAGCATAAACAAAACTATATTACCCAAAACATTTCTGTTCTTTCGACTATGACTCAAATCAAATTTTTGTTAATTGATTAATAATAAAAAAAGACTGACATTTCTCAATTTCTTATACACTGCACTAAGAAAAACATATTCTAATATATTCAAAAGTATCATTTATCCTTAAATTATCATACTGTTAATCAGTAAAACTTTCATAAACAATTATTGATTTTTTTATATTTCAAATAGCCAATTAAAAATTTTTAATTAGCAAATTTAAATGACCAAACCGGTAAATTAATCATTACATATTCAAACCCCTCAAACCATCAAACCCCTCATCTATCTATCTATCTATTTTTCTTGAATAGGTTGTGCTTTCAGTTAATTCCATAAGGTGAGAATTCTGATTTTATGGCTCTTAGTATCATTATCAGAGAAACAGGTATGTTTTCAATTTTCAGAGTTTACTTCAGGAGAGTAAACTATGGTTTTCCGAACGAAACAACAGATACATTGATGAACAGATTTCATGAATTGAATATTAAATGTGAACAGAACATTTTAAATAAGGTTCTAAAATATTTAATAAGATGTTAAAACAAAGTTATTTAAAAAAAAGGTGCATGAATGGAGAAGATAAATCCAAGGAATGAACAAAAATACAACAAGGGATGGTTATCAGCTAGCTTTACTCAAATCTTAGTTTGTAGTAGTATTATAAAAAAGACATCATAAGTGTAGACAGATAAGTGTTTGTATTTATGACGTACTTTGCAGAGGAACAGATTGTCTTAGCTGAAAATGTAAGTAAGGAATAGAACAATCATGAAGAATTACATAACTAATGGTAGAATGATTGACAGACCTCAAAAGTCCATCTGGTGGGATAAGAAAGGAGACAAAAGTACGGCCAACAAAACCATCGTACAGAGAGTAACGCTTTATGGACCAGAAGTGTGATATTTAAAATGAAGGGTACAATCAAAATTTTTTATCAACAACATGGTGCTCCTCAGAAAAAGGATAATAAAATCTACAATGCCAGAGTTTGCTTAGAGAAGTATGCTTATGAATAGAGATATAGTTCAGCACATTAAGGTGGTTTTAGCTATGTGAGTAGGATAAATGGTTCAAGACTTCTTAGGAAAATTTTATAATGGATATCTTCTCAAAGTAGTAAAAAAGAATGATCTAGATCAGTGATTCCCAAACTGTGTGCCGTGGACTCTTCAAATGGGTGCCTTGAAATACTGTAAGCTTCGTAATTAATTGAGCCAAGACATTTATAATTATTAATTTAATGTTAATAAAGTAAAAAAATAATGAAGATACGTGAGTTTTATTTCATTTTATCTCTTAATTACAAGTAGTCATACTTTTACTTAGGATAGGGCGGCATGGAAAAAATTTAATTGAAAAAGGGCACCGCAACTTGGAAAAGTTTGGGAACCACTGCTCTAGATGCTTCTAGAAGGATGAAAAAGACGTAATAAAAAGAAAGGTTTCATTCACCATAATTGTCTTCCACTGTTAAATGTATGACTATGAACATAAGACAGAAATGAGTGGATGTGGGAGAGTGGTGTAACAAACTGCTAAAAGTAAAGAAATTTTGCTCTCCATTTTCATCTGAAAGGTCATCTCTCCAGTACTTGAAGTGTGATTTCATATCTCTCCATCCAAGATTTGCAACACTGAGTACAGGATTGTAAGTTTTAAAAATACAACTAACTTTAGATTTAATTTACTAAGTATTTGACAGCATTGGTATTAATACATTTGTATAAATGTATTAAAAATATATATAAACAATTTTAAAAATATATATCCAAGTACTTTCAGATGGAGTAATGGCTCCGAAAGTACTCCGACATTTATTTTTAAAATTCTTGGTAAGTGGAACTTTAATTTATAACTAGTATCTTCCTTATTTCTCTCTTTCCAAGAAATCCCATATTACTTAACCAGTAAAATCTGTTTGTAACTAGGGTATAGAAGGTGAGCTCTTTACCTAATTTACAATCTTCACTAAATGTTATACCAAAAATAAAGGTGTTCTTTTTGCCTTTAAATAATTTTGAAAATTTTTTATCTGATCTAGTGGTTCATCTATTGTGATAACTATATTTTTGCTTACTACTTGCAACTATGTCATAGTTTTCATCAACTTATTCTAATATATTCCTTTTACCAGGATTCAAAGTCATAATATTGTACTGGAGATGGTTTTCTGAATTGGTTGAATGAAAACCAAATCATCAGAAAAGCTAACTACAAGCATTAATGACTTTGTTTTTCAGACAACTGATTAAAGCTTGATGCATCATCTCTCTGACAGTTCTTAATTACATTATCTGTTGAAAAAACAAAGAGTTTGATAATGGTGCATACAAACATAAAACTTGGGCAATGAAAATGTATCCAGAGAAAAATAATTACAATTTTAGAATTAAAAATTGGAGAGAGAGGAAATGTGATGGATACAGTTTACATTTTTTAAGAACCTGAAAAGAAATCTATGGTCCAATGCCTTGTCTAAGATGAAAAATTAAAAAAAAAACAGGAGAAAACTCCCAAAACTGTAAAAGCTAAATTTACAGCCAGTTTTTAATCTAAAGATTGCCGTGTTGTTGGTGTGTGGAATGAAAAGTAGAAGAGCATGATCACCAATAACAAAGATTTTTTTTTATCTTTTGCATAAGACAATCTTAATATAATTTTCCTGGGACAATTCTACGATTTATTTGACTTTCTTTTTCAGGGAAATCTTACTAACAATTCTTTGTTAAAGAGAAAGGATTAGCACTTGCTATCTTGTACAGGAGGTAAATCGTTCAAAACTAAATCAGACTTAACACTAATGATTCCTTGATACTGTTTTCCATTATTCACCCACTTCTTTTTGTTCTTTCATCCTTCTTTTCTCCAGAATAAATACTTTTTTCAGTATAGTAACTTCTATTTATGATTGAATTAATCGAACTTTCTTTCTTATCAACCCTTTGTCATCAGTATAATTTAAAAAAAAAAACCATCTGGTTGAGTAAATTTCTCTAATTTTACTGAGGTTAGTTAGATCCCATGGTGCTGTACAAATATCAGAAATAAACTGAATTCAAAAAAGCTTTAGATTTTAAAGGTGTGTGTGAGCATTTTCTCCCTTTACTTATAAACAAAATACTAAATTGTTTAAAAAAGTTTATACTATGATAGCCTCAAGGAAATAAATATTCACGCTAAATAAAATTTAATAGATAATTATACATTGAAGTGTCTAAATAAAAAAAAATGACCAAAATACTTATTAAAACTTATTACTTCTTTAGATAAATAATATTGGGCGTAAAATTGATTGGGGTTATAAAATGACTCAAAATAATGTTATTTTGTTCCAGCATATATTGAAACAAAATTTCCCTAATTACACAAGTATATAAGTTACTATTTCAATCTATTATGTATTCATATTAAGTTTCTTAAAAATTATTTCTTAAAAAAATAACAAAAAGTTAATAAGAAGCTAATATTTATCAATTTTTAGGGCACAATTAAATAAGGTTACAGAAATATTAATATTTACAATATTTGCAGTTACTTTTTTTATCTGTAGCAACACCACTGAAAAAAACTACTATAAAAGATATTACACTGTAAACTATGGCCCATTAATCTTAGAATTGTTATACAACCTTTACATATTTTTAAATAATAATAATAATAATCAGTACTATTCATGTAGGATGACATTAGCTAACAGTGAAGCAATATAGACAAAGCATTAAAGTTGTCAGAATAGGAATTTATTCAACACTCAATCCATTTATTAATCGTTAACCTTTACAAATAAACCTCTATTGTAATTAATGAAATTGTTAAAATTTTAAATTCAGTTAAATTACTTCAATTGCAAATTCTTCAACTTATATTTTTACTTTTTTTTTAAGAGGGAAAGTCAAAAATTATCCACACTTTTTTTTTCCAATTTATTTACACTAACATAGGAATTGAACAAGCACATCATTTTTCCACGTAGTCTCCTTTCTCCTTTTTGATCCATTTGGTCCAGTGATCTGAAAGCTTGCTAATTCCCTCAAATAAAATTTCAAGTTGGTCGCCCAACCATTTATTCAGAGTTTCTCACATTTCTTTGTCTACAGAAAATCTGCAATACAAAGAATCTTTGAATCCAAAAGAAATGATAGCCAGAAGGGGGTAGGATCTGGGTTGTAAGCAGGGTGTTCCAGCATCTTGAAACCCAAATAAGTAACGGTTTTAATGGACTAGTCACTTGTGTGTGGATAAGCATTATAATGCAACAACACTCTTTGACAACAGACCTTGGCATTTGGTGTGGTGTGAATTGCTGATTTCAGATTGTTGGCCAACAAATTATTGTATCTTATACTGCTGATCTTTTCCAGGTAGTCTTCACTGGGACCACTAAAAAAAAAGGTACTTAGGACTTACAAGAGCCTATACTGATAGGTCTTTGGGTACCAAAAAAAATAAATAAATAAATACAATATAATTTCTTGAGCTTACTGAATCTTTCTATCAGTGGTGGAAGTTGACGGGGGTCTTTCTCTTCATGAATCAAGCTCTTCCAACCATTTTAAACGTCTTCTTCTAGAGGTGTATATGAACCAATCATATACACTTCCACGTGGTAGAGCTCTGTCACATATTGTTATTGATTTTTTGGGTCCCAAAAAACTTAATACTAAACTTTTTGTGAATCCCAAGAAAACAGTTAGCATCACTTTTCTATGAAGACTGAGCCTTGAATTTACTCTCCATTGGAAGCTTGGGTGTTTTCACTCTATGGTTTGCTTTTTGGACTTTGGCTCATAGTAATGGACCCATATTTCATCTACTGTGATTATTCTGCTCAAAACTTCTTCACCTTCATTGTTGTAGTGATTAAAAAAGCGTTGGCAGATCGTAACATCTTTGTGTTTATGATCTGCGATAAGTTCTCGTGGCATCCATCTTGCACAGACTTTACAAAAGCCAAGCTCATCATGTATGATTTCATCAACAGAACAACCCTAACTAATCTGCAGAGAACTCACTATATAGTTGATAGTAACTTACCGGTAACCAGTACAATTTCTCTTGTGAATCTCCGTGGCTGAGTAAGCAGCATCTCAGCATTTTGTGCAGAGGTCTCAGGTTCGAATTCCGGTCAGACATGACAACTTTTCATACGCTACCAATTTCCACAGGGTTAATGATGACCGTAGTGTTGATGCCTGCTCTTTCATAACAAAAAGTACAATTTCTCGAGCTTGCTGAATTTTTCTGTCAATGGTGGAAACTATGGGGAATCCTGCTCCCTCTTTATGAATCAAACTTGTACAGCCATTTTAAACTTCTTCTTCTTTTAGAGATGCATATCCAATCATATACACTTCTATATGGTACAGTATGCCATGTATTGTTTGATACTCTGATTAATTTCAGCCCCACTTTTTGACCATCACTGCTCTTTGTTCCTCCTTAGTGTATATTGCTAGTGGGGTGTACTTGGTTACTATGAAACAAAAACAAGAAAAATGACGCTCTCAAAGTCAAACTTTGATAATGTGACTATAATAATATCAACTCTAATCATGGATGTAGAAGGCAGTGTGACAAACCTAAAGATGTGTTATAATGGAATGTTCAGATAATTTATGACTCACCTATGCATGGATTTACTCATTGGTTTCCAATTTAAAGTAGTTGTGGTGTCAAAATTCTTCATATACATCTGAACGTTTTCTGTGCTTGCCAACATACATCACATACTATCCCACAAATTTGACTACATTCAACTGCATTCAGTTCATAATAATAAAATGGGTGGTAATGTTAAAACTGAAACCATTTAGACCGAAAAATTTAATCTATTTTATGTATTACTGTTTATTACTTGTGTTTTATTATACCATAAATTCTTTTCTCAACATGAATGTAGAAAATGATAATTTCTATTTCGTTAACGAGTCTGCTTTTCTGTTTTTGTTAATTTGAAGCTAGATTATGAAGTGAATTATTTATTGAAAAATTATAAACCACAAATGTTATGCAGTAATATAAAAATGTAAAATATAACTGAATCATAAAACACATTTTTTAAATTTATAATAAAGAAGCAGACATTCAGAATCATAACTGATTTATGAAGATTCGTATAAATAACTGCTATAAATAATAGCAATAACTAGTGTAACTGTGATTAAGTTTATTTGCTATTCAAATAACACAGCATCTGAGTAATTATGGTGAATTTTTATTTGTTCATATTATGTCTTTTAAGTAAATTCAATGAATAATTTCTGTTATAAATAATACATGCAACATGCAAAACATAATAATGTACTATCAAAATAAAATAAAAAAAATTTAATTACAGAACCTAATGATTTTTGCATAAATCTTATTCCGCATTTTTTCTTGTAATTATGCTGCAATTAATGTAGCAAAAGTAATCTTTATCAGATAGTCTACTGAATATTTTTACTGCCCTGCTATTTGAATAGTACTGTAACAAAATATTTATTGAAACAGATTTCAACTTACTGACATCATCATATGGCACATATGACCTGAACTATTGTTTTCTGGCATATTCATATTATCCTTATGACGATCCATAGATCCATGATCCATATGATGATCCATGTGGGCATCATGGTTATGATGATCGTGCGACATCTATAACAGACATTTTAATAAGCATTTGAAATTAAATCAGAAAAAACAAAGTAAAAAAAAAAAAATGTAACAATTGTAATCACAAGAATGTTGTTTGTTTGGGGATATTTTTTTTATTTAAAAAAAAAACAAACAAAAATTAAGTTTTATAAACACTGGTACGTCTATATCACATTCCTTTATTATAAGAAAAAAAATTTTACACTCATTAGAAGATAAAAAACCACAAATCATCTCTTATCTTACACGCACGCACACGCTAAAGTAACCTCTTAAAGATTTATCATGTATCGTAAAAATTATGGCATTATCAATTACTAATGTTTCAAATAACTATGTTTCAATTACTAACCTTCCAAATAATATATCAGGGACTATCAAAGCATCCTACTTGTAAATACGAAAGTAAGTCAAAAAGTAAAGGGAAACTTTGATTTCCCTCCTAACATTATGGCATAATGATAGTTCTGCTATAACTCATAACATCTATCAGCTTTTCATTGAAAATATTGTTTCATTGTTAGGTATTTGTGATTGTGTTTAAAAATCTGTTTAAAATGAGCGCTCCTTTGTGTGACTGCACCAAGGATTAAATGTGAGCAGTGATAAGTTTCCTCAGTTCACAAGGGGTGAAACCAGCAGAGATTATTTGTTGAATGCAGCAGCAATAGGGAGAGAGTTGTTTGAGTGGAAGCAAGATCTACGAATGAATTGATCACTTTAAAAATGGTAGAATTTCTCTCTGTGATGAACGGCAGCAAGGTAGGCCTTCCACTTCAAAGACTAATTACAATATTGAAGTGTTTAAACAAATGATTCTCAGTAATCGACAAATTACAGTTGATGACATTGCAAGTGAGCTGAATATAAGCCATCGCTCTGCATTTTCAATCGTCTATGATTCTTTAAACTTTAAACTCTGTGCTTGCTGGATTCCAAACCAATTAACCAGCATCCACAAAGAGAATCGTTTGAAAATTTCGCACAAGCTTTTGAAACATTATGAAAATGAAAGACTCATTTCTTAATAACCGTTGATGAGACATGGGTCCATCAGTTTGAACCCGAGAGTAAGTGACAAAGATTAGTGTGGAAACATCATTTATCTCCCACAGCAAAAAAGTTCAAAACTCAGATGTTTACAGGAAGATGATGATGATGATATTCTGAAATATGGAAGGTTCACTTTTTGGTTTCCTTCACACCTAAATGTCAGTTGGTTACCAGTGACAACTACTGTGAGCTACTGCGTTTACTGAAGCAAAAAATCAAATCCAAAAGATGTGGTAAACTTTCTAAAGGTTTGATTTTGCTTCAGGATAACGCTGAATCTCATACGGCTAAAACAATAGTCCTTTGCCTTCAGCCTTCAAGAACTATGTTTCGAGCTGTTGGACCACCCTCCCTCCATACAGCTAGAACCTGGCTCAAAGTGATTTTCATCTTTTTGGTCCTTTAAAAGAAGAGCTGCGAGGGAATCAATGTCAATCTAATGAAGAGGCCATAGAAGCAGTGAAAAATTTTCTGCACACCAAACCGAAAATTTTCTTCCAGGAAGAAATTCAAAAGCTTGTTAAAAGATGGACTAAGTGCATAGAAGTAGAAGGAGATTATGCTGAAAAATAATCCAAGTATCATTTACGTAAGTACAAATATATTGATTTTTTGAATTCCACTTTACTTTTTGACTTGTCCTCATAGATAAATCAAAATATTACACTCAGTAAGAAAATAAAATAAAACTTGGCAATATTCAAGAAAGAACTTTATATCAGGAGAAAAAGAGATTATTAACTGTCAGCTGAGTCCAACTAACTGTTTTTAAACACATTTTACTACATTAATTGACCATTAAGGTCCTTTCAAATTCTACTCTAATGAGTAGAATGTTTTCTTTAATCAAAAATCCCTTTTCTTGATCCTTCCAGGATCTTATGAACCAATGTACCTTTAGTATCAGGAAGGGGAGGGTGTCCATGGACTGATTTGGCAGGCTTTGTTTTCTCTCCAATGTCTACTATCAAAATAAATAAGGGTGAAATATCCATCAGAAAAAACTAGTGTTCATAACATAATAAAAACAACAGTATAAAGATAACAAAAAATAAAACAAAAATAATTAATATAAATAGAATAAAATGTAAATTAAAAAAATGTTTAGAAAAAACTGACATAATTGTTTCAACAATTGATTGCACACAGAATTTACATACTTAACACAATATACATTTTCAGAAAAAGAAAAAATAACTATTGACATAAAAATTTGTCAAACTCTTGTAAAAAATCTATACAAAACACAAATAACAGAAAAACACTTGAATATTATAATAGTTTTCAATATTTTAAATCATCCCTGCAATCCAGGTAATTATTTATGAGCTTAACTGCAATTAATATTTGCCAGAAAAGTAAATTATATTTTGGCACTAGTCAATGAAAATATAAACTAAAATATAAGCTAGTCATACGGGCAATGAAAACATACGATAATACTTTTTTTTTTTTGTTTATTGTATCCAAAGGTTGTAGCCGTAAATAATTGATACCATTTAAAATTATAAATTTTATAAGGCAATTCCAAACTACTTTTTTCCTGTTTAGCCTCCCGGAATTACAGTCAGATATTAGTTCAGAGGATGATATGTATGACTGTAAGTGAAGTGTAGTCTTGCACAGTCTCAGGTCAACCATTTCTGAGATGTGTGCTTAATTGAAACCGAACCACCAAAGAACAACGGTACCCACAATCTAGTATTCAAATCTATATAAAAGTAACTGCCTTTACTAGGATTTAAACGTTGGAACTCTCAACTTCAAAATCAGCTGATTTGCGAAGATGCATTCACCACTAGACCAACCCAGTGGGTTAATACCAAACTACTTATTAATTACGAACCTCACTTTATGACTAGGTTACTGGTTTTACTCTGGTTTCAGCTGTTGTTAAAGCTGGCAGATTTTTTTAAAGCAAGCATACTACAGTCAAAAATTACTTTGATTTGAATTATGTGTATTTAATTTGTTTTTATTGTGCCCCTATGTACTTCATAATGTTTGAATATTTTAAGATGTGGTCAATTTTTGTATATGTGTACAATTCTACAGTTGTAATTATTGGTAAATTTCTCTGTGAGATGGTTGAAAAATGTGACTATGTTACAATGGCATGACTTTTAAATATTCATTTTAAGTTAGCAAGTCAAACCTATCAACATTCAAGTCATATTCAGTCACACAAGCGACACTTTATTTATAATGAAAAACAAAGACTGGTTATAGAATGTATATCCATATCATTATTCTCACATAATCTTTAGAAGTTTTACATATAAGGTGGACAGATTATCAAAAGTAATATTAATGCATTCCTTTCAGACAAGAAGTAAAAAATAGATATGAAACATAATTTGATTTAATGCATTGCCTATTATTTTTATACATAGTACAAAGTTTACTGAACTAAAGCATTTATTGTAAAAATAAAAAAAAGCATCAAACAATTTACTTACAGCTAACATCATAATTTTTTCCATTTATTACCTTTTTCTTTTATTTAAATGTAACAAAACTGTTCAACTCCTGTTTTAATAACAAGAATTAAAAAAAAAACTGAAGAAAGATCAGAATGGTAAATCTGACTACTCTAATGAACAAGCAGTAAAATAATGAGATTAAAGTAAAAAAATATATAACTTAAGACCTACTCAAATAATAAGATACAGAAGCAAAATTTATCACGCTTAAAAAAAAAACAATGACATTTGAATTACTCACGATATCCACTATTATTTCAGAATAAGTTAAAACAAATTACCTGTCATACAAAAAATAATTACTTCACAATTCAATGATAAGAAAGCATCTAATTTAACAATTATTTTCAGATATATACATTTCATAGAATATTTTATAAGACATTTTATTAATCTTTCCTTATATACTGTCAATTCCTTTTTATTTTAAGGTCAAATAACCAAAAGACAGAGTTATCTTTGCTTGACATAAAAAGGAAAATGGAAAAAGCAACAATAAAATAATTTTTTTTTTAAATTGAACAAACTCAACTTTGTAATTCATTTAAAATTTTAAATGAATAAAAATTTGCAGACTTAAAAAGAAAATAAGTTTTAAGGACTGTATTGAGAATTAGATTAAATTTTGAGTCAGTTCAATTAATAAAATAATTCTTATTTTAAAACATTCTTTTTATCCAATAATTTTTTTCAGTCTAGTGCAATAAGTGAGCTGGTAGTAGCTCACCTATTTAAAAAAATCATAAAAATCGAAGTTTCTAATCAAAAGTTATTCCTGGAACAACTTTAAAAAATATATAACCTGAGAATTGATAACCTCTTCTTTTTTGAAGGTTGTTGAAAATAATGGAAATTTTGTGTATTACATGTTAAATAAATAATATATTAAAAGCAACATATGTTTTTTAAAAGTTTATTTACACGTATATTACAACCCTTCCCACAAATGCACAAGGACAGCCTTTGAACTCCGTGATCAGAAACTAACAACAAATAATTTTTTTAGTTTTTGCTTGATTTCTAAAATAAGTTCACAACCAGTTTTGATGAAATTTTCATGGTATCACCACCAGGAAAAGATCCTCTTTCAGACAAAAAAAAAAAAAAAAAAGGTTGAATATGTTAAGCAATTACAAAATTATACATGGGCATTGCTAACAAAAATATAAACATGTTACAGATCGAATTGAGAGCCTCCTCCTTTTTTGAAATTGGTTAATGTGAAACAGAGAATTTTTTCTTTGAAAACAAATGGAATTCAAGTCATTGCATGATTCTGTACAGAACACTTTATTTTAAAAAAAAACCACTCGTCTATGAAAAAGAAAAAGAAAATAATATAAGAAGTAGTATTAAAGGGATTTCATCAAAAAGAAGTGTATAAATCTAAAATTATTTAATTTTAAGTAAACAAAGTAAGGTGAAATATAAAGAGTTTGTACTGTAAAAAAACCTAGAATATAAATACAAAAAAAAATCAATACTTTTAAGTAAAATTGTGGGAGCGGGAATAATGTAAACAGCCCTCATCAATATGGAATAAAAAGTTACAGATGGATAAATGTTGTTAAATTTGTTAAATATAAAATCATAGTATTTGCAAATGAGAAGCAAAACTTAAAAATTAGATAGATGATTGACAATCTGAATCTTTCCGCAACCATCAAGAATCCACAGAATATGTTCTATTCTAAACCTAAAAATAACTTCATATTTAACTTTGATTCAATCAATTACAGCATGTGTTTATGGGAACAGAGTCTGTTCCAATCTTGGTATACCACTCAACCTGCCAGTTTTCACTGAATATCATTAGCGCATTACAGCATCACAGCTTTCACTTTTTGTTATTTTTTAATAATTTTTATTCTATTTTGTACTTATAAAAACAATATTTTAATCTTCAACTAAGAAGTATAAAAATCAATATATTTTTTCAATGAAAATTAAGTCAAATCAAAATCATTTGTTTTCATTAAATTTTAAATATATTTAGCTCTTAAATACATTAAGTAATTTCCAAAATTAATTTTTTTTTCTTTAAGGTTGTTCATTTTACCATTATACAGATTTTCAAACATGTCCTATTTTAGGGATTTCATCAAATTTTTGTAATGGAGAAAGAAAGGGATGATTCATTAATACTGTATGCTACGTTCCAATCCAATAGTTCCTCTATATAAATTTTATACCTTCTCTTCAAAAAGTATAAATTATAAATAAGATTTTATTTAATTTTCAAACCAAAATATCTCTTAGTTTGATTTTCATCATTTACACAATTCAATGTCTTAAAAACTATCTAAAGATTAATTCAATTTTTTTCTTTTTTACTTTTTCTCTACATTGAGTCTTAATCTTTTGTTCAGTTTTTTTAATATGATAAAGGAAAAATAATTAAGATAAAAAGATTTTAAGGAATAATATTATTTTCATATCACCGCTTAGGTTCTTTAACAATGCGTCAGTAATCTACAGCAATAGTTGAATCACTGATAAGCATTATATTTTATTATTATTATTATTATTATTATTATTCATAATCTTAGTTCACCTTCTATATATTACATCATTCAAAAAGGGAATTTATCTAGAAATTTAATAATTCTATTTTTACTCGTTTCCCATTTAAGTAATGTAATTTTTTATTTTAAAAACAATAACATTATATGTAAATTTTCTCAAGCCTTTTTCAGTTAGTTGAACTCCAGCCATTACATAAAGAAATTTGGTATGACGGTCATACAAACCCATACCAAATTTATTATACCTTTTATTCAAATTTATTTAATATTTTATTACTATTTTTTTATTCTTATACCTTATTTCTTTGACTGAGTACGTGTGTTCTCATACAGAACACATGTACTCAAACAAAGCATATGCATATGTCTACAGGCTTTTACACAAAGTAAAATCCCTTGACTTACTTTTGCTTCTATTGGCATTTATTTTTAAGTATAGTAAAAGGTATGGCATATTCAAAAGTATTTACATCTTTTACTACTTGATTAGAGTACCTTTTTTCTCTAATGTAAATCGTATCTAAAATTGGTCAATAATACCGTAAAGATTAAGGTACTTAAACATTTGGTTATCTGAATACGTGGTCTGTCCAGAAAATAACCGAATATTTTTAATTAACCGCCAAAGGAGATATTTAGTGACAAGCGGTTAGCATCATTGTGTTCTGCACATCCTCCTCTGTAACTACATCTTCTTGGATTGTTGATATCTTGTTTAGTTTTCATATAACTGTTATTTAAGTACAACGTGTTTAGTATTAGTTTTAATTTTTGTAATGTGCAATTTTCAGGAGCAACGATAAAACGTAAAATTTTGCGTGAAACTGGGGGAAAACGATCACAGAAACGATTCAATTTTTGAAACATGCTTACAGAGATGATGTTTTCGGTTTTCACGATTTAAAAGTGGTCGTCAGTCGATCAAAGATGACCCTCAACCAAGAATGCTTTCGACTTCAACTACTGACACCCGCGTTCAGAAAATTAACGATCTGGTGCGTGCAAATCGCCTATCACTATCAGAAAACTTACAGAATGACTGTACTCCATCAGCCTCCCTACTCGCCAGATGTGGTTCCTCGTGATTTTTTTCTCATTTCCGAAATTAAAATCAATGATGAAAGTTTTGAAACTATTGATGACATTAAAGCGAATTCTTTATGGACCTTAAAAGCAATTTTAAGTGAAGCTATCGAGGACTGTTTCGCGAAGTAGAAACACCACTGGGAAAAGTGTGTTAACAGGGGGGGGAGTACTTTGAAGGGACAAGGACCAATAATCTGTAAAATTAATAATAAAGATTAAAATTTTTCTGAACAGACCTCGAATAAGTATTAATGAAGAATGTATGCACTCACACCAACTAACACACCATTATCTTTATTGCCACAATGACTTAATTTGCAGATTTATTTTTCACGAACATGTGTTACATTTTATAATTTTATAACTTTTAATTATAAATTTATTTCTTAAATATTTTTAAAAAATCATCCTCATTACTATTAAATAATATAATTTTTTTTCAATATAAGTGGATTAATAAATCTCTTATCAAATCGCTCAGTGTTTTAAATAAGTTATACTTAACTCATGCGATACATAATAATTTAATAAAATTTTGTTATAATTTTTATGTTATTTTAATAAGACACTAAATTTTTAAACAAGACAGTGGAAGAAATGCTAACTAAAACTAATTGAACTTTGATCCCCCTTGATAAAAAAAATCAATAACAAAAACATATTTATTTTTGATATGTTGACTTGTGATATAAGTATTAATGAGGTTTACGTAATCTACTTTGCTTATGTTGACAATAGAACATATTCTGTTCCTTAATATTGTGGGAAATAAAGATTGAGTGAGTGAATGGGTCAGAGCTTATGTATACATGTGTGAAAAGAGTATGAGAACAATACTTTCTACTGCGAGTTAATAAACAGTATTGAGTTTAATTATAAGAAGATATGCTGATGCTAAAGGAAATAAGCTGACAATTACTTCGTTCAAACTACAGAAACACTTCAAAATTACACAACTGTGTGATATCACAAAACTTAAAAACTTCCCTGACATGACTTTTTCGAACTTGAAAAGTTCATAAAAAGTTTTGAAGTTTGAAAAGTTGAAGAGAATTGAGTTCAATTTCTATAGAACACGATTAAGTTGACACGGAAATTAAATTTCAATTTAAACATGAAAGGTTTTTACTATTTTCAAAATATGTGGGGCCAAGTCATTTTCAGAGTTTTTTTATGACCCCCAAATTCGAGTGAACCTGGAAAAGTTAGTTTGCACAAAATCTATTTTCATACATTTTTTATTACTCAAATAAATGTACTCAATGTACTTCATTGTAGTTTGAATGTTTTACATTTTATTTATATATATATATATTTATTATTTATATACACCTTTCAAATATATTTTTGACTACATTCGATTATTTTATGTTTATTTGTCATTCAAATACTGTTTATAAATAAGCATTCATTTTTGTAAGTTATGAAATCGGTTAGTTATTTTCTTCTGAATCATTGTACCCAATATTCACCAAGAATGATTGCCGTATCACCAACAGCTATAGGCAAGCTTCCATGAATCATAATTCACATCTGAAAGGCATATCCATTCATACAACAAGCATTCCATTTATATTCTTAAGAGAAAAATCAGGAATGAAATGGTGTCCATTTGATTTCTTCACCAAGCCAAACGTACTATAGTCCTCTGAAATGAACTGATATTTAGCTGTATAAGCGATAATTTCCACAATTATTGCACAAATAATTGTGGAATAAACGATTATTCCACAATAATGTTACTATCATTGATACCCTGACTAGTATCTTTTTACCTCAAGTAATTTATTTATGTCGTCAGGGCCAGCCCAAGCATTTCTGCCGCCCCCACGCTTAAAAAAAAAAAAACAGAATTATAAAAAAAAACCACGTTAACCAGAAAAATTACATAATTGAATTAAGACAATAATACTCATATAGATTTACGAAAAATTGTTTTATTGAAAAAAAAAAAAATGTAAGGAGCTAACGACAACGAATTTACTAACTGAAACTAGTACCTACTATTTTCAGAGATAATTTAAATATACTTTTAAAACAATAAAGATAACTAGTAATAAATAGTAAATAATATTATTTTCTAGATTCAAGAAATCGAAATATATTTTTGTGGGTTGCGTTAATTTTTTTTTTTTGCGCACTAGTTCAGACGGTTTTGCCGCCCTAGGCAGTTGCCTACCGCCTAGGGTCGGCCCTGACGTCATTGTTATAGGAAAGACAAACAGTGTAAAATAATAAATTTATACATATTTTCGGTTGTGAAACAATGCAATATATTCATTAGCTCAATACATTACAAATTGTTCATATATATCCTATTTAACGATATTATTTCTCTATTAATTTCTAATGACTTCCTCGTGGGAAACCAAGAGGAAAACGTATTTTTTTTCTTTCTTTTTCCTGTTTAGCCTCCGGTAATTACCTTCACAGATAATACTTCAGAGGATGATATGTACGAGTGTAAATGAAGTGTAGACGTCTTGTACAGTCTCAGTTCGACCATTCCTGAGATGTGTGTGGTTAATTGAAACCCAACCACCAAAGAACACCGGTATCTACGATCTAGTATTAAAATCCGTGTAAAAATAACCGACTTTACTAGGACTTGAACGCTGGAACTCTCGACTTCCAAATCAGCTGATTTGGGAAGACGCGTTCACCACTAGACCAACCCGGTGGGTTAAGAGGAAAACGTCTAAAATGGTTTAACGTTCAGAGATGGCACTAAATATAGTACTTAACCTAAAAATCAATAATCAGTTTCCTTTAAATATCTAATTACTTTAATCAAATATATAATAATATTAATTATCAATTTAGAAGTAAACTAAGTTAAATAAATTAGATAATGAAAATCATTAAGAAAATATAAAAAAATAAAAAATCCTGAAGTTAAAAAAAATTGTATCGTTTCCAACAAAATTTGATATAAAATCATTAGAGGTTATTATTTTTAACTCAGATTTTCATATGTAAAATTGTTTACTTACTTTTAGAATTTTTAAACGCCAGATTTTTAATGTCCTCACATTAATTAGGATAAAACAAGCCTTTTTTCTTTTCTTATTTAGCCTTCGCGAATTACTGTTCAGGTATTACTTCAGAGGATGATACGTATGAGTGTAAATGAATTGTAGTCTTGTACAGTCTCAGTTCGACCATTCCTGAGATGTGTGGTTAATTGAAACCCAACCACCAAAGAACACCGGTATCAACGATCTACTATTCAAATCTGTTTAAAAATAACTACCTTTACTAGGATTTGAACACTGGAACTCTCGACTTTCAAATCAGCTGATTTGGGAAGACACGTTCACCACTAGACCAACCCGGTGGGTTAGGATAAAGCAAACCTATAAATTACAACTTTCAATGGTTTTCATTTTTAATAGTAATACACATTCTTTAGATCCAATCTAATAGGATTTTAATCTGAAAGATTATCATACACATTTATATAATAAATATCAGAAAAATAAATGTCAACAGATGCTGTTGATATTAAAATAAATACGTATATATGGAAATGAAAAAACTCAACATTAGAATTTTACATATAATAACGACAATATCATATAAATTTCATTATAAAAGATTTTAGCATTATTAAATTGAATCACTAAAGAAAATTTATATTTATTAAAACGTAATATAATAGCTCTTGAAATATTCCGTATGTACTGACAGTTATTACTGAACATAATCACGGTGTTACTGTTCAGTAATTACAACTAACCAGGTAATAAAAACAACTCGTTCAATCCAGGTAAAGGTATATTTTAAAAAAAAGCTTACTGGAAGGTACTATATAAAGATTAAATAGAGTTACTTTAGTTTGTATCTGAAAGCTCAAATTACAAATGTTCTTTAGTAATTTGGGTTAAAGTTTTAATTAGAAGTGACTGAACTGTGTCTTGAAAAAGTTTGAAATGGTAAGAACCTTTATTCAAAGTCAATTTTTTTACTTCCTTGTACTTTGTACAAGGAAGTATTGTAATCGCGAAAAATTTCGGTTTTCAGATTTCAAAGGAAATATCCCTTTTGACTATCCCTGAAACCATTTTGATTAGTTTCAGCGTGACGTCTGTACGTACATATGTTCACATATTTATGTTATCACATAACTCAACAACGATTAACCGCAGAATGTTGAAATTTTGGGTTTAGGACTGTTAGTTGTACACCTCCCCTTTCGATTGCAATCGACTGGAACAAAAATGTTCAAAAAAGCCCAAAATCCAAAAAAATCTGGATTTTGTACTTTTTCTTAATTGCAGTAATAAGAGCTTTTCAAGGATATTCTGTGAGCGGTACTTATTTTCAATTGTTCTACAGTTATAACAAAATAAATTCTAATTAATGAAATATTTGGATCTTAGGGGAAGGCACATCGATTCAAATCAGACTACATCTCTTTTTTTTTAACTAAATATATTGATTTATTAATAATTATTAACCTCTCATTGCAAAAAAAAATTACGATGAATAAAAATTCAACAATACAAAAAAAATAGCATAATATATTAATGAAATAAAATTTTATGTGCTTTTAATTTTAAAAAGATGTGTATACGTACTTTAATAGGCGTACAAGGAAGTCATATAGTGTCCACACCAGATTTTTTAAATTAAGCATTAAATTTCTCTATTGTTCATTTTATAACAATAAAATCCAAAATTAAGCTTATCATTTCTATTTTAATTTATTATTTATCATTAATTTAATTGATTAAAAAAAAAATAAAAGGCAGGATGCGGTATTTAGGTTAACTGAATTGTAAAAGTTACATTTAAACAATTAATGAACAACGTTGTTATCAAATTTACCTGGCGATAAGTAAGACCGATTATTCTAATCACTTATTCAAACTACGTAATTTATTTAAAAATAAATTTAAATAATAATAATAATAATAATGATATGATTATGAAGGAAATAGGAAAAGAGCGACATTTTATAAAATAAAAAAAGAATAACAATAAAGTTAAATTAAAACTAAATTTTTACTAGAACTCCTTTTTCTTTTTCCTGTAATTACCGTTTAGATAATACTTCAGAGAATGAATGAGGATGATATGTATGGGTGTAAATGAAGTGTAGTTTGTCCAGTCTCAGTTCGACCGTTCCTGAGATGTGTGGTTAATTGAAACCCAACCACCAAAGAACACCGGTATCCACAATCTAGTATTCAAATCCGTGTAAAAATAACTGACTTTATCAGGACTTAAACGCTGGAACTCTTGACTTTCAAATCAGCTAATATGGGAAGACGCGTTCACCACTAGACCAACCCGGTGGGTTTTACTAGAACTCCTATTTAGGTTAAAAAAGAAATTATCATCCAGATATTTTAAAATTAATAAAATTAATTTTTAATGCAGAAATATAATATTAATTTTTCTTAACCTGAATTAAAGGGGATTATTAATATTATTAGTTTATATCTAAGACGGCTTGTTGAGGCTGGAGAAGCCGGAACAGTCGGCCTTATTTGGGTACGGTGACGACGTTGCGCTTCTTGTTGCAGAACGCGATGTGAAGCGCGCCCAACTGAGGATCAGCCGAGCGATGCACAGGGTCAGCGCCTAGCTGAACGACCATAGGTTGTCTCTAGCCCTTGACAAGACGGAGATCATGATTCTAACGAAGAAGCGAGAATTGATACCCTATTCCCCTTGCGGTTCGGGAACGAGTTGTCGATACCAAGCCGGCCGTGAAGTACCTCGATATGATAATTGACCGGAAATTCAGCTTTGCCGAGTAGCTACGGACAGCCGCCAAGAAAACCGCGAGGGGCACAATCGCTCTCAACCGGCTCATGGCGAATGTCGGCGGATCGAAGCCCAACAGACGGCGACTGATATCCACGGTGCATTCCATCCTGTTATATAGAACGGATGTGTGGACCCAGGCGTTAAGATTTGAGAGGAACCTGAGGTGGCTCGCGCAGATGCCTTCCAAGTTTCCGAGCCTGCCGTTCTGGTGGTTGATGGCGTCATACCCGTCGCTCTGTTGGCAAGAGATCGCGGGCAGGCGAATATAGGGAGACCATTGCCGGGGAGAAACGGAATCGCACGTTCCACGCCTGGGACCACGAGAGCAGTGGACGGTGGACTGCAAGGTTTATCCCTGTGATCAGATCATGGAGAGAGCGGCAGCATGAAGTGAAGTACTATGCGACCCACTTTTTAACGAGTCTCCGGTATTTCTGCACTTATCTCCATGCCACAGGGATGCGAGCCCCCTCCCCCCGATTGCCACTATCGGCCCGGTGTACGGGACGACGCCGAATACACCTTTTTGTGCGTATGCTCGGTGGGAGGTAGATCTCGGAGGACTGAGCCCCCCCCCACAATGTGGATACTGCGGTGATGCTCCGAGATATGAGCAGCTGCGAATGTGGTCCGATTCATCAGGAGAATTCTCAGAGCTAAGCAGGGCGACCTGAGAAAACTATTTAGCAGCTTCCTCATGCTAGGATAGCAGAACTCTGTAATGTATAAGACGGTTCCGGGTCGAGTCCTGCTACAAAGGGGGGTGGTTTTAGCCGGCAGACTGTAATCAGCGGGATCCGGGCACTCCGTGCGTAAATGAATTTCCACCTCCCCCACCAAACAAAAAAAATATTATTATTATGACAAATATATATGAATTTTGATTAAAATTATCAAGCTAGTTAAAAAAAAATTATATTACTTTTTTAGGACTGTAAAACTGATACAGTAGAGTAAAATTGCCACAGTGCAATCGGTTCCATTACCAGTATTTATTTTATAACTCTTTTTTTTAATCTGAAAGACCTTGGACATTATGTATTTTAATGAGAAGAATAGGGAAAAATGTTGAGACCAACCGATTTGCAACTGGAATTCTTATTGCTACTGGATCATTGCAATCCAATGTACTATCTTGGAAATGCAAATTAAATAAATTCAATACTTTAGTTTCTTTCAGCAGTCATCTAACCGCTTAGCTGCGTGCAGGTCGATATTATTTTCTTTTTCACTGTCATTACCATTAATTTCTATGCTTTTTTTAATTCATTCAGCTGTTTTTTTTTAAATTTTTTTATTGTAAATGTATCTGTAACGTAATAATTCAATAGTAAGTGCTAACAATTTATAATTGTGTTAAAAGTACAATAAAAAATATATACAGAATATTAATACCCAGTGTCCTGGATTAAAATAACTGTAGATCTCTTTGCAAATAAGAATAATAGTAGAAATGCATAACAAGATGTTTTTTCTACAGTGTTGTTTATGTAGGACAATGGATAGATAAATTTACCCATACATACATTTGTTTTCATTTATGCGCATATTTCATCAACAAATTACCTTGTCTCTATTGTTGTGGCATTTATTTATTTGCTTACTAATTTTGATATTTTTATAAATGTACTATAAAAGTAAGTATAACTTTTATCACTTTTTAGTATAGTTTGTCAGTTATATCAATAATGCAGTGCTATTTTACCTGTAAAGGTTTGCATGCTATCATATGAAACACAAGTTTTTCTAATACATGACAAAACGTGTTTAATAGTAACAAAAAAACGTTGGTAAAGCTTACTATTAGAAAGTGAGGAAACAAAAAGGTCGGTTCGATTTTTGTTGTGTGCATGGCCATAGATTGATTCCATATCTTCCCAGATAAACCATCTCTATTAAAGATTGCAACTCCTACCCTTCTGTGTTTTGCAGTTTACTAAGTGTGGATTCTTGTCGTTATAGTTCAATGTGCATTCCATAAAAAGTTTAATTGTGATCCTTTAGGTGATAATAAATTCATTGATGGTGTAATTTGTTTGACAATCAACTACACTCTTTTGTCTGCGTAAACGAAAGAGTATGGGATGACCAAGGAGTCTGAAGAAAATGTTGAACATATCAGGGAGTCATCCCTGTGTACTTCTACAATATCAGTTTGGAAGATCGGCTATGAACTAGAAATGTCAGTGTGGAATGTTTTAAGGAAACATTTATATATGGGTACATACCGTTTATAGCTGTTATAGGCATGGAAGCCCACCGACTACACTCTGTGTGCCCCATCTTTAAAATGTTTGCAGCAAGAAGATGACAACTCTCGTAATGTGTTTAGTGAAAGTCAACATTTCATCTTAGCGGAAAATTTAACACACATAATGTCCATATCTGCAGGGTCTCTCTGTGAATGAAAGAGACTCCCTAAAGTGAAATGTTTTCCTTATAGCAAGCGTAAAAAGAATTGTTTATTTGGATATGCTGTGTACATGGCTCTTTTGAGAATTTTATTTGGCAACAAGATGGTGTGTCTCTAACTGACACAACTCTGTATAGGTCTGATTGAATGATATTTCTACAACTGCTGGATTGGTCGGTATGGCCCCACTGATAGTGCTTGTTTTATGCATGTGCCTCTCTTACCTACTGATTTACCCAACTTGACGGACGAAGCAGCTATTATCTTCCATTACACCAGACATGCAGGTTAGTTTGCTATTGGTTGGATGTGTGCTGTGTGATGAAAGATGCTAGCACTGAAAACTTGTAGGGAAAAACTGCAAAAGTTACTCTTTCATTTTATTTCTGATTCAATACTGCAAATCAAAGTTAAGAGATATGACAGCTTTAAAATCCAAATAATCATTTGTGAAAAGCTTGTTTTAATTTCTTACTTTTCAGAATTCTGACATTCATAAATCACATTAAATGTATATACATAACTTTAATAAAACAACAAAAAAGTAAATATAATTCATGGACAAACAAAACAGATTTATACAGATAAAGAAAAAAGTTAATAATTCAACTATTACAAATGAACAGTTTGATCACAAGGAATGGAAAGTTAAAGTCATTTAAAACTGCATAATCTTGTACATTACAAATAAAAAAATATGATCCCTGTATGTCTATTAATAAATTACAAATAAATATTAAACTGGAGATTATCTTATACTAAATTAAGCATGACTAAAACACTGAAACCTATTTTAGGCACTGATAAATAAAATGTTACATAAAACACAAACAAGCAGAAAAAAATCATTAAAATACGAATTTAAAAAATCATTAAAAACACAAGCCATACATTAGACAATAACAGACTATTTTCAATAATTTAACACCATTCTTTTTTGCCTTCAGTCACTTGACTGGTTTGATGCAGCTCTCCAACATTCCCTATCTAGTACCAGTCGTTTCATTTCAGTATACCCCATACATCCTATATCCCTAACAATTTGTTTTACATATTCCAAATTTTTGCCTGTCTGCACAATTTTTCCCTTCTACCTGTCCCTCCAATATTAAAGCGACTATTCCAGAATGCCTAATATGTGGCCTATAAGTCTGTATCTTCTTTTAACTATATTTTCCAAATGCTTCTTTCATCATCAATTTACTGCAACATCTCTTCATTTGTCACTTTATCCACCCATCTGATTTTTAACATTCTCCTACAGCATCACGTTTCAAAAGCTTCTAATCTTTTGTTCTCAGGTACTCCGATTGTCCAAGTTTCACTTCCATATAAAGCTACGCTCCAAACATATACTTTCAAAAATGTTTTCCTGACATTTAAATTAATTTTTGATGTAAACAAATTACATTTCTGACTGAAGGCTCATTTCGCCTGTGCTATTTGGTATTATTTGGCTCCTGCTTTGTCCGTCTTTAGTAATTCTACTTCCCAAATAACAATATTCAGTGGTCCATCTATATTAGCTCTACTACATTTCATTACTTTCATTTTGTTCTTGTTTATTTTCATGCGGTAGTTCTTGCGTAGGACTTCATCTATGCCATTTATTGTTTCTTCTAAATCCTTTTCACTTTCAGCTAGAATTACTATATCATCAGCAAATCGTAGCATCTTTATCTTTTCACCTAGCACTGTTACTCCAGATCTAAACTGTTCAATATCATTAACTGCTAGTTCTATGTAAAGATTAAAATTAACAGGGATAGGGAACATCCTTATAGAACTCCCTTTTTTATTATGGCTTCTTTATTATATTCAATTATTACTGTAGCTGTTTGGTTCTGTAAATGTTAACAATTTTTCTCTGTACTTGAACCCTAATTTTTTTAAAATGCTGAACATTTATTCCAGTCTATGTTATCGAATGCCTTTTGTAGGTCTATAAATGCCAAATATGTTGGTTTGTTTTTCTTTAATCTTCCTTCTACAATTAATCTGAGCACTTTAACACCATAAAGAACAATATTATGATTTAAAAAAAAAAGAAAAAAAAGAGATAAAGCATTTATCCATATGAATTTTTGTTTTGTTTTGATGAAGTTTGGCCAACACCTCCCAGTACATTATGTGCAAGTCAAT
Organism: Lycorma delicatula; assembly: GCF_047948215.1. NCBI lineage: Eukaryota > Metazoa > Arthropoda > Insecta > Hemiptera > Fulgoridae > Lycorma > Lycorma delicatula. The sequence goes on along the minus strand of NC_134461.1, from coordinate 117,285,894 downwards.
TTTTTTGGACACTAGATAAAAAAGAAAAATAAAAGTAAAATTCTAACATATCTGAATAAAATATAATGATAAGAAATTCCAATAAACAAGGAAAACTGGCAGCATTATAACAAAATGAATAAATAGAACATTAAAAATTATGTATACATGTAAAACACACACACACACCCGCGCGCGCGCGCTATGCAATTAATAGCAGAGAAACATCTCATTTTTTCTTTAAACAACCAACATCTGTAACAGATTCCCTGGATCTGTCACAGAGACAGATCCAGGGAAGTATGATATGAAATAACACCTAAACAAAATTTATATTTAATTATTTTACAGTACTAAAATGGCTAATAAATAGCTGTTACATCCATATATTTCCTTAGATAAACTAATGTGATCAACAACAATTGCTTTCTCTTCTTTTTTCTCATAAATAAATTTTATAATTCACAGCCAGAAAGGTAATGATTTTTCCAAGTGGTACGTATGAGTGGGAGTGGTGAATGTATGTGTTGTGCAGCAATCCCAGCCAAATTTTTTCTAACTAATGGTACATTATCCTAATTATATTATTAATGTTTTATTTTACGGGTATATCGTTTTGTAAGCGACGTATTTTTCCTAAAAACACACAAATAACTTTTTTTTTACATTTTTTTCATTACCTTTAGTCAATAAACTCAACAATCATACATTAATTCAGGAGCTTTGTTACAAACATAAAATTTCATATGGAGTTATAATGAACAAATAATAGATATTTTTTATATGTAAAATAGATCTAAAGTGATTACAATATTTTATGTAATATTGTCTAAAAATATAGTTCAGTCTTTATTTTTAATCGGTATTTAACTTTATGAGTAAATTCTTTTCATGGTTAATTTTAAATACAAACTTTTCAATTCTTTTAAAATAAACAAATTTAGGAATTCTTAAAAATATTAAAATTTTATCTTATATTATAATCTAATATGACAAATATTTGGTAGTGGTAGATTTCTTCATTTTAGTACATTATTAATGCAGCTGGGTGTAATGGTGTAATGGGTAATGGGTGTAATTTTTCATACAAAATCATACATATGCATTAATGTAATTACAATTTTATATATACAGAGTATATCACATAGTTCTCCTGGGACTTTCATAACCTGTTCTACTTGTGAAAATATTGTAAAAAATCATATAACCCAAGACTTAAAATGTTTCGTTTGTGAGTTACAGCTAGTGAACAATTTCTCTTGGATTTCTGCTCTTGGATTTTTCTTATAGTTTCTGGCCTGAAAAATCGAGTAAATAGGTTCCACAGTCGTATCTACAGTAGTTTTTGAAAAATCTGGGGTGAAAATAAATAAACTGGGGTAAAAAACCCTGTTTTTATGTTATACATACTTTGTTAAATGAGTAATAAACACACAAACTTGGGAGTTTAATTCTGAACAAAAATGGTTTAAGTTAGGAAAATTTGAATTTTATTTAGAAACAGTACACTAGAACATAGTGCAATATATATTGCACTATGAAGGTTGTTGCCGAGGATTAAGCCGTGGCTGGTTAGGAGACATGGAGAATTGAGTTTTGAAATGACTCAGTTTTTGCCCAGCCATGGTAGTTTTAAGAAGTTCCTATGTGATAGGAAAAGCAAGCGGTCGCCTGAATGAATATACTGTGGGTGTATCGATACGAACAAGCACACAGTGTTTGACTGTGTTAGGTGGGAGCCAGCTAGAAGAGAGGTGGTATCACCAGAGAATGTAGTGATATTCTACTACTATGCTATGCTGCATAGTAGTCGGAATTGGAGTGTGATCAGTAAGATGGTGGATACTATAATGAAGAAGTGGATGTTGAAGATATTATCTACTGGGGAAGTATTACCAATTTATGATAAATATTAAAAAATGAGCCCACAATTTTCAACACATTTCTTGGCACGCTTCTGTTTAGTTCTTCAGGACTGTCCTTAAGGAGTTCAGCCGCATCCATAATGCGGATTAATTCCTCACAAGAATGTATTTTTGTTTTGTAGACAATATTTTTCATTCATCCCCAAAGGTAAAAGTTGGATCAGGCGATCTTGGTGGCCAGGAATGTGAACTTCCACCACTGATCCATTTCTCAGGGAAATGTTAATTTAAGTACGTGGAAACATCACAAGAGAAGTGAAGAGAAGCGCCATCCTTTGCCAATAAATTGTGATGATTGAACTCTTATCTAGATGTCTTAGCCATGACACTGGCTTTCATCTACAGTTATGACCCTTTGCATGAATGTTTCTTGTCATCGGCTAGTTCAAGTTGCCGACAAACGTCCACTCGATGTTCTTTCTGCTATTCGGTCATCAAACGAGGAACAAACTTTGTTGCCACTGATGCATGTTCAGTTTTTCAGTCAAAATGGCAGGACATGATCCAATCGAGATGCAAGTTCGGCGATTTGCACGCACCGGTCTAGGATCATTTTAGATTACTGACGACCACTTTTAAATTATGAAAACCTTTGGTAACATTGCGTACGACCCAGAGCATCTCCGTAAGCTTGTTTTAAAAGTTGAAAATTTTTCCCAGTTTCACACAAAATTTTACGTTGTTTCGTCGCTCCCGAAAATAACACATTACAAAGATAGCTACGAAAACTTAAACACCTTGTACTTAAGTAACAATAACACGAAAACTAAACGAGATATCAACAATCCAGGAACACGTGATTACAGAAGAGGTCATGCGTAGCACAATGCTGCCAAACGCACGTCACTAAATATCTCCGTTGGCGCGTAATTAAAAATGTTTGGTTATTTTCTGAACAGTCCTCATAGAGAAAACATCTCTATCACCCAAGTAGTAAAAAAAATGTTACAAAACCTAAGAATTGCAAATCATAGGTTGAACATAATTATTTATTAATTCCGCTTCCTGGAAGATCGGAATCCGGAGGTAAGGTAAATCGATGGGTTTAATCTTGTCGTTAAAGGTAGGTAGAAAACTATTAATAAAAAGCAATTCAAGTTGCACATATGTACGAACATACATATATCAATGATATCAATGTTTTTTTTAGTGGTTTGACATGTAATAATTACTTTCAATATCAAATCATTTTCTAAATTTTATACTTATTTAGCTTTCTCCTCAAGTATTGTAATATCTATTTTATGTGAGTATTCACAAATACACTTCCTTCTAATAAAAAATTATATTTTTTCTCAGTTACACCTGGATTCATTTATAACATAACAATATAGTTCATGTTTATATACATATCTTTTTTGTCCTGCCCCCCTTATTATAATTCACATTTCACTGTAATAAAACAACTATGTTGCATAAAATTATTTTTAAAGAAATTTTTCTTAATTTCTTTATGTATCAGATTACTTTTGTGGCTTAAACATCTTTAAAATCACACCGAAACATACGGGTACCAGAACAGAAATTTGTAGCGTAACGAAAAGGTCTATATCGTCCTGCCTTAATAACTCTTTAATTATTAGTCACAGAAGCATAAAAGCGGTGTCATTTTATAACTTACATGGTCTGCTCGCCGATACGACTTTGAGTTTGCGTTCCTTGGGAGCGGGTTGGCGGGGAGAGGGCGCAGCGCAGATCGACAAAAACTGGTGCTCTCATTCATTTCCATTCAGTGTAGCTCACGACTTAGACGTGACATTGCGGTGATTCGTGTGTTTGTGTTTAGAGTTTCTCGAGAGAGATCGATTTAAGAAGTAATAAGTGTATTTTGAATAATATTTATGAGTAAATAATTAAAGTAAAGATGTAAAAAAGTATAAAAACTCAATATGTCAGCCTCATCCCGCGCAAAAGCCGGCAGAAATAGAAATTACGCAATATTCATTGGAAAGGGAATACTATGGGCCACGCACAGATACCCCCAAAGTCCGGCGCCGAGCGAGCGAGACTGTTTCGGGAAAGTCGTAAAGCTGGCACGGCGCGAGCACCTCTACGCTGCTGTACCCGAACTAATGGACTTAACGAGTGAAGATAACATTCATACAGGCTGATAGATATCAACATCAGTCGAACTGATGCGATGTAGGATCATTGGGATGCAGCAGAGAAGCGCTTCAAACGGTATTTGAAAACAGTCTGTTTGGTCTATTTTGCAGCGTTTGTGATCAACTTTGGTTCGACAGAGATTTAAAGCAGGCGAAAGCTCGCAACATTCCTCTTCTTTATACTAAATTCCCCGTCGAGAAAGCAGTGGCATTTCGTTATTCGTTCTGCCAACAGAACCGACAACATTGGGCATCACCACTATCGATTGTACGTTCACTAAGCACATTGATGCTGATATTATGACTTATGCTTGTTACTTCTCATATCACAGACCAATGCTGAGCAAACTTTTCGTCGAATATTAGTCGAAATAAATATCATGTACTATTTAGCGTCTGTTTTATGTTAAAATTAAATTTATTACGCAGTCAATGCTTCGTTTTTAATTCAACCCAATACACTAAAAGTGACTCGCTGACATACAGACCGACCAGCTTATCTGTAGAGCTGGCCAAATGAAGAAACTGAAATTTTCCATCGGAGACTTTCAGGTTTGTTCAAAAACATACGATAGTGTTAATGCAATTAAATCCGTTCTTAAAATACTAAATAATAATAAACAAAACTTGAAAAATTAGACACGCCATTTAAAAATAAACCTTTTAAAAAAAAAACACGCCCGATTAGAATCATCCAGCAGCAAGGGTTGTCCAGGTTCTGCGATTTGTAGGGAGAAATAAACTCCCGCCAACTTTGCATTCCATTCCATGATCGGTCAGTAGCTGGAAGGAACTTCATCCAAGGTTTGTAACGCGTTACACGATAAGCCAACGGCCGTGCGCTCCGACACAGCCCCACCCGATGTTTTGTACAAAAGCTGTACTTCTAAATAATCATTTTAATTTATTTAAATTATCACATAAGTTAGTTTCTGTATTAACATATAATTCATTTAAGTACATACATATTGAAGCAAATCAGTATTCTTTACGTACAAATATCGAATACATTTTTATAAAAATATCCAATTAAGAAGAAACCATAACGGATGTTTATAAATATATTTAAAATAAACATCGCAATGAAGACATGAACTAAAAATCATTTATCACGCTACTGATATTGTTTAGGAATTAAATAACGTTTTTATTATTATATTTACATTTAACTTTTAACTATAGATATATTTTAACTGATAACTAATAAATATTTTTAATTATTATTTAAGTATTCTTAACGTGAAAAAAAACTACAATAAATTGAAATTACACTAAATTTTTTATACAGTATATATTTTAAAGTTTATTTTTCTAAAAAAATTGTACTACTGTAATATTTATTTCATATATTTAAAAATCTATTGCACAAAATATGTAACAAACTTACCAATATTATAGTAAATATTTTAAAGTATTTATTGATTATTATAACTCATGTATGAATGTTAGGTGTAATAAATAAACAAAAAATCTCAGGCAAGTTGGCAGGAGATATGAATCACTCCTAAAAATGGCATAGATATTCTCTGGATAATAATCATCTCATGCCAGGATTATTATCTTAAGTGAGGAGTTAAATGATTTCCTATCGTTTTCTTCAGTGTTGTACATAAAACATACTGTTGCACATTAATTTGCAAAGCCCACCACTGGGACTGTCTGTATAACAAATATTATGTTTAATTAAAGTAACCCTAACAAGTGCTTCTCGAACCTTGTTAATTAGAATCATTAATAAATAATTATCATTGTTACTGTTTAAAAATAAGTGGTTAACGATCCTAGTCCCCTTTTAAGGTTTGTATGTTTTGTAATCTATGTAGTCATTCTTTCTTTCTGATATCCACTCTTTTCCTGCACATTTGATTCCCTTCTCAAAATATGTCTACTAGATTTGTATCAACAAATCTAGACACAGAGTTACACTGTGTCTGTATGATATTATAGTTTGAAGTCCTACGTATAGAACAACTATAAAGTCTTGTTTATTGCTTGCGATTACAATAAACCAACCTGAAGCTGAGGTGCTCATCCAGATAAAACCAGTAGCAAATCTATAGGTGCCTCAGCAAGTTCTTTATTTTTGTCAAAACTGAATAAAAAAGGGAAATGCTTTCCTATTTTTCTTTGACAACATATACAATCATTATTTTTACTAAATAGTAAACACAACTTAGTTAATAGTGTTGCCAAAACATAATTAAAACACCTATCTGAAAAATAATTTGTTGTTTTATACAACACACATTTTCCTTCAATATATATCTCCATCTTTTTCTGTTTAGCCTCCGGGAATTACCGTTCAGGTATTACTTCAGAGGATGATATGTATGAATATGAATGAAATGTAATCTTGTATAGTCTCAGGTTGACCGTTCGTGAGATGTGTGGTTAATTGAAACCCAACAACCAAAGAACACCAGTATCCACAATCTAGTAATCAAATCCGTATAAAAGTAACTGCCTTCAATATATATATCTGATCTAAGCATTGAAAACCTTCAAAATAAAATCTAAATATTTATAATCACGAAATACAACTAGATAAAGCAAAACTATCAAACAAAAATAGATACTATTAATTTGAAAGAAACAGATGTAATACATATATTAATAACAAATAATAATGAAAAAAAGCGATTCACTAATTGTCTAATGTTAGTCTTTTATTCTATGTTAGCAGAAAGGCAGTTTTAACGCATTTACAATTCTCTTTTTTTTTAATTTCATAAAAAACATCATTTAAGAACAAACCTGTTACAAAAACTGAGAGATGACATAGTTCAGGATTAATAATTTTAAAAAATATACATATAGGAAAAAAATTCAGTGATATAGAAATTTAATAGAATATTTTTAATGATGTATTTTTATAATCAACATAAATGTAAAATAATAATCAAGTTGAGTACACATAACATACTGAAGTATAAAATCTACCGCTCTTGAAACACTATCAATCACAAATAATAGTCTACTGTTATATTAATACTTAACCTTTGAACAGAAAGAGTTAAGTGATTGTTAAAAATCTTATCTATATAATGAACTACAGAACTGCAGATAAGTGAACATACAATACTTCAATTCTATTTTAGAAAAGACAAGATTATTCACCATCAAATCAGCAAAATAAGAATACAATACATTAACATTAAAATAAACTGCTAAATAATAAAGGCAAGTAATTAAACTTTAAATAACAAGAATTATCTATGAATAATGTGCTTTATAAATGAAAATAAAAAAAAATAAATAAAAAGCAACATGAAATCAAATATCTAACACTATTTCAGATTTACTAATTACAAGAAAGACGATTATTGTAAAGCAAGAATAAAATTTCAATTAAATAATATTTAATAAACTGATTCTTTTCTATGAAACTTAAAAAATAAAGATGCGGTCCACTGACATCAGAGACAAATGACTACAAAATCAAAGAAGAAAAAGAAACATGTAACCACTATTATACTGATGAGATTTACCAAACTACTTCAAATAATTTACATGATAAAATCGAGAACGAAAACAAATATGGTAAAGAATAAAAATGGGAATCTTCTCTTTGATTTAGATGATGTAGGTGACAGATGGAAAGAATATATTGAGGAGCTATATGAGGGAAAGGATATTGTTAACACTAGGGAATATCTGGAAGATGAAAATAGGGTGGATAAAGATATGATGGGACCACTTGTATCTAAGGAAGAATTTGTCAACGCCTTGAATAACCTGAATAGTAAAATGACAGGCACAGATAACATCCTGACAAAAATATTAAAAGAATTAGGAGAGTCAACAATGGAGTGTTTGTTGCTAGAGTCAACAAAAGAGTTTATTAAACGTTGCTATGAAGAGAGAACGACACCACCACTAGATTTCATAAATAGCAAAACTAAAATAATTCCTCCTAAGAGCAATGCAATGTACAGATGTACCAATTACAGAACAATCTCTTTGTTATTCCACACTTCAAAGATAATGCTAAACAATATTAAAAGCCGAATAAAAGGGAAAATAGAGACAAATCTGGGAGAAGACCAGTTAGGATTCAGATCAGGGAAGGGAACTAGAGAGGCAATACTAGTGCTGAGAGCGTTATTGGCAAGAAGAATTGGGTTAATAAGAAGACATTTTTGACTTTTGTAGACTAAGAGAAAGTCTTTGACAAGGTGACTTGGGAATTGTTATTTCAAACAATGAGGGAAATAAAGCTTGACTGGAGGGATAAACGATTAATTCTGAATTTGTATAAAATGCAGAAAACTGAGATTAAAATCAACAGCTTAAAGAAAGAGGCCAAAATAAGAAGGGGAATCAGGCTATTGTATGCCTATGGAAAAAGCTATTGTATGAAAGAAAAAACAAAAGGAATCAGAATTAATGGAAAATCCATACATTATATCCGCTTTGCAGATGATATTGTGTTACTGGCGGAATCAGCAAGAGCAATGGAGATTATGTTAGAAGCACTATCTAAATTACTAACAAAACATAAAATGAAAATTAATATGGAGAAGACAAAGATTATGGTTGTAGGAAAAACAAAGGAAGGTACAGAGGTTGATATTAAATTAGATGATACTGTCGTAGAGAAGGTTGACAGTTTTTGTTATTTGGGAAGCACTGTCACTAGCGATACTAAATGCACCACAGAAGTAAAAAAGAAGAATAGTGCTGGCAAAAAGAGTTTACCAGGATAAAAATAATATACTGACTGATAATCATATGAGTACGCAAGTAAAGAAACAGTTCACTAAAACTTATGTCTGGAGTGTTCTACCTTACGGGTGTGAAACATGGATGCTTGGGAAAGCAGAGAGAAGAAGACCAGAAGCAATGGAAATGTGGATTTGGAGGAGAATAACAAGAACAAGCTGAATAGATAGGGAAAGAAATGATGAAGTGTTAGCAGAAGTGAGTGAGAGGAGATCTTGCTAAATGTTATACAAAGAAGAGTGAAACTGATAGGACATGACCAGTTCTTGACAAATATATTTGAGGGCAAGTCTTTCAGGTAAAAAACCTAGAGGTAGACCGAGAGCAACCATCTTCAATAATGTTAAAGAAGAGATGGACCTTGGTTCATATAATGACTTAAGAGAGAAGCAGAGATGAGAGTGACATGGCTAAACAGACAAGGCATAGCCTTGAATGATGAACGATATTTATATCAGTAAAATTAAACTGAAGAAACACATATAAACATTTTAGGCAAAATTATGATTCTTATGTAAAGAGTAAACTTCATTAAGTTACATGTTAAAGGGTTACACAACAAATTACACTTAGCTGTAGAGTTAAGCAACAAACTATGTGGCTAAGAATCTAGATGGTCTGTCATCCTAAAGTAGTATTTGGAAATGGTGAAGAGCAATTTACATTTAAGCAGATGGTAAGCAATACCACAGTTACAAATACTCATCTTAGTAATTACCTTAAATTTGTTAACCTTAACTTTAAAATACTGTACTAATTTACAAATAAATATTCTTTCAACTATAAACAGAAGTTTTTTGAGATCTAGAGGCAAAAAAAAACAGAAATAGAAAATCAGATTTTAATCTTAAAAAATATGAGAGCAAACTCAAAAAATAAATAGGTAAGATTCATTGATAATGTTATTTTCGTTGAAACTAAGAAATAGTTAGAGGTTGCCAATGAAATAGATTCATAACTAGCTGAGAAATTACATTTGAAAGTAATTAACAATAAAACAATGGAAAGATATGCAGCAGAAAGGAAGGCACTGAGAAGATGGAAATACACAAATACAGTAAAACTTAAAATTTTATTATTTAAATAGTAAAATTGCTAATGTTGGATGAGTTTTTTTTCTGAGTGAAAAACGCTTCTGTGTTATCATCACAGGTCACGATACATTTGTTGTAATAAAAAAAACAGTTCCACAACGAAAATACTGGAGGTGCTATGGAAGCTAAACATGTATGTTCTGTTGCCTACCACAAAAGCAACAACATAATTGATGATTTTAGAGCCATCTATAAAAACTGTAACATCAGGATACATGCAGTTTATTAAATTAAAAAATTTGTTTCGCAAAACAACAGGATTTGTGTTTTTTTTATTATACGGACAAAGATCAAAGCTGTAATTAATGAGAGAAGGCCACCAAAGGGGGTAATAACATAAGGTAATTCCATATTTAAAACTGATAAAAGGCACAATGCCTAGCAGAGCAGTAAGTAAATAACATACAAAAAGAATTAGGTTTTAAAAAAAATGTAAAAATTACAACCGTAAAAGAAGATAATAAAAATACATGACATGCAATTGAATATCTCCAAAATGGAGGCATGTTTAAAAATAAAAATTAATTCCTCCTCCTTATAAATCCAAACTGATATTAATGCATGAATGCGAGCAAACAAGCAAGCGCGCCCACACACACACTGAAAAATATGTAATTTTAAAAACTTTATAATGGTAATTTATTCTAATTTTCATACTTAAAATATCATTACATTTCATTGGGAAAAAGTTGGAAAATTTACTACTAAATAGAACCAACACACCCTCATCACAAATATTTTATGCTTTACAATTTCTTCTTTTATTATTACCTAAAACAATACCCCTCTTATGCATATGATCCAATCACTAAAAATATTGTAGGTAACCCGACATAAAGATATAAGTCAATCCCAGATATCAGCATAGCTGAAATAAGAATCCCACACCAGGCTTATTAAGGAAATGTGGAGTGAAGTGGTTTCCATTGGTGTCTTCACTGAGCAGAACATATGGTTGGAATTGTTGTCCCAAGTCCATTGTAATAATATGTTCAGTTCTGCAAGTGACACCTTCAATATATTTCTCAGCGGGACTGGCTGCAAAGTTAACAAAACATTACTTTCAGAGGTCTCTTATACCTCAGATGTTTTATGTATGCCACTACCATTAATAAAAACTGAGATGTTAATGCAAAACAACAAATGAATGTATCCTTTCTATTGAACAGTAATGAATTATAAGTATTCATAAGTATAATTATAAGTATTCATTAAATCTGTTTAATATTCTATATAAAATCAATAAATGTTAGATATGTTAAGCAATTACATAAAAATAATATGACACCTATAATAATAAATAAATGAATTTAAATGTAAGATAATTAGAAAATGTTTTTATTCTTTTTTACACGAAAAAGAAAGAAAATTATAGAATAAAAGTCAAATTATAAAAAGGAAATCATAAAAACGTATATGTGTATTATTAGCATACTTTACATTCACTTCACGCAAGTTTCTAAAGTATAATCCATAACAAAAGATAAAAGAGAGAGGTATTTTCTATAGTTATAATTTTCATTATAGTAATGTATAAATAACTTCCTGTTACATTCAAAGAAAAATATAATAAATATAAATAAAAGTGTACTGTCTTAGGTTATATATAGCTAATAGTTTACTCTCATATTAATAAATGCAGTACTGTGTGAGCATGTGTATGTGTGCAGATACACACACTCGCATGCATAAATTGAGACAGTAAAATATTTTCTAATACATTAATAAGAATTGTTAATGTATCAATAAGAATAACATTCTTCCATTCACAATGCTGACTGATTATCAATAGTATTACGCAACAATAATTTATAGAATTTAATAATAAACAACTGATCTATTTAAGTCTAAACATTTTTAGTAATTGAAAAAAAAAATTATTTAAAAACAGGATGCGCTGAATGTGAAAGCGTATAAAACCCAACCAATGTTTTGAAAAATTCTTAAAAACTTCATAAAATCTCAGTAGGACTATTGTTTCATAAAATAAAAATTTTCCCAAGCATTTTTAGCAACTCCAAACAGAAAATAATAGATTTTTAAACCATTTAAAAAAAAAGAAAGTAATTCCTCCATTCAATTTTTACATTTTCTTTTAACATTCAAGCTTTAATCTTTATCAATAGACGAAATTTCAATGATTTTTGTTCAACTATTTTCCACAATACAACCTGAGATGTTCAAGAATAGTAGAATGTTGCATAGGGGTACAAGTCATCTTAGCTAGAGCACATTAAATAATGTAATAAAAAAAGAGTGACATACAATTTTGGTTTTTTTTATACATGTAAAAAATGTTTACAATCTAACTTATTGAAATTAACTTTCTTAAATGTAATTTTCTGATATATATTTATTTAAATAAAGAGATATATGAAACAATAATAAAATGTTTCAATTATCAGTAACTTTCATAGGTGACATTTTTCTTAATAAAAACTGGCTTCACCTTAAATTTTTTCATATTATTAAACAGGTGAGCAACATAAAACTGAACCTATAATGAAACTGCTACCCAACACTATTTATGAAAGACTCTCACACAACTAGCATGACTAGTGGGTGTATATGTTTCAACCATTACTACTGATTGTTTCTACTATTTGTCAGATGGTTATGTGTCACTGCAGTATACGTTTTGTTGCAGTGCAATATTGTGAGTGCAGTGGTGATTGTGTATAATGGCCTTATTCAATCCAGAAGAAGACAGCTATAGTTGAGGCCTATATTCATTCTGGATTGTTTGAAGAATCATGACAAGTATTCATAGAAAAATTTCTGAATGGGGAATCCCAGCAAAGGGTAGCATACAAGATTTATATGCAAAATGAAATAGGCAACCTTCTGTTAGAACTCCACAGGCATTGCCGATATTGAAAGGAGAATTACTGCCAGCCAAAAAAAAATCACTAAACAAGTTATCCCAACAATCTAGTGTTAAATAAACATTTTGTCATGAAATTCTCCATGAAATAAAATTGAAACCATACTGAAGGAGACAGACAAACTGAAACGACTTGATTATTGCAACTGGTTTCTCAAAAACATTGTTCGTGGACATACAGAGTTGATGTTGTATAGACAAGGCATAGTTTCATTTATCCGGCCATGTTAAGTTGCAAAACACCAGGTATTGGATAGCGAAGAATCCTCAAGAGATATTCGAGCATCCACTTCACGATGAGAAAATTGGTGTTTGGTGTGCCATTTCCGATAATCATATAGTGGAACCAATATTTTTTAACTGGACTGTAAATACACAAGTTTACCTCACAATTTTCAGAGAATTCTATGCACAATTAACTGATAATGAAAAAGAATACAGCTTCTTCCAACAAAACGAAGCAACGTGTCACACATGAAACATTTCATTGAATCGCGTTCATGTAGCTTTCACAAATTAACAAGCTATCAGAAGAGGACGGTGGCCTCCATGTTCCCCAGAGTTGTCTATTTGTGATTTTTTCCTTTGGGGCTAAAAGAGAGAGTTTATGCATCTAATTCCCCAATATTGATGAACTGAAGGTGAACATTCAATGAGAAATCAATGCAATTGACAACAACATTTTGTGTTGGACATCTCTACATGATGAGTTGAGCACAAAAGTGCATCGATGCCCAAGGTGAACATCTTTTGTAATAATAAGGTAGATAAATGCAACATTTAAATTACATATTTTTTAATGTTTTTCTTATTTAATTTACATATTATTCATAAAATTTCATTCTAACATAACCTTCCGATTCTGCAGCAGTTACATAATGGGTTTGGTTTTATGTTGCTCACCTATATAATTAATACATTATTGATACAACTAAAAAAATTAAGTAACCCTCATTAAGAATATAACTTTTAGTATTATCAAACATTTCATTTAAAAATGATTAATTACAAAATTTATCATATCTTGAGTGTCGCACATCAAACTTAATTTCACCTGTACCTTTAACTTGGGATTTCCAAGAAAATCATCTAGTCAGTTAACAAAATCAATTTGTTTAATATTTTATTTCATTTTATCTATCAATTCCTGACAAGTTATTTTATCATTCTTTTACATTACCATAGTTTAATTTGGTCTATCAAACTCACAAAATGGATTAAATGATGTAATCTCAAAAACACGGGCCACCAATTTTTTGTCTCGCTCAATGAAATAATGAGCCCTAAATTTATCTCACTTTTTTAATTATAATTACACAGAATTTAAGATGGAATGACTTTTTTTTGTAGAAAATGTATACATTGAAAAAAAAATTGTTTAATTGTAGTCCAAGTATTTGTGTTTTGGGCATAGAAGTCACCTGTTAAATGAATGATTTTTTTACAATTAATAAATTTTTGTTTTTTATCAGATGCAGTTTTTTGTTTTTTTAATACCAATTTTAAGTTATATCAACTGTTGTGGTCATTAGCTACTAATAACCCCTGAACCAATGTTAACTTTGGTAAGCAGTGGAGATGGTAGAGCCATGGTTTACTACAGGACTTTAATTTCCAGGATGGCATTATCTGAACTATTCTAGGTTATTAAAAACGTTTTGTAATGCTACAATGATACTGTAACAACGGTTTCAACTGTATCATAAAAATGTTATATATATAACAGTATGGTGATTATATAGATTATGAAATCCACTTTGCTTTTTTCATATTTATAGGAAACTGCAATTTTTTTGACAACTGATTATTAATGCCATTTGAATTTTAATATAATAATCGTTAAAAATTAAATTCCCACTGTTATAGTAACTACACATTTAAATAATAACAATTAACCAAAATGACTTTTCACAATGACATAATTTTTTGTAGTACCATTAACCAACATTTACTTCTAATTATAACTGCCATTTTAAATTAGCTCTTTAATCTCCTATTCATTAATACTTCATACATATTAAACAGATTACCCAAATCAATTATGTTGTTACTAAGGAAACGTTTTTGCTATTGTTATTCAGTTAATATTGATGTTTTCATGGCAAATCAATTATGAGTAAAGTAGTGACAACCTCATCCTCTTCAACTGAAAATGTGAGTATATGACAGATGTGAAAATACAACAGAAACTTTTACGTATTTATCTGTTTCAAAAGGTAAGATAAAGTACGTCGATAATATGATGTCACAATTACATAAAAACAAGCCCAAAATATAATGGTGCTCGCATAAGTAACATCACACAATCATGAAACCTTAATCTTACTTTAATGTATCTTAGTTTAAGAAATGGGGTCAGTTTTGTTTCTGAAATAATCAGCGATATGAAGTAAATAAAATTGATTAATAAAAAGTTTTTATACAGAATGATTTGCTACTTAGCCATTTACTACTCATGGATTAATTAATTCAATGGAGCAGAGGTAAGTTCAATAATGAACAATGTTAGTTTAAAATGTAGACAAAAGTGTCAAATGCTTTCAGGTAACAGATTATAGTGTAAAATAAAAAATTTTGGTTATTCAACTGGGTGGCAAAAATTGACACAGATTTATGACATAGTATTAAGTTCTTATCAGTAAACTGAATTGAATAAGAGCTAAAAAATTTAATAGTAACATGTTATTAGGTGTGGAATAAAAGTATTCTATAAGGATAAAATAATTTAAGATAGATACAATATTCTACAAAGTAAACAACAATATTGCAAATATAATTTAAATATTGCTTAATATCATATAATTTTCTATTTCTAATGTGTACCATGCAATCTGTTCAAATTGTAAATCAAAAGCAATCCTCACATTGGTATCCTGTGTCTAGTATTCAAATCCGTATAAAAGTACCTTACTTTTACTAGGATTTGATCATATAATTAAGACAACAAACATGAAATTTAATATGAATAGATATTTTTTAAATATATTTAAATTATTTCAATGAAAATTATTTAAAAAATTATAAGAAATTAGAGAAGAAAGATTAATCAATTATCAAAAAATCAATAAATATAAATTTGAATATTATCTAACCTCATTAAAAATATTTTTAATAAGATTGACGATGGTTTTACTTGGTGAAAATCCATAATCAAGAATTGGAAAAATATTTTTTTTTATTTCTACAAGATTTATTTAAAAAAAAAAAAATTAATTTACATTAATCAATGTCATTAATTTATAATTAAATTAAAGCCTTTTAAAATCCATAAAAACATAATTTAATGTACCAATTATAGCCAGTTCTGACTTTATTCATTTTCTTCCATAATTAAAATATTTTATTAACATGTTTGGTACAAGTATGAAAAAATTTATTAGGTAACAAAAACTAGGATCTGAATTTTTTTTATAGTTATATTTTTTTTATTTATAAAACACTACTTCCCCAACATACCCCTCCCCTTATTGTGTACATTGCCATCTGTACAACTAGTTAACCCCACGGCCCAATGAGATGTAGTCTTGTACAAACACAGGTAACTTTTACTAGGATTTGAAGTTCAGAACTTTCGACTTAGTAACTCAGCTGTGCAATGGTGGTTAACCACTAGACCAGCCCAGCTTGCTAATCAAAAATTTCTTACTAACAGTGTGTAAAAGTGAATCCATTTAAGCACTAATATCATATCCAAATTGCATTGTTTAAAATTTTCTTTTCACAAGTATAATATGGGTTGATAAACTGTGTTCTCCTTTTCAATATTATTTAAATAACACAATAAGCATAATAACTGATAAGATTTGGATATGATATAGACAAAACTGTTGACAAATAAATTATTATTACTTTTTAAAAATGTGATTATGTATTCACTTTCATTATGTCGCTTTTAATAAAAAAAAAATGTTTTTAATTATTCTTTGACGAATAGTTAAAGCTTATTGCCAATAACAGCTACTCCACTACTTTTATTATAATAAGTTAATTTTGTAGTAGGAATAAAAGCAAAGCCTGACTGGGATTCATACGCAGCAATTCCAGATGAAAGACAGAGAATATAATCACCGTCTATAAGCAACTATGAAAAAAAAACCACCAGACCTAATAATAAAAACCAGTTACACGTTTCAAAATCAAGGTTATATTAAATTTACTACAATAGTCTTCACGGTCAGTGTGTTTTCATCACAAAAGAGTGAGCTGTATAGAAAGAAATGAGTTTTCAATACATAAGAGAGTTCAATAGCTTTTTTTTTATACAATCAAATTCCATGTTATACGTTAAATAAACATATTATTTAACCAACATAATAACACCATTAATGCATAAAGAAATATTTATAATGATTCTGTAACAATTAAAAATATGAGAATAAACTGAAATTGGTTAATCAAAATCAAATCAGTCTTGAACAGGAAAACTCAATTGATTTCCTAAATTATAAGGTTTTTTCTAGAACTTCATAAGGAAAATATACACAAGCAACAAAATAAAGCAGTTGATATCACCTTTTTTTTAAAAATCAAAACATTAATTTCCTTTAATATCTAATTTATAGGTACTTTTTTAGTAGCAACTTAATGAAAATTTAAAAAAAATCAAACTCCCAGTTTCAAAATGAAAAACTCAAATTTCTTACTCACCTTATGTAATTTTTACGGTAAAGAAATTATATTGTCTTCTTGATCAAAAAAAGAAATGATCAAACATATTACTGTTTGAATAAATAAAATAATTTCACTAGATAACTTATACCATCTTTCTTTCTTAAGTTCAAAACTAGTGACTCCATACCATATATCTTGTATTCCTTCATCTTTTCCTACAAATTAAAAATCTTCAAATTCTAAAATTTTCATTTGGTATCTTGTGCCAACAAGTCGGTAAGAAATCTCATCTCTGCAGCTCTGACTAGATATTTTTCTTTATAGTGTCTACGTTTCACTTCCATTCAACAAAACCGGTTCTGTATGGTCTTACAGAACTTCAATTGGTAAAATTGTCACCATTAAACTGTGCTTAACATTTTAAAAAAGCTGACAACAAAGTTATAATACTTTCCTGGCATTGGGGTTGCCAGAATAAGATTTTTAAAGTTTTTTTTAGAAAAATGATACATAAAGAGTTTAAAAAATTAAAAAAACTAATAATTTTTAACTTATTCTGTTTCTCCACCTCCAAAATCACCTCCTAAAGAAAAATTTTTGTTTTTGTACGTTTACAGTTTTAAATGTAAGAAAAATTATTTTTTTTCTTTAATAATTAAAAAATAAAATGTTATGGTAAGCATCAACACATGTACTGAGCTTTAATATAAGCAGAGGTTATGTTTGCAAAATGTGGTGAAAATTGACCCTCAAAGATACTATCTTACCCCACCCTTTAGAGATATTGATCCCAAAGCCTTACCTACAAATTGAACCGTATACACGAGTCTCTGTGCCAAATTTCATCAAAATTCAGTTAATCTAATAAAAAATTAAGCTTCAAAGAAGCCAACATACATATATAGGATATGTATTTACATACAAACATTCCTCCCAATTTTTTTGTTTTTTATGGTTGCTGTGTCATAAACATTGAGAAAAACCCATACCCCATTTTTTGACAGATTACCATACTTCTTGCAGAATAGCTCTAGAGCTGATTCCAGGAAAATAAAAATAAAAATTAATTATAACATCTATTGAAAGATAGATATTGAAATTTAAAAAAAAAAATAAAGCAATAATCTTAACATTTACTTAGCTGAGATTGGCACCTAGTCCACTTCAGATTTTAGAATATGTAATTCTAATTTAAAATTGAATTTATTTTCGGGTAAAGGCATATTTTTTTCGCTTAATCCATCTTTTAGCAGTTCAAATATACTACAACTTCCACTGGTATCATTTTAATGAAATTTACATTTTAACCTATCCTATACATTACTAACTTTAATTTACTAAACTTCATGTATTCTCATTAAAATAATAGTTTTTACAGTTCAATGACAACTAATGAATGTATTTTTTTAACTCCAAAATAATATGATTAAAATATATAATTTTAATAAAATGATTTAAAGTAATAGACAATGCAACGGAAAAAATACTGTAATTATATGTTTCACTACATTACAAGTTATTAATTTACTAACACAGATTATTATACAAATTTACAACATTTACAGTATTAAGTTTCCATAAAAATCCTATTTGTATTTTTTATATAAAACCATCAGTTATTTTAGTAATAAATTGGTTTCAGTAACATAAATGGCAAAAAAAAAATTATTAACCATTTTCAAGAAAAGGTCCTCAATTTTCATGCAGGAATTGTTTTTATTGTAATTGTCCAATATTAAAGAGCTAATCATTTCAGTACGTTAGTGAAGTTGTGTTACACATTTTGTGGTTTTAGGGTTTATGTTTTGCAAATTTTTTAAGTTTTTATTTCTTTTTAAGTTAAAGTGCTGTTTTTTGAGTTTAATTGGCTCTATATATAAGTGAGTGTGAGTGTGGTATATCAGTATTCACTAGAAGAGAATATATTTTAATTCATAAATATTTTTCGATATTATAAAGGGAACAATCTGGATTTATTAACTCAAATTGGACCACTCATTAATGGCATCCGTTTTAAAGCACCCCTGAAAACAAACCTGACAAATTATAACTATGTAGTCGTATATACTCTAATAGCTACTGTTATTGCTAGTATTCTTACAATCTGCTTAAAATGGATGTATTTAAGATCTTCATTAAAACTGAATATTATGTAGAAATATGTTTCATGTTTAAACTAGATCATATATATATATCATTATTTAATAGTATCTTAAAATTATTTATTAAAACTGTTTTATCTAGAACTCTGAATGTGCCAAACAAAAAAATAAAGAAATTATATTTCAATATCAATAATTCATAATTTAATGAAATATGACACACAAACAGTATAACATTTTTCTATTTGTTAAATTCCCAGAAGATATTCAAAATACTGATTGTAGCAGATTATTCTAAATAATATAAAATATATTTCTGTTTTAATTAACATAATCTTTCACAACGCTGAAATCATTTCGAATACGGCACACTTTAACTTTTTTTTAATACATTCATAAGGCTTGATACTGTAAGGCTTATGAATCAGAAATTACTGAAAATCAGTATGTTAAGAAAATTAATATGTTTTAAAAATACGAACATAATTTCACAAAATTATCAATTATTACAGCAATATATGCATTTTTGGGGGCCCTAACAAAATAAATTTAAAGGATTTAAAATTATTGTCTACCAGATAAATAAAGAAAGAAGGAATCAAACAACGTTAAAAAAATTAGACAAAAAATATTCTGTAATAAATTTTAAATAATAAGCAACTGATAGTATAATTTAATTCGACAACAATCAAGGAAATAATAAATGTTTTTATCTGGAATTACCCAACATTTCTTAGAAATTTAGCAACATTAATTCATAAAATATAAGGAAGAGTATGTTTGCTATATTAGAAAAAAACAGTTATTTAATATTCCAATGTATTATATTTATTGTTAATTTTTGCTAAAAAATAAATACATGTTTAGTAAAATCAATTGTAAAATATGGAAATTACAACTGAAGGCAAACTTACAATAGTACGATAGGATTTAGAAATAAATTTTAAAACGTTACATGTTTATTTTATCATCGATCTGGTTAATTACATGAGTATCAATTAATTAATTATACGGGATCATCGAAAAAGGTTGCAGCAATTAAAAAAAAATCATATCTCAGAAACTACAAGAGATAATCAAACGGTACTATTTTTTAACGACTGGCACTAAATAGGGAATCTTGGACAGCTGCATCAAACCAGTCAAATGACTGAAGACAAAAAAAAGACAGTGAAAAATTCAGGGATGACCCACATTTAAAACAACGGATTACCTATGCTGTAGCGATGATCCAGCGGACCTGGGCAGAAATCGATTATCGGCTGGATGTTTGCAGAGCGACCAACGGACCTCATATTGAAACATTCTATGGTATTCAAATTTTTTTTAAGTTGGTAAATTTAAAAGAAAAAAAATTATTCGTTTGATTATCTCTAGTAGTTTCTGATACGATTTTTTTTTTAAGTTACTGCCACCTTTTTTTGACGATTTGTACAACTTTATTCTAAACAGAACCGACGATACTGTTGCTAGTATCTATACTGTATTGCATATTTAATACAAACCGTCATATTTATAACGTTAAATGATTAAAGCCATGATAAATCTACCTACTACATTCACCGGTCTCCGGACCGGTGAATGTAGTATTTTTTTTTACATTCACCGGTCCGGAGACCGGTGAATGTAAAAAAAAACACCGGTGCGTAGAAACACACCGTTTCAGCCAGAGCCCACGCCAGAACGGCCCACGCAAAAAAGAATACGCAAATGACGTAGGATCTACCCTAATAACGATATACGCATGATGTTATCGAGTTATGCAGTCAGCTTTTTTCCGTTAATTTTTTATACAATTAAATAAATTGATTACAGTTAGCATTGAAAAAAAATAAAAAAATTGCATAAATCATAATATTATCACTAGAAACAATAACCAATAAAATAATAAAAGAAGATAACAGTTGAATAACATATTTCCTAAAAATATCTACTATTGATAATGCAGTCTATATATTAATACTGTATACGGTATTAATTTATCATATATATTCCCAACCACTGAATAATATACATTCTTTATAGCCAAGTACTGTGTGTCAAGTTTATTATTTATATTACAATTGTTAACAAACGGAATTTCTCGGCCTATAATATATTATTAATATAAAAATATAATAAATAATATTTTTTAGTATTAAATAATTTTTTAAAATTATATGGATAAATTTGACCATTTCTATCTTTTTTATTTCTTCATACAACTTTATTTCAGCTTAGTTTCTTCGGTTTTCTTTCTTCCAAACAAACAAATTCTTAACAATAAAAAATTATTAATTTTAACATTATTTATCGAATGAAAATGTTAAAAGTTAGGAAAAATATGGGTTTTTTTTTTTTTACAATACGTTACCGAAGAATAACTAATAGCCACTTAAAGTTCTGTGTTTTTTTTTTTATAAGGTGAAGATTCCCACCAACTGATAGCATTCCCACAACTACCCACTTCGGGATAAATTCCAACAACTGAACTGGCAATACGTATAATGCATTCCATGATGTTAAGAATAGATTATTTCTGCTTTAATATCAGCCTAGTCAGTCTTACGATTGTAACACGTGTAAAGCATATTATATAAGAAGAGCCACACAGAATAAAACTACTTCATTCCGTATGGTAAACAGAGTGAAAGCATATTTCTACCTGCGTTGCCCAATGATATGCAGTGTCTAGGTAACGGACTCAGTAAAAAAAAAAAAAAACTTTAAATCTTTTCTAAAGTAAATCAAACATTGGATGTTTGTTATTCTTGAGATTGTACGTCATTTTGGGCGTAATTTGTATCATATCAAGTAACCTACTATCAAAACCTTACGGTTACGGCACCCAATAGACATCCGGAAGGATATTTATAAGAAACGTTTTGGTTTTTTATACGTTCCAGTTGAAAAAATCAATCCAGATTTTTAACGCAATTAATCCATTTAATTACTATCACATCTTATTTATTGTATTTAAGTTATTTAGTAGTGTTATTTCTTCGATGCTAGCACTACTAAAGCAAAAATAATTCAGGAACTCCTGAAAATGTCGATCTCAGTTACATTCATTGACAGACACGAAATTACTTTTCGCTTAATTCATATTTAAAAGGACATTTAAAAAGAATCGCAAAAATTAACAATAACCGAATCCGAATAAAAAAAACCTAAATATTGAACACCTTTCTTTGCACAATCTCGAAACAAATTTTTTAATTTCTAGTAAAATTTAATACACACAAACAGAATACAGTATCTTTTAACAATTTTTTTTTAGATCAAGGACGATTAAATATATAAAGAGTACATATGAAAGAGTAAGCTAACTAAATAGCCTACTTTTCTACTGTCGAATATTACAAAACTTTAAAGGGAATTAACGAGTCACTCGGCTAAGCACTAAATCATCGACATATATTAACTCCACCGTCCGAAGTTGGAAAAAACATACGTAGTTTACCGGAATAAGCAAAGCGCAAACGACGGCCCATTCAAGAGGGCCGTCGCTGCCTTTTAATATATAAAATATATAAGAATGTAAAATTACACTGAAAACAGTGGTTCAATCTTTAACAAAACTAATAGGCGAAATTTTTATCTCGTAAAATAAAAAGAACTATACAGTTTAAATGTTCGGAGTATGTTTAGAAACCTGTGAAACTTTACTGTCACCAGAAGGTAGTCAGGGGTATGAACTAAAGTAGAGTTCACTAAGGGAACTAGGAATAAATTTCGTTGTTGCATATAACATTTTGGTGGTACGTTATTATTCTGTTGTCTCGATTATTATGACACATTTACTAAACTGGCTCTATAAAGTGTAGAACTAGTCACGGGGTTCGTGCTTCCGCGAACTCGGTTGGGTAGTTCAGAGGGCAACGATGTATGACATTCAAGATGTCCGGATAAGGCCTGCAGCGAAGGCAAAAGCTGAGTTTTAAAATCACCGTTGTAAATGTCTACCGAGGAATTTACATCGATGGCATCTTAACGAGGCCTTTCTTTTTCCTGTTTAGCCTCCGGTAACTACCGTTTAGATAATTCTTCAGAGGATGATATGTATGAGTGTAAATGAAGTGTAGTCTTGTACATTCTCAGTTCGACCATTCCTGAGATAAGTGGTTAATTGAAACCCAACCACCAAAGAACACCGGTATCCACGATCTAGTATTCAAATCCATGTAAAATGGCTTTAGTAGGACTTGAACGCTGTAACTCTGGACTTCCAAATCAGTTGATTTGGGAAGACGCGTTAACCACTATCAATGAGGCCTGGCTTAAAAGGTTAGAGGGCGAAAGACGACTCCCATTAAAGTCCATCAGGGCTAGGAATGGGGAGAGTGTGGCGACCGGAAGCATCACAAGGCGGGTGTCTTCTCCTACGGGATTGGGAGGTCACCAGAAGCTCTTGTCCTTAACTCCCTAATGGAGCAGACCAGAGTCCCGTTTAAGTTAAAGTCAAGTTTCATTGCACAATAACTACATTAAGGTTAGATCTAATTATCGTTGTTGCGAACAATAATTATGAGGTAAGAGATTTGTATTGAATTATATTCATATCTGCAAGATTAAGACATTTACAGTCATTTAGAGTACACAGTAGAGTACAACAGTTCCCGTATGTAATACGATGTCTGACGAGTGTGTATACAAAATTTCATCACGCTTCGCCACTCCAGTCTCGAGTTATATTCGGCCGCGTACGTTGTGTTCATGGACCCTATGCGGGCTCGCGACATGAAACAGAGAAGCGCGATAAAATTTTGCATTCGTCTTCAAAAATCTTTCGTTGAAACATATTCTATGATACAGCAAGCATTCGGTGATGAAGCCGCATCTCGTACTACAACATACACATGGTGGAAACGATTTAAAGAGGATAGAGAGTCGTTGGATGACGACGAACGAAGCGGGAGGCCGTCCACAACTGTTCAACGAAAACGTTGCGAAAGTACGCGCGCTCCTGCTCGAAAACCCGTAAATGGTCAAACCGTGGATTCTAAATTTGGAAGTAATTAAGACGCCTGATGCGTCGCATCGTCGAATCCGGCCCGAGTACCGGGATCCGGACAACTGAACTCTCTTGCACGGTAATGCCCCGAACACACACGACAACGGTTTTAACACGTTTTACGCCGCAAACAAATCACCGTCTTATCCCACCCGACTTGGCTCCAGCAGATCAGTTTTGTTCCTGAAATTCCGCTTTTTCGACGACATTCCGGCCATCCAAAGAGATGATCACCGAGCAGTTGAAGGCGATCCCACAGAATGATTTCTCCAGAGCGTTTAACGGTTCTACCGGCGCTGCAACGAGTATATAACTAGAGAAGGATTTTACGTAGAGGGCTGATATGAATAAATTCGTTTATCTTTAGATCCGTATTTTTATTTAATTTAGTTCGGGAAATTTTCAGACATACTGTGTAGGCGCGGGATCTTCGCGCTTCCGCGAGTTTCGGTTAGGTAGTTCCGAGGGCAACGAAGTAGGACATGAGAAGATGTCCGAGAGAAGCTTTCAGCGAAGCTAAAGGCTGAGCGTTATATCACTGATGTAAAGTCTTCCGAGGCATTTGCATCAGTGCCATCCCAACGAGGTCGACTGATAACTGTGAGTTATGATCAGTTAGAGGGAAAAGGCAAAAAGACGACTTCCAGTAAAACCATTCGTGGCTAGGAACGGAGGAAGTGATGTGGCACCGGAATGCCACAAGGCGGGTTGCCTTCCCCATGAGGGAGGGAGGGGTTGGGATGTCACCAGAAAGTTAATAATATAAAATTAAAGGATTTACTTAAAAAGTCAAATTAGTTCTTCGTAATAAAAACTTAGTTAAACACCCTGCCTGAAGTTTACTTCGAAGTCAGCTCTAGAATTTCAGATTCTAAAAACTCGCCGAATTGTAAAAGATTGACAGTCATTTGACAGGAGGTATATAAATAAAATTTATAAACGGTTCAGTAATTTTTTTTATTTTTCTGAATAAACTGTAATAAACAGCATACCGTATGATAGGTCGTCACAGAAAGTTGTTCAATCTACATTCATAACTGTACTAGATTACGACAATAATTAATAAGTAGCATAAAACCTGTTACGATTAGCCGCAAGTCAAATTACTTATTAGCTGTTCGTAAAGCCAATCTGCAAACTAGACTACAATGACAATTAGAATATAAAATTGTAAAAAAAGAAAAGAAATAACATGTAATATATTACTATGTTTATTATATACACAGCGCAAAAAAAAGAACCGTAACTGTATTAAGGTCAGTGAAAGGGAAATGTGCAAATATGTAAGTAAACTTGCGTTTGTATACGGATATTATATTACTTCATTGCCACTAATACTTTTAACAGCTGTTTAAACATTTTAAATTTATTTCATAAAACGTTATACTTTACTTCAAATCACTCTAATAGTTTTGTTAACGGCAGATATCGTGTAACGTTCAACGGGCTAAACTATTGTGTTGAGACTGTAACTGACCTAGCGAAGGCCTGAATGCAGTCACAATATACACAAGATAAAATTAACGATGTTATAATCAAATTAACTTAAATCTGAAATATAATTCAACGAAATTTTACAAGATTCTTTTCTTTAAATTAAACCGTAACTGAAGGTCATTGGATTAAGCATTTTTAAAATATTATTTTGAAAACGTTTATCATCAATCACTATTCATTCTGTATACCTACTTTCTTATCCAATTACAACGGAAAACAATTCCAAAAATACTATACAATCGATTTGTTTTCATGAAAAAATGTTTCTACTGAATTTTTCAATGTCTTTTACATCAAAACTAAAAAAGAAAAGGACGTTGACATGACAGACTTCAGAACATTTTTAATAATTTTGCCAAACAAAAAAAGAGTACTGTGTCTGCAAATTATTTTTATCACCTTCAAAACATTTTCACGGAATTCCTGAAAAATAATGAAATCTATTTTTTATTTATTTTGTTTATATAAACTATTCCTTAAGAGTACAGTGAATGAATACAAAAATGAGTACAGTGAATGAATACAAAAATGAGTACAGTTAATGAGATAAAGAAAATGTTTAAGAACATAACAAATTTTCCAACTTTCTTAAATTTTCAAGGGAAATATCCTTTCAATGTCTAAATGGAATCAAAATAATTATATATAAATAGTAGCTCCCCAGGACCACTCAGGGCCGGCGGGGTTCTCCCGGGAGCCTCAATGCTCGCTTCGCTTGTCATTCCCGTCTAGCCAGGATCCCCGCAGTGTTCGTTACCTTGATGGTTATGAGAAAAATACTGAACAATTAAAGTATTCAAGCTTTATAGAAACAAATTACAAAAGACAGAATAGTAGCAAATAACTTATTTCTGTTACCACGGTGACAAAACCTAATTTAATTTTCAATTATTAATTTTTTTCTTCTTTAATGAATATCTTTAATTGACAACTTCATCCCTAAGGGGATTAAGGACTCTGTATATGGCTTAAAACCTTTCCTGGGATCACGAATGTATCCTGCAAATTTGAAAGCAATCGGTCGGTTCTTGCGTGATACAAAAACATACAAACAGATAGACAAACAAACTTTAGGCTTTATATGAGTGCAAGGTGAACATAAATTATTCAGCGTAATTTATAGGTTAATAAAAAATGAACAAAGCAATTGATCTTTTTAAACATTAGTGTAGGTACTAGATTTACTGGTGACTTTAAATGAACACGCGAACGACAGGGGCAATCGCCAGTTGAGCATGGCTACCGTGTAGGAGAAAGCAATATGCGTATTATGGTTTCATGAAAGCGGATCTGTTATTACAGTTCGTAGACGTTTTCGTTTTAAGAAAACGTAGTACGGCCGTGATCCTTCTAATAAAGACTCTATTAAACGTTGGTATCAGTAGTTTAGAGATACAGGAAGTGTAATACACAAAAAAGTGCTTACAGACATCCGTCTATGAGGAAGCTACGGATCGAGTAACAGAAACTTTTTAATGAAGCCCGAGTAAATTAGACTCCTCGTACGAATTAAGAACCAGGAATACCGCATCGACAATCGTGAAAGTTCTAGTCAGGGCCTAAAACTTCATGCATACAAAATAAATTCAATGACGTTAAACCCACGCCTTTAATGTTACCATAGATATTCTTGTAAAAGTGAACAAAGATAATGCGTTTTTAGAAAAAGTAATCTTCTCTGACCATTTTTCTGGACATCTGACCATTCATCTGGTCTAGATCTAGATATGTCACAAGACTATGTAGAACCTCAATTTGAACATCGGAAACCCGATCGACGTTTACTTCCATCAAGATGGCGCACCACGACACTGAAGTTTATATGTTAGGGATTACCCACAAGAGCAATTTCCTCTATGTTGGTAATGGATCAATTCCCTGGTCGCCTTGATCCCCTGACGTCATGCCACTCGATTTCTTTCTTTGGGGATTTGTCAGATACAGAGTGTACGCAATGAAGGTTGTCAACATCAATTAAAAGTAGAAACGAAGGTGTAATTAATGGAATAACTCTAAATACTTTTCGTGATGTGTGGCGTGAAACTGAATATCTTGTACATATTTTACGCGGCACAAAAGATGCTCATGTGGATCGTGTTTGAAGTTAATAAGTGTTGTAAACAAAACTGTTTGAAGTCACCCGGTCAACAAAAAAACATACACGTAAGTACACTACTTTATTATTTTTTTTTATTAACACCTAAATTGAGCTGAATAATATATTATCACTTTGTATATATTATAATGCTATAATAACCCAAAACCAAAAACGAAAGATTTTTAAATGTTTTTTATCATCTACGAAGACAATATCCATATTCATTAAAAAAAATTTTCATTTAAGTAATATGAAAAGACTTACAACGGGGGGGGGGATACAACTTCTCCTACAAAATAAAAAAGAATATCGAATTTGGTTTTTATAAAAATTAACCTTGAAAATTCAAAAACAGATTAAATTTCCTCGTTTTAGTGAAGTCAGTTTAAGTGCTGCTGATTAAAATATAATGGTCAAAGAAACGACCTCGATCAAATGTTTAATTTCTACAATAATTCATTAATTAAAAGGAAAAAATGCCGGTAAAGAGTTGCGTAACTTTTCCGGTTAATCCGGAACATAAAATATGTAAATACTCCAAGTAAAGAATTACTAAAAAAATTATTCTACTCTTTGAGTAAAATGTTGAGATACGGACGCCTGGTGAAATAATTCCCCATCATCTCGAAACCGATTGTAAGCAATATTCATTTAATGACATCAATGACCCATATTCGGAAGTAATTGCATAAAAGTTCATAAAAATCGGTTAATTCCAGTCTGAATATATTAAGCAAAACGATTTCTAACGAAAGAGTATAAAGAGAAGGTTTATTAACCGCCACTCATATATGAAAACGTCAATTCATGTTCAGAGTTATATATTAATGTAATGGAATCGTCTTGAGAAGGTGACCGGTTGCAAAAACGACAAAAAAGAAGTAAGGGTTTTTTGCTTCCCTCCCGTTTAAGTGGAGTGGGGTTTGAAAAACATCAAACTTTATCAGAGAGTATCTTAGCTACCTAAAGAGCATTATATTAAGTGAAAGAAAATGTACCTATCTTTAGTTTGAAATATATAACAAATAAGGTCTGCATCATGGTATCAATCCTCTATATTCAGAAATCATAGTGTCAGATTTCATGCAAATCGGTCAATCCATTCTGGAGATTTCAAACAAAAAAATAGTCCAACATACGTACATCCTTCCCGAATTTTACTATGCTAAAGTGTTTTATTGATGTCATGGGGTCTTATGGAAATTTGACCCGATAAATATATTTTTCCCTTCTCTAGTATACTACATATTGATGAACATCACAACTCCGTAGGAAGACATCCGCCTTGTGAAGCTTCCGGTCGCCACCCCCTCCATTCCAAGCCCTGATGGGCTTTAACGGGAGTCTTCTTTCGCCCTCTATTTTTACACCTCACAGCAATAAGCCAGGCTTGGTTGGTATGCCACCGATGCAAATGCCTAGGTAGACACTTACATCGGTGATTTTTGAACTCTGCTTTTGCCTTCGCTGTAGACGTCGTCCGGAGATCTTGAATGTCCTAAATAGTTGCCCTTATATTGATGAACAGTATAATTATATATTCGGGGGGGGGGGAGGGATAAATTAGAGGAAACTGGTTGTTCGTATTGGAGCGTCGCAAAGAGTTAACCTTTCTTTTTTTCTTTTTCTGTTTAGCCTCCGGAACCATTATAAGGTATTACTTCAGAGGATGCTAATCCTGAGATGTGTGATTAATTAAAACCCAACCACCAAAGAACACCGATATCCACGATCTAATATTCAAATCCCCCGCGCTTGTCTTCCCGAGCGGAAGATATACGAGTAGTTCGACGCATGACCAAACCCCAGTAGTTACAGTTTATCTTAACGAACTCTTGGCCAACTAATACAAAGTTACTATATTCACTACACGAACAAGGGGACGGAGCGCTGTGCGCACAAATCCCATTGGACACTTACGGAATCAGTCGTGACTCGTACTCAGAAATGTATCGTACCTGAAGGCTACCATTTTGAACATTTACCTTAACCACTATTTGGAACATTCAGTTTGACCAGGAAGTACACTTATTTTTCAAATTAGACTGTAGCCTTACTATTTCCAGATATTTAACCTTGTACGTAAGAAAATAAATTTTCTATGACAGTTCAAAGTGTGTAAACACTTTTTTTTTGGCTCACCCGTATATCAGCTATATTCTTGTAAGTACACACTCCAGCAAACCAAATCACTGAGAATGGTTGCGAGACAGCAGAAACACATTTTATTACACAGTTCGGTTCGGTTGTTAGAAAAAAAAGACTGTCAGTATTTAAACTTTTATACTTAATGTTTAATAATGTTCTATAATTACTGGTTTACCTGTAATAATTACACTTGCCATGTATGCAGGTTTAATTATTTATTTTTGACATTTTTTAATATAACATATTATTTTAAAGCCAACTTCAAAAAGCCAACAAGATTGGTTGTCATATAATACCTCTAATTGCTTACATTAGCGATAAATATTAATCCCACAAAAATTCTACAGATTAAGAAACTTAACATTTATTTACAGCAAAACTTAAAAGGTCCTGTATCCTTTTAATACCTTAAATAATTATACGTTTCCTTGGATCCACTTCCATTCGTTTTGTAAACGAATAATAATACCTGGGTGAGTAACAGGATTAAAAAATTCTTATAAAATCAAGTTTTTTACTGTTCTTCAGAATCAAAACGCTTTGAAAAAAGAATGCATCAAAAATACTATAATAATTCAACTTTTGGTAATTAAAGGTTTGGTCAGGAAAAGGCGCCGAACCTTTTTTTAACAATGTTGACATTTTAAACGATCGTTAAATAAGGTTCGGACGCAAATTTCATACACTAAATGAAAAACACCCTTTGCATTTTCAGGATTTAATATAGCAGCTATTTAACAAAAAATACTTAATGAAAAAACTATTCGAAAACCCAAATCATTCATTCAGAATAATGTGTATTAACAGCTGATCATAAACAGCTGATCATACATTACAGGATGATCATAAAATTGTTAGTTTTAAGTTTGTTATCAATGCTTTCAGCAGATGTTAAAATCGAGTTTAAACGATATTTAACGATATTGCAGGCCTATATTATGCACGAATTGCTAAAATTAAACTATCAATCTTTGGAAAATGCTAATAAACATAAATATGAATTAAATATTTATCAAAAATTCACATTTAGGAGAAATTACGTATGTATTTGAATAATTAATGTTTTAAACTTTCAAAATATTCACTAAAATTAATTTTAAATAAATTAAAATCGAAATTAAAAGAAAAAATCGATTAAATTTGGGAGCTTCACATCAGGAGAGGAGTATTAAGTTATTTTAGTGACTATGTCAAACAAAACAAGTTTTCAGTATTAAAAACTTGAAATTCCGAAAACTTTATTTATTTTGGAGGCTTTCATACTCAAGGGAAAACAATCGGCAAAATTAATTTTTAAGAAAATAATCTTTAAGTGGTGATAGTAAATTAAAAAAAATTTTTAATTGTTAAAAAAAAATATAAAAATACAGCCATGATTCTAAATAAAGTAGTAAATTTCTAGGAAGGGGGAAAAACTTTTTGGCTAATCTTTTGGCCAAGAAATATAAAGAGTAAGGACTATCAAAAAATTAAGATTTTTACATTTTAAATTTGAAAGTGGTTTGAAAGTCTACTGATGTAGAAAAGCAATTCCTTTCTGAAGCAAGATATAGCAACAAAAAAAAAATATATATATATATATATATATATAGTCATTTTTGGGAAAGGAGGTGAGTATTACATAAAAGCTTTTGGTAATTTGTGATCTTGATAAAAAAAACACGTTTTTTGTAAAGTGCCTCAGTACAGATTTGAAGTATTATTTCGGCCAAAAGACACCGACCCCTATTCCAATTTTTGCAAACGTTTAATCTATTCATTATTCCCGAAACTAGTTACTGTGTACCAAGTTTGAAGGAAATCGGTCAACGGGGTCCAGAATTATAAAACCAAATACAGGTCAACGTACGTCAAAAATCAAATTTAGCCAATCAGTCGAGTTCGACCCGTGGCGATTCCAAAGAATTTTCCTGGCAGGTTTTACGGCTAGTTTGCCATAGCATTTCCAATGTGGTTAATTAAAACCCTTGAAACCCAACCACCAAAGAATACCTCTATCCACAGTCTAGTATTCAAATCCATATAAATGCAACTACAGCCTTTACAAGGACTCGAACTCTTGATACGAGTTGAACAATTAGACTAACCCGGCGGGTTACGTACACATGCACAAAGTATAAAAATAAATTTTTGGGGAGCATTAAAAAAAAATTTTTTTAATGTCTCCTTAAGGTACAAAACATAAAAAAAAAACAATTTTTTAAATCTTTTACCGATCTGGGTACTTTACTGTTATAGCTGCAGCTGTTATAGTTCTTTAGTCGCTCTAACCAGTAATAGTATTTTTTATTTAAAAGAATTTAAAAAAAAGAGAAAAAAAGTATTTTTTAACCAATCAATATTACAATGGTCTAATACGAATAAGAATAAAAAGCATGAGGAGCTCATTATTAAAAATAATGAGAAATAAAATATTTCTAAAGTTATTAATATTATTCAATATAAATTTGTGTGTATAAGTATGAACATTTTTTGTCTGTATTTTGATTTTGATTTCGGATTATATTAAGCATCGTTAGAGGATTACAAAAATACACCGATGGCTGCGATCGGCAGTCGAGTTCACCTTAAAATAGCCGCCAAAGTTAAAATTTTGTAATAATAATTACGCAATAATAGTGTAAGCTATCAAGTTGGCACAAAAGCATTAATGTAAGTCTTATTAAACTGCATTAAATATATAATAAAAGGATGCAAGACCAAAAAATCTGATGTGGACACCACATTACTTCCTTGTACGCCTATTAAATTACATATACACATTTTTAAAAGTACATAAAATTTTATTTCATTAATAAATTCTGATATTTCTTCATATTTTTTTTATTTATTATTTATTGTAAAAATCTTTACAAAATTATTAATTAATCAATATATTTAAATTTTAAAAATATGTAAAAAAAAAAAAATGAAATCGCATTCGAACCGATGTTCCTTTTCCTTATAAGAAGGGATATTTCCCTTGAAATATCCCTTCAAAATGGATATTTCCGTTGAAATCTGAAAACCGAAATTTTTCGCGATCACAATACTTCCTTTACTTCGTACAAGGAAGTAAAAATCGCGGGAAAACTAACTTTTTAATAACTGAAAAAAAATTGCCATAAAACCGTCAAAACAAGTTATAAGCAAATAATATCAGCTCAGCGTAAATACAAGTTACAGATAATTAATAATTAAGAGAACAGTAATAAGTTCGTTTGGTAAAGTCTAACAGGACGAATTTTGTTATTTGGGAAATAAATGGACGATGCAGGAGCGATATAAAATGCCGAATAGTACAGGCAAAACGAGCCTTCACTCAGAAATATAATTTGTTTACATCAAAAATTAAACGTCAGCAAAAACATTACTATATTATACTATACTATTATTATATTATTACTATAATTACTATACTATCAACCAAAATGAGTCTACACACCAAAAAAATTTTAAGTCAACAGGATAATGCATTAAATTACAAGATACGATTCCAAGAGACAGGATTGGAATTAAATAAATGCGTCAAAAAAACGTTGATTTAAAAGTACAATGGAATTTAATTAGCACTAACACATAACACTGAATGCAAGGCATTTTTTACCATTTTTAAAAAGTCGGACGGTATAAAAAATAAATACATTTCGATACAATTTGTAAAATGTAAAACAATTAACGAAAAATCATCAATTAACAATAGTTTTAACAATAGATTTACAATAGATATTTCATTAACTTTTTTAACCTGTAAAGAAATAAAGTCGTAGATCTTTCTTTTCTTCTTTTTTTTGTCTTAGTAGATAGGGAATGTAGATCTTTTAAACTTTAAATAAAAGACTTAGTACCTATCTACCAAATTTTAAGAAAATCGACCAAAGGGGTCCAGAGTTATAACCCCAATATGTATGACAAAAATATTTTTTTGGACTTGCATTGGAATAAAAAACTTTTATCGCAAATGTTTTATTTAAATGTCTCCTTAAGGCACAAAACTTTTTACCGATCTATATAATTTTTGTTATAGCTATAGCAGTACATATCGCCACAAGCGGGCAAAAAAAATGTAGAAATAATGATAAAGATTTTGATTATATCGGGAAAGAGGAATACGTCAACTTTAAAATGTGCTTATGCAAGATTATATCGGGAAAGAGGAATACGTAAACTTTACAATGTGCTTATGCAAAACCCAAGTTAACTTGGTTTTGCTAAATTTCAGCTCAATACAAGACATCACTCCTGATGTCTTACTGGATACACATTAATCATTATTAGAAATTAACAGTAATGCGATTTCAATATCCGATGTTTCATGTAATGCAAACGTTGAATTAATGGCATCTAAAAAAAAATTATCAGGCTATTTAATTAATACAATACAAAACAACAGATAATTAAATCGTTTAAATGGTTTAATTTAGTTCGCCGCCAATTTCCTACTTCCTAAACTTACCTCTTACATCCTCAATTATTATCATTTTTCCTTTTTTTTTTTAAAAAAAAGGAATTATACCTTCGTCTTATTTCTCTGTTTTTACTTTCTACAAATGTTTTTAGAAACAAATTCAATAAATATCAATACCTTAATAACATATGATCCATGTATCTTGTCTTTTTTTAAACAAAACTCTGTCAAATACTTTTTCCTTCTCCAATCTCCAATTCGTTTCAAAAAAATGCTCATTTCGTATTATCGCGTCAAGTTTAACATTTTTCTTTAAAACAATATTCTTTTGACTTTCCTAGTGAACATATTTTGCTGGCCTCAAGAACTAAATTCTATTCAGATATTTCCAAGAATATATTTTCTACAATTTATAACCTGTACGTTTCTTTTCTACAGTAAAATATCTCTGGCTTGGGCTAATTTTTTATGATAATTTCAATCCTTTCCAAATATAACCCCAACCATTTTCGACTTTAAAAAAAAAAGTGAGTAATGAATAAGTTTATAATTCCCTTAAATGTATAGTTATTCTAATTGGCAATACAATTTGAATATGTAATTTTTACAAAATTGTCAATATAAATCATAAAAGCAATTGGGTACATCAAAATTTTCGGTAGAGGAAAAATTCTGTCTTTTCGATTCGATGGACACGTGAAAAAATCTTTTAACCGTATTATCAAATTCCGATTTCAATTATTTACTTCGAAACTTTCTCTGTCAACCTTAAACAAGGCACATTTATTTTAACAATATAAAATGAGATTATTTTTGTAACGTATTTGTAAACATTCTAAATTTATATTCACTTGGAGACGTATTTAATCAACATTTTATGTTTATCTTTTCCCCAATTTAAAGACTAAAAATCTGTTCTAAAAAAATTTGTAGAATTACACAGTAAAGATCATAAACGACGTGTATCTTATAATCTATATTTAAAACAGATTAGCTTTTTTTTTTGGAAACCTAGGTTCAACAAACAAAAAAATAGATAAATAAATATAAATAACTACACTTGCATTCTAAGCCCTAAAATAAAACCTCTAAAAATTATTTTACACAACACACACACATTTATTTAGATTAATGGTGTCTATGAATACTACTAGATCATGGGGTTTGAATACTAGTGGTGGGTTTGAATATAAGATCATGATACCGGTGTTCTTTGGTGGTTGGGTTTCAATTAAGCACACGTCTCAGGAATGGTCGACCTGAGACTGTACAAACTACACTTCATTTAAATTCATACATATCCTCATTAATCCTCTGAAGTAATAACCCCAGAGGTTAAACAGAAAAAGAAAAGTATCTGTGAATGTTACACTTTCATGTTAAACTACTCAACCGATTAAGCTGAAATTTTGCATGAACATAGTTTTTATACCTGGAACATAGGACTATAACAAAATGTTTCATT
Source organism: Lycorma delicatula (assembly GCF_047948215.1). Classification (NCBI taxonomy): domain Eukaryota; kingdom Metazoa; phylum Arthropoda; class Insecta; order Hemiptera; family Fulgoridae; genus Lycorma; species Lycorma delicatula. Next base: position 117,249,884 of record NC_134461.1, on the reverse strand, counting down.
CTTTCAGAATGGTAGCCGTTTTAACAGCATGCGGTAACAACCGGATATGTTCCTTACGGATATTCAAATTTAATATGGCCAAGCGGTTGGTCAAATCGAATTCGAATACTACTTGCAGCATTTGAAATTGAATTTTTTACAAAAAAAAAAGATCTATCTTTTCAACAGAGAAAAGTAGCTTTAAGTAATCCGGCGTTATACAGCGCGCGGCGCGGTGGCTGAACTTACAGTGGCTCAGCCACTGCCACTGTTACTGTACGATGAGCTACGCGACTGTATGCACCTGCCTCCAGTTAGTTGACTATAAAATAACACTAATTAAACAATTTAAAAAAAGAGAGAAACCAAGTACGGTCACTTCCTCGTGGTGTTGGTCGGGTAACGCAAAAAACCACGCAAAATACTTTTTTACAGGTACGAAAAACGGGTAACCAGCTATAACTATTATTTTTAAGATGGGAGCTTACTATTATGAAATCTGCGTACTTCAAGATCATTTAATCGAGTGTCCTGGCTGACCAAACCTTTGCTCTGAAAAAATTATAATATAATGATAGTTTTTATAAATTGAGCAGGCTTTAATTGTTATTTATCAGTATTATTCTCACAAGCATGAGGATAATGAGCATAGTGAAAGTCCACAGGGCGGGGCGTCCTGACTAGTATTATATACTTTTACCAATCTTTTTTTTAACTAAATTTAATTAACCGTTTTACATTTTAATTAACAATCATTTAACATTAATTATTTTTTTTAAATTTTTAATAGATAGAATAATAAATTATAAACCAATTAATAGTAAAATAGTATTTCAATGTTATATAAACATTGACAAACAACAGATAATTACTTAAAATAGTAAAAATAGAGATTAAAATAAAATCCAATTAAAAAAATAAATATTTTCTCAATTCTTAATCTAATGTTTGATATTTACATTGCCACCATTAAAATAATCAACTTACTGATAGTTAATTTGGCACAGATTTTGAAAAAACATCGTATTGTTTAACCAATAGATTCCTCGGTTTTATAAAAATAAAAAATAAAGTCGGTTTTATAAAAATATTAAAATTTTTTTTTTTTTGGTATGAAATGAAAAGCGCGAGAAAAGTGTCTTGATAAAAATACGTAAACAAACGCGGAAAAACAAAAGGAAAATTCTGTATCAAGATTAAAATTGTTTCTCTAGAATACGACAGTATGTATTTTTTTACTTTAAGTTGTCCGATCAATTTATTTAACTTTACGGATGAAAATTATTTTAATATCAGAATGGCACACGTTATATTTCATTACATTATAACGATCTAATACAGAATAATAACCGCGAATATTTTTCTTAAATCTTCAAATAATCTAAATAGGAGATGTTTTTTCTTTTAAAAAGTTTTTTCTTTTAAAAAATCTTCCACTAAAGATTATTTGGAAGAATAGCTAGTATGTAAGCATTAGAGGAAGTTAGGATATTCCTCTCCCAAAATAAATAATCCTCAGAATCTGTCCTTTTAATAAAGAGTAAAGCTTGAACACAACACACAAATGTACTATGCATACACAAACAAACAAAAAAAATTTCAGATCGAACTTGAAGTCTGAAAAATTATAACAATCAATTTAAACTAAAATCACTAAAATTTAGTTATTTCGAAATCCAGTCGTGTAGGGCATTTTTCACATAAGATAAATCTTTATAATTTACTTCATCCGTGAAATTGGCGTCGAAGGAATCCTGCAGAAGAAATAGCACCCGCCAAAACTCCCAGGCGGAAAAATGGAAAAAAATAAATAAATAAAAGCTATTTTTATATAACACTAAGGGTTCAATGTCGAGAACAATAAATATATATATATATATATTTTTTTTTTCACGCGCGCGTGCGTGTGTGAATATGAATATATACTTCTGTTTTAAATAGTTAAGTTTTGTTCTAATTTTCTATAAAAGTTTCCTATAAAAAATATTTTTTAACCTGTAAATAAAATGTAAATCTTATGATAAAATGTTACGTAAATATTAAAACATAACGATAAAAAATAATAGACTGATAACAAAATTATATACATATTTAAACGATTAACTTCTACAAGCGGAATTAGAATTAAAATACAGATGGAAGAAACAACGAATACACTTCCCAACAAAATAATATTCTCAACAATACAATTTCTAAACACCATAAAATAGTTATTTGTTAAGAAAAGTTAATTACAAAATCAATAAAAATAATCTACCTTTAAGTTTTCCTTTAAAACTATCTACAACAAAAATAAAACTTCCAGGAACTTTTAACCTGCTTACAAGATAGTGTCGTAATTCACTAATAAAAGTACTCATTCAAAACTTCGACGTTAGGCAGTTTAGCCAGGTAGAACTTTTACAATTTCCCCACTCGACCAACAAAACAATCTCTTTTCCCCCTCTCTAATAACTTAATGAACAAGGATACTATTAACGACCGATGCAGCCAACATAACAAACCTAAATATATTTTATACACCAGAGCTTAAGTGTCATTGAAAATTGAAAGTAATTTTTCGAATATTTAAAATGCAGTAACATGCTTACTGTTTATATATATATAAATTTCAGCCTAATAAATTAGCTTAAAAGCAATTATTGCAGCTGTGATAATGCAGTTAAAGCAAACAACTAGTAACAGTCTAATAATAAATTAGTATTAAATTATCTGCATTCGATTACTCAATTGAATGTTCTAAAAAGTAACTGTACGACATCACGAATTGTATTTTAGTTTCTTGGATTTTACGTAATATAAATTAGAAAGTTAAAAAAACAAGAGTGGGACAGATTATAAGGAAAAAAACCGTTAATATAATAACTTCCTTTAAACGTTAATTATAATTTAGTAAACTAATATTTCCAAAAATTGAACAAATATAAATAAATACTGGAATAATTGAATAACTGCAAATTCCAAAATTATTTAATTGTCACAGCGTAAAAGATTTTTGCAATTGCCAAAACAAAGAATTTATATAACTGAATTTTACTCCAAAATGACATGGAAAAAAAAAATAACTGGAATTTTTTTTTTAAAACGAGTTCTATTCATCTGAATACCGATATTTCTAGTTTCACTTCAAAGTTTTAAATTGCAAAATTAAAAAAAAGAAATTACGTGAACCAGTATTAAAAATCCACCTGTTATTATCTATTTAGATATTAAAGCTGATAACCAATCAAAAACAATTAATTTTATGATAAGAACCGGTGTACGTACGTAATGTGCCATAACAAAGCGTTATAAACGACGACCTGATGTGAGACACCAATCATTTTCAAAAATATCATACCCCTTCTCAATAATAATTACTATTACGTAACCATTCTAAACTTATAGAGAAAATTAAGCATACTAAAATTACCATGTCGAAATCTATCGAAATGGATATGATATTTCAAACCTTCACCATAAAGACTGGTTGTATATGTTCATCATTACGTTCAAAGAAAGAAACTCTGATTACTGTCCCTTCTCCTTATGTTGCTTTATAACCATAAAAAAGGTTGCAAAAGGTGATGCAAAACAATAGGTTAATGTATTCTTTTTGTTATAAAATAATACATTATACACGCCCCTCCTACTTCTATGCACTTTTGAACTGCTTCCTGTAAGAGAGTTTTCGGCCAGGAGAGCAGAAATTTTTTTACCGCTTCTATGGCCTCTTCATAGGCCATAGGCCATAGTTCTTCCTCGCAACTCTTCTTTTAATGGGCCAAAAAGTTGAAAATCGCTTGGCGCCAGGTTCAGACTGTAGTCTGAACCTGGTTTTGAGGTGTTGGACTGAGTGGTCCAATACCTCAAAACCGAGATCTTGAAGGCAAAGGACTATGTTTTTTTTTGCCGTACGTGATTTTTTGCTTCAGTAAACGCAGTAGCTCAGAGTAGTTGCCACTGTTTACCGATTGACCTTTAGGCGTGAAGTTAACCACAAAAATGAGCCTTCTATATCCCAGAATATCATCATCATCCCCTTTACATCTGAGTTTTGAACTTTTTTGCTGTAGGCGACGGAAGTTTCCACAATAAACTTTATCGCTTACTCTCGGATTCAAAGTGATGAACCCATGTCTCATCTCCTTCATCTTAGTAACGTTTCAAAAGTTTCTGGGAAATTTTCTTGTGGATCCTGGTCAATTGAACCCAGAGCCAGACTTTTCGAAAGTTTAAAGAATCATGGACGATTGAAAATGCTGAACCACGGCTTATATTCACAACTCACTTGCGATGTTATCAACTGTATGTAATTCATCCATTACCAAGAATCATTTGTTTAACCGCTTCAATATTGTCGAGTAAACTAGTAAGTTACTGCCGGTGGCTTACAGAATCAAAACACATCAGATACGACAGTACGAAGAATTTAAGCATAACTTGACTCCAGAATTTACGAGGAAGTTGGAGTAAACATCAAGTTTACAAAGTATAAATACACAAAATAAGATAATGAAGCCTCGATGCAAACTTTAGATATATATTTTACTTTTTCTTAAAAAAAAAGAAGAAAAACAAAACGTCGGACAGAAGGAGAAAGAAGGGAAATTCGCCATATTTTAGATACATAGAAACTTATCTTGAGTAGTTTTTTGACAAAAATGGGGTGTAAACCAATAAATTGAGGGTAAAAATCCCTGCTTTCACTTCAAGTAAAGGGAGTATTGTGATCACGAATCGGTTTTCATATTTCAACGGAAACATCCATTCTGACCGTCCCTGAATTCATTTTGATTAGTTCGGCGTGACGTCTAGCCGTAGGATGTTGAAACTTTGGACTTAGCACTGCTGTAACATCTAGTTGTGTACCTCCCTTTTTGATTGCAATGGAAATTAAAATTAAAATTTTTAATTAATGAAACTTCAACTCATTTTGTTTTTTTTTAACTTTGATTGTAAAAAATTTTTTAACTTTATTTAACCCGTGATTGTAAAAAAAAAACAATAAATAATAATTCACTGATAATAAAAAAAAAAAAAAATATAAGATAAATAAAATTAAAATAATAGATTTGGTGAAACATCTAATTATTTAATATTAATTGAAAATTATAATTTAGAATAGTATTATTTTTGGATTAAAAATAAAATACATTTTTGAATTGTAATCGATTTAAAGAGATTGTAGAAATATTTTTTTCACTGTGCGTAATATGCCCAAGATTTCTGGTGTGTCGTATAAATAAAAGTTAATAATAATTAAACTACTCCGTTTAGTGAACTCATGTATACGGTTACAAAAAAGTAATCAAGAGACTTTTACTCTGACCTATTATTTCAGGTAAGACTGTTGAATTAATAACTGCGTAAATATTTTATGTTAATAAAAACTAATATTTTAGCAATTGTGTAACTGTCCACTTTATTAAAGAATTGGAGGATCGTATCCCACTTTCAAATGAAATGCAGAAAAAAATGTGTATACGTAATTTAATAGACGTACAAGGAAGTCATATAGTGTCGACATCATATTTTTTTTTTATACTTGACGTGGAATATCTTTGTTAAATGGGTGAAAAAACATAAGAAATCACTAATTCTGGCCCTTAATAACATTCTAAAAACTTCAGTACAATAGCTGAAATGCGCGAACGAAATCTTTCAGTAGCCGTAACTCGCAAACGAAGTAATTTAGGACATATGTTTATATGAACTTTTTCCGTTATTTTAACGGGTAGTTTCTGGAAGAACTTCGTTATACACTCGTGTGTGTGCGCGCGCGCGCATGTATATATACACACAGACAACGCGCGCGCTCGTGTGGGCGCACGCGAATGTGTTACGTCTAACTACAGTAAAGGTATAAAATTTAATTACAATTCAGACAAATAGTAACAGATTTATAGCTATTTTTAAAGTTCGTTAATTTCGGCCACATTATAATCTAAAATACCGCCAAAATCTGTTTGCTACTTTAAATCATGACGCAAAGGTGCATAAGATACGTTATCAAGGATAACCTGACGAATCGTTACATTGTGGTATGTATCTAAGGTCACAAAAGAGTATAAGATGAAGAAAGAAATACATACGTTAACCAGATATGCCCTAAATGTGAACGACAAAGGACAACGAAGGTCTTTTTTGTATTGACTGACTGTCTTGTACATATGATTTTTATGTAACACATTACTTCGAATGCTACGTAGCTTATTCTTTACAACATTCAAGTACTCATCTTGCATGCATAATCAAAATTAAGAATATTACTCAGTATTACTCAAGCGGTTACATCGTCTCTTTCAATTTCTGGTATTCGCTGTTAACGAAACCAATAAATAAATACAATCAATAATAATACCGATACTTAATTCATTAAAAATATGAATACTTTTAAAAAATAAACGAAAGCGAGCATTTAAATACCTAGTCAAATAACAGAGCGTACATTTAAATACGTAGTCAAATAACAAAGATAAAAACGAGATAATTTACCGTTCCCACAGAAACAATTGCTAACATATTAAATGACATTTAATCATATTTTAAACCGCAGTAATTATAAAGCGTGAATTACCTAACAGCTCATTCTACAAGTAAAAATAAAGAAAAAAGTACATATGAACAAAGTAAACGCTTCGTTAACAAGTTTCGGCTGGCGAAAATTTTCGCCCAGATTTTCTCCAGTGAAATTAAGCCATACAGAAATTCTTGGGATGCAAAAATTTAAACTAATGGCAACAGTTCTATATGAAATTCTATCTGACAAATTGATAAAAAATGAGTCCCAGAACTGTAACTACAATAGTTTTTTTAGAAAACCGGCGAAAAACGCACGCACTATTTTACGTTTTACTAATAACTGTTAAATAGCCAATAAAAAGATAAAACTTGTAGGAAATGTAATTCTTTTAAACAAAATAGTATAAATAAAGTAAACGGAAAAAAATTTAAAAATTAAATAAAATTGGCTTTTATTTAGACAATACAAAATTAAATTTAATTGGAAAATGGTTTTTATCAATTTATTTCAACCGATTTAACCGGGTAAAAATGAAGTCTCAAAATAAATTACGCGTAATTCATACAGGATCCTAAGAATTTCTTTATCGCTTCATTTCACTGGAGATGAAATCTGGACAATATTTTTCGCCAGCCGTAACTCCTTAACGAAGCGTTTGCGGACCTATGTTTATTATGTACTTTTTTAATAATAATAATATTATGTATAGTTTTCTTTATTTTTACATGTAGAAAGAACTGCCAAAGTATCTGCATTTACTGGTAAATCAACCGGTATAATATCATTCGTTATAATTACAATGATATTAAAAAAATTTTTTTACAAAAAAAAAAATTAATAATTAATTACAAATCAACAAAACATTTTATTAATACGATGATCTATTTGAGCTTTAACTGACAGGTTACAGCGAAAATTCTGGTTAAGACCGATAAAGATCTACGAACCGCATTATTCTCCTAAGACTAAGCAGTCAAATAAAATTTCATCGGTTGCTAATTTAATTAAAATCTTTAATGTAACTGTTTACTTAACGTAAACAATTATTTCATGCTTTAACTTCTCAAATACGCGGGCATAAAACTGTAAATAACCTTAACAGTTCAAGTAGTACCAACACTATTAAAAACACTCTAATAGTGCTATATGAATAATCTGTTGTATTATGTGAATACACGAGTGTCTAACGGGACAGAAAAGAAAAAAAGAATTTTACGGAGGGAGATTCCAACAGACATAAGTTACGCATATTGTTTGATTCATAAGATGTAGTGCATTTATTTCAGTACAAAGAAGGTTAACAGAGGACAAATCTCCTCGCGAGCTTGGGAAAGTAGAACACAATCATTCTTGCATATCGAGGCGCTAAAAAATACTGAAATTTACGTAATTCAAATCTGTACTCGTAAAATAAGAAAAAATATATAATATTAAAGTTTACGAGTGAACCTTTTTGCTCCCGGAATCACCGTAAGGTATTAACTTCAAAAGATGAATGAAGATAATATGTACGAGTGTAAATAAAATGTAATCTTATATTACCTTTTTATTTATTGATATCTTAATCAAGCTATCAATAAACTAAACAGTGCATATAACACTATTAGAAAGGAATCACAATAATGTGTTTCACATAATTCGTCCACCTTCTTGCATAGCGATAAAAGAGATATCAACTGGAGTTGCTTTTTCACAAAGTAATGATGTTTAGTACAAAATCGACCCTGCAGCGAAGAGAATAAAAATTTAACTTGTAGGATGAATATCACCTGCATTTCAGTGTTGGCTTTGCGAAGAAGGAAAATATTTCATCCACTCAACTTCTCAGTTCCTCTCATAAATCTAGCACACAATCTTGTTATTGTTACGGAAGACTGCAAAGTCTTCTGTAACAATAACAAGATTTGGGAGTGAATCGAGACTGACTAATGTTACGTCACCTGCAAATTACAGTTATGGCTTTTTATTTAAATCAATAAATTACATTTTATTAATTAAATACGAGAGAGGTCGCATTTTAAGTTTTTACAAACGACCCCTGGATGGCGCTATTGAGATGTGACAGTTGCAAATAGTGACAGCTCAGAAATCGGCCGAATCGCTTCGTTCAACTTTTGGTAATGAATCACCATCAGAAAAGACTATTTACAATTGGTTTGCAAAATCTCGTCGTGGTCGTACCTTCGTCAGCGATGAATTTTGTGATGGTCGACCAAAATCGGTTGTTCAAAAAAAAATCGATGCTGTGCGTAACATTGAAAAGGATCGGCATGTTACTTACCGTGAGATAAACGCATCCTTAGGCGTATCGAAGACTACAGTAAATTCGATTCTGCATGAACATTTGTTGTGAAAAAGATCTGTTCCCGAAGGATTCCGCATAATTTGACCGAAGCTCAAAAACAGTTTCGTGTCAATCGGTATAAGGAAATGCTCAAAACAGTCGACCGAGGAAGCGCAAAATTCGTATACAACATCGTAACACGAGACGAAAATTGGATATAATCGTACGAGCCGGAAACTAAGCAACGGTGTTCCAAGGTGAAACAAATCCGACAAAAATATGGATCGTACGCGAAGCACTTCTAAGAAAATGATCTCTTGTTTCTTCGGTTGTACTAGACAAGGTTGTAGTAATCATTGCTTCAGAGGTTCGCAGAACAGTTAATGCTGAATGGTATACAATTTATGTGCCAGAACACAGGAAAACGTCGCATCATTCTTCATCATGACAATGTCAGCTCTTACACAGCACGTCAAATGATTATTTGACGGAGAAAAACATTGAATTGAATAGCCCGTATTCACCTGATTTATTGCCGAACTTCTTTTTGATCCCAAATGTCAACACAAAATGCGTGGACAACGATTTTCATAACATCAAGAACCTGTTGAATCCCTTCAAAACCATGTTTTTGAGGTAACAACTTCAGAGTGAAAAAGATTTTTCGAGAATTGGTTCAAACGCATGCAAAAGTGTATAAATCTTAAAGGCGAATAATTTGAGAAAAAATAAAACGATTTGTACCAAAAAATTAGTTTTTCTTTGATTACTTTTGTAAAAATTTATAAGACGGCCCTCGTGCAATTGCGTGGAGGTTTGGACTTCGTACAGTGCAGATTTCAAGCCCCTCTTTTACTTTATTTGTTCTATATTATTTATAATTAAATATTCGCGTTTTTCTGAGTTTTGTTTTCAGCGATTTGGTGTACCTTATTCCGTCAGAAATGTTTGATTTCGTTATATTTTAGTTTTCCTTCTGATTTTTTGCATGCTCTCTAAATAAATTATTGAAAACGTAATAAATTTAATCAGTTTGTAGCGATTTTAATGTTGGCTTTCTAGAAAATTCTAGTTTTAAATTAGTTTCTAGTTTCAAATTGAGTTAATGGTTAAAACTATTAACTCAATTTTAATTCGCCGAATACTTCTATCTACAAGCTAATTAGAATTAGAATTAGACCTCGATAAATTATTTATACAGAAAATATTTTTACAAATTTACCTAAATTTCAATCCTTTTGTCCAGATTACGACTTTCAGATTACAATTGTTAAATTTTCAATAGTATAATTTATTAATGAAACTGTGCGATAATACAACGATCTGTTTTATCTTTTAAAATATGCTAAGTAAAAATTGATAATTAGAAATTTAAGAACTATATTGTCAGAAAAACTGGGAAATCGATAAAAAATTAGCTTTGGACAAAAATTTAACAATTTTCTTAATGCAGTTTAAAAGGCTTGCCCTTTAGTAAAAACGAAACAATTTAAAAAAAAGAAAAGCTCGCGGATTAATAAAGAAATAATTAAATCTAGCTCTGCTCTAAGAAATGTCTGAATATAATATATCTGATAACTACCCAATTTATTTGAAAAATTACAAATTTATATATGTCACAGTTATTCTTAATGCTATAAGATTACATTATGGTAACTAAGCAACTAATTATTAAGTGAAAGCGAAGTTGAGAGATAACAAAAACATAACAGGACTCAACTTCCGTTTCTTCATCACCTATATTTAAATAGCAGAAGAATTTGATAATTTCTTTTCCAATAATAACAATATTGTTCCATTTCAAAGAAGGTCATCAATTTTGAATGACTTTGTTGATGAATGAGTATTTTTGTTAAAGTTAAATCCTGCGTTTTCAGTAAAAAAAGTAAAAAATTGATGAAACTCCTACCAGTATTTTTAAAGAATTCGTAAACGCTATTTCCCCTCTAATAGATCAACTAATGAATCTTTCAACAACGAAGGATTTCCCAACCGCCTTAAGACTTCCGTTGTTATTATTCTTCTTAAGAAAGTTCGATAGTTAATTTAAAAAAATTATAACGCAATTTCGTTATTGTCAGTATTTTCCAAAGTATATGAAAAATAAATGCTTAACATTTCTTAAAAAGCATAATGTATTCACAAATTTTCAGCATGGTTTTAGGAAAAAATTGTCAACTGATCAGCCATTTCACAGTTTTTATAAAATATTTTAATTTCTCCAACATGGTACCGCTGATATGTTAAATAAATTAATTAACAATTAATATAATCCACCTTACCAGCACGTTGTTATGTTTTCTAGATCTTTCCGCTTACTTGGAAGCCATCATCAGGAATTAAAATTAATGTATTATAAAACAGTCATCACTACCCGGTCCTACTAGTATACTATGTATACTAATAGGACTGGACAGTCAACTGTTTTTAAATTTTAACTATGATTTTTTTTCAAGTTTTGACTTCCCATTAATTTTAACTCCCGATGATGGCTTCCAAGTAAGCCGAAAGATCTGGAGAACATATCAACGTGCTGGTAAGATGGATTATATTAATTGTTAATTTATTTAAAATATTTTAAATTATGCAACTACGAGGCTCGGCTAATAAATTTTGCACACTAGCGTACTACATGGAGACAAAAGGTACTATCGAGTTGGGCGTGGCTGCACATATCTAAAATCCCCCTCTACAAACCTGTGATAATGCGATGAAAGTTTACCGATTTGTTTTCAGTAGCAGTTAAAATGGAGTCGAGTACGACCAATACGTCAACACGGTTAAAACAGTGCGCAGTGATCGAATTTTTAACAACAAAAAAACGTGAATTCTAAGAATATTTTTCATCGTTTAAAAACGGTTTACGATAGCGAAACTGTTGACAGGAGTACTGTGAATAGGTGGGCGTTGAAATTTCCCGAATGTGAAGCTGGTAAAGCGACAATTGAGGACGGACCTCGCAGCGGACGACCAGTTTCTATGAGTGACAAGAAACATTGAAAGAAGGTGGACGATTTACTTCAAAGTGACCGGCGAATCACCCAGCAACGCTTCGCCATTCAGTTAGGCAGACCTAAAAAACGAGTAAGCCATTTTATCGAGCAATTGGGTTACCGTAAAATCTGTGCACGGTGGATACTGCGCAAACTCTCTGATGGCGAGCTGAAGTTTGAGCCTATTCCGCATCCGCCATACTCGTCGGATTTGGTTCCGTACCACTTCCGCTTCTTCTCTCACCTCAAGAGGGATCTCAAAGGTGAACATTACAGCACCAACGATGTAGTGAAGGAAGCTGGGAGCCACTTGGATCCGAGAAAGACCGCCAGCATTTTTCAGTGATGGAATGCAAAAACTTGTCACATGTTAGGGAAAAGTGTATCAATGTAAACGGGGATTATATTGAAAAATAAATACTGCATTTTGTAGCTAAAGTAATGTACTTTTATTCAATTTTTATTTCATTCCAATATCTCTTTTCATTTCCATGCTAGCATATATGTGCAAAGTTTTTGTCAGTTGAGCTTCGTAAAAAAGATTAAATTTTCAATTTTTTTTTTGACTCGTCTAAACATTCGACTTTGTTTCACATTTTCTTACGGATGAAAAACTCAATAATTACGGTATAGGATAAACCGCTTAGAATTGGTTAATCATACCTTACCGACCGTAAATGGGTGGTTGAAATTTCATCTTTTTATTTACTTGAATACACATGTAAAATTTAGTTCCTCCTCACTTCACTTTTGAACGCGGAGTGCCACAAGGAAGTACCCAGGACTCTTCCTTTTTATTGTTTATTAGTGCCTCAAAATTTTAAAATCATTCATTATTTCCCTCTTCGCAGACGATACAACTGTACTTTTATCTAAAGGTAATAATTTAAAATGATTTGAAGTTTATACGACAGTAGTAAAAAAAAAATATTCATTGAATGGATTGTAGCCATCTATTTTAAATGGACACAACCTAAGATTAAGATAAATTGAAATTTTATTTCTCCCTACATGTCGGTTGGCAACACTGCATTCAAGGTTTACAGCTTGTAACCTTCTTATACACTAGTGCTATTACAGTATAAATTCGTCTCTATTGGATTAACTATATCGTTTTCCAAGCACACGAAGATGTGTTAATTATTGAGATTTATTGCGCGTATAAATCTTACGAACGAGTGAAAGACGAGTTTCGAATAAAATTTCCCAATTTTCAGTTCCTAATAAGTCGACAATATGGCGGTTGATTAATAAATTTCGCGAGACTGGGAGTGTATATGATCGGAAAAGCACAGGTCGCCATCGCTGTTAACAGTAGAAGTTCTGGAGGATGTAAAAGAACGTTTGACTCGGTCACCCAGAAAATCTCATAAAGTTATCTTCACAGGCTGGGCTTTCACTATCTACAGCTTTCAGTGCTATTAAAAAAATTACAATCGTATGCTTATCGCATCGGTGTCGTTCAAGAACTGAAAGAAGTAGACCACGGAAAACGTTTACAGTATTATCGTCGGTTTCGTTGATGACAACGGTATTGAAATTCTGGATCGTGCTTATTTCGGCGACGAGGCACCGTTTCAGTCGGATGACAAAACAGCCAAATATGGTGCGCTGAAAATCCTCACGCGTTTCATGAACGACCACGCAATTTTATGCAAGTAAAATTGGTGTTTGGTGTACGATCTCCCGGCGTCGCGCAACAGGGTATTATTTTTTGACAAATCTGTAGAGGGTATGGTTTAACGCAACTTAATCGAAAAATTTATTGCCACGTTAGATTTACACAACGAGAATATCGGTTCCAGCAGGAAAACGCAACTCATACTGCAAGTGAAACGTTGGATATGTTACGGGAATTTTTCGGCCATCGTTTATTACAAAAAGGGTTGTGATCTCCGACATCCCCAGATCTTACACCAGCACACGTTTTCCTTTGGAGGTAAAAAGTGTAGTTTTTAAAAAAATCTCAAACACTTGACGAATTGAAGGATAACAGTGAAAGTGAGATTTCAAACATTACGAAAACTGGCTGTAAATGTTATGAAATGTGTACGAACCTGCATCGGGATCACAGGAAATCATTTTGAACATCTATTGTAGAGTTTTTAAAGGTAATTTGACTATTGTTGTATAAGTATTTTATTAACATTAATATTTTTGTAATAAATTCACGTCGTCATAGGAGTTACATACTTTTTGAAACACCCGTTACTTTTCAAATAGACATAAAACTGATTTTCACATTGGTAGAATTTCCATTAATGAAAACAATAGCATTTTTATTGCCCAACAAGCAAAATTTCTGGACGTTTTATTAGGTGAAAGATTTTCTTGGAATGATAAAAGCGATTTCGTTTCACAATATAATCAAACAGAACCCAATCGGTTTTATGCGCATTAATAAAACGCTTATTTGTCATAATTATTCAGCCTTTCATTATATTTACGTGTATTCCCTTCCAACGTACAATGTCATCATCTCTTTGGGCTCCCTCAAACGGTCGAACAAATTTTCAAGATACAAAAATGGACCGTCAGATTATAGTTTGATGTCTATACATAAGAATCGTGGAGATCAATATTTAGAAAATTAGGTGTTATTCATGTGTATATATTCATGAATGTACAATCTTTGCTTAAACAAATGGTTACTTATTTTTAAAAAAATAATATTCACCTGCACCAAACAAGACAACAGAGCTGTTTTTTCAAAACTCAACAAAACTTCGGCTTACAAAAATGAGTTTATTCATTAAAATGCTTCCGTTACACCATTTTTACTAAATTACCGAATTATAATTTTGAAATTATACTATTTAAAAAATTAAAAAGAAACCTGAATTTTCTGTATCCCGTTCAATATGTAAATAAATGAGCTCAAGTAATTTTCAATAACGCCTTCTGAATTGTGAATTATTTTTTATATTTAATATTTTTTATGTATTTACCTTAATTTAAATATATAATATGGACTTAAATCACGATCGATTTTTATCTTATAATTATTTGTATCCAATCGGGACGTCATCTACATAATTTATTATTATATAGCAATCTGAATAAAAGGTTTATTTATTGGTCATTAAAAAACGAGCAATGAGATATCATTCCTTTTCTAATTTATTTAATATTACATGTTTTGGTTTGCAATTCAAATTATAATTATTATACTTTCAATGCGTCACATTAATAAGAGAATTTCTATACAAAATTTTAACGATGGTTTGACTCACGCAACTACGTTAAATTGGAAAAGTTGAGCTGTTGATGGTATTATAAAATACTTCTTAGTTTTTTTTTTTTTTAATATATTAATAAACAACAGGAAAAAATCAATGGTGTGTATTTTATTTAACACAAAAATGAAGAAAAACTAAAAACATTACTTCTAGAAATTTTTCTTAAAAAATATTTTTAATTAAAGAAGATATTTGTTTAGATATTTTTTTTTTTAAAGTTCCAATTTTTTTAATCGATTTATTAAACCAATACAAATAGATTTTAAAATAAATAATTAAATTATCTCTAAGAGACATTATTCTTTAAGTGAACTTAGATTTAGTTTAGCAAATTTCAAATTGTAATATTTGGAGCTAGATGGGCAAAAAAAATTTTTTTAGAAACGTAAAAATTTCCTCTTTACCTCTGAAAATTATTTTAACCCTAATCAATATCTAATTTAGAAAAATTAGATATTTAGAAAAACATTTTATTCCTATAGTTAGAGACAAAATAAAGTTAAAAATTTAAGAATAGCGTGTCCCTTTCCACACCACTATGAGTTATTGGGAATTAAAAATTATTCTCACCACATTACGTCTAATTTTCAGAAAAATATTTTTACTTTCCCGTCTAGATATCGCTATACTTCTAGAAGGGAAAGTAAAGTAATCTGTCAAATTTGAGCATATGCGGTTTTGACCGGATCTTGACGTTTTGACACGTAAGGAACCCAAAAAAATCGGACGTTAATGTTCATATGTAGGTGTGTGTTCGGTGTGCCTCTAAATCACATATCTCCAGAACTACTGGGTCGGTTTTGACCAAACCTGGTGATGCCATTAAATTTTCAACTTAAAAAGGTCAAGGAGGTGAGGCTGTAAAGCAAGGTAACCCTCAATATCTCCAGATTTCACCTAATTGAGGTCATATTTTTCTTAGGAGTACTTGTTAATTAAAAAATAACAATATACGCTACGATTTTTTTTTGCAAAACGCACCCCACCCCAAAAAAATTCTGTTGTAGTCGTTTACTATGTAGCAACATAAAAAGGTGAACGGTAAATTAAATAAATGATTAATATTTAAAGTGCAAAAAAAAGTAACTCGGTCTGGATGGGTCTCGAACTCGATCGCCCGGTTAACTCGGTGCCTGGTGAGTTAAACCTCGCGGCTTCACCGGTCTGCCGACCGTACAATATGTTAAGTTGTGAAATTACATTAGTTTAGTTAGTAACGACTGTCGCCGCTAGTATCGCCACACCCGCGCGATTTAAATAGGTATGCGCGCGCCCTTAATTAGAATCACTGAATTAAATAAACGAAAAAATATTATATTTAAATAAAATGATAAATATATTAAATTAAGTTGTGTGTGTTTTGTTTGTTTGTAAGCGTACATCAGAAACAACCCACCGTCTGTGTGACGGGAAAATCCTACAACTGTGTTGTAAGCTTTTTTAATTCAAATCCAAAGCAACATTCAAAAGTAAGATTTATGCAACTCAAATTTTTACACAAGTATGGAGCGCTTTAAAAAAATATTTTAATCATATCACGGTATCATTTATTGATACGCTAAAAAATATAGAATCAGAATTTTCATAAAATCCACACCTACGATCCACACCTATTTCATAAAAATCATTTTCTGTAATGCAAAAGCAAGTAAATCAAAGTGAAACTGTTTGTGAAATAATATAAAAGCCAACATGCACACATTTATACTGTCATATAGAAATAATTCTGTAACCTCGATAACAAAACTTGTAATACTTTTATTACTGGATTCATGAGATTTTAAGAAATTGTGAATAAAAAATCTGAACAGCTACGATCACATTTTACTTTACAGAAATCAATGCCAGGAAAAGATAAAAATATACAATAAAGAATAGTAACGAGCAAATATACTATAAATGGTGCACGCATAAGGATTTCCAAGAAAATAATGAAGACAGTACGACTTGGAAATTTATTGTAGTCTAAAGTTACCTAATTACATTAAATTGTTTCATTTTTAGGAAACTCAATCCCTCAGTCGGGAAAGGAAAAAGTCACAAGGACTCAAATCAGGTGTGAATAGGGTGGTGGTTGAGGAATTTTGATAGGAATGAATTTTCACGTCAAAAATTCCCTGATGGAAATGGCCGCGTGACACCGGGTATTGTCATGATGAAGCATCCGCTTGGCTGCAATGCCTGGTCTCAAGCGAATCACTCTTTTCCTGAGCCTTTCAAGGCCACCTTTGTAAAACACTTGGTTGACAGTTTGTCCTGAAGGAACAAATTCTTTATACACGATACCCCTCTGTCAAAAAAGCAAATCAGCATGGTTTTGATCTTTGATTTGCTCATTCGACATTTTTTCGGTCGAGGAGACCGAAAAACCACTTTTCGCTCCAAAGCGAAAAGTGGCACTTCTTTGTTTTGCCGCTTTGTTTCAGGATCGTACTCAAATATCCAGGATTCATCACCTGTGATCACACGAAGAATTCTTGGTCATTATCAATCCTCTCAAGAAGATCAACGCACACAAGTTCTTCGATTGTCCTTCTGTTCCGTTGTGAGGTTTTTCGGCACCAATTTCCCACAAATCTTTCGCATGTCCAAATCGTGACAAAATTTGATGTACGGTGAAAGTGTTTAAATTTAACTGTTCACTCATCATCCTTATTGTTAAAACGACGGTCAGATCTCACAAGAACCCTCACACGCTCAACGTTTTCGTCAGATTTTGAAGCTGAAGGTCTCCCTGAGCGAGGTTGATCTTCAACGTGTTCTCGGCTTTCTAAAAATGATTTGTGCCAGCGGAAAACTTGTGTTCTTGATAAGCAATGTTCCCCGTAGGCCTGTTTCAACTTTTAAAAGGTCACACTCGTGGATTCCCCAAGTTTAACATAAAAATTGATTGCACAACGTTGCTCTAAATTCCGATGCTCCATTTTCGTAACACACAACAAAAACACAATGGCGCTGTCAAAAATTATGTGTTGGCTGAACGGAGTTGAAACTCGTACTGAGCATGTGGAAGGGATGAAAAACCCGGTCTAGCACAGACCAGTAGACACAGCGTTGCCAGATCGCTCGCAGTGTTACCAATCTCATTACTTTTCTCACACACCTCGCATAATTCAGTGGTTCCTAAACCTTTCCCAGTCGCGCCATTTTCAATTAAACATTTTCCAAGGCGCCCTACCCTAAGTGAAAGTATGACTATTCGTAAATAAGAGATAAAAATAAATAAAACTTGTTTATCTTTATTAATTTAATAATTACAAATGTTTTTCGTTCAATTAATTATGAAGCTTTTACAATATTTCGCGGCGCCCCTGTGAAGAGGCCGTGGCTCCCCGGGGCACAGCTTGACAATCATTGATATAATGCATTCCTTCCTCAAGGCATACATTAATTTTTTGCTTTACACTATTTGCCCAAGTATATTACGGCTATGGAAGTACCAAACTAAATCATGTAACTGCTGAGTCGAATAGCCACTAGAAAAATGGCAGAGGAAATGACTAATCCGTGGATTTATGGAAATATATGTTGGATAGTAGTTGCATCTACCCATCTATGCTACACTCTCCCAACCAGTAACTATAAATACATCCAGTGGCGAATCGTAGCTATAATTAGTAGGTGTGCTGCTACAGAAAACCTTTTCCTTTTCAAGGCCATGGTTAAAGTTTTTTGTAAAATAAAACAACCGAAAGAAAAAACGAATCAAATAGAATAGCTGG
The DNA here is from genome assembly GCF_047948215.1 of Lycorma delicatula. NCBI lineage: Eukaryota > Metazoa > Arthropoda > Insecta > Hemiptera > Fulgoridae > Lycorma > Lycorma delicatula. The sequence continues at coordinate 117,231,162 of NC_134461.1, read as the reverse complement.
AAGCAGGATAATAGTCTAATTCTAACTTATCATATTCAAGATTATGGTACAAGGTTTTTAATCATATAGCACTTAATAACCGTATTTGGTTTAACTTAATAAATAATAAAATATCAATGCAGATAATAGTTTTTAATATTATTAGATAACTTAATAAAATGCCCGCTTAAAAACACTATAGTCCAATGGTGCTTAATTTAAACTTCTATGTACACAGAAACAAATAAATAATTAATTTTTACTAATTACTTTCTCCTTCGCCCTTCCAGATTTTTTTTGGACAGATCTGGCAATCAAAAAGTCCTTGCTTTCCGCCATCTTCTGATTACTACTGAAAAAACAACTAAACCGCTTTCATATTCCTTCCACCGACTAAACTAAAAAAGGGAATAAACAAGGAACGTTCCACACACAGGCGGAGTAAAAAAAAAACTACCTTCCACCAGCACGCCAGGGTCGGTACTGCGGGAGCGAGTGTTCTCTCTCCCTCGCGTGCATCTTCCTATGTTCGCATGCGCACAACAACCAAACACCACGCCGCTGGAACTGTGAAGCGCACAGTTTGATATAACGATTTTTATATAGTTTTCATAAACTGAGGGATGGCTACTGACACTAAACTTAAGGATAATATATTGTGCAAGTATAAAGAAAAAACTGAGGTATGTTTTCTGAGTGATGATTGGATGTTGTGGAGTTGTAGTGAGATTTAGTCTGATGTTTGGTATCTTGTGGGTGTGAGGTCCGTATCTGTTGACAGTGGTGTCTGAATGTGTGTGAGAGCGTATTCCCCTCTTCCCTGAAGTAATGCATATCAGCTGCACCAGGAAGGGTGGGTGGAGGTTTAGTCGGTAGTGCGCAGGAATACATACGCATTTAATAATATCTTGCGGAACCTGTTAGCGAGCCGGACACTGCCAAGGCGCCCGTAAATGGGAAGAAAAAAGGATTCATTATATTAAATGTTATCAATAAAATCAAGTGGAAACAGGAAGTGCTGCAGTTCCACAGTGCCTACACCACCGCCACTGAATACACCCACATCCGCTCACTACTACATATGTAATAAATTACAAAGCATACATGTATCCATCTTTTGGTATATGATAATTTTGTTTACCATAACACAGTAACAGTAAATTTTCATATACCAACTGTTTCATGGAAGTACCTTTTTTCCTGTTTAGCCTCCGGGAATTACCGTTCGGGTATTGCTTCAGAGGATGAATAAGGATGATATATATGAGTGTAAATGAAGTGTAGTTTTGTACAGTCTCAGGTCGACCATTCTTGAGATGTGTGATTAATTGAAACTCAACCACCAAAGAACACCGGTATCCACGACCTAGTATTCAAATCCGTATAAAAATGACTGACTTTACTAGGACTTGAAGGCTGGAACTCTCGACTTCCAAATCAGCTGATTTGGGAAGACGCGTTCACCACAAGACCAACCCGGTGTGTTTCATGTAAGTACCTATAAATCATCTAAGGTATATTGAAAGTACAAGTTGCTTCTCAGGGAGTAATGATATTCATTACACAGTTCGTGTGACAAATAGAGTGAAGGTAATACTTGTATACCTGAATATCACAAAAAAAATTATTATAATTATTTAGGTTTTCTTAGGTTGTATGATTTTATTTCAACATTTGTTGAAAACTCGTTGAGTTTAGCATTGCAATACTCAAAGGGAATGTGAAATCAGTTTATTTCTCAAGTTCCCTGGAAAGCCTGGCATAGTACGGTTGTTATTTCTTGGAAACCATTTTTGAGACTGACTGCTTCATCTCTAGTTGCCAAGAACTGTTAATAAAAGCATAACAACATTTAATACAAGGCGTCTCATAATGTTGTTCTTCGGAGTTTCGAAAATTCATTAACAAAAAAACTATTTCACTCATAAGAATAAAACAAGTACTGTACGAAAGAGTACTTCAAATAGTTTTTTTCCCACATATACTAGGCAGTTAGTAAACCATTTGCTCGCTAGGCGTCGACAGTAGAGAAAATGGCTGCCACGGGAAGCCAAAGTCAGTCATTTCTGTGCAACGTGCGTTTCGGTTGAAATTTCATAAGGAGCCACCAAGTAACAATTCAATTCGTGCATGGTATAAACAATTCAGTGAAACTGGTTGCTTATGCTAGCGAAAATCAACTTCAGAAGTCAATGCCTAACATGTGCGTGCAAGTTCCATTCGCAGCCCGTCAAAATCGACTACGGCTGCAGGCAGAGAATTAGGAATTCCGAAAACAACAGAGTGGAGAGCAAACCATACCGTCTTCAATTAATCCAGCGTCTTTCTGATGGAGATAAAACACGTAGGCTCGATTTTGTTTACAGTTACAGGAAAAGATGTTGTTTGATGAAGGTTTTCTAAACAAGATAATTTTCAGCGATGAAACTACTTTCCATATTAGCGGCAAAGTAAACCGTCATAACGTGCGAGTTTGAGGAACTGAAAACCTACACGCTTATGTGGAACACACTCGATATTCTCCGAAAGTAAACGTTTTTTGTGCGATCTTTCGTGAGGCAGTGTATGGGCCGTTCTTTTTTATGGAAACGACAGTAACCGGCATGATATGTTACAATTATGGCTTATGCCTCAGCTACTCAACGACTTCATTTTTCAGCAAGATGGTTGTCCTACCCATTTTCACCGAGGTTCGACAGTACCTTAACACAACATTACCTCGGCGCTGGATAGGACGTGCGTCTGAATAAGACCAACACATTATGCTGTGGCCACCAAGATCACCAGACCTCACGACATGTGATTTCTTTCTGGGGTTACGTGAAAGATAAGGTGTTTATCCTCCTACCAATGCCGTACGATACCGCTGAGCTAAAGGATCGCATAATCAATGCAATCAACTCTATCGAAAATGACATGTTAGAACGAGTTTGGCAAGAGCTAGACTTTCGTGTTGTGAGCCGTGTCACCAGAGGAGCACATCATATTGAACATTTATACATTTTAACAAAAACTGTTTGTCTCTGCATCACCTCGTACAACTTTCATTTAGGTAAGTGAAATACTTTTTTGTACTGAATTTTTGTAACTCTTAAGAACATTATGAAACGCCCTGTAAATACACATGCAAAGAACCTACATTTTATTTTTTATACTATCCGATTATCTGGTGTTACCCAGATTTACTTCAATCTTCTATTAGACAAGAAATCAGATCTAGCTACAGTGTAACATCAAAATTTTCTCGAACATCATGAGTTCAAAAGACTGGGCATAACGTTTCTAAAAGTTTTCATAAGCTGCTACCTGACACTGAGTTCTATTGATTTCCACAACCTTCTAGAAGGTTCTACAGAGTTCTATTCATTCTATTCGACTAAACTTGACCTTAAATGTCATCAGGACCGTCAGTAATCAGCCTAGCGACTCCAAAAACCTAGCCATAATTAAATTTAATAAAAATATGCCCTAAATGATCTTATGATATTAAAATGGGATAATTTTAAAGCAAAAAATAACCAAAGAAGAAATTCAACTTCAATTTAAGTCCTTCGACATTTCCTGTTATTAATACTCAAGAAAAGGAGGTGGGAGGCTTATACCAGCTTTACCTCCATAAACGTATGCTTAAATTCACAGTAATAATATCCGATGAAATAACAGCCAACAGCATTTAATGTTTGTCAGATTACATTTCAAAAGAGAACATTCTCCTAATAAAATAGGCAGAATGCAGGGTTGTAATGATAACTCAACCCACATAACCCAGAAAGGCTGTTATTGAATTAATTATACACAAAAGAGGAAAAAAAAGAATGACGCAAATTCATCTACATATTCTCAAATACTGCATATATAATGAATGCTATTTCAAACAATACAGTGTAGTTCTATTCACTTGAAGTGTACACATGTCATTTTGATATAATGTCTACGTATAAGTCATAACAAAAAAAATTAAATACAGCACAAAACAATTAGGTACCGGTTTGCAATAATCAACAGATTAACGTATTCGTAATGTATAACAGCAAACATATGCAAATAATAAATATATAATTTATTGAATTTTATAGGCGAATTTATAATTATTCTAACCAGATAGATCATATGTCATCAACTGTCACTGACAAAACAAACAAATTCTATCAAATTATTAAAAAAAATATATTAATAATAAAAAATAACAAAACTGGCAAACACAACTGCTGAAGTATAAACAAACAGACAGCCAAGCAATAAATCGTCTAGATACAATTATTGCAAATGAAAAAGTAAATCTTCATTAATTATTCTTTCAGAATAACTTTCAACACAAAAAAAAATGCTAGTTGTAGACTATAACAGCTACTTTTAAATTATTTATGCATTCTATAGTACATTTTCCAAATAAAACGGAAAATGCAAAAATAAATTAGTGCCTAGGCAATAACATAAACAGAACACAGATAATCACTCTGTGTAGGTTGAACATTTTACACATAAACTAGATTTCTGGGGCCTTTTCTGTTTTCCCCCAATAATTTTTTTTACGTTCTGCATAGCGTAATAGTAATTGGTCATGTTTAAACATGTCTGGTTACTTAGTACAACATTGTACTAGAGACACTGGTGTCGCTGCCTGTAATCCGTCTACGTCTAGTTATTGCACTGTGAAGATGTTTTGTAGATGATTTTGTTTGTTTAGTTAGGGAAACTGGTTCAGAGGAGAAGGGTGTTGAACTGAGCCAGAGCGTAGGTTAAGTTAGTTGCCGGCTTCCGTGGCGCGAGAGGTAGCGTCTCGGCCTTTCATCCGGAGGTTCCGGGTTCAAATCCTGGACAAGCATGACATCTTCATACGTTACAAAAGCTTTTCGTTCATCTCATCCTCTGAAACAATACCTTTCGGTGGTCCCGGAGGTAAAAAAACGAGTTATGTTTGGTTACACTATATTTTAACTTTTCAGCAAATACCTGCAATAATTTGAAAGAAAAAATTAAAAACTTGTCTGTTGGATTCCGTAAAAGTACGCAATAATTTTTGCCAGTAGAGCTTTAGTATTGCATAACTCTTTAGAGATGAAATACTAATACGTAACATAAAAAAATCCCGCATTTTAAGAGAAATTTATATGAACTTTTTCCATTATTTTCACAAATTTACGTAATTAGTGCTTAATAAAGGAGTAGTAGTACAATTTAGTAGAAAAATATTCGTTTGAATCATTGTTATTTAACTGTACATAAATAACTGTATACTAATTAGTGTCCTCCCCATATTATAACTATTTTTAGACATTATACCCAAGTTATTTGTGTCCATCAGAAACTCATATTAGCTGTACATTTTCATATACTAGAATTTGTCATATGAACTCAGAAATAAACTAATTTCATAGTACAATAAAAAGATGTACTTTATTACAATCAATTCTCCAATAATTAGTTTTTAAACTAGAAACTTGGAACATCTCATGGAGTAGTGTCGAGAATTCCAACAGCCTGGAGTCAAATTTAATAAACTTAGATAATCAAATTTAAAGCAAGGCCGAGTACAAATTCACTACATGGTATCGATATTTATTGAAGCTAATGACTGGTATTTAAAATTTAAATAAAGTTTAAAATTTATGTTAACACTCTAAATATGACCAGTTATAAAAAATATGAATCCCTTAGTTAAAATTGCAAAAATGAGCTTTCGTTAATTTAAAAAAATAAACAAACGATGAAAATTTTTATGTTTCTTACACACACATCTATTTGTTTTTACTTCCTTGTATAAGAATTAAAGGAAGTATTGTGATCGCGAAAAATTTCGGTTTTCAGATTTCAACGGAAATATCCATTTTGACCATCCTTGAATCTAATTTGACTAGTTTCGGCGTAACGTCTGTACGTACGTATCTCACATAACTCAAAAACGATTAACCGTAGGATGTTGAAATTTTGGATTTAGGACTGTTGTAACCATAAATTAATGAAATATAATTTTATATGCTTTTCATTAAAAAAAAAAATGTGTGTATGTAATTTAACAGGGGTACAAAGAAGTCATGTGGTGTCCACATCAAATTTTAAAAAAATGTATAAATAAATATAGTTTAAAAACAATTTTCATTCTTAAAAATAGTTTTGATATAATTACGATTTTACTGTTAATATCGATATTTAGTGATAATCTGATATACTAATTATTTAAAGTATAAAAAAGTATTAAAAATTACTGATTTAAGATTTATTTATAATTATGACACAGATAAACTTAATTTATCATTAATTACAAATCACTTTTTTACTTACGAGTATTTCACATTTATCTTACCAGTAAAAATCTATTCGATTACCTAGCCTAATGAAGTCTTAGAATATAATTAAAATAACACCATATACATTTAACTACTTACTTTTCTGCAAGAAAAGATTATTATAGACTTTAGAAATTTCTCTGATGAATTTATTAATAGATTCCAAAACCACAATAGTTGTGTAAACGATCCAACCCGAGTCACAACTCTCTCCAAAACACAATGTACCCAAGAATAGCAACATATCATGTTATGCTTACTAGAGAATTTGAGAAGCAAAGTGATCTGCGATTTTCATATCTATTACGATTAGATAAAGACGAAGAGAGTTTTTATTTCTTGGGGTTAAACAAAAAACTACTCAATCCCAGCCAAATTTTTATCCACATTTCTTGTCATAGCTGAAAAGGTTTTTGATATATTTCATCTCGAAGATATATATATATATATATATAACTTTAATGAACTGTGAGTATCACTGTGTGAAGTGGGTTTGAACTGAATGATTCGAATCAATAGAATAAATAATATTACAAAAATAATAGAATTAAATTTACGTTAAATAAAATCTGTTATCTATTCTATTATATAAAGAAGAGGGTTTTTGTTAGTTCGGGAAAACAGAATAACTACTCGATCAATCGAAACCAAATTTTTACCCATGTTTCATGATATAACTGAGAAGGATTTTAGATATATTTTATGTAGAAAAAACTCGAAGAACCAACCGATAGATTGCTTTAAAATTTTCAGAATACATTCGTATTATACTATGGAAGATTTTAAGCCATACCGAGACCCTAGCTCCCTTAAAGGGTAAAACATTAAAAATATTCATTATTTCTTCACCCCCCCCCACCACCAAGGAGGGTGAAATTGTAAATTAAATATATTCATTACGTAACAAAGAGATTAATCCTTTTATTTCATTATTATACGTCTTCCACCATGGCAAAGAAATACACTATGAATTTTTCGTCGTCAAAGGTGTATGTACTTTAGTTACCATAGCTATCACAATTCAGCTGACATGGAAGTCGAGAGTTTTAAGGTTCAAATCCTAGGAAAGGCTTTTATACGGATTTGAATACTAAATCGTGGATACCGGTGTTCTTTGGTGGTTGAGTTTCAATTAACCACACATCTCAGGAATGTCGAACTTTTTCTTTCTTTTTCCTGTTTAGCCTCCGGTAACTACCGTTTAGATAATTCTTCAGAGGATGAATGAGGATGATATGTATGAGTGTAAATGAAGTGTAGTCTTGTACATTCTCAGTTCGACCATTCCTGAGATGTGTGGTTAATTGAAACCCAACCACCGAAGAACACCGGTATCCACGATCTAGTATTCAAATCCATGTAAAAATATTTGGCTTTACTAGGACTTGAACGCTGTAACTCTCGACTTCCAAATCAGCTGATTTGGGAAGACGCGTTAACCACTAGACCAACCCGGTGGGTCAGGAATGTCGAACTGAGACTGTACAAGACTACACTTCATTTACATTCATACATATCATCCTCACTCAGCCTCTGATGTAATACCAGAACGGTAATTCCCGGAGGCTAAACAGAAAAAAGAAAGAGCTGCTGTTATTATGTCTTTTGTAATTTAGTTTCTTTTTCAAATTTGTATAAAGCATGATTATTTTCAGTCTTATTTACCAGTATTATTCTCACAATCATGAGGATAACACGAACAGTGCGGGGATCCAGAGGGCGAAGCCCTCTTGAGCAGACGGGAATAGCGACCGTACCGAGCTCTACGGCCCTTGGATATAGCCTGAGCTGGCTCCACGGTTCGCCTGGGCTTTGAGGGTCCAGGTTCTGGCTAGAAGAACCGGCTAGTAGTTAAATATACTTAACACATTAAAACGCCTAGAAAAAATTTCCAAAATGGAATTTAAAAAAATACTCAATAGGAAATAACAATCACCAATTGGATGAAAACAGAATAAAATCACCTTTTCTTACTTTAACTGGCAGTTTCCTCTAAATAAGGCAACTCAAGCCAAGGCTGCAACAAACCTTAATTTTCTTCAGAACTATACTTCCATATTTTGTCATAATGTTACAATGAATGAGGTCTCTTGGTAAATATTGTACAGTTAAATACAAATAATTGAAGGTACCTTAGAATACTATGGCACACAACAGAGTAAATTTGGAAAAGCAGATAAACAACGAAAAAGGTTAGGGAAGGTTATAATTACAAACAATATATAAAGAGCCTAAATTTTTTTTTACCTTTTTTAACATTTCTTACTTTCTGGTAAAACTAATCATTAACAATAATATTCCTTTTTCCAGAATGATTCATATAAGTTAGAATGGGGAAGTATTTCTTAAAAAAATCATGCTAATAAAATAAACGATTACTGAAAATATACAATGCTGTTAACTGAAAAAGAAAATAAAAAAAATCATATCTTCACATTAAGTATGATAAAACAGAAGAATCGCAATATTGAAGATATGTTTGAATAGATTTATCAACAACCAAGGGACTCCTTAAATTTTGGTTATACATCACTTAAGCTAAAAAATCCAAAAGTACAAGGATCATATACACAAGAGAAGAAAAACAGGTTTTACTTTATACAAGACTAGTTTTATACTTAAAAAAAATCACATGCCAATTTTAGAGAGCAATTACGTAATAATTTCCCCGATCATTATTGATACTCCTTTCAGAAGAGCTATTACACAAAAAAAATAAAAATAAATTAGCTCATACAAAACATAGATTTATGAAGAGGGAAATTAAAAAAAAAATATTTATACTGATCTACACTTTATTACAGCAAAAATGACAATAGAGAAGCCAGAAGGGCAAAGAATATATTATTTTAAGAAATAGTGTTCCAGGAGAATGTTAAAAGTTTGAAGCGAGTATAAACTGAAAACATTTTACGACAAACAGAAAAGAAATAATTGTGACAAGATTACTGTAGAAAGAAGGAAAAGACTGATATGTTCTAATATTATCACACCAAAGTTAGTGAATTTAGTTCTAGGGCGAGTATATTGGATAAAAATCAAACAACTTAAAGTAAAAAAAGTTACTTATTCTAAGCTACTTAAAAAGGTTACTTATTCTAAAAAGGCTTTTTTGGATATCTTTTGTAATAATGACTTAAAAATAGAAATGATGCAAATCACAGCAAATATTTGAATCAGTTTCTAATCTTCTATTAGATAGATACACCTGACCCATCGAGTTGATCTAATGGTAAACTCATCACTTTAAATCAGCTGATTTCGAAGTCGAGAGTTCTAAGGTTCAAATCCTAGTAACGGCAGTTACTTTTTTGAATACTAGATTGTAGATAACTGTTCTTTGGTGATGAGTTTCATATCAACTTCATTAATCCTCTGAAATAATACCTTAGGATGGTTCCAGAGGCTAAATAGAAGAAAAAAAAGTAGATATAATCATTCATTGTAGCAGTGCTTATTAGTGTTACAGGATTCAGCTGAATGGTTACAATTCACAAATTATATAACACATATACTGACAAAGATATTAATATACTTCAATCATGTCAATTCTGCAGAAGTGGTTGTTCAGATTAAAAGAGATACAGACATGCTAATATTCAGAAGCTGTTAAACTGATACTTAAGTTTAATCTTCAGTGTCGGCTCATAAATGTAAAATGAGTAAATAAAAAAATGGTTTAACAATACCTAATGCGACACTTAACTTTTTTCATTACCATATGATGCAATTCCTAAAGCAACAATTCTGTACCGACCAATTCCAAAAGAAAATAGTGATAATTCTGCCGTAAAAAATAATAAATAGAAAAACAGCTATTACGAGGGTTATAACAGTAATAATGGGGGTTATTATTTTATAAATAAAATTTTATTTAAAAAAACATAAGTACATATATTTTAAATACTTTCATTAGTTCAATCAATTCTATTTTTTCATTCCTTCTTACACTTACTTTCTTTCATTCATTCATTTTCAGATAAAATCTCTCATTAAACGATTACTTACCCAGCCTAACAATAATAATAATAATTATTACTATTATTGAAAATTAATAAATATTTGATGTTATCCTGGTTAAATTGTAAATGTCTTCACATGTCATTTTTAAATTTAGCTAAGTGGCAATTCAGAAAAATAATCCAGGATGATTAATTTAAAGATAATCAACTAATGAATGATTAGTAAATCATTTTCATATGATCAATTATGTGAAGCTGTATAACCATTAGTTAATTTACTTTAATAATATTAGAACCAGATGAATCAGTAAAAGATTAACCACTAGTGTAATATTAATATGAATTAAACTCCTACTTAATGATGTATTAACTAAAATTAAAATTTTACTTCTACTTATATGATGTAGGCTAGTAGATTGCAACTGTCAAACTAGTAAATCTTTTCAAAAAGTAAAAACAAAATATTTACATTTTGAAAATAGTTTTATAATTATTATAATATTTTATTTGATTCTACACATGTAATAAATATTCTATTCTACTACAAGCTTTCATAAATCTTCCTAATACTATATCAGTTTGACAATGATGCTTACAATCCATAAAAACCAATAACTTGAACTGAAAATGAAATGTAATATAACTGAAATTATAATAATTTAATAGAAAATTTTCATTTCCATAGAAACAAAATAAAAATTTGTAACAAATGTAATGAAGATAATTTATATACAATTATGGATTTGCCTCTGATTTTGATGAAACTTTGTTATATACCTTATTTAGGACCTAAGTTATCGGTTACAAATTATTCAATGGAAATGCCTTTCACCTTTGTTACATTCCTTGTAAGTTACACAGTACCCTCACCGAAATGTTGTAATTTGGCACTGCACAAGTGTTTACATAATTTTTAGACAACTCATAATTTCAACCGTAATGAATAACTTAGGTCCTAAATAAGTATATTCAAATTTCATCAAAATCAGATGGAGTCTATAATTGAATATAATTACTGTAAAGAAAATTCCAGGTGTTTCAGATCAAGTACATTAGCTTTTAAAACATTTACGACGAGCTTAACACTTAATGGTAATTTAAATGAAATTGGTAAAGTATCCCGATAACCACACATGAAATTTGCTCTAACTATAAGAGTAAATTGTGTCAAATGTAATATCGAACAGAGAAAGTATTAAAAATTGTTTTTTGGATAAAACAATTTGAAAAGAATCTTAAAAATCAAAATTATTGATAAGGTTACAGTTTTTTTAAAGTAAATGAATTTTATATTAAGGTACAGTGTAAACAGCAAAGTATTAAAAAGCTGGATATAAGAAATACTAAGATAAAACATCACCACCATAATTAAAAAATAAAATGTCTACATAAAAATTTAGTTTAGACAGTTTATTAGGTTCTAATAAATTTATTTACGGGTATCCTATGAAATCATTAAAATTCTTTTACAAATTATATGTATCTAACAAATCATATCAAAATAAAAAAGGATGTTAATCATAGGATGAATTCGAAGACAAAATTACCAAAAGAACTTGGAATATTCACATTAACATAAATTTCTTAATTTATTCATAAACTACTAGCTTATTTATATGAATAATTTCTTTAGATTGCTAAATATGTTAATTACTTTTACTTGTTATGTACAGAGTAAGAGTAAAATAACTATTTATAAATTAATATATGACAATGTAGAAGTAAAAAGAGGTAATTTGAAAAAAGAAGACTTTCACTCATCAGTGGGGTAATGTAAGCCTTGATGAGGATTGTATATTGTAACTAAAAATATATAACACAAAAACCCAAGCAAAGAGAAATAAAAAGTAATTTTATCAATATTCAGGTAAACCCAACTTTTTCAACATTACAAAGTAACAGATTGTTAAATGCTTTTAATATAAAAAATAATTAACAAAACAATTACCTTAATTAAAAAACTTCTACAAAAACTAGACTTTATAAGATTGCACGCACTTGTACTAACTCAAAATCATGTTGTAAAAGTTAATGGAAATAAAGTTTACCGTAATATATATATTTATATTACGGTAAACTAATAAAAAATTTCTATAAATTCTAGTAAATAATTTCTATATATATATTTGTATATAACATATTGAAAGTAGTTACAGTTTTTAATAAAAATAGATATTCATTCCCACAACCATATGTCTAAAATTTACTTGCTCTAAAAATAAGCAAAGATTAACAAGCAGTTCAAATACAAGTACAGTTACTGATATTCAATGTCATTAATATCAGACAATTTTCTTTTATCACACAAAATAATTGAAATGAGGCAATGTATACAGTTAAGTTAATTATATGGGATACATAATAAAATATCAATACTTCAATTAAATTAACTAGTAAGAAGTTACAAGAGAGTTTTGTTTATAAACAGAGATTTTACTCAAAATGAAAGTATAACTTTGTAAAAAAAAAAATTAAGGTTAGAGAAGTTACATAACATCAGATTACCGCATAACATAGATAATTTTTTTTAACTAAACGATTACATCCTATAACAATACTTAAAAACTACTTAATACAATAAATAATACAGAAACAAACGCTAATGAAATTTTAAATTCCTACCTTGTACGTTACAATATTTCGTCAGACAGTTAATAATGGAAGACAAATTAATATCATGTAAAATATAAAAAATCAGGAAGCCGTCAACACAAAATATTTAAATGCTAAAGATGTAATTTAACTGTTCGTATTTTGAACACACTAGACTATTTTTATGGCAGTTTTTAAATTAAAAGCGCAATGCAGCGGTTCACATATCCATGCCGACAGAATAAAACCTACCATCACTTCGGATTTCAGAAAAACGATCAGGTCTACAAACACAGGTGTTTTGTTAAATCTTAAAATTCCCTTTTTCAATTAATGTTCATCTTTTAGAAAACATATTCTGTTCTTTAAAACAATACGGATTAATTTACCTCAAAGTAACACTCTGTTTATAGTAAAAACCTCGGATAAAGACAAGTTCAGTAAATTAATAATTTCATGATTTTTAGCGGGTATCTATATGTACTTTTATGACGTTCTAATGTTAACTTTCACACCTACAATCAAGTAAATATGTATTAAACTTGACATCTCCACAAAACGTTCGATACATGCCATCGAAAGTAACAATACCTTTCAAAGCGCACAACTCGATGTTCGTCGTTGGTAGAACTGAATATATCGTTTGCCTGGTGGTTTCCCACCAAAAGGATGAAAAGTAATGTGATTTTGTAATAAAAGAAATAATTGCGGTTGTAAAATGAAGGGTAATTCCTTATAGGAAAGTTTGTGTTTTGAATTTTGTTAGTAAAGTGCGTAAACATATATATTTTTTTTTTGAACTACACAATTCATAAAAGTATTATTGTGATTTTATAAAATAAAGTTAAGTTGTGTGCCATAAATGCACAAGTGTAGACTTCTAAATCCTAGTTAATTTTTATAAATTACTGCCGTTTTCTATGACTGTAATACAACCAAAACATTTAAAAAGTGCAAGTTCCTAATTATTCCCTGAAACATATGTACATATTTACAAGTCATTGAAGGTAGGTTGAAAAAATTTTATTGATATTAAGGATTGTAATTTTGTTAACTCAACAACGTTCATCATCTGATGAAGAAAGTGAGAATACAGAATAAAGGTAAATAATCTTTTTCAAAGTACGTTTGAATTTAATGAAAAACTTAGAATGAGTTCTATTAAATTGAAACCATTATTAATCAAATTTATTGTGTATATACATAAGTTATAAGTTGCTCTGCCCTGCTAATAGAAACAAAACTAAAAGAAAAATTAGAGCTGTGTATTGCTTTCCACTGGTTAGGTAATGGTGGACAGCACCATGCAGTAGCAAGTATGCATAGAGTAACAAAAATTACTGTGTGTCATGTAGTTCATTCAGTTGTAAGTATAATAAATGAAGTGAAATTTCCAGAAGTAGTAAACTGACCAAATAATGATATAGACAAAGTTGGGGAATGATATTTTCTGTATGCCACGGAATAATGAAATTCTTGATAGAATGCTTGTTAATATTGATACACCACATGAAAATGAATTTAGTATGTAGACCACCACACAAAGCATTTGATAAATATTATGGTCTGGACTATTCATTTTATTATCTTATTTCCAGTTGGCATTAACATAAAAGAAGAATGGAAGTGTGCATGATTTAAGAGTTCTAAAAACAGCACACTGAATGAGCAAATCAAAGCGGGATGGAGACCAGTTCCAGGTTATGAAATATTAGGAGACTCAGGTTATCCTCTAAAAAATGGTTGCTTCCTCATGCAAGGGAGACAACCCATTAGTCATAAGATTTAACAGAGTAGAAAGTGCTTTAGGTATAATAAAAGAGAAATTCCAATTGTTGACGTACTTGCAGGAAAAGCCTGTATTAAAATGCTATGCTGCTTTGTATAACATAGATGACGATGATTTTGAATTGACTTAACAAAGAAATAAACAAATGAAGTAAAAGAAAGACCAACCTGGCACAGTATGATCACAAGGACTAAACCAGGCAATAAACTAATTCAGATAAATAAAAACTGCCACAGAGAAATAATTTACACATACTACATGTGTAAAAAAATTAAACAAACATTAAAATGTTTTAATGTGATAAAAAAATAATTTATTTCACTGAAGGCAAAATATAACTGTACAAAGAAATATCAGATATTTATTTGTACATGCTCATTTGAAACTGCAATCTGTTCAAGCTCATGGTATGATTGCTCATTTGAAACTCCAATCTGCTCACGGTCATTTGAAGCTGCTTACTTACAACTTCTACAGTTGTAGTGGAGTAGTCTTTGAATTTTTCAGTAAATTATGAGAGTAGGTTCCAAGCAATCTCTCTATTTGCATGATGGATAACATCTTTAAATAATTATCTTTCTTAATTCTAATTTTATTCTCAAATAATTATACTTGCAATTGCAACTTTCTTTTTTTCAGTTGTTTCTTGAGACTGCGATGTTTGGCAACTTCAGTTTATAATAGGGTTGTTTATAATGATTTAGCAAAATATGATATAACTCAATTAATTTGCATTCTTTCCCTCCCTCATTACCAGTTTTTTTCTGTAACAAAAAAAACTCTGATGTGGACACGAAATGACTTCCTTGTACACCTATTAAATTATACATATACACTTTCTTGAAATGAAAAGTTCATAAAATTCTATTTCATTAATAACTTCTGATATATTTCATATTTTATTGTTGTTACTGAATGATTATTTATTGTAAAAAAGTTTTACAATTATAAGTTAATAATGATTAATAAATCAATATATTTAAATTAAAAAAAAAGTTAAAAAACAAAAAATGAGATGAAGTATGATGCGAACCGAGGTACCTTCCCCTTGTAATATCCAAATATTTCATTAATTAAAATTTTATTTGGCTGTAACGCTCTGGAACCAGTGAAAATACGTATCACTTATGACATATTGAAAAGCTCAATGAGGGCTTGTTACTGCAGTTAAGAAAAAGTCCAAAATCCAATTTTTTTTTAATTTGGTTCAGTTGATTACAATCAAAAGAAGAGATGCATTAATAAATGTTACAACAGTCCTAAATCCAAAATTTCAACATCCTACGGCTAATCGTTTTTGAGTTGTGCAAGATACATATATACGTACAGAAATCATGCCGTAACTTAGTCAAAATGGATTCAGGAATGGTCAAAATGCATATTTCTGTTCAAATGTTAAAATCAAAATTTTTGCGAACACAATACTTCCTTTACTTCATCATAGTTTCAGAGGATAATTATAACTTACTAACATTTAATGCTACATTAAGAGTTAAAAGTTTACCAGAGTAAATAATTAAAAGTTTACCTTGTAACTGTTAAAATAAAATGTAATAATGAACAATGAAATATAATTTACACTATTAATAAATTGTTAAATAATTATTTATTACTTCTGTGTTTTCTAGATTTTGCAAAATGTATCTAGTGTAAGTGATATGTCTGGAACAACTCCAATTGGCTGTGCATTCACATTGATCTTCTGAGAACTTACTTTCTTCCTAATCATTTCTTTTGAAAGGACACCAAATAATACACAAATTTTGTTTTTCTTTAATATCTAACAGAACAGTGACCTTTCAATCCTTTTTTAAACCACCAAATTACTAATAAGCAACTGGTTAATAATACACACAAATGTCTGTAAAATACAATAGAAATCATGTTTTTAAATAGGTGCAGGAACAGATGAAATTGTAACTTTTTTTCTGTAATTGTGCAGATTGCTTCTGGAACCATCTATAACGTAATTGTAAAATTTTACTTATATATTGCACTTCAGTGGAATAGGCCCCTGGGAACATAGTTAAAACTACTTCCAAGACTGTTATGAAGTCTCTGTCTCTGAAGAAGTTCTCTCAAAGAACTTATTAATATTTTCTGGTATTTAGAAAGTGAGAAACAAATGCTTTATAAAAATGTAAACTTCTCTTCATCATGCTGTTATTTCCAACTGAACTGTATTATTAACAGATCAATCTGAAAGATGCTTATATGTTAATGGTTAAGATATAATCTAATCTTTTCTCATAATTGCATTTAATTTATTTTGTATCTTGTGATGCATAACATAAAAACTAAATAAACTATAATATTACTATAATTAGGATTATTTTACCAGAATAATGAGCAATTGTATGATTGCTGTGCAAAATTGAAAACCAATAACCTTTAAACTAGAAAATAAGTGACATTAGCAATGCTAAAGTAATGATGCTACTACAAAGTAAGTTGAGAGTAATCCAATGATATAATTACACTAGTGAACAAAAAACAATTTTCATGAGTCTCGAATAATACATAGTGAATTAGAATTTGTGTAATGAGTCACATTTTTTAGATGATTTATTTACCAATAAATGCATAATCCTTTTGAAATCAATATTTAAAAAAAAATTATTTATGTGTTTTCATTTAAAATTTGTTTAAAGAAACTAAATTTTTATTTATTCAAACAGATAAATTTAATAGATAATACAATTTTAAAAGAACAGTTTTTAGAAGTTTAAATCATTGGAATTGTCTTAACTTTAATTTTTAAATTATAACAAACTTTTTCTCTTGAACAATGTTTGATCAGTTTCTCTAAACAAAAACCAACAATAGTCACCCATCATTCCATGATCCCATCTTCCTTGGTACCAGTGCTCCATGGTCAGTATATCCTGATGGAAATGCTTTCCTTCCTCATTGTTAAAAGAGCCTACATTTTCAGGAAAAAAGTCTAGTTGGGAGTGTAGGAGATAAATTTTTAATGACATTCTACATCCTAGACGTTTGTAGTTTTTTATGAGCGTATTAACCAAACAAATATAATTTTCACCTTTTCTGTTGCCTAAAAAATGACCACAGTGGTTTAACTGAAGGACTTTCATGCAGCTAGTTCACATTTGCTAAGTTTATCATCAAAACTTGAGTCCTTAGCAGTTTTTTGATTTGCGGACTAATAAATTTACCCTCCTTGGGCTTACTATCACTCAGTTGAGGAAAGCTTATTTTTAAATGATTAAATCCTGCTCCATCTTTATCTGGTGCCTTTACAAAAATTTTCATGAGTCCAAGTTTTATGTGAAATGTTAGCAATATGATTTTACTACTCTCAATTAATGATAAATGTGTTCCGTTCCTAGTTTGAGCCAGCTAGTGCTGCTCTCAAATTTTCTATTAGCGCTGGCCTACGAGCCAATTCATACGAGTTAAGAATCCTGTCTGGCGTGGTCATGTATTTCTTCATCTAATGTGGCTTATGTGGTTTAGTTATCTAGTATGTTATTTAGTATCTTTTACAAATTAAATTCAACTATCCTAGAAGAATATTGTTTCATTTGTTCATCTAATAATCAATACAGTCCATCCAAGCTCTAAAAACTTAACAAAATGCTTTACATTTTTTTCACCAGCCACAAAGTTCTGCCACCATGGCCAGTTCTTTACTTTGTAATGACGTTTTGTATCACAACTATCCCAAAGACAAAGAAAACAATATTTTGTAAGCCCATCTTGTAAACCAAGAAATAGCAACAACTTTCAGATCACCGCAAACTTGCCACATTTGCTCTATTTTGTATTTTCTAATATTTGTATTTTATTGTTTCTAATATTGATGCCATAGTTTCATATGTTTCTTTCATTTCTACTGCATGAGCTAATGGAATCAATGACCGTTTGTTACCATTAGGCAATAAAACTGCTTTCATTTAATTTTAAAACGGTCAATAAAAAGAGGCCGTTCTTCAGGAATATGTTGAATTCAAAGTTCTTTCATCAGGTCGTTGAAATTAGTACAAACATATAATGAATTTTTCATAATAAAATAAGTTGAAAAATTTTTATTTCATGTTTTAAACGTATTAACTTTTGTTTTTTCCGCTAAATGATCCCACTGTTAGTCTTAGACCCCAGAAGTTCAGCTTGCTATTTTAATAATTTTAAATCGTGAAGTAAATCATTATGTTTATGCTGTTGAATTAAATGAGGAGATTTCTTATCAAATACAGGAAGAAATTCTTCAACATCCTCTGCTTCATTTTCAGATTGTTCTTCTAGCAATGTCTGATTTGATGATTGTACAAGTAGAGGTAACTCCTCTCCGTATGGTACCGGCTTAGAAGCTGAGGATATATCTGTTTATATATCTATTTATAAACATATATAAATATGTTTATCATACAGAAAAAGTTGGTGAAGTGGTCTTTAGGTTCACGCCAAACCATCAGACAGCAAATGGTACGCCTCATTGTTTCCCCTTCAACCATTGCAGAAGCCATGTTGTAGCAAATAAAAACGAGAGAAGTCACTTTTGTATTATAAAGAAGTGATGAAAATATAGCAACACACTAATAACTCAGTGAAACACATTACACAGTATAGACAAATGAAGATAGACTGAATAAGATTTTAAGCTCTGTAGTAGGCAAAAACAGATGTCTGTATGATATCATACAGAAATGTTTGTACATGTTTACTTCTCATGATAGTGTATATATTTATTTATCTTTTCTTTAGTAAGCATGTATGCATATTGTTTAAAAGTAAAAATACAGAAACTATTGTTAACTGTAACCAGCAGTTGATCAAAATGAGTTACAGAAAAATTTTACAAATTTACTCTTTTGTGATTTTTGTAACTGTGGTTAAATAAATGGTTTAGTATTTACTAATTTTTTTTATTTATTTAGAATTTATTGTTTTAAACACATAGTAGTGTCTTGATCCCACGTTTGAATCCTGGTCAGGCATGGCATTTTTCATATACTAAAAAAAATCTCAATTTCATATTCCCTTGCACAAGCTTCAAAGCTTATATGGCGAGTTAATCATTAATGGTAGGAAAATATTTTTGCAGTTAAAAGACATTACTGGCAGTAATTTCTTTTTGTTTTCTTAGAATTGTGCAGTGTAATGGCACTAATAATTTCATTATAGCTATTAATACCATTTTAATTTTAGTTATCTGTAAATATACATGTTTGTTTACTTCTACTGCTGATAAGCTGATAGAGGTTAGAATCATTGAGGATATGCATAGTTATAATTTAAACTGAAATCCTACAAAACAATATCTTATTGAGATTCAGTAAACAATAACCACCAAGTCGTTTCAATTTAAGATTAGATAAGACTAACTGCTAACACACTAATATTTTTCATACTTTAATAAATCATAAATACTTAGTAAATATACTTAGGATTGGGAAAACACAAGATCTAATTGTCAGAAAGCAGGTTTGAGCAGTGGGTGAGCAGTGAAAGGTCAAATTCCAGTTTTGTGAGTTATAGTTAAGGTTACAAAGAATGTGGTTACCAGTGTTCTCTGGTGGTTGGGTTTCAATTAACTACACATCTCAGAAATGGTTGAACTGAGATTTTACAAGACTACATTTCTGTTACAATCATACATATCATCTTATCATCTTCGTTCATCCTCTGAAGTAATACCTTATGGTGGTTCCATAAGCTAAACCATAATCTAATCTGAGTCGACTGTTGAAGATTACAGCACTCTTAATAATGTGATTCATTTTTTGCACACACGATTAGTAGCTCAGAACTTGTGGTGTAATATCTCTCTTTCTCTGTAGTGACTATATTTCTTTTTAAACATGAATTTAACAAAAAGTGCTATGATATGATGTTAAATATTGCCGCACCATGGTAATGTTTCCCTAACTTCTCTAACCTTAATCCTACTAATTCTAACCTCCTTCCATATAACACATTATTATTTGAGCAATGCTATCTTGATAACTTACAAAAGATCTAACAGCGATCATCTTGATAACTCGCAAAACTGATAGGTAATTTACTAGAGTACTAATAATGTGGTGCGGACTCTTAACTTGCACCAGTCACCTGCTGTCCAAACTTGCTTTCTGACATTTAGTATTTTCCTGATCCTAAACATACATACTATGGTATATTAAGGTATAAACAAAATTGAAATTGATGCTATAGTTTCATACATTTTTTTTCATTTCGACTGCATGAGCTAATGGAATGGATGGCTTTTTGTTACCATTAGGCAATAAACTGCTTCTTCTTCAGGAATATGCTGAATTTCAAGCTCTTTTCATCAGGCCATCAAAATCAGTACAAATGTACAATAAATTTTACATAATAAAAACGTTGAAAGTGTTTTATTTCGTATTTCTAAATATAGTAACTTTTTTTTTCTGCTAAAAGATTCCACTGTTACAGTCTAGACCCCAGAAGTTCTGCTTGCTGCTTTGATAACTTTAAATCACAAACTAAATCATTACGTTTACGTTGCTCAATTAAATGAGATTTCTCATCAAATACAGGAAGAAATTCTTCAACATCCTCTGCTTCATTTTGAGACTGTTCTAGCAATATCGGATTTGATGGTGGTACAGGTACAGGTAACTCCTCAGTGTAGTACTGGCTACTCACAAAGAATTATCCAACCGACTTTTCAGAAGCCTTTACGAATGACAGAATTTATTCTTGTAAGTACAATAAATTTCCATAATTTATTTTTAAATAGAAAATATATTTTTGTGCCACATTTTTTATAAACAAAAACAATAATGTTTAAATACAGTAATTTGAAAATATTTCTACCCCTTATTAATCTCTTAATAATAAAAATAATATATTTATAATAGTAAATAAAGTTATCAAAAGATAGAAATAACTATGTGAAACTTAAGCGTCTATGTTACTTTACAAGAGGGAGCCAGTTCTTCCTTCTCTGCTCCCACCATCTCTTAAGAATTTGAGATGTACAAAATTGATATTCTGTAAATATGACAGCTTTTTCAATATGGTACTAAACAATTACCTTATCACAATATATAATAAATGAATAATGTAATTATATTTCATTAGATGGCATACCGAAGAAAAGACTTAAACATTTTTTAAACAAAAAAAGAAAATAAATATTTATCTACATAAGTATGTATATATATTTCTTATAATACTACAAGTAATTTTACATAATACATAATTAAATTCTAACAATAGTTGGACCTACCTAAATATTGTCACAATGTTACATAGGTTTTAAATATCTATAAATTATAAAAGAAATTAACTAATAATACCTGTAGCTATACATATGAGCAGATTATTTGAGCAATAACAAAAAAGAAATACAGGAATATATAATTCTATAATCGGTAATATGACAACAGCAAAGAAGTATTTTACACTTAGATACATAATTTACTCTTAATTTACTTTAAAATTAAAATAATTGCATATTATACATTGGAATTAAAAATAAACACTTATAAAAAAAAGTATCCAGGTTTCAATTGAAAATAAATAAATAAAATTCTAAATTAATTTTACGTGACGATGACAAGAGATTTTACATTTTAATCTAAAATCATGTATATATAATCCATTATGTATAATATATAAAATTATAAAACATATATATGATATAATATATATATATACATACATTATCTATATATCTTTCAAATGTTCAATTTCCTTCATAAAATTTAAATGCTCTACGCAGTTTTTTTTTTTTCTAGTGCTACATTGGAGTGTAACATTTTACAGCAAGGTAATGTACCCAATAGAGGTTGGTTTTGGGTACATATAATTATTTTTTATATCCTCTCTCATACGCCGGTACACATCAAACTGTAAATCAACTTCATGTGTAAATAAATCTTCATCATCTTCTAAATTTCAAAAAATAAAACTTCTTCAGCATCGCTTTTTCTTGATAAAGTAAAATCTAATATTGTTCCCCTTTGTAGGTGCACAGTATTTTACTTTACCAAATTTATATTTAATATCACTATTGGAAGTATTTTTAATCAATACATTTCCCCAGTGTAGATTTCTGTGTTCTAATTGGCAAGCTTTTTCTCCTACTCAGGCAAATACAACCTGAATGAACACTATGAAAATATAAATGATGTTGAGGTATGATCCTTGTTAAATGTTTTTAATGAGATGATGTCGCAGGAAAGTCTTTATATGAAGATTACAATGAAATGGTCAATGTTAAATCATTTATCAGTCCGTTGAAGATACTAATTTTGTTCTTATAACTAAAAATGAAAATAGAATATCTCATTCTGATCCTAAAGAATGTTTATTTAAAATGTAAATCTGACAGGTGGTGCCTCTTTCATCTAACTTGCTTTTATAAGCAACCCATAAGAAAAACTGAAATAGCGTAAAGCAACATAATTTTTCACCAAAAATAATGCATTGCATCTTTCTGTTGCAAATAAAATTACTCAGATTTTTTATGATATTTTGCAATTTTAAATAAACTAAAATTTTTTACAGCAACTGATATTTTTAAAAAACTGACCCATAATTTTGTTCATAACATTGAGGAGAAAGTACTGTGTACTGAAACAGCTGTTGTGATTAAAATTTGTGAAAATCAAATAACATATTTTTTTTGTTTTCTTTTGTGACCCACAATTGTTGTATAAATTATATAAATTTACATCCGAATAAAAAAACTTTTATAAATATAATATAAAACTTTTATAAAACATTAACTTTTATAAAACATAATATAAATATTATGTTGGTTTCTGTTTATTAACAAGAATAATCTATGTATTTCTTAACCACTTTTACAACATAAAAGTTATGGGTTATGGAAAGAATATGAGGTATAATATTTTTAAACTAATTTTGCTAAATAAATTACAGTAAGAAAAAAAGGCTGAAGGTCTGTTTACAAAAAGAAATCTAAAACTAATAGTGCAGTTTAAAATAATAAAACTACTGTTAACAGTAGAAGGAAGAATTAGTAATATATACTAGAAAAAAAATTAATGTATGAATACAAAAGAAATATTAATAATAAATCAAAATTAGTTAATAAATAAAACGAATAGGAAAAACCAATACTTATGGAAATTCAGAAAAGTATTTCTACCAGTATTTATATTAAAAATAATGATAATTAACTAACAAATGATATGATATTGCTTTTGGAAATTCAAATAAAAAGGAAAAATTTCATATATAGTTCACACCCTTTAAACTCTTCTCACACGAACTACCCATTGTTATTTAATTAAAATTTTATTTTTGAATTTACAATTACATCTTTCCTTATTTCTACATAACTAATGATTGTTCAACAATTTAAATTTACACCTAATTTTATAATTTTCTTTAAATTTTCTATAAAAATATTCTTAGATGGTTTTTCCTGTATTTTTATAATATTTTAACAATTAGATAAAATAATGGAGGTATAAGATTTTAACACTATTACAAATGTAAATAAATTAAATTTCATTACTTTGATTAAAAAAGTTAAAATAAATTGTAATTATATAGATTATTCTTCAACAAAACTCTGTTCTGAAATTTCAATATAAAAACATTTAGAGTATTTGATATCAAAATGATTATTAAAAAAATAAAACATTAATAAATGGATTACCACAGATTCTCTGATTAATTATTTTTTGCTAATTAAGAAAAAAAATTTCTTCACACTTTGCACTCTTATCAACATTGACAATAGATAAGCACAAATTTCCCAAACTTATTAAAAATGTTTTATGAAACAAATAGAAAAGACTGGATAAGGCAATTTTACAGTAATAATTTAAAGTTTTTATTCACACTAATATAATAAAAAGTATTTTTCAGATATCTCTACTAATTTAATTATAGGAAGAAGGCAACTAACTGCCAATAGGAGACAGCTTCATGTTTCATATCAATATTACTTTCAGCTTTGTGATTAATCAATTGATTATAAATGATTCAAACAAAAAAAGAAGATTATGAAAACGTTCCACAAATTATCAAAGGATGTAAATAAAACGGAACTTTTTGTTAGAAATTTATCCACAAAATCTTTAGCAATGAAGGACAATAAATGTGTTTAGCAAGAAAATATGTAAATTCTGTATACTAGCATGGAAGAGGAAATTAAAAAGGACTTATAAATGTAGGGAAAACAGCATGTCCTAGACAATAATCATAATTTCATTACAGTCCAATAGAAATTTAACAAAGAATGGATGGCTGAATATGTTTTTTGTTAACACAATACCGATTGTTCACTGCTGAACCAAACCATAACTTCAATATTAAAATGTTTTGTCAGTCACTTATTAGCTTCCCAAGATAGTATAAAGTTAGAACTTTATACTATCTTCAGGATAGGGAGGGAGAATGACTTCACTCCTATTATAAATTTTCTGCATATAAAAGATCTTCTCATACATGAATCTTCTGGAAGAGGCGAAAGAATTTGTCAATAGCTGCATAAACCTAAGGAGTTGTGAGATGAACAATTATTGTACTATATGTATTTTATCTATAATAATTTATACAACAATTAACAGTGATGTGCCTACTGCTGATTGCTTAATTTTTCATTAAAATAAAAAAAGAGAGAAGTAATTAATACCAAAGTCAAAGTGAATGGTCCTGAAACTTAAGTAATGGATAATTTTTTTTTTATATTGTTACGACTAAGTGCATTTAATTATTAACAGGGCCATTACACTTTTCAAGAGGAAACAGCAGCTGCATTGCAAACAAACTCGACTAGATATAAACAATATATATAACAAATAAAATTAGTATACTGTGTAATACATGTATTTAAATAGCAAATAAAATAATCATTATTATTGCCCTTTGTATTGAGTAATTAAGATATATAAAATAAAACATTAATAGTAAATTATTTTACAATAAATTCTCCAAGTGGAAAAATTATATACATACGTAATTAACTGTTAATTACATAAATAAGCGTGCTATACTTCAATATCATTAATATATAACAAACATAGATAACAAAATTAAATTCTAACAATAACCATAAATAAAATAAAATATCCCTATAAAGATAAATAACTAATGTAAAATACATAATTATATCAAATAAAATCTTGAGTTATCATAATAAGAGATTTAATTAAAGAAAAATGACAAGTTCTTGAATAATACATACACATATTAAAAGAAATATTATACATACTTTAATTTAATCTTTGCTTATATTTCAGAAAATACATGCATCCTAAAAAAATTATTTACGAAAAGACATATCAAAAAATTTTTTTTTTTTGAGATTTCAAACAGAGATTAAAAATATACAATAACGATGTCATAAAAATAAACAGCATATTAAACATAAAAAGCAAGAGAAACTCATCAATTACAAATAATTAATCTTATTTATTTAGTTAAATATTTAAAAATCTATATGGCGCAAAATTGTTAATACAATAATAGCCAAATCTTGTAATTTTAATAAAAAAAAGAATTATGACTGATTGAATATAAAGAATGTTTATTAAAACCTTAAATTCCTAAAAATAATTCAACAGATGCAGGTTGTATTTCCAAAAAATAAAAAAATAATAAATAAAAATTATACCAACAAATATAAAGTTAAATTTATTCTGTTAGTATATTTTGTGTTCAGAGTATTATAAAATAAATTTTGTTTAAAGTATATAAAATTACTTGAGGGTTATTCCGATATAAACAAACTATGCATGTACTGTTTGCTCTGAATGAATATTCTGTATATTATCAATTTAAATAAATTAGTGATAATATAATAGATAATAAGATAAGTTCTCTTGGAAGTGCTAATGATAATTTTCTGGAAGAAGAGAAAAAATTATCAAAATATGAATAATTTAGTTGTACAGGTCAAAATACTCGGCTGGATAAATTAAAACTGTGAATCATACGAGTATATTGTCTTCACTATTTGACTGTTATGAAGACATATTTGACAGGCCGATCACAGCAATATTTCCTAATGGTCTCTATGATTTTATTAAGTGTACAGTGGAAAAAAACAAATAAAACTTGCATAGTATTGTCACAATTTTGAAGTGAACAAGCACATAACATCTAAAAAGAGAAACATGGAGTCTCAAGCATCAGATCCTATGACTATATTATTTCTCCTTAAATTAGGTTAATTACTTTGTTACTTCAAATTGCAAACTGGAATCATAATCAGTTTAATGAAAACACCTGTCATTATGTGCCTCGTATCACCAGCAGCAATAAAAATTTAATAAATTGAACACAACAAAATATTAAAATGGAAGTGTTAATAACAATAAACAAACTTTCAATTCATATTATTCCCGATTACCTGATATTCATATACTACT
The DNA here is from genome assembly GCF_047948215.1 of Lycorma delicatula. NCBI lineage: Eukaryota > Metazoa > Arthropoda > Insecta > Hemiptera > Fulgoridae > Lycorma > Lycorma delicatula. Next base: position 117,204,212 of record NC_134461.1, on the reverse strand, counting down.
ATTACTTCTGTAAACAAAATTGCACTAAAAAATGACATTAGAATCAAAAGATTTAGTGGAAGTCTATGTTCTGATTATTGCAACAAAGATTACATGCAGTAAACATCAGTGAAGGATGTTGTAGCACATTAAAAATAAGAAACAGAAGAAACTCTCTCTTTGTAATCTATAAATTAAATAGAAGACCACAACTGGAATAATTTTTTTTTCTTTCTTTCAAGTTACATTCACAGAAGGTATCTGCTGTCATCTGACATATCTAATATAATTTCAGAAGAGAATTAGTACTAAATAATTAGCATCCAATATTCATAAAACAAGATATGGTGCTATTACCTAACACTTGAAAATGAAAAAAAATATTCAATTTTTTATTGAGAATAACCCTCACAAACATAAATTTATTTAATTTCTCAAACACGATACTGCTAATATATTAAATGAATAAATTAAAAATTAGTGTAATCCATCTTACCAGTATGTTGATATCTACTCTATAAATCTTTTGGCTTACCCGGAAGCCATTGTCAGGAGTTAAAATTAATATATTTAAAGTCAAAAGTTTGAAAAATCATAGTTAAAAATGTTAGGAAACAGTGATTACTGTCCTGGTCCTTCTAGTATACTGGTATGTTATACTAGTCGGACCAGGACAGTCATGACTGTTTCTTAAAATTTTTAACTATGATTTTTCAAACTTTTGACTTTAAATATATTAATTTTAACTCCTGACAATGGCTTACAGGTAGGCCGAAAGATCTAGTATACATATCAACGTGCTGATAAGGTGGATTACATTAATTGTTAATTTATTTAATCAGTGGATGAAACCATTACTTGATCATTTGATGATAATGCATCATAACAAAAAGAAAATAAACAAAATAAGTTATTTTTCATAAAATTTATTTATGAAACCACAACAGCTGTTTTGGTACCAGTACCTTCCATCACAACAGCTGTTTTGGTACCAGTACCTTCCATAAACATCTGAGGATGGTACTTGTACTGAGACAGCTGTCGTGGTTTTTAAATAAATTTATTTAATTAAATTTATACATTACTTTTCATAAAATACATATTACATAAAATAATTAAAAATCTTGTGTTAGGAATCTTCCATTTATTGAACCTGGAACTTTATAAACACAACAGAATTTAATATTTATCTAACATAAAAGCTGGTTGTTTAAAAAAAAAATAACTTATATTTATAAAATTTTCCATTTCTTAAACAGAAGTATTAAATGGTTAGCTGTCGTATAAATGTTTATTCAACATAAATAAAAATAATGGCAAAATGAGAAAAAAAGTTTATATTTATATATATTTTCATTCCCTAAAAGCAACTATTTACAATAATTATTTTAATAACGCTAAGTATTGCTTGAATGGATAGTATTACTATAAAGAAAGACATTACAGACTAAAAAAAAAAATCTTAATTAAATATTTACATATTTGCAAATTTTTCACAAGCTATTATTTACATAAATTAACCTGTAAAAATATATATATATATATATACGTACGAATATACTTATGTATGTTTGTAATTATATACATATACAAACCATACTTAATATATAACTAATGTATGTCATTTTGTACTTAAAAAATATCGATCAAGAACAACAGCAAGCAGAATCTACTCAAGATGTAACTAATAAATTTTTAATTTATAATACAAGTAATTTTTTTTTCAACTATTCATACATTTAAATCTGTTGAACACAAAATAGCACAAGAAGTGGTGTAATGTAGAGATACGCAGAATATGAAGTTCTATTTTTATTTAAGTGGAAGGTAATTTTTTTATTCTGCACAATTGCAAAGAAGGGGAAAAACTGTTTGGCAACAATCTACCACATTATTAAAGTATTTACTGCATCTATTTGGCACACCAATAAACAACTCTTGTTTATATTTCTACATTGATATACAATCTGGAAAAAATTAATTAAACAATAATTAAAGATTTCGATTTTATTGTTTAAAAATGGTATAGTAAAATAATATTAATATTTACTACAGAGTACAACAAATAGTTATTCTTTTATAATACAACTTATAACTACACATTTACCTGAAATTTTGGCAATCTTTTTCACTGGTCAGAAAATCAATGAAAAATTAATATATGAACCATCAAATACAATAACAAACTCACCAACTGTGTGCTGTTTTTTAATTTATAAAATTATCTTTGGTTTTGGTAATTTGTCATTTTTATTGAAATAATATTTGTTTTAAGAAAATAATTTTTTCAACGATCAATTCTATATCTGACCATGGACTTAATCGGTCAACAACTAAATATGAATAAATAACATACACCTATTCTTTTATTTACTTTGTATTAAGTAAATTAATTCTATTCTAAGATTAGGTTATATTTTGGCATTATCTCAATTAGAAAAGTCCCTTTGTGGGTTAATCTCCTTTCTCTTCATTCCCCTTTAAAAGTTCATTTTTCTTTCTTTTTCGGCCAAGTGCTGTGAGAGATGAGTTGGCCATTTCTGGTCCTCAATGTCATCACACACACTTTCTGGAAGCCAGTAGGGCAACTGCTTCTTTGCAAAGTTAGTAGATTGCAACTTAGTAGAGTAGCGTGTCTTCTGTGAGAGAAGTCAACCTTCCTGTTATACTTCCTAATCATCACTCAACTAGTAGTAATTTGATAAGTGAATTGCACTTGTTCCAGTACAATGAAAGTTTGAATTAACTAGAAGTTATTTGCAGAATATTAGTTGTAATTTAAAGTGACTTGAAACAAATTTTTTACTTTTATTATTTAAAGAATTACAAATATTTAATCTTCTCAATAAAAAGTTTGGTATACAAGGGTTGTTCAATAATAAAAGAAAATGACTGCAGAAAAATTATTTACTTAATGAAATAAAACTGATGATACCTTTCAACATAATCTCTGGCTACATTTAGGCATTTGTCTGATCATTCTGTGAGCTTTCTTATTCTACTAGTAAAGAATTGATCACCTTAACCATTCTTGATCAGCTCACTGTTACTTTACTTGGTGCCACGTAAAAACGTTTTGAGAGGACAAGTAAACAAAAAATCTGATTGTATGAAATTAGGACTGTAAAGAAGATGTAGCAACAACTCCTGATTGACTTTTGAATAGCTTTCTGTGTCTTTTGAGTTGTATGGGGATGGGGGTGTTGCAGAAGAATTAGAACTTTTGGGGGAAAACCAACACTTTACCTCCTTATTGTGGGTTTCACCTTATTTTCTAGCATGTTACAATAATACTCACTGTTGTTTGCATGTTACATTGGGCTTCACCACTTTACCATTTGATCTGTAGGTTTTACGGTGGGTGAACTCAGGTGTTACAATTCCACACTGACATTTGGATATAAGTTTCATAAAAAATTATTACGTGATCTAAAATGACATTACCTTTTCCTAAAAGCTGTAATTTAGATTCTAGACACATGAGAATTTGGATAATTTTTGTGAATTTTTACTCAACTGTCTCTGAACTGACCTTGAATACGTTTAGCGATAATTCAGTTTTCATAGATAATAGAATGGACAGTGCTGATACTTGCACATCAGATTTCAGGAATTTCCAAATTTTATCTGTCTGTCCTTGCAAATAAAATTATATTTTGCAAAGCATCAGTTAAAACATCCACCAGTCTTCTGCTACAATGAGAATCGACGATACTTATTCTACCCAATTTAAAATGTTCAATCAATTACATAAGTTTGCGTGATTAATATCTTTTTTACAAATTATTTTAACTTTTGCGAGTGAATTTTGGGTGATTTTACAATTTAAGAAAACAGAAATCTTACCCCAGCATACTGTCTTTCTACAATACACGTTTCAAGCTAAGCCGACATTTTGAAATAAACAAAAGAGGTTATAGTTATGGAAATTCTCTTTGAATAATAATGGATATTTTCTGATCAAAATGGATATTTTCTGATCAAGGGTGCCAACTTGAATGTCAGATGGTTTGTTTATTCTATAAAATAATTTTTCCATTGTTGCCATTTGTCTCTTTAATTATTGAACTCTCAAAATAGTAACATGTCCAGTCAATGGATTCTGATATGTATGTAATGGTGTATGGTAATAAAGTTATTATTATTATAACATGTTATATAATGATAACATGGCCAAGTGCTGATACGCCTAATATAAGAATGAATGTTTCTCTACTTGCCCAATCTCTTGTTTGTCACTGTAGCTAAGTTTCACCAGAAAAATTAATATGCAAAGTTTTGGGGAATAAGGGATGACCTGAGAAAATCATTTTATGACTAGTTTATAAATATAAAGTACTTGAAAAAGAATTAAAAAAAAAAATATTTTTTTTAATTTTAACTAAGAAACCTAAATGTTTGCTGTAGAGTGTTATTACATTGTAATAAATATTTTTGGCATATTTCAATAAATGTATCTTGTACTGAAATGCTTTTTTATATTATCTAGGTAAAGCAGTCTTATATAATACATACATCCATTCATTTTTTTGAAATAATTTAATACGACTGAGAAATATACACTCATTCTCATTCATAGTTGATGCACATTGAATAATATATATTCAAGTTTAATGGGCAAATCTTGGGAAGCATAGTTACAACCATAGTGCTCTCCTGTCCTAGAGATTATCTTTCTATTTTTTAAAGATTTATATTTTAATAATAAAGAATGTTTTCTTTTATTACATTACTAATCTACCTTTTTGTCTTTCTTAACAGTTTTTGCTAAAGTTTTTGCTAAATTCACACTTCACAAATCTTTACTTCTTTTTTATTTAACAAAAAATAATACACCAAATATGTTTAATTTATAGAATACATCTCTAAATTATAAAGAAGAAAATTACATTCAAACTAATTCAATTATGTAAACTTTTTCTGTACTTGTTATAGATATAGTTTTTATCAAAATATCATTTTTGTAATTTATCTGTTCATTAATAATATTCATTAAATTATACAAATAAATAATTAAAAAAACAAGAATTATTGATATATTTTATATAAATAAATTAAAAAGGATTTTCATTGATAAATAAACAAAAGGATTATGGGAATTATTAATTGACTAGCTGAATTATGACAACATATTAATGAAGTTGTCCTTTTGTTATCTATCTTGGTACTAGTAAGAAATTTTAACTGATGACAATGCTAACTTTAATAAATTTATAATTTTTTAATAAAATTTCAATATATTTTTACTATATATATATATATATATATATATATATATATATATATATATATACAGATGTCTGTTTCATAATATTTTTACAATGATGTTGAAAAAACTTCTAAAACACTACATTTTGGTAAATGTTAAATTCCATCATATTGTATCTGGTATCTTTAAACAAGTTTAAATTTAAACAGACATGAAAAATTTTGAAATTTTTCATTTTATTTATATATTTTTGAAATCCTGATTTACATGAAGAAATTTATATTTTTTTCACATGCTAAGCAAAGTTGTTTTCTATATAAATCATATCTTAAGGTTCTTCATGTTCTTTAAATCTTATGAAAAAAATCACTTTCACACAAATTAATTAGTGTTTGCTGCCATTTTCTTTCATTTCTTTTTTCATGTAATTTTTGTAGACTCAAGTATTTCATTCACAATTAAACTATAAGTAAATGAAATGTATACTTTACTTCATATACAGCATGATTAAAAGAAACGGAAAATTTAAAAAATTAAATAACTTTAATGAAACATTTTTTTTTAGAAAATGAATTTTATTTTTTGTAATTGTATAAATGTTGCCATTTTTGGATACATACATTTTATTTTACTTTTTAAAGATGACATCTTGCAGGTGACCTCCTCTTCTACATAAACACTCACGAAGTCTAATCGTTAAATTGTTCATGGTTTGACATAACATCTCAACTGGAATTTCCGCAATTGCTTCTCGGATCTTTGCCTTCAGTTCTTCCGTTGTAGCAGGTCTACTGTGGAACACTTTGCTTTTAAGGTGACCCCACAAAAAGTAATCGCAAGCTGAGAGATCAGGCGATCTGGGAGGCCATCTAATGTCACCATTTCGTGAAATGACACGTTGCCCAAACAATCGGCATACAGCTGCCATCGATATTCGTGCAGTATGTGACATTGCTCCGTCTTGTTGAAACCAGGCTGTGTTAAGAATTGGTGAAAATTTCTTTTGTTGTTCCACAACAAAGGTTTCAAGCATAGCTACGTAACAAGCCGACGTCACTGTAATCGCAAGACCGTTGTCATCCTCAAAAAAATAAGGGCCTATAACGCCGTAAGATGACATAGCACACCACACGGACACTGGTGTAGCTGCGTAGCATTTTCTTGTGCCCAGTATCTGAAATTTTGCTTGTTAACAAATCCACTGAGGTGGAAATGCGCTTCGTCTGACATCCACAGTTCGTGAACAAACTCTTCGTTATCATTCATCTTCTGAAGCAATACATTACAGAATTGTGCTCGCACAACTGCATCGTTCGGTTTCAGTTTCTGGACGATCTGCAACTTGTATGGATGGAATTGCAAGTCCTTCACTAACATTCTTCGAACACTTGAACTATGCAATTGTAAAGATGCTGAGAGACGACGGATTGATTGATGTGGACTTCGTGTGACAGCATCTTGTAAAGACAATATTGAACATTCTGTGGTGTACGGACGGTTCGCTCACGGCCTGGAGGTTTCTTTTTCATTGCCGAACCAGTTTCCTCAAAATTAGATATCCATGTTTTAATTGCATGTGCTGATGGAACACGGTTGTGCCATGCCAGATTAAAATGACGGCGAAATTCTCTACGCGCTTCCTCCACACTGTCATTGTTTTCGTAAAACGCTTTGATAGCAAATGCACGTTACGCACCACTCCAAGGATCCATGACTACTAAATGGCAGGTTGGGTTAGAGAGGTTGGTGCCACTTATCAAGTGGTACCAATTGCCCACGGCTACCAACATAACTTTCAAAATTTCCCATTTCTTTGAATCACCTGTATTAATATCAGTTTTTAAAACTGGTATTTTAAACAACTTTACATTTTAAAAAAACATGAGAAAATTAGAAACTGTAGTGTTATAAATAAAAGTAAATTGATGTTTGAATTATTGTAATTTATAAAAACATTTATGCTGTTTTGATGAGTGATTTTTATTTTGTAAAATAAAATGTAATAATATACTAATGCTTAATAGGTCTTTTTATTTTAACGTAGACTATGCTTTATAATTACTTCTTTGAATGTTCTATAAACAAACAATTATATAAAATAAATTTTACTTCCTAAAAATAATACTAGTATTTACATCAGATAGGTGGTTACACAGTTGACATAAAGGCTATTTATACCTACTGAATAAAAAAGCAGAAAAATATTTTCTCATCAACGGGTGATAACTGGTATAGCTTAGTAAAAATAATAATAAAAAAAGATTCCTTGAAAAAATCCAAAATGATTAATATTTACTAATCATAAAGTAAACGAGAAAAATTACTAGAAAAGGAAAAAAATTATTTTTCAAAATCTAAACAATGCAGGTATAAACATTACTAAGAATACTCAAAATACCTCATTTTCTTTTACTCATCCTAGATTCAATTTTAAACTAAATTGAAGTATATCATATAAAAGTAGGAAACAAGTGCATCAGTTAAAAACTTTTTAAAATTGTTTAAAAGATATAAAGATACAGCCATAATTCTACATAAACAACATTGTAATTTTCTATGAAGAGGATTAAAAGTTTTGGTTGAAATTAAAATTTCTACATTTTAAATGTAATGGGTAACTTGCAAGATGAATTTATATTAATATAATTTTTTTTTTAAATTAAAAAAAAAAAAATTTTTTGTTACCACAGATCATTAGAGTGGGATGGACAAAAATTTTTATAGAGGTCTGAAGGCCTTTTGATGTAGAAAATATAAATGCAAAAAACTCCCATTAATTTTTTTCTGAAGCAAGATATAACGAAAAAAAAAGAAAAATATATTAGTCATGTTTTGGGAAGGAGGGGTGAATATTAAATGAACATTTTTGGCAATTTTTGATATTGATAAAAAGACTTCAACTTTTTTAAGAAAACTTAGTCAAAAAGTTTTAGTAAAAATTTGGAATTTTACCTAGACCAAACACATCCTACTCTTTTTTCCAATTTTTTGCAAAAAAATTATACATTCTTTCTCCCTAAAGTTAGTACCTATTTATGAAGTTTGAAGAAAATTGGTCAATGGGGTCCAGCGTTATAACACCAAATACAGGCCAACATATATATGTTGGCCTGTATTATATATATATATATATACAATAAACACAAATTCCATTTGACAAAATAATTTGTTTGCTCTTGGGGGCACTGGAATAACAGATTATTTAAAATTTATTTAATCTATTTTTTTTAAAAATATATCCTAACGAACAAAACTTAAAAAGACGGAATTTTTTTAATTTTATTTTACCAATCTAAATAATTTCTGTTATCACTACATTTAAGAAAGTAATACTAAAAATCATTTTGTATATAGTATATATGGCTGTGACAGAGTAATGTGATAGCGATTTTTAGATTTAACATGATTTTTAAGGAGTTCTAAAGAAAAAACTTAAAAGAATGACAGTACAAATGCATTAAATAAGTAAGTACGAGATGCTAACACTGAGAAACATAAAAGTTTCTTAATAAAACGAATTATTTCACAAAATGGATACCAGTTTTAAAAATTAATATTTACATTCAAATTGTATAGTAAAATTATAAAAATGAAATATACCTGCTATGTGGTTGCTGCTGCAATGACATGTACTTGAGTACCTTTACTACTATTATACACCTGTCCAGGACTAAATGGTTCCAGTCTAGGATGAGAATCTGGATGCATTGCTAGAAAAAATTCATTTTATTAAACAGAACATAATAAACATATTTGCAACTGTAATCTTTTACAATAAAAAAACAGATGATTCAAACAATTATAAAAAAAAAAACATTCTCTTATTTAGAGAGGAAATAATGAGTAAATACTAACCTTAAATAAAGAAAATGATTCTAAAAAAACAATGATTAAAAGACACATTGATTTGTTGCTTTACACTACTGTTCTAATCTTTCTTATGGCTGTGATGCAGTATTAATAACTATTCAGTATTAATAACATTATTACAGAGTAAATATTGAACAGAGTAAAGGGTCTCTTGTGGAACTGAATGTTAAATGCATTTAGGCTTGGCATGCTGACATGAAGTAGTATATTTGACTCAATGAATGAAGCAATAGGAAACAATTTCATTCCTTACCCTTTCTATAAGCCTTTCATGGGTTACTATTTATTCCTGGGATGGCTATGGTGTCTCATGTGGAGTACTACAACCTTTTCAGTTTTAGTATATATACAAAATTATAAATAATTATTGCTACTATAATTAATAAACAACAAAACTTATAATAACAGATCATGAATACATGCTATTGGCAAACTACCAATCAACAGGGAAACTAAATAAATTCTAATAGCATAAATGAGGTGTTTTACAGGAATGACATATTAAACTTTGCTTTGGTTGATGGAAATTAATCATTATTTTAATTAATTATGGTTTTTAAGTTAATCCAAGTAAAAAGAAACACATAAAATAATAAACAAATTACAGAAATCCATTGCAACAGCAGAATATAAATAATTGTTAATCAGACATTTTATTTAATGATTTTTCTTTTTCACTATTACTTTCACAGTATTTCACCAGTTAAAAAGTCCATGTTATCTGATAAAAGATTTACTTTAAAATATATTTATCTTATCAGCACGCAAAATGCAAGGTGACAAGAATGGATAGAATTCGGAATGAAAATAATGAGATGGACATCACTGAGTGAATTAATGATGCGGTAAAAAAGAAAACAACTTCAGTGTTATTGGCTATTGGCACAAGATATATTTGGGTAAGGAGAGACTTACACTGACAGCATACAACTTGGTTCCTACCAGGCACAGTACAAGAGGACTTCCTCATTTGACATGGGAGAAGTTAAGAAATTTAAGAATAGAAGAGGTTTTACACGAGGAAAATATCACATAAAGGAAAGTTTTGTTTATTGAAAAACAAAAAATCTGAAAAGTTTACAGCAGTAAGTACTTTTTACATAGTTTAAAACCATACAAATTTTTTTTTGCTACTCATAGGACTTGACGAGTAATGAAGCCATCAAAACTGCAAAAAACACCATTCCTTCTAACTGTGAACAATGTATCCAAAAAATTTACATCATGTATTTTTTCAGATAATAATGAAGGTCTACTATGCAAAATATTTTGTTATGTCTATAATGTGATAACTTGTACTTTAGATAGTTTGTTATTAAAGTATGACTCATACAGACACACACACTTATGTTTAAATACAAAAGTGAATAGACGTGCATGGACATGAATGTTTGTGTAATCCTGAATGTAAACATTTTAGAAGGCTCAGTTACTGTTTTGATTTCAATGTGATATATATGTTGTATTGTTAATTGTGGTTATGTCATGTACAGTTGTTTATAAAATAATTTTATTAGCAGTGAATTTCTCTTTAATGCGCTATCTTTTATTTTTAATTTTATTAATTAGAGAAATTATTATTTTAGCTGTACAGAAAATGGGATAAGAGAAAGTGAGGTGCAATTAATAGTTTCATAATTTATACCAGCTATATTATTATTGTAAGAGCCCTTGCATTTTACAAAAAACAGATTATGGAGTGTTCAATTGGCATTCACACTGAAACAGTATGTCGCAAATTGACTTACAATAGATCTTCAGTATTGCATGATATTTTAGTTTACTGAACAGCAAATAACATTGATATCTTGAAGAAATGGATGTACTGAAACAAAAAGTATTTGTACTTTTCATAAAATTGAATATTTAGATAAATATTTTCATATTAATGGGAAAAGTTGCTCTGACCCATTTAGCTGAGAAATATCTTTGACACTTTCAACAAGCAATCCAAATTTAAAATTAATTCCAGGCACAGCACTGTACAAAATGCTTAAACAAAATATAAAAACCACAAGATGATGCAGAAAGTGAACCGGAATGTCAAGATATATTTGAGCCTCAATGTGTTATAGTTGAGTTGGTGAATAAAGCTTGTTCAGCACTTGACATTTCCACCGTTAAGGTTCAAAAATTATCGAGCAGTATAAAGGAACTAATTTAAAAAAATAAAGATACAAAAATAGCCGAGTCAGTTACCAGTAAGTAAATTAAACAATTCCTTTGATTTAAGTACCACAAAATTATGCTGATTAGGTAAGGAATATGAAAAATTAGTCATTAAAATAAAAGATGAAATGAAAACAGTTACATCAACCCAGGAAAAAATTAACATTTTAAGTTTATTACCAAGCAGCTGAAGCATTAAAAAAATTCAGTGTTAGTCAGTATTTAGTCTGTCAATCCAATTAGTTAAAACAAATGGAATTTTGCCACAAATCGACAAAAAGAAACCCAGACAAGTAATTTATGAAAATTTTATTAAATGTGTTAGACATTTACCAGAATGATGAGCACGCCAAATGATGCCAGGCAAGAAGGATTGTGTCTCTGTAAGACAACCTGACACGAAGAAAATTAATATTCTAAAAAGGTTTATCTTATTTAACTTAAAAGAATTATATACAGCCTTCAAAGAAAAACATAAATTTAAAAATTGGTTTTTCAAAATTTGCTGATTTAAGGTCAGGTCACTCTGTGTGTGTGTGTGTGTGTGTGTGTGTCATCCACCAAAATGTAAAACTCATGTCATCTGCTCTAAAAATGAAATTTGATTATAAAATTCTCCTTCAACCATGGTATGTGATAAAGAAAATGAAATGTGCATGCTGTCACAGTGTGAAAAATGTCCAGGTACTAATGAAGTGCTCAGATTACTGCAAGAGAGCTGGGATGATTTTGATTCAGAAATTACCTTCAAACAGCGGGTTTTTGTTATGACCGTTATGAACTAACAACTCAAATTCTTTCATTTCAAGAGTACTTGATAAACTTTCTGAAAATTTAAATAATTTAAAAAGACATCATTTTGTTGCAACGAAACAAGCTAATTTCTTCAACATTAAAAAGGAAAAACTTATTGGAGGGTGAATGTATTGTAATGGGAGACCTCTTAAAATTTTCCTTTTGTGATACAGGATGAAGTCTAGTCATATCACTGGTCAAAAACTTATGCCATAGTACATCAATTTCTCATATATTTTTAAAAAGAAAGAAAATTACAAAGCTAAAGCTACTGTGTGATTAGTGAATTTTGAAGTACGGTACCACATCGTTTTTCTGCTTCCAAAAGCAAGGTATAATTAAAAAAAAGACACTGTTACCACAAATTAAACAATTTTTTATTTTTCTCATGGCTACTCAGTCCAGTATAAAAAGAAAAAAAAATTCATAAATTTGTGCTACCATCAAGGTTTTGAAACTGCAGCTGAACGGTATTTTTTTGCCTCATATCATGGAAAAGGACCATGTGATGGTATTGGTGGAACTGTAAAAAGGGCTGTGACTAAAGAAAGCCTTCAAAGGACAGTCAACAATCAAACTGTTACACCTTCTGAAATATACAATTAATGCAAAGATAATATTAAAAATATAACATCTATTTTTTGCTTCAATAAAGATGTTCAAGTGACTGAAGAATACCTCGGCTCTCATTATAATCACAACAGTCCCAGAAACAATAACCTTTCACAGTTATGTTCCAACAAGTCAGAAATGTATTCTGAAAGTCTGGGCGACCTCTGAATCAGAAACATTTACATTAGTCTCAGTACACAAGGACATCAGTGTTTCTGATAGCTTTGTAGGTTTACCAAAGCCGAAATGTAAAAATTATGTCTGTTGCATATACGATGGCAAGTGGTGGTTAGACAAAGTCATTGAAGTCAAAATACATGAAAATGAAGAGGAATATCAAATACGCTTTTCCCATCCACTAGGTCCTGGTACTTCATTCAAGAAATCACTGAGGGATAATCAAACACGGGTTCAACTGGAAAATATTTTAAAGACATTCATTCCTTCGAGCTTTTTCTATCAACTACTGGAAGATGACAAAACACCACACCAAAGATGAATGAGGACTTATCAGTTCTACTCAATAAAAAAATAGCAGGAGCACTAAGTTATGTTAGTCAAGTTTGTTATCAAAAAGTGCAAGATTTATTCATAATTCCATTAGCAGGAGTAAAATAAGGTAAAAGTGAATTGAACAACTTATTAATGTATTGAATTGTTTATCATTTTGTAATTATTGTTTATCATTCTCTCATTGACTATTAGTTAATTATCAATTTATTCATTCTAATGAGCTTATTTGTAATTTTTATAATCTGAAAAAACATCAGTATTTTTGGATACTTGTTTACAGTTAGAAGGAAAAGTGTTTTTAGTGATTTTGTTGGCTTCATTACTCGTCAACCCCTTTGGGTAACAAAATAAATTTTATATGGTTTTAAAGTACATAAAAGTACTTACTGCTGTAAAAATTTCAGATTTTTGTTACCTGTTCCACACGTGGTTTTTGGGCCCCAAAAAATGCCATTTTTTCAATGAAGGACACTAGGAAACAGTCCAATTTTTTCTATAAGTATTACTAGTACCTAAGAGTTAAAAGGTAAAAAACAGATCTGTTACCTTAAGCCCTTCATTATTTATTTTGGGCCCAAAATTTGAAAAAACAACAATTTGTAAATGTAACTTCAGTAAATATTACAAGATTTGGTTATATAACAAAATAAATTTTGAGTACACTAAGATGAAGTTCCATCTTTACTCTTTCCAAAAAGCCCTTTTTGACCCTCTGTACAATGTAAAACAAGAATACTACAGCTCATAAAAAAAGTGACAAAAATATCTGTTTTTGCCTGTTGGCGAGTTAGAAAATAGTCTATTATCTAAGAAAAAAAATTTTTAAATATAAAAAAAATTTTTTTTTGCCACAAAGTGGGTAGTTATTATATACCATATATCATCAAAATCAAAAGTAGTGATGCACTGATCATTTGTTGAATTTAAATGGAATACCCCATAATCAATTTTCATGGGATCCCGCATTCAATTCTAAAATTATATCAAATCTCTTATTTTAAAAAAATTTAGAATTGTCTAAACTATCACTGATTACAATTCTAAAACTTTGTTATGGACATACATGCAACTCTTCTATCCATTTAATGAGCACAGTGGTCAATATGTTGACAAATTATTTAAATTTATAAAATAAAAAAATATATATATTTTAAATCTTATAATATAAACCATCTAGTACAGAATAATGAGATGACGTATCTTACATTAATTTTATCATGAGAGTACTTTCGCAGGATCCTGCATCCTCAGTCATGATTGAATTATTTATTTAATTAAACTACGCAACAGTAAAATTTTAGTAATATTTTTTAAGTATAATTTTTGTTCCAGGACCTTTTACACAACATAAGGAACAGTCCACTGATCATAAAATAAAAAAAATAATTAAAGCATTACTTACTACTTTTACTAGATGAGAGCTTAATATCTGCTGGAATGTACTTTGATAGTCGGACAAGTGGTAATGGAAGATATCCATTAATAAGAGGCATTACATCTAACATAACACAATGTCGCTCCCTTTCTGCTGAATCTAAAGTTATAACACCTATAAAAAAATAAATATATTAATCTTTTTAAAGTCCTATTTACCTACTAGGTATTAAGGATATTATGATTTGAGTAATATCAGGATTCCATTTTTATATCCAGCGATGTGCGATACTAGATGTGATTTGTTATTTGGCCTGGTAAACTACGTTTATACAAATTTATATATAAAAGCATTCAAAATAAATATAAAAAAAAGAATTCAAATAAATAAACATTTACAACTGGAAATAAACTAACATTTTGGTTTCAAAGCTATTGATTCTAATTGCTAAAAACATTATCCCAATATTATAATTAATAACTAAAAGAACCTATACTCTTATAAACACCAATTAATTATATGCTTTACGTATCTGGACAAAAATTTGGGGGGTAATTATTTAGAAAGATGACATGCATTTCAAAGTAAATAATCTTGAGATATGTTGTTACGGTCATTACATTAACCATCAATAAACAAGAAAAAGTGTCGCTATGCATAGTTTTAGAATTTTACCATTTTTTTGTCGTAATAATAATGTCAGTTTTTTACTTTTCCTTGACTTGAAAATTTTAAAATTAAAAATTACATATTCCTGTAGTTAGTTTAGTAAAGTTTAGGTTAAGGTCAGGTTGGATAACTAATGATTCAGTGTACTAGACATTGTACGATTCAACACAACCTAATGCTTGCTTTGCTCATTAACCTCATAATAACAACATATGCAAAGATTTATTGACTTTTGAATGTGTGTCATTTTTCTCAATAATTACTACTTGAGACAATATACTTATTTTAACCCACCATGTTGTGGGAATTAATCTACTAAAACAAATCTAATTATAACAGCATTTCTTATACAGCAATTTCTTCAGCTATTCCCTTTCCGTATAAAATAAATGTATTGAAACAAAGGTTTGGTTTACTGAACACACACACATCTCATACCTTCTATTCACATTCATAACTCTGAAGATTCAACATCACAGGAAGTATCCTTCATTCTCTATCATTACTCCCAGTTATCTGAAACACCTCAAATATTTTTAATCATCAGCGCTTTACTATTTGAGCTGGATGTCCAAAGCATTACTTTGAGTTGGATCAACTATCAAAGAAATTAAATAAAGTGTTACCTAAAACTGTCAAGATTTGTTCTGTATTAATATTTAATAAGAGGGTGATTACTGTATCATTAATTATTCTCACATGAAAATAATTAATGATACAATAAGAATGTCAGATATTAATAAATCTTTTGCTATTAATTACAATTGTATTATTATTTTTGGATTAAAAATGTATTTATGCAATAAAATGATATAAGTACAAGTGTAATGTCAATACAAATGTGACATACTTTTAGAAAGATTTTTTAGTGCAGGATTCTTTTAAATCAGAGATCTTTAGAGGGGCAAAGAAGTTTTCAGAATTTTAAATAAAATTTTCACCAGTGATAATGAACAGAAAAAGGATTGGATTATGTACTGTATGACCTACTCCTCAACATGCACACATGTGTTAAGACATTTAGTTTGTGCTCTCACTTATATCAGGTCTTTTTTTGTTGAGCAAAGATAGTTATGATGTCAGTCAAACTTCTCTTCATTCAAGCCAAGTGCGTTAACCTCTTATTATTAGGCAACATGTCTCATAATTATTTTTCCAGTGTTTACTGCATTTGTTGTTTTTACGAGACATGATTTTTTAAGTAAGGGCCATTTTCAATTTACCGCCATTAGATGTAGTGAAAATTGATGGTGGTAGTGTAGCATGTTTATTTATATCAAAGATCATCTGTCTGCAACAATAGGTCAACGTCATTCACATTAGTTGCTGTGTGGCTGAAATGAGTGCTGCAATAAATAATACCATGAGTTGTAAAGTGAAATCAGTAATTTGTCATCTACTGGCAAAAAAAAAATCTGCTGCTGATATTCATAGAGAAATTGTCAATATTTATGGACCCAGTGTTATGTGTAAAGGTAAAGATTGCCAATGGTGTCATTTGTTTTGTGGACGAAGAATGTAGTGGTCGCCCAACTGTCATCACAGATGAATTACTAAAAATGTGAATGCAAAAATAGAAGGCTTACTGTTTTTCAATTAATATTGAATTTCCTTTTGTTTTACAATCAGTAATTTACGACATTTTAACTGAAAAAACAGGGTTACAGAAAGTTGTGTTCCAGATGGGTACCAAAAATGTTGACAGAAACACGCAAAAAAAAACATCTTGCTGCAGCTCAAACATTTTTGAGATGCTGTGAAAATGAAGGTGATGATTTATGAAAACACGATGTGATTGGTGAGGAAACGTTGATACCTTATTCAAATGTTGACGCAAAGCAGCAATCAATGCAATGGTGGCATTCATCTCCAAAGCGAACGTTTAAGCAAGAAAGTTCAATGAAAAAGCTAATGGTTATGGTTTTTTAGGATGCCAAAGGGATATTGCTGATTGAATTTCTTGAACGTGAAAGAACTATTAATGTAGTACGCACTGTGAAATGCTAACAAAATTTAGATATTCAATTCAAAACAAAAGATGCAGTTAGCTAACTGACAGGATTCTGTTTCTCCAGGATAATGCATGATCTCACAAGCCAAAAAAAACCACTAAACTGTGACAATTTTGTTGGGAAATCTTTAAACACGTGCCTTACAGTCAAGATCTTGCACTGAGTGATTATTATCTTTTTCTCCATTTAAAACAATGATTTGCATTGCAGAACTTTAATGATGATTAATTAATTGGTTTAATCACAGGTGGGAGAATTCTTCAGTAGTGGAATAATGAAACAAGGAAGCTGTTATCAGAAATGGATAGCAGTGAATGCAATCATGTAGAAAAAAAGTATATATATGTTTATTTTGTTAAAATAAAGTTTTTTCTATCTCGCTTACTTCAATTTTTATATCAAAGTGGCCCTTACTTAAAAAACATGCCTTGTATTAGGGTTTACATTTTTATATATTATCTTGTTATTTCTGTTTGAAAATCATACTGAGAAATCCATTTTTTAATAATGCACTAAGACTTTTACTTACTTGATATTACATCATGTCATTCAAAGGGGTTTAACCATCTACTATCATTATTCAAGAAGGGGCATAATCTGCAACGATTTAAAAATTTTTAAATATATTATAATGATATAAAGTTCTTCAATAACCAAGACACATAAGTGTAATAATGTATATTATTTTCAAATTGTACATTTTTAACAACCAGACCACTGGTAAATTAAAATTAATGAAATTAATTAATCTTTTAACAAATATTTGATCCTTTTAGACCTCCAATGAAAAAAACAGGAAATTAATTGGCATTTCTAGTTATTCATAAAAATACAATAATTAAAACATAAGAAAAAATCATAGCTATCATCTGAAAAATTTAGTAAAAAATATAGTAATGATTACCTGCTGTTCGACCACAAACAGCCCACATTGTTTGATCAGCTAATACTTCATACATTAGACTAGTATCAGGACTTGCATTTACTCGCTGAACTGCAAGATGAAGTTGGCATAATGTACTGGCACGACAGAATTCATTACCTTTAGTTGGCTCCACTTTTGATTCCACAACAAAAAGGGTCTGAAAAGAAAAACAAAATCAACAACACATAAATCAATAATAATGTTTTGTATAATAACAATTTCAGAACACATATTAGTGCTGCTATTCTTCATGCTTTAGATAAATGTAACTTGGTAAATTAAAACTAATGTAATAAGTACTAATGAACTTAGGTAGGTATAAAATAAAATATTAAGTATGGTTAGTTATTTAGAGGCTGGCCAGGTCCAGTCTTTAGTAACTGTACCAGTAAAATCTAACATATATTACTTTAATTACAATTAATTAATTTTAAATTTTAGATATTGTCAAACATAATGCTATACCAACATCACACTCAATGAAGTTGACTGGCTGTCAAGAAGTATAATCATATCTCAGTTGCTGTTTGGCATGAACTCAGTACATATAACTGATTTAGTCATTCACTTGTTTCTTGATGCGAATGGGTAGATTTTAGGAGGAGAAAAGTAGAATGAAACTACAAGAATACAAGTATGACCTTCTGCTTCTGTTAATATAAAACCAATATATAACATATAACAATAACAAACTTTAGTAACTGAAAAACATTGAAGATTTGAAGATAGAAACAGAAAGAAACAAAAATGTAGCCCAATAAATAGCTGAAGTTACAGAAGATATGTAAGTAGGGATGTAAAAGTAGAAATGGTACTGGAGGAGGAGTGGTAGTGGAATAAAACTAACCCACTACTGTGATTCATTGACCAATCCAGGAAAAGAATTTAAGAACCACCCCACCTCTTCCTCTTCTTCCCATTACAGAACTTCAATAATTATAAACATTGCAATACTTCACTGTTACTGAAACAATATAGAATGTATTTGTAACACAATATTCATCAGTTTGGAACTAAAAATCCATATAAATGTTTTCTCTTTTGGTCAGGTGACTTTAGAGTAATTAACTCAGCGTCAAATAATGGGCAGGCAGGAGTAGGTTTGGTGATGAACAAGAAGATAGGGAGGAGAGTGCAGTATTTCAAGACGCATAGCGATAGAGTCATTGTAATAAGGATAAAATCAAAACCTAAACCGACAACGATTGTTAACGTCTATATGCCTACAAGCGCCCATGATGATGATGATGAGGTAGAATGTGTATAAGAAGAGATTGAGAAGCAATTAAACACGTAAAAGGAGATGAAAATTTAATAATAGTTGGAGATTGGAATGCAAGCATTGGAAAAGGCAAGGAAGGAAATATAGTGGGTGAATATGGGCTGGGGAAAAGGAATGAAAGAGGGGACCGACTTATAGAGTTTTGCACGAAGTATAATTTAGTAATTGCCAACACCCAATTTAAAAATCATAATAGAAGAATATACACTTGGAAAAAGCCAGGCGATACTGCAAGGTATCAGATAGATTATATCATGGTTAAGCAAAGATTTAGAAATCAACTTGTTGACTGCAAAACTTACCCTGGAGCAGACATTGATAGCGACCATAATTTGGTGATAATGAAATGTAGATTGGGGTTTAAAGACCTGAAGAAAAGGTGTCAGATGAATCGGTGGAATTTAGAGAAGCTTGAGGAAGAGGAGGTAAAGAAGATTTTTGAGGAGAACATCGCAAGAGGTCTGAGTAAAAAAGATAAGGTAGAAAATGTAGA
Source organism: Lycorma delicatula (assembly GCF_047948215.1). Taxonomy (NCBI): domain Eukaryota; kingdom Metazoa; phylum Arthropoda; class Insecta; order Hemiptera; family Fulgoridae; genus Lycorma; species Lycorma delicatula. Next base: position 117,184,309 of record NC_134461.1, on the reverse strand, counting down.
AGAAGAATGGGAGAATGTTAAAAAGGAAATTCTTAAATCAGCAGAAGCAAACTTAGGCGGAATAAAGAGAACTGGTAGAAAACCTTGGGTTTCAGACGATATATTGCAGCTGATGGATGAACGTAGAAAATATAAGAATGCTAGTGATGAACAAAGTAAAAGGAACTATTGGCAATTAAGAAATGCTATAAACAGGAAGTGCAAACTGGCGAAAGAAGAGTGGATTAAAGAAAAGTGTTCAGAAGTGGAAAGAGAAATGAACATTGGTAAAATAGACGGAGCATAAAGGAATGTTAAGGAAAATTTTGGGGTACATAAATTAAAATCTAATAATGTGCTAAACAAAGATTGTACATCAATATATAATACGAAAGGTAAAGTCGATAGATGGGTGGAATATATTGAAGAGTTATACGGAGGTAATGAATTAGAAAATGGTGTTATAGAGGAGGTTGAGGAGGATGAAAAGGGAGAAACAATACTGAGATCTGAATTTAAGAGAGCATTAAAAGATTTAAATGGCAGAAAGGCTCCTGGAATAGATGGAATACCTGTAGAATTACTGCGCAGTGCAGGTGAGGAAGCGATTGATAGATTATACAAGCTGGTGTGTAATATTTATGAAAAAGGGGAAGTTCCGTCAGACTTCAAAAAAAGTGTTATAGTCATGATACCAAAGAAAGCAGGGGCAGATAAATGTGAAGAATACAGAACAATTAGTTTAACTAGTCATGCATCAAAAATCTTAACTAGAATTCTATACAGAAGAATTGAGAGGAGAGTGGAAGAAGTGTTAGGAAAAGACCAATTTGGTTTCAGGAAAAGTATAGGGACAAGGGAAGCAATTTTAGGCCTCAGATTAATAGTAGAAGAAAGATTAAAGAAAAACAAACCAATATACTTGGCGTTTATAGACCTAGAAAAGGCATTCAATAACGTAGACTGGAATAAAATGTTCAGCATTTTAAAAAAATTAGGGTTCAAGTATATAGATATTAGAATATTGCCAACATTTACGGGAACAAAACTGCAAAAAGTAACAATCGAAGAACATAAGAAAGAAGCCGTAATAAGAAAGGGAGTCCGACAAGGATGTTCCCTATCTCCGTTATTTTTTAATCTTTACATGGAACTAGCAGTTAATGATGTTAAAGAACAATTTAGATTCGGAGTAACAGTACAAGGTGAAAAGATAAAGATGCTACGATTTGCTGATGATATAGTAATTCTAGCCGAGAGTAAAAAGGATTTAGAAGAAACAATGAACGGCATAGACGAAGTCCTACGCAAGAACTATTGCATGAAAATAAACAAGAAGAAAACAAAAGTAATGAAATGTAGTAGAAATAACAAAGATGGACCACTGAATGTGAAAATAGGAGGAGAAAAGATTACAGAGGTAGAAGAATTTTGTTATTTGGGAAGTAGAATTACTAAAGATGGACAAAGCAGGAGCGATATAAAATGCCGAATAGCACAAGCTAAACGAGCCTTCAGTAAGAAATATAATTTGTTTACATCAAAAATTAATTTAAATGTCAGGAAAAGATTTTTGAAAGTGAATGTTTGGATTGTCGCTTTATATGGAAGTGAAACTTGGACAATCGGAGTATCTGAGAAGAAAAGATTAGAAGCTTTTGAAATGTGGTGCTATAGGAGAACGTTAAAAATCAGATGGGTGGATAAAGTGGCAAATGAAGAGGTATTGCGGCAAATAGATGAAGAAAGAAGCATTTGGAAAAATATAGTTAAAAGAAGAGACAGACTTATAGGCCACATACTAAGGCATCCTGGAATAGTCGCTTTAATATTGGAAGGACAGGTAGAAGGGAAAAATTGTGTAGGCAGGCCACGTTTGGAATATGTAAAACAAATTGTTAGGGATGTAGGATGTAGAGGGTATACTGAAATGAAACGACTAGCACTAGATAGGGAATCTTGGAGAGCTGCATCAAACCAGTCAAATGACTGATGACAAAAAATTTAAAAAAAATGTTTTCTTTAGATCCATTAAACCTTTCAGAACGGCCATTTTCTTTGCATTTACCGTGTCAATTTAAAAAAAAATAAAAAACAAAATATGGTTATTTTCAGTTGTTTGTGATAAAAATATGAATTAATAATCTGGTAAGAAATAGTGGATATCTGAACTGATGCAAGTTGCAACACTGAGGAAATTTAAAAAAAATTGTAAATTTATAAATTTACAATTTTTTTTTAATTAACGCAATTAAAATATGGACTTTTATCCTTACTCATGAAATTTGAAGTTGTTTTGTTAATTTTTTTGATATTAGCGAACCTTTAAAAAATTATATCTGAATCCACTTCTTATATTAACACTTTTTTTTACAGTTATAACAGAAATTCAAAACATTCACAACATATTAATTTGACAGGTGGTTGAGAAAAAGGAAAAGTTAAGAAAAACAGAATTTTATTTAAAATATGAACCAAACAAATCTTTGGCTCTGCAAGAAGAACACTGAAATCACTTTACTCATAATGTTACGAAATAAGCCTGGCATAGGATCTATTAATCTTAATGGCTTTTTCATGAGTTCTAATGACTTACAAAGTCACATGGTTATGTGATTCATGATTTATGTCGAATATCTTTCTTATAAATAAAGATAATTAATCTACAGTAGTTATTTATTACTCGTATTATTGTTAAAAGTGAGCAAATTAAGAATTTGTTTTTAATAAAAAAAAAAAGAAAAAGTATAACTTTTGTTAACATTAACAATAGTACATTTCATTTAAATATCTGCTTTAGTTTTTCAGATTATAAAATATATATTACTATTACACAACACTACAGTAATAATATTTTCAGTGGCTATTTGGTAAAATATTAAAATAAAACACTTTATAAAAAGTAAAATATTTAGTGTTTCAATTGATAACTGGCTTTTGCCCTAAGAGTGTTAGTGTGTTTAATATGCATAATTTTAGAAGCATGAAAAGTGATCCCTCTTTCATGCAAACTATCTTCAGAAATTAGGCAAAGATCTGTAAAACGAGATTGTTGATTTCTTGATAAATATTATTTAAATTTTATAGCTATTCAAATTTTTCACTTTCTGAAACAGAAACTAAAAAGGTAACTGAAAAACAGTGAAGATAGAAACAAAAATATAGCCCAATGAATAGCTGAAGTTAACATTGGTTAGTTACCAATGTTTTTTTTTAAATATTAGTTTTAGAAAAATTATTTTGTGGTATTAAATATCTCTGAATTCAATAATTATAAAGAGAGGTATATAAACTTATTTTTTAAAGAACCATTAACCCTGAAATGATTACTAAAACAACCAGAAATTTTATGAAGGCAAAGTTAAAAGACAATTTTTTTTTTAACTCTGGAACCACATTAGGTATTGCTTCAGAGTATGAGATGAATGACAAGTAGTGTGTGAATATGCCATGCCTGATTGGGATTCAAACCCAGGACCTCCAGATGAAAGGCTGAGATGCTACCACTTGTGCCACAGAGGACAGCAAAAAAAAGTCCATTTATTAACTAACTTATATTAACAAAACATGTTATAACAGATGTTTAGTGGAAGCCATCAGCTTTGAAACTGCAACTATAAAACTAGCATTAAAAACCATATTTAGTCTTGTTTTTCTTTAAATGTTTACTGCTGTTGACATGATTTCTTAATAAAATAACATATACAAATATATAAATAAAATAACATATGTAACAGTTAATATTATAATTCAGGTTCTTCTTTTAACAGCCAGGCTGGCTATAAGCATATTATTTATATGTTAAATCTACGTTGTAGCAATGCAATTAGTAAGAACTGAAAATGCATTTCTCTTTTCTACAATTAATATACAATAACAGAGTAAACTTCAAAAATATAAATATACATAAAAAAGTAAACATGTGAATAATATGACGACTGTACTGATTAGAGAACATCTATAAAAAGCAGTAATGCAAACAAAAATACTGTTTTTTTTTAAAAATAAACATCATAAATTTATTTATCTACCTAAACTACACATCTGACTAAATAATAAAAGTTTTCAATATAATTATAAAACAAAAATATAGATAAAATTTATCAACTTACCCTATAATTCGTGATATCAAATGGACATCGATATACACTAGGTTCTTCGGAATTGAAAGAGTCAGACTGTACACTATATTTCACAGTAAATTCAGTCTTAAGAGGAGGTGTTTCATCCAGGCAATCTGGTTTTAATTCCCACATAAAGCCTACTTTTTGTTTTGTTCCTAAAATCTGAACAAACAATAAAAATTAATAATAAAATGTGTGACAAAAACTATTATAAAATATATTATTTTAAATAAACAGATTGGTTGCTAATTATTTACATCATTTTTGTTCAAATAGTATGTGAACTTGCAGCACAATTAACACTACAAATTTCACCTTCTTAACATATAATAATAATTAATGAAGTAATAACTTTAACATATAAATAATGAGGCAAAAATACCTCTGCTATGTATTAATAGCTTCATATTCTATATGTATACTGATTAAAAAAAGCCACAACTGACGTTCCCATTATGCCAGTCAAGTTATGCAATTCAATTTTATCTAATTCTATTATTATTTTTCTTATTATTAATTTGATTATTTACACTTTCTGGCTATGCCATAAAGTTTTCGTAATTCAATAATTTTAAGCTCTATTAGTTAGTATCTTTATAACAAGTTAATTAAAAAATGTTCAATTAGCCAGCTTCAGTTATTTCATCAACATATTAAAAACACATATCATAATAAATTTTAATGTATTGAATTGCATAATTTTAATGTTATTGAAATTAAATTAAATTACTTGATCGATTATATTTAAATCTTTTAATCTTTGAAAACAAGATGCTCAACAAAATAAAACAGAAAAAAAACATTTTTAATATTAAAATTAAAGGTCTACATTACCATTGTGATGGTACATTACCATCACAATGGTAATGTAGACTTTTTGAAAATCTGGGAGCTCATGCATTAGGAGGCTTTTATTAATGATTAAAATATTAACTAAAATTGATTTTAAATAAATTAAAATTCAAATTAAAAAAAAATGGTTATTCAATTTTTTTAATTTTATCCAGAGGAGGGTATTAAGTCATTTTAGTGACTTTATTGTTTAACAAAATATATTTTGAGCATTAAAAATTTTAAATGCAAAAATGTTTTGTTCAATTTGGGGGCTCCCATACTCAAGGGGAAACATTCAGGTAAAATTAATTTTTAAGAAAATAATTTCTACGTAACAATAAATTAAAAAAAATAATTTTTTTTAAATTGATTAAAAATTTCTAAATAAAAAGAGTTACAAAGATTAATGGTAATTTGTGATCTTGATAAAAAAACTTCAATTTTTGTAAGAAAAATGTTTTGTTTAAGTGCCCCAGTAAAGATTTAAAATTCTGTTTTGGTCAAAACACCCTGGTCTCTTTTTCCAATTTTTGAAAAAAATTAATACATTTTTCCCTCGAAGGTAGTAGTATCAGTCTAAAAAGTTGGAAGATAATCGGTCAATGGGGTTATGTTCATACGCATAAACATCTGTCTGACAAAAAACAAATTATTCAAATTTGGATCAACGGATAAAATTTTTCTGCAGAATTTTATAATTTATTTAAATCTATTTTTTGTTAAAAAATTTCTTTTTAAATGTCTCCTTAAGGTAAAAAATTTTAAAAAAGGCAAATTTTTTTGACTGATCTATATTACTTTCCTATTACAGCTATAGCAACATATATCAATAAAGTCGGGAAAGTAAAAATGTTGAATAAATATAATAAAATTATATGTGATATGGGGGGGAGAGGTTAAGAATAATCAGTAAAGGTAGTTATTGAAAACTGTACTAATAATCTATCAAACAAATGCAGTTCTAACAATTATTTATGGTACTACTTCTATTAATATTTTTATAACTTAAAATTATGAATATGACAAAAACAGTTTTGCAATTACCATATTATGACTTGATAGTGGACTTAAATCAACTAGATCAACTTGTGGATGTGATAAAACACTGAGTTGTGGATTACTAAGATGTAACGGCTGCAAATATAATCCAGTAATTGATACGTGGAGAAATTTTTGTAGGCAAGCAGTTTGTAAACGACAAACTGACATTAATGGTGGTTGAAACTGTAATGACATCTGTTTCTCTTCTGAAGCCCATGGGTATCGCAAACTTAACTAAAAATCACAAATAACCAAAATTATTACATGAAAATCAATTCAGTTTCCTCAGTCTTTCTTGGCGATAACAGTTCCTGTAACAGTGAATAAAGCTTTATAAATTTATACTTTTTTCTCTAATCAGCAGAATAAAAGTACGCAGATATGTACAAGTTTTCAGATTTATGAGCAAAGGTAAAAATGTAATGTTTACAATTAATATTAATTCATGCTTGGTCACAAATTCGTTCGATATTAGAGTTCAATATGTTTGGTAATTGCTGACTATCCTGCTGATGATAGTTAAATAAACCTTTTTGTAACAGTGAATGGAAGGATTTGTGTGACATACCATGTCAAGTATAGATAAAATAATTAAAAAACGTTGAAAACAAACAAAATGATTTTCCAAGTTAGTTTAGGAATCTACAAGCTCTAATTTACTACTTCTAGATTTCTAATTTTACCTTACAGCACCCTGTATTTAGTGATTTTTTCCAGATGACAAAATCAAAAGATCCTTGGTAGGACGGTAAACTGAATTCCTAGCAATCTGATGATGACTGCACTGCTTGGAACTTCTAAGAAAGTAGCTAACAAGAAAATGAAGGGAGCAAACATAAGATGGTAACGTCCTCCATAATTAATTAACTGGATCACCAAGTTGAACAGTGCTGGATTCTTTTTCTTAGCATGCTATTGGCATTTGTTAATGTCTTATATCGATAGCAGTTTATCCCACTTGAAATATTTATTATAAATCAAGAATTTTTGGTCTATTTTTTATTATAATGCTAATTCAATGCTCCAGTCATTTCAAAAGTCACTGTGAGTCATTTTACAATTTTTGAGGTAAATAATCTTTAACTGAAAACTATTTCAATTGTGCAAGCAAAACTGCATCACACAAGATCAAGATATACAGTGCTGGGTTATTTAGTAGGACCCCTTAGATAGATGTATCACTTTTTACTGAAATTTTTTACACATGTCAACTTTTACATATTTGTGTCTAGAACCATGAACTATAAACAATTTATAATCTGTAATTGATGTAGCAATAAACAAGGGACTGCCATTTCTGATTTTAATCATATTCTGGCATATAAAATGGTTGAAAAATATATATATACATCATCCTAGCACAGAAAAAAACAAAAACTAACAACTGAATTTACAATATATATAATTTTTTAGAAAATTCAAATAAATCATTAACATACTGACCCCAGTGCTATTAAAATTTAATATTAAATGAGATTTAAGCCACCAAAATACAGTAAACAGTTAAGTTAAACTTACCATATTAATTCCAAGAATCAATTTTCACAGGAACCCAAATCTTCAGTTGGTATTTAATTCTATAATTACATTAAAACAAATAGTTTTTATAATTTTTGAATTTTGAATTTGTTGAAATGTTACTATTTTATACATTTTTAATTTATTATGGATGAATACACAAATTCTGCTACCAAGTACTGGAATGATTTAATATTTAAAATGTGGTATTTTTCCTTTATTCTAATATCATCATTACTGCCAACCATTAGATTGTATTTATTATGGTTTTTTTTTTTTTTTTTTTTTTTTTTTATTAATTAAATCAATATCTTCAAATACCATTTGGTGGTTCATCAATTTATATTTTTCTTTATATTCTGTCACCAAATGGCTTCGATGGAGTGTGGCAACTTAAAACCTTGTGGTAGCCCTGAAAATAACTGTTGGGTTTGGAAACTGGTCTACGGCAATGTTGTCGAGGTGTTGGAATCAGACCGAGCTTCCCCTCAGTGCCAGTTGGATCATCACTAAAGCATGGCAGTGGTGACCCCCAGAGCCCCACAGTGTTAGGTCAGCATCGGTTGCCTTCCATCAGTGCAGCTGAAGCAGTTCTCCCTGAGTGATCCCATGCTGGACCGGTTCCTGCTGATGGCCCCACCGGCCAGAGTGCTTCAAGCCCAGAAAGCTGGGACGGGAAGGTAGCGTCTGCGCCCAGCACACAGTGGTACAAAAATGCTAAAAAGCAGAACTTAAGAAAAAAACTTTGCGAATCCAATTAAAACTACGATCATATAGGTTTGGGGTTGCCGAACTCGAATCTGTGCTTAAAATTTTGCTAAAATTGTTATTTGGCAAAAAATTTACAACTTTTAATGTTATTTCTTTAAAATCTATATGAAAAAATTAAACTATTCTTCAGAAAACTTGTATGTATCTGTTTTCAAGGTTGCTGAACAAGAATCCAAGTTCAAAATTTTGCTAAAATTGTTATTTGCAGAAAATGTGCAAATTTCAATTTTAATTCTAAAATTTATATGAAAAAGTTAACCTATCCTTTAAAAAATGCGTATATATACGTTTTCAAGATCCCTAAACAAGAATCATGTAAGACGTTTTGCTGAAATTATTATTTGCAAAAATTATCTTTATCTAAATTTATAAAAAAATTAATCTGTTCTTTCTAAATGCGTAACAAAGTGGAATACATTATTAAAAATGTATATACAAACGTGTACAAACTATCGTTTGCTTAATTAATATCAAATTGTAATTTTTTCCATTATAGATTATATTCTTTTGTTTAAAATATCTAAATAGTAAACATTTGAAAAATTAGTTCCACGAAAACCCCAATTATAATAACTCAAAAAAGCATTTCTCATTGAGAACTTCGAAACTATTTAAGTATGGTTAATAAAATTAAATATGATAAACTATACATTTGCAATGGACTCTCTGCTAATACAAAGTATTGTAATGCATTAAAAAAAAAAAGCATTCAAATAATACGAGCAATATATTTAAATTATGATTTTTCAACTAATATGAAATTGATATTTATTTTCCAGATTAATTATTCTTAATACTAACAAGGAGAGGTCATGAGATCCTAATGATAAACTTCCATGTAACTATGAGTTGACTTCTGATGCAAAAACATGATTTTTTAGACTCATTCCACTAGTCAATGCAACTAAAAAATCAATATGTAGTTTTAAGCAAACTATGTATGCTTAGAATTTTCCATATATTAGTACCTACTTCTGGTGTCAAAGTTAAAATATTATGAAAATACAATAATAAAATGTTAATAATCATTAAAACATTCTTTTTGACTATATTTGTAACACTTTTTTAAAAAAATGCTATATTTTCAAGTACATCTAATCCGAAAAGCTGTATGTTTACAACTTTCATTGTTTAAACAAATTTCATCCATTTGTTCTTGTCATATGAGATTCACCTGTTTTTGATCAATATAAAATCTGATGTGGACACTACATGACTTCCTTGTATGCCTATTAAATCACATATACAAATTTTTTCTGCATTTCATTTAAACTTATTTCATTTGAAAGAGAGATATGATCCTCCAATTCTTAATAAAGTGGACAACTACACAGTTACTGAAATATTAGTTTTTAATAACATCAAACATTTATACAATTATTAATTCACCAATCTTACATGAAATATTAGGATAGAGTAAAAGTCCCTTTCTTACTTGTATTAGTAGATCAGCATTGTTCACATCTTCGTGAGTTGTTCATTAACAAAAGTTTTAAATATCTGGTTGTCATATAAACAAAAGTTAATAATTAAACTATTCTGTTCGGTGAACTCCTGTATACTGGCTACAAATGTTAATTTTAACCTTATGGTGTAAAATATTCCGTTTTTATTATTGGATTATTTGGTGAATAATCAAAAATGAAAAAGAAGCAACCATACAGGAAAAAGAAATATAACATGAAGAAATATATCTCAAAAAATGACATGAAGATGAATATGAAGAGGAAGAAAATGTTAAAACCAAAGAAAGAATAAAAAGATTAAGAGATGATAAATATAAAAGGTAAGAAAACTTTAGGACCACGGAAAGTAAAAAGATTACGACAGGATGAATATAAAGAGAGAGAAAATTTTAAACTAGAGAACGTGTACACAAATTAAGATCAGAAGAATTATATCAAACCAAAGCACGATTAAATAATTGGCAACAAAAAACAAATAAATGAAATGATGATCAACTCAGACTTAGGGTGAATATTGTCTGACGAATATCAGAGGAGTAATGAACTACAAGATAAGAAATTTTTGCAACTTATTAAGATCGGGCATGTGTACCTCAGAGTGTATATGTTGATCTTGTGAGGATCTATTCTTCAGTCACTCTGTAGTTAACTTTTAAGTACATAAAATTAAACTAGAAATTCCAAAAATAATACAATTCTAGATCATAATTTTCAATTAATATTAAATAATCAGATGTTTCCCAAAATCTATTACGTATACACATACGTAATCCCTAGTAAATTACATTTTAAAAAAGTTAGTTAATTACATATTTTTAAAAGTACATAAAGTTTTATTTCATTAACCATTTAAAAAAAATTTTTATCATCATTGAATTATTATTTATTGCAAACCTTTTTTTACAATCACAAGTTAATAATTATTAAATCAATTCATTTAAATTAAAAAAAATAAATAAAAGAAAAGTTAAAGAAAAAGTTAAAAAAAAACAAAAGGAGTTGAAGTCTGATTCGAACTGATGTGCCTTCCATTTAAGATCAAAATATTTCATTAATTAAAATGTTGATTTTAATTTCAATTGCAATCAAAAAGGGAAGTGCACAACTAGATGTTACAACAGTGCTAAATCCAACATTTTAATATCCTGTGACTAATCATTTTTGAGTTATGCGAGATACAAACGCACATACATATGTACTTACAGATGTCACTGCTGAAACTAGTCAAAATGAATTCAGGGATGGTCAAAATGTACATTTCCGTTGAAATACGAAAACCTAAATTTTTCGTGATCACAATACTTCCTTTACTTTGTTCAAGCAAGTAAAAAAAAAGAAAAAAGGAGATGAAGTCTGAAATTTTTCGCGATCACAATACTTCCTTTACTTTGTACAAGGAAGTAAAAATGTTGTTGGTTACAGTCGGGTGTGATCTTATGATATTTTATCACTAATATATTTTCTTTCTGTAAAAATAAAATTCAATGCAGTTTTCCATGGTCTTTATATATTTTTCAATAATTAACTCAAATTTTTTCGCGTGAAAGTATAATTTCTGAAGAGACTGCAATTTGCTGATGGCAAATTTTTGAGAGTTGTGTGATCAGCCACTTCGGTGAGAGTGGAGCTTGTGCAGGCGTGTACGTATAATATACTCCTGCTGACATCTAGTGGCTAGCATTGCACTCGGCGATATGAAACTCAGAATTAATGTGGCAACAACTCATAGATGTAATATTTCTCATGTATAATCATTTTTTATCATTATTACAAACTTTCAAATTCTCTAAATTATTTCTGCAATCAGTAATACTATGTTTGTATTCTAACAAATGGGTTAGCTGCATTAGATATACCTTTTTTTGTTTTCGTAAGCCTTGTATGTAAATCTTTTATAAATGATCTGTTGGAATAAATCTGTTAAATACCTGAATATTTCCAGATATCTGTTATATCTGAGTAAATCCGACAGATTACAAAATGAATAAGTTTTTGTACAGTTATAGAATTCAATATCAACTGAAAGATGTGGGATCCTGTGAAAATTTTATATATATATATATAAACAAACTCATATTAAATTGGAACAATTTGTTTGTGAACAGTTAAATATTACTCTGGATTCAAAATCATCAGACTATGTATTCTGAATAGAATATAGAGGTCAAATACCTGCATTAACAATGGAAATTAAACAAAAATTCCATTCAGTAATATAAGATCATCAATCAGATATTATAAATTATAATGAAAATATAATTTTAAATTAAAATCCATTCTTATTTCAAGAGAAAATTACCCAAAAGTAAGGTTAACATTTTATCATCTATTTAACATAACAATGTACATGTACTTACTGTGTGATCTATAATACAATTATCCCTTTGAGGAGGTAACTGTGCTAATACAGTTAATTGAATAATTTGCTTAGTAAATGGCTTGAGTGCATGTAATTGTATTTCTAAATGTCTTTCCAAAGGACCAGTAGTATTGTGATGTCTAACTGTTAAACCAGCAGTTGTTCGTAGCCAAATGCTACTTTTCTGAAAAAAATAAAATAAAAAAATACTATCGTAATAAATTAAAAATACGATATTCAGAACAAATGACGAAGCCATCTCTACACAAGTTGCTTAGTGAATTGTGTGGTTAAAGATTCAAACTCACTTTTCTTCAAGATTCATCAATTGGCAATTACTTGTTAAATTTTATATTCTATATATTTGTAGTACATTAAAAGACATGTGTAGCCTTGAATTTACTTTTAAATTAAAATTAATTAAATCTATAAATTTATAGATTTAATTAATTTTAGATAAATAGATAAATTTAAAATAAATTTATTTTTTATACATTGAGATAAGTCTCTATCTTTTTATAATTTAATATAATAGAACAAGTAATTCTTGTGTGATTGTGTGTGTGTGTGTGTGTATTATTTGTGTATTATAATTCCTATGATGATTATGGATTTATTTATTATTTACAAAAATAGCTTATCTAGTAGCAACATATCGATGTATTGAAACACATAATAAATTATGATATACGGCACACACAAAAAAAGGAATTTGTGGTCATAAATACGTCACACTTTTACTTGAGGTCTATAAATATCTTTTCTGACAAATGACATCGGTAAACATGTAACACATAACGATTCGTAATGAATAACAGTATACAGTAAAAATTGTTTTGTCAATCTGAATACCTTTTTCAATGTTCGGGATTTTTATAAAATGTACTTTTCTGAATCTACTTTCACTTATACTAACATATTTTACTAATCTGTAATTTATGACACGGGTTTTTAATCATATTTTGCCCAATTTTCAACCGATTTGCTTGAAAGTATTATTTTTTATATGAGCAAACTATGTTTCATAAACACAAAGCAAAAAAAAAATTTCGCAAATAAAAAACGCAGTAGAAATGTGCAAAAAAAATTCTGCAATTAAATAATCGTAATTTTTGAACTGTTTCAATTTTGTTGTTGTTACAGGCATAAAAAATATCCTATCGTAACGGTTTTTTTTTGTCAGAATCTGTTAAACCTCTTTAATATATTGTAATTTTTTGAAATTTTTTTCACTAGAGGGTAGCATAAGACTATGAAGGGAGGCAATCAGATACCAACATATTTTCGCGGAGCGCTAATCAAGCGAGGATCATTGTGATGGGAAAAGGTTAAATTTATAAATATAATATTTTTTTAGTATACTCATTTTTTATTGTTACAAATTTCCAAAATTCCTAAATTTTTCTTATAATCAGTAAATTCTGCTTACATTGCAAAAAATGGCTGTTCATATTAGATAAACTTCGCTTTCTATTTCTGTAAGCACTATAATGTTCTGTAAATCTTTTTTAAAAGATCTGTTACTTTTACCAATATATATTTTTTTTTTTTGTTGTTGAGGTTTTAAGTGCATCAACTGCACTTAAAACTTCAGTGGTTCCTACCACATCAAAAAAACAAAAATAAAAAAATATCTTTTCCTCCCCAAAGAACACAAGTGACATAGTCAAGGACTAATCTTGTCAAAAAGAGTATCTTCAGATAAACTTGTCGATGATTATTGAAACCACGAAAACACAACATAACAATGGTGAAAGGCCTTGTTATTTTAAAATCTTTCTAACCATTTCTTATGAAATTTGGTCAAAACTAACAAACAAAACTCACTGGGATAAAAATTAAAAAACACACTGAATGATCTTTTAAACACAAAATGATAAGGGTATAAAGAGCCCTTGCCATTTAATATCACACAGAAAACATAAAATAAAACATCAAAAACACATATCTAAACTATCATGTTAATTAAAAATACATCTTTTATTACAAAATTCTTCATGGAAATATACGACCTATCTCTTCTTCAAGAGATAGGTGGTCCTTCTTTGCTTCTTTTTTCCATCTTCCTGAAGGCCTCGATGTGGAATTCCAAGTTATGTAAGGTCTTGGAGATGGAGATCCTGCACTGAAGTCTCAAAGGATCTCCTGCTGCCAGCATCAGATTACACCGGCTCCGCTGGTGCAGTCAGAAGTACATCACAGCGAGACTGGATGCACTCACTGCTAGAATCACAGGTTCTAGCAGAAGATATTGCCTTAGCCTTTCTCTCAGTTACTGATTCTCTTGGCTTAAGAAGTACTAATTGTGGGCTCAAATTTAGGCTTTACGAAGCTCTTTTCCATGGAAACTGCTTTCTTCTGTGACGGCTTTGGACTATTTCCTCTTGATGGTCAACTCTTCATTTTATCCTCAATGATACATTCAACCGTCTTAGCCAAAGCTGGTGCCAATTCTGAGAGCACATCTGATTTTAAAAAAGCTGCTGGAGCAGCCGAAACTTGTGCGTATGAAGCTATATTTGGCGTTCTGCCAAGCACAATTTTCCTTGCGTCAACATAACTGACTTTCTGTATTGTCTTCATCTCCTGGACAGCTACTTCCTATTTATTAGTATGACAATTCCTAAACCTTGCAGAATGATGTCCATGACAGTTCACACAGGAGGATTCCTGCACAGGTTATCTGGATGTAATGATTCACCACCCATATATATCTGCTTCCTTATACCTACGAGCCGCTGTGTGTCTGAATCTGTGACACCCAAAGCAATGTAAAGGTGTTGGGATAAATGGACGCACATCCAACCTGTAAAACCCAGCTTTTATCTTCTTCGGACACTTTGGTTTACTGAAAGTTAACATGTGTGATGCAGAGGGTAGAACTTCTCCACTCAGCTGGATTTTTAAGCGACAGCATACATCAACATCTTGTTCCTGAAGTTCATCTACAATCTCCTTTTCTGTACAGTTTAACAAATCCCTGCATACGATAACGCCCTTTGAGGTGTTCAAAGTACTATGGGGAGCTACCTCAATGTCCATGACTCCGATCTTCTTGGCGTTTAATAATCGCAATGACTGAACATCGTTGACAATTTCCAGAAAAAGTTCCACAGTGGTTTTGCTTGTCTCTTTAACTGGTCGTCCAGCAGCTTCCGTGATGCCATGAGCTATCATAAAGGGACTAGTTTTCGAAAAATCACTGCCTTTCTTCTTTATAACTAAATATTTTGGTACTGAACCACTATTCTTTGGTCTACACTTAAAAGTTTCCTTTTTCCTTTCCAGATCTACAACCTCTTCTTTATCATTAAATTCTATACTCTTCCTTCTCTTTGTCTGCGAAGACAAAGGCTCTCCAGGATGAGGGTTTTTATGTGGACCCTCTGCCATAGAAGTTCTGGATGTTAAGTTGTCTATAAACCTATATTTATGTGTCATGATATACAAAGATGCAGGCAGAGAGACGGTTGAGCATGCCCTGGATCATTGATCCTGCCTGGGTTGTCCCAGACAGCCGCCTCCCACAAATTTAACCTGGGCTGGGAAGTCAGGTTCTGCCTGACTGTCGATACAGATATCCCAGAGCTCATAGGGAGCCGTAAGGGCTCTGATACTCTATCCATTGGAGAATCCCTACCTAGGGTGAAGTGACTAACTCATACTGGATGGCACAAGTCTTCGGCAGAGCAAGCTATTTCATAATTGTATTTATTTATATAATTGTATTCTAGGAAAAGACTATTAATAATCTCTGTGTTAGTTTCTTGTTGCAGTGTTTTATTCTCTGCTTTTTATATACCTTTCCTATAAATTCACTATTGAAACCATTAAATATTACTATTTGTTTTATTAAACCTATTTCTTTCTTGAGTTTTTTTTTTCATTGTTCCTTGTATAATATATAAGTTATACAAATCAGCTTTTTATAAGTACCAATTTTTTGTGATTACGGGTGATTAGAATTTATATATATTTTAAAGATATTTTTTGTTGGTTTTTTATAAAGTGATGTTTCCAAAAAAAAACATTGTTTATGTTCATTTCAATCTCCATATCCAAACAATGTATTCACAAACAAAAGATTTACCTATGCGTTCACCTATTTTTACAATTACGATGGAAATTTTTATACAATGTTTTGAAAGTATTATAGTTCATGGTGTATTGGGCACACACCAACTGCTATTATGTGTAAGATATAAAGATGATATTTTGATCATATATAATCCAGTTAAAAATAATGAACATTTGATCCTTTTAAATAAACTTAATAATTGCAGTGGTAATCTAAAATTTACATTTGGGATGGAAAAGCACAGAAAAAAAAATATTTTTTAGATATTGAGATTGAAATAAACAAACAATATTATACAAACATCAGTTTACAGAACACCCACAATGAACAGTATTACAAATACATGTAAAATTCTTATCACCTGGTCAAAAAAAATTAAACCATAAAAATCTTATTTTTTGAGCTGCACATTACATAAAAAACAATAAAAATAAACTTAAAAAAGAAATGGATGAAATAAAGCAAATAGTGGTATATAATGGTTTGGGATGATAAAATTATACAAAAAGTCCGAAAAAAGAGATTATAAAGTGCCATGTAGTTTTACAAAAATACAAGAAAATAACACAGAGATAAGTATTAGTTTTTTCCTATAATACAAATTGTACAAATAAAATAATAGAAAAAATTACTAATGTTTATGATAAAAATAAATATAAAAAACCATATAAACCAAATAACCATATTATAAAATATTTAACAAATAACAATAATAATAGAGAGGACCTTAGGGGAATATACAAAATTAAATATAATGAATGTAATAAAATTTATATTGGTAAAACTAACAAATCTTTTAAAATAAGATTTAAAGAACATTACAATGCTTATAGAAACAGAAAAAGTGGTGTGTCTAATGTGGCCAACCATTTATTGCAGTGTAAGCTTAGTATACCAATTGTAAAAATAATTAAAAATTCTAGAGAATTGTAATAACAATGAAAATTGAATATACTTGGAAAATATTATATTTATAAATTTAAACATAAGTATGAAATGATGAACCACCTGACTATATTTGAAGATGATGTTTTAACTAAAGACATGGTGGGTTGTAAAAATTGACAACAATGATTACGAACATAACAAGTGTGATGTTTTAAATTTACAGCATTCCAATGGATTCATGAATTCAATGGATGCATTCCAATGGCAGTGGAGTTATATAATTACAAACTTTATAGTTATTAATGTGTTTGTATTTTAAATTCATTCAAGATTTTTATTCATTGTTTGGTGTAATTATGGAATTGTGTAAAGACTGATGATGTGGGATCCCTTGAAAGTTGACTACTGGTATTAGTTTTTTAGATTTTTTTTGTTACTGTGATTTAGTGGTTAAGTTGTTATTGAATTTAATTAGCATAGTGGCCAATATGTTGATAACTTATATGATTTTCAAAAAAAAAAAAAAATGCAAAAATATATAAATTAAAAATTAAAACTCTATTAATTAGTTGTTAACCATGAAACAATAACTTTAAATCACAAGACAAACATCAACCTTATGACATCATACTTCTCTATTGACGTGTACATGAACAAGATTCACCATAACACTATAAAATTTAAAACAACACAAACCTTGTTGGCTTTGTTAGCCTACTCCTTTTAATAGTATAACCTCTTCAGTTAGTGTGATAACTGTATTAAGTGAGTGAACAGTGAAGTCTCATAATTTTTTTTAAGTGTGTAAATGATTTAGACAGTTTTTGTTATATATATGGTGAGTTGACTGTAAAAACGTACAAGAAAAAAATTACATCTTTAATTACAAAGCTTAAAAATTATACTTTGTAAAATCTGAGATCATGATAAAACATTGGCTCCTTATGTAATATGTAACTAACTGTGTGTCCAACTTAAGAGGAACTTAAAGTAAAAGAAACGCTTTGTCATTTGGTGTCTCATTGGTTTGGCATGAGCCAAAGATCACATAACTGATTGTTATTTCTGTTTAAATAATGTGTCTGGAATTTCTAAGAAGTCCAGACTGTGTTCTATCCTTCATTGATATTTCACTCACAATAAATCCATTCCAGTTCTTGAGATTTCTTAAAAGTTGTTTTGTAAAAACAGTGATGAAAAACAGACATTGTGGAAGAAAAAAACCATGATTCACATCTTGGCAATCCATTAAGCCACATATCTTATACAAAGTGAGCTAAATGATTTGATAAGAGTTTGATAAACTTAACAAAAAATTAAGATTAACTTTTAGGTTCAAGACTGCAAAATTGGAATTTACTTTAAAGAAAATACAAAACTCTTACGCTATTGAAACCGACAAAAAGAGTTTTTCAATTCTTTGCTGAAGAAAATTACAGAGTTTACTGCACAAATACTGATGAGCTTATTGTACTATTAGGGCAAGTTCATGAAATCTGAGTGAGGGTTGGTGCCTTTTCATCGATTCCTCCATGTATAGCTTAAAAGCAACTCTGCTTCACGATAGTAATAAATATCCTTCTGCATAAATTTGTTATGGAATTAACATGAAAATACTAATGATGTTATGAAAACTGTTCCTGAAAAAGTAGATTATAAACAGGATAGTTGGAATGTGTGTGGAGATTTCTCCAGACGGTATATCGAGAGTTGGAGAATAGCTCTTTTGTTAGGCACACAGTTAGGGTATACAAAACACTGTTGTCTTATTTGTGAATGGAACAGCCAATTTGTGAATAGGGTTCAGGATTATGTAGTAAAACTGCGGAAGAAAGCCTCTAGTTAAACCAGAAAAAATAATTTTGACACCCCTTGATATCAAACTGCCATTAATAAAACATTTTGAAAATGCTATGGACAGTGAAGGATTCTGGTATATAAGGCAGAGAATCCCAAAAAAAGAAAAGCAAAAATTAAAGGGATTTTTATTGGCCAAAAAAAAACTGGTAAGGTATGAAATGTTTAGCTCTGTGTTGAAGGATATAGAACTCACTGCTTGGATTTCAAAAATTTTCTTAAAACAAGTAAAATTGGTAAAAAACACCTCATTGTATCTAAAAGCTGTTCTTAAACATGGCCAAGTATAAAATTAATACAGAATGTTATACTTTGAATTTAAGACTAATGTTACTGTTGCAAACAGCAAAAGCAATAGGATTAGATTAGATATAATCACATCACATACTGTCTTGGTAGAAAGTAAATAATTTATAATTCATATTTGTATATAAAAATCACAGAAGTGATTTCAATTTATTTCATATACTATTATAAAAAAGTAATTTTAATATACCTCATTTAACATGAATGAACCAGTATCAATAACAAGAGAAACATCCTGTAAAAGACCAGCAACTAATGAATCACCATTATGTAAATTAATAGAAGGTAAAGTCCCTGAGACTTGATAACATAACCTTGGAGATATCCCTGTTGATAAAAATTCTAACCCACCAGGCATAGTGATACAGAGTTGTCCTAATCTAAAACACCCTATTTCTTGAGTCTGTAAACAAAACAAAATGACATAGATTATGATATGAATCTAGTTAATTATCAAACAACATAAATAATTATGTCTGTAATATAAACTAAAAAAATATTAGTATTCTTATTTATAACATAGTGGTAACTGTAATAGTCCAGATGTTAGCTACTTGCTCAGCTGGTTTTCAGAGTCTAATTTACATCAAATATTGATTTTTTTTTTATATTTCATCATGAAAGACAAATTTTCAACATAGATTACAATTTTATCAACACCTAAATTAATAATATAAAGTAACATAGAAAACTATAACTAAAACCCTAAAACAGGTAGCTAGCTGAGCTGAAGTTGATTCAGAATGGGCTTCTCATTAGCAACCATTAAGTACATAATTCTGAATTTGACACAATACAGTCATTTGTCTCATCTTTTTTACACAGAGTAATTAGATATACTACTGTCAGTAAACACCATTATTTATTTTACAATTTTTTTAATTATTTTAAATAAAAAGATGAATTAGATTAATGCAATTACTCAAGAGCAATTATCTGTTGTAGCTAACAAGTCGCCGTTCCAGTAATCACCTATGTTACTTAAATGTGAGAGACTGCCTACCCCCGATAATAAGATGTTATTTGATGGCAACAGCACAAGTATTTATGCATTTGAGTATCTAAGCATCCTGGTCTGTTTCCTTCTAGGCCCAAATGGGAACATCCCAACTTTTTTATAAAAAAAAAATTTAAACATATATAAATTTACTACAACTTGAAAAAACTGTGTTTAATAATAATAAGAGTTTAGATGTAAGGCATGTTGCAAGGATATATTCTTAAAATTACAAAATTACTCCTAAATGCTAATGTTTAAATAAGAAGCAAACTTTAAATTTAAAATGTAGTGTGCAGATGATGTCTTGTAAGAATTATTATTTTACTAAAATCTGCAGCTTATCCTATGGACTGGGAGCCAAATTGTAGTAGACAGAACACATTTCTGGATTGTGGGTAAGAAAAACATATAGGAGAAAGTAAACTGAATAAACAGATATACATACACGTAGGCAGTCTCTGTAGGGGAGCAGAGAAAAAGAGGGGGACAGTAAACTCCAAAATGTCATAAGGCCTATAAAAATAATACTACTATAATACCAGTGGTAACAGACAAGAACTGGCCACTTGTAAATATGCCATACTGAAAATTAAATGCTTTCTAAAAGCAGATCGCCATACTGTACATGCGACCTTAATAGATGGATAACTGTGGAAGAGACCAGATAAAGGAATTATTATTGAAAGAGGGCAGCAGTAGTTTCTGGAGTTGTTAACAGCACAAACTAATTCATTATATGTTTCAGTGCTGTGAAGCTGAAAGCTTTGGAAGCACATAGCTATATCTTTTGTGGAAATGATATCCCTCAGCCTTTTTCTTCTTATCAGTATGGTGATATCCTTCCTTAGGTATATTCCATAGGTAAAATAGTTCCAGATCAAATCTCCAGTTGTGAGGACTAATCAAGATGAGACCATCACGAAGTATGAAAAAGAAGGCATTTTTTGAGTGAGAGGGTCAAGTGTTCATACTTAATAAGATTGGTACAGTGCATAATTTAAAACAAGAAATGAATAGGCTAGAGCTAGATGTAATAGAATTAAGTTATGGCAGAAAGATGAGAAAGATATTTTGGTCAAGAATTTATAAAATAATTAATAAAAAAATTTAACAATGGAGATGCAGCAGGATTAGAATAATAATGAATATGAACATAAGAGAAAGGGTTTAATAAAAGAAGAATGTGTAGGAGTTAAAAACTAGAGAAAGACAAAGATTGCATAAAGTAGATAATGGAGATGCGCAAATTATACCAAAGTTAAAACAGCAGCACAGAACAGAAAAAAGGAAAATGGCATCTAATTAATCAAAATGACTAGTAATATAAACAAATAAACAAAATCTTTGATAAAAGATAATTCACCACACTGGATCCTCTAGAAAAAAAAATCCTGTGTAAATTAAAAAATAATAAGTATCATTAATCTTATTTTATACTTGTTAAAGACTTACCTTAACTCTTAATATGACTGAATTATGACCAGAATTAATTGAAATATTATCAGCAAAAACAGATCTTGAAAAATCACTACGATTGTTGGTTGACAATTTTCTAAATCTACCATGACTATCTTGCCTCCTTAAAAACAAAAGAAAAATTAATTTAACAAATTTTAATACATTAATCATAATTCAAAAAACATAATAATACTAATATTTACAAGAGAATTCTGGTTCTTGTCTTAAAACTTAATAATTAAAATATGTTATAATTCAATATTTTATAGTACAATAAATTATATTAATGAGAAAAAATTAAAAGCATAATAAGAGTGATTATAAAAAAATATATTTTAAATTTAATTATTACTGCACTTATAATATAGAGAAAAATTTCAATATATACAAAGTATAACATCAACAAAACACATTATTTTTATATTAAATTTGTAACATGAAGTAGCATCAAAAAATTCGTTGGTTTATTGGTGTCACAATTTGAACAGTAATTGTGCAGAGAAATTATTGTTTCACAAGTTGGCAACGTTTTTGATGTTGTATGGCTGATATTGTTCTTTTTCCTCTCCAACAATAGCAACAGCATACTTGACATTTATTTTTTAGATATCACAGTTCACAATGTTTTGTAACTAAACGGTGAACATACATAAAATTTTGTATTTTGCATTTTACTAAATGCTGTTGAAGTCATTACAGTGCTTAAAAAACACATGATGAAATGAAGATGAAAAAAGGAAATGAATAGAATAAGTGTTTATGTGAGTATCATGTTAATTTTAAAATGATAATTTTCACAGAAGTCACATATCTACTGTGGCAAATGATAAAAACATTACATGTTCAAAGAAAGCATAAGAAAATTTATTTATAAAATAGCAT
Organism: Lycorma delicatula; assembly: GCF_047948215.1. NCBI lineage: Eukaryota > Metazoa > Arthropoda > Insecta > Hemiptera > Fulgoridae > Lycorma > Lycorma delicatula. The sequence goes on along the minus strand of NC_134461.1, from coordinate 117,161,748 downwards.
CAGAAGCTGAATCAATGAGAAGTTGTCATAGTACTTTCCACAATTATTTGAAAATATAGTGATTGTCAACTATCTTATAAAAGTTTTCCCAGTACAACGATTGTGCTGGTATAGATGCATGGTTGCATGGCATAATGTAATGTTTTTAGAACATCTACCAAACTCTCCCCCAACTTCTCACCAGCTGATTTTTATTTCTTTTCTTGCCTGAAAATTACTCTGAAAGGAAATATATAAGATTAACAGTGATGAAATTAAGGAGATTTCTAGAATGCAGAAAAGTTAAAAAGAATTTCATGAACAGTGCAGCTGCTGAAGGAAACAACTCTTAAGAAAATAAAAATTAAAACAATTTAATATCAATAGTTTTTTATTAAAAAAATATGGTAATAGCTTTTTGAAGCTACTTTGTATATTTCCACTGAAAAAGGTCAAATTTTTGTTTTACCATTGATAATCTGACTGATATCATTCTCATACATTTTTTATTCTGTAATAATCCCTCTATCTAATATACGAGTCTCCCCTAATAAATTTTGCACATATATGTGTAACATGGGAATGAAAAGAGATACTGGAATGAAATAAAAATTACCTTAGCTATCTTATCTTAAATAAAAAATACCTTACCTTAAACAATACCTTAGCTACAAAATGCAGTATTAGTTTTTCAATATAATCCCCATTTAAACTGATACACTTTTCTCAATGGTGACTCATTTTTGCATTCTGTTACTGAAAAAATCTGGTGGTCTTTCTCGGATCCAAGTGGCCATAGCTTCCTCCACCTCATGGTTGGTGGTGTAATGATTACCTTTGAGATCCCTCTTGAGGTGACAGAAGAAGTGAAAGTCGCATGGAGCCAAATCCAACGTGTATGTGTGTATGTTGGATGTGGAATCGGCTCAAACTTCAGCTTGCAGAGAGCCATCAGAGAGTTTGCGTGGTACCCATAGAGCACAGATTTTACAGTAACTCAATTGTTCGATGATATGGCCTACTCGTTTTTTAGATGTGCCTAACTGGATAGTGATGTATTGTTGGGTGATTTGCCAGTCACTTTGAAGTAAACTGTTCACCTCCATTCAATGTTTCTTGAAAGTCACAGAAACTGGTCATCCTCTGCGAGGTGCGTCCTTAATTGTCACTTAACCAGCTTCACATTCGGGAAATTTCAACGCCTACCTATTCACAATACTCCTGTCAAATTTCTCTACTGTAAACCACTTTTAAAAGATAAAAAATACTTATAGGATGCACATTTTCTGTCATTAAAAATTTGATCACTGCACACTACTTTAACTGTGTTGACATATTGGCTGTACTTGACTCCATTTTAACTGCTCCTGAAAACAAACCTGTAAACTGATTTCAACGTATTCTCACAGGTTTGTAGGGGAGGATTTTAGCTATCATGTACTGCCATGCCCAACTCGATAGAACCTTTTGTCTCCATGTAGCATGCTAGTGTGCAAAATTTATCATCTGAATTTTGTATTTAATATCTGCTTCATGAACTGTAATCTTTTCTCTTCTGAATACCTTCTCAACTTCTTTCTACAACCAAATCAACTAAACTTTAATATCTTAATATATATAGTTCATTAATTTTTCTTTTCTTTGCAAGGTTCTGCAACAAACCTCACCGTTAATTTATTCTCCGTGCATAACTCAAAATTATAATAAAAATAGTCAAGAAACATTTAATAATTGAGAACATTTTTCATGCTTGTTTCAATTTAACTGGTGTACATGATACTCTCTGAAGTGTCCGATATCTTGAGCTGTTTTTGAATTGCGGCCTACAAGCAGTCAGTATCCTTTTTTTTAGTGGAGTCTGCTACATCAAACATACTGGATCAGTAAAATGGGATATCTACGGTTAATTTTGAACCCAGTAACATAATGGTGACAAGAAGACAGCACTGTGTTACTATTAATAACTATCTGGTTTGCCAATGTACTATCAGCCTTCTGAACAGGAACAAAAGTATTAACCCTCTGTACCACTCTGATAAAAAGTTACTTTTATGTAACAGAATCCTCTAAATTCAATATCTAATTAGGATCGCACTGATACCTACTTGATATATTGCTTTAACTTGGGACAGGTGAAATTAGCAGCAGCTAAACTTTTATCTTGCTGAATTTCCAAACTTTCTTTAAAGCTGTACTTTCTATGCATTGGACTAATGGGACGTAAATCTTCCTTACCTCCTCTGAAAAAAAAGAGAATAATAGTAAAAATCACTAAAAGAAAGAAGATTTTTGTTTAATAAGTTCATATAAATTAATCCTACAGTTTTCTATTATAAAGGGAAAAAAACATAAAACTACTCTATATTCTACAATTTATGAGAAAAAATGTGATTTTAAAAACACCAACAAAAACAATCTTCATCAAAATCAATCATTATTACTAATATATCAAGTGAATAAGAATAATAGAAATAGAAATATGCAAAAATTTACTTAACATTACCAAATTACACAGTAAATAAGTTCATCAGATATGTGTTAAGTCAAAATAATGAGTTCTTTTCAACCTCAATACTTTATCATCTTCAAAATAGTGGGGTATATCACTATGTAAACTTGCACAGTCAATTAACATGTTTATGTGAATACGTTTCTGAGATGGAAGTAAAATTTTACATTACTCCATCATTTACTCATTGTAAAAATGGTTAAACAACATAAACAATGACTTACTTGAACAGTTACAACATAGGTAGACACTCTTAACATAATATAAAATGTTAGGGCTTTGCTTTAGACAGTGATAGGAACTGTATGTTGATAAAATTCCTTATGGCTATGTAATTAAAAAAAAATTGGTAATTTTTTAAAGAGATCTTGAACATGCAGATGAAGATCTCATCTTAATCTTGAACTGCACAAAATATGTTTGAATTGTTTTCAAATACACTAATGATTATATAGTAAAAAAAATAATAAACATATATATATATCTAATATACAACATAATATTCTTTCATCCTCCACAAAGAACAGAATTAGGCACTCTTACCTTTAATTTTTTTACTTCATCAAAACACTTTCGAGGCTAAGCCCATCCTCAGTGATTTCTTTTATAAATTCTTAAACTGTTTATAATTTACACAATAACTCTATTAGCTTTTTACATCTTGTAAAAATAGTTTGTTTAAAATAAATTTAAAAAAATCTTTAAAATAAATTTAAAACTAATATTTGCTCAGTTAAGAAAGAAAAAGTATTACAATAACAATTAATTTATTATATCTTATCTTTGTAAACCAATAATTTTAATAAGAATGTTCCCATAAAATTCAGTTTGCATATTTATAAGGCTGAATTAACATTTATATCTATATAAGAGGTCTGTAAATAAGGTAATGAGACTGGATCAGAAAAACTTTTTAATTACAATCCAATTATACATGGACTCTATCACCTTCGAAATAGTTCCCTTAGGAAGCCATGCAATGCTTCAAATGGTTTTCCCACTCTTCATAGCAGTGTTGGAACTCAGAAACCAGAATATCCTTCACATGCTAGGTTACATTTTTTTAATGTTTTCTACTGTTCCAAAATGGTGTCCTTTGAGGTGTTTTTTTAAAATCAGGAACAGGAAAAAGTCACAGGGACTCAAGTCAGATGAATAAGGTGGTTGAGGAATTACAGAAATGTTTTTTGTTTGCCAAAAACTCATTAATTGAGAGTGCAGTGTGACAAGTTGCATTGTCATGCTGCAGCATCCAGTTGTCTTTCGATGGCTGGTTTCACACGGGCAACTCTTTTTTGCAGTCTTTCAAGAATTTCTCGGTAAACATATTGATTTACAGTCTGTCCTGTAGGCAAAAACTCCTTATGGACAATGCCATTACTATCGAAGAAACAGATGAGCATGGTTCTGATTTGCTCATATTTGCTTTTTTGGGACATGGTGAGTTTCAAGTGTGTTATACTCTTTGCTCTGGCATTTTATTTCTGGGTCGTAATCAAATATCAAGAATCATTACCAGTAAACATTTTTTAGAATAACAGGATCAGTTTCAATTCATCCTAGAAGATCGTGACACACTTCCACCGATTTGTGTTTCTGTTCAATAGTGGGTTTATTGTGACCAATTTTGCACAAACTTATTTCATGTCTAACTTGTCTGTCAAAATTTGATGGACTGTAGTATGGTTCAAACTCAATTGTTCTACATCATTCTGACAGTTACTTGCCAGTCATACTGTATCAAATCTATGCTTCGCTCAACATTGTTGTCACTTTTTGTTGTTAACGGTCTTCTAGAGCGAGGATTATCTGCAAATAATTCCCGGCTATTTGAAAATGCTTTAAACCACCTAAAAAGTTGGGCTTGTGACAGAGCTTCATTCCATACGTCCTTTTCATTTTTGAAAAAGTTTCAGTAACATTTTCACATAGTTTAACACAAAACTTGATTGCACAATGTTGCTCATAATTATTTTAATCATTTTTGTAACGCACAACAAAAACTCATAAACAAACTTTTTGTGAAATGAGTCTCACAGGGCAACAATAGACTAAAAATATTAATACCTTATATAAACCAGCTGTTCATACAATCATATATTTAGTAGTAACTTTACAGTGTTGCCACTGACTACCAAAAAAAAACACAAACTAGCCTCATTACTTTATTTACAGACCTCGTATATACAATTTTTCTAAATTTACAATTTTTTATTACAGTTTTTATCTTCAACTTTTTCAACTATTTCCAAATTATCTTCTAAACTAGTTTTTACCAATATACATCTTTTCGCAATTGTTGCATTTAATTTTATAAATACAGGAAGAATCATACTTATTTTTTACTTTTTCATTATTATAAAATTTTAAATGTTTTATTATATGATTATCAGGTTTATATTTTTTATTATTATATGCATAGATTAAGTTTTCTACAATTTTATTTGTATAAGAGTATTTTACATAAACATTTTCACTACTTTTATTGACTTTGATGGGTAATAAAGTAAATAATATTTGTAAATAATAATATAAGTAATAATAATATTTGTAAATAATATAAGTAAATAATAAAGTAATAATATTTGTATTATTGAAAAATTCTGAATTATTTTTTATTAATATTATCAATCAATAGCGTATGATATCCATTTTTTAGAGCTATAATCTTTATACTATTTATTTCGTTATACAATTCCTGTTTATCGTTTATGTATTTTACTGCTCTGTTTATCATGTTCTTAAAAATATTAACCTTTTGGGACCAAGGATGATTAGAATTCCTATTTATAATAATTTCATTTGAGGTAGGTTTTTTTATATATTCCAGTTATTTGATTGTTTTTGTTTTAATATTTACATCTAAATAATTTATTTTTCTATGTTCCATTTTACATGTAAATTTTAAAGTTTTATGATACAAATTTAACTTATTTAAAATTACTTCACGTTCATTATTTGTGTTCATATATAACTAAAATATCATCCACGTATCTGAACCATAATAAAATTTTATCTAATGATTTATGCTATACACTATTCTCTTTCAAATTCCTGCAGATAAATTTCTGACATTATAGCAGATAAGGGAAATCCTATGTATAAAACATTTTCTTGTGTATAACAGGTTCCATTAAATTCAAAATAATTCTCCTTACATATATTTCTAATTATTGTTATAATATTATTTATAAATTTTTGGTTTTTACCTGCTTTTATTTTCTATTACTGAAATTGTATAATCAATGGGTGTATTTGTGTACATATTATTTATATTAAAGCTAATCATTTTAGTATCATTATTAATAATTTTTAATTTATTTAATTTATTAATCATACCTGTTTTTTATAATATATTTATATTCTAAATTTATCTTTAATCTAATTACTTTTTTCAATAATTTTAGTAATTATATAATTTGGGGATGTTTTGAAGTTAATTAATGGTCTCATAGATATACCTTCCTTGTGTAATTTAGGAAGACCTGTAAGTTTTGGGGCATAAGGAATAAATGGATATAACCTGCTATGATATTTTAATTTATTATTACAATTAAATATTTCCTTGTATTTAACTTTGAGATCTTTTATAATTCTTAAAAATTTATTGGTTGGGTCATTAATTATTTTAAAACCATTTTCATTTATATATTTATTTATTATTCATTGTATTTATAAATTGAAATAATAACGGGAGTTTTTGTTTTATTGGACTCTATACAATTACTTTCTTTTAATTTGTTTTTTAGTTTGTAAATTTTATTTTAAAATTTTTATTATAAATTAATTTTTTGTTATTTTTATTTTAATTTTAAACTTATTAATTTTATTACTTATATAATTTTTAATTTTATCTTTTTCTTCATTAGTACAATTAATTTTGTCTCTATTATATTCTGAATCTATTATCACGCTTTTTATAATTTTATTTATGTTATTATTTGGTAAGTTAAATTTAATTGAGTTTGCAATTATTAATTTTTCTTCATTTTGAAAACAAATTTCCTTAGATTCACTAAATTATTATTTATATTATCTGACTTTTTCTGTATATTATCAATATCTGTACAAACTATACTATATTTATTTATTTCATTGTTTGTTATTTGATTTATATTATAAATGCTTTCTGTTCTATACATTGTTATACACATGTCTACACATTGTCCTACCATTTTTCACTTCTATTAAATCATGTATTTTTTTGTAATTTGTTTTTATTATTTCTTTTTTAATGTTAATTCTTATTAAAAAAAATATATAATTGAACATAATATTACCCAAAATTTTTAATAAATTTAAATGTAAATTGTATAATTCAATGTTTATGCAATTTCTCTTGTAATATACATATTTTATTTCCTGCTTTATTCTAAAACCTTCCCGCATATGCCTTAGTTTTATTTATGATTTTATTATATTGAAAACCCTTAATGTTTAATTTTACATACTTAGGTATTAGATTTAATCTAAACATTTTTTATTGAAGTTATTGAATTAATAACTTTACATAATTTTTTGTGTAAATTGTAATACCTATACGACAACTTTGCCTGGTTGGCATTTATTATTAATTTACTAAGGTTAAACTTCTCAAGTCCTTTTTTTATCTCCGTATGTAAATATCTATATAAAAATATAATATTCTTTCAGCCTCTGCAAAGCACAGAATTAGAGAAATACTGTAAATAGTTTAAGAGTTTATTAAAGATATTACTGAGGATGAGGCTTAGGCCCGAAAGCATTTTGATGAAGTAAAAAAATTAAATTAAAGGTAAGAGTGTTTCTCTAATTCTGTGCTTTGCGAAGGCTGAAAGAATATTATATTGTATATATATATTTAATTTGATGCAAAATTGACTGAAAAGATTGAAAGCTTATTTTGGCTACTATATTTGGCAGGATTTTTTTCAGCGCAACATAAACATGATAAAAGTTCCAATTTAATAACAAATGTAGTTAAAATTGAAATGGTTTACATACTGATGTCTGTAAAAAGTTTCAAAATTTTACATATTCAGTGACAAATACTTTCCCATAAGATTCCAGCAAAGATTTTGTAGTAGCTGTATTTTTCTAGAAGAAATACAAATGATGTGAGAGAGGTATTTCAATACAGAAAAAAGATTTTGTGATGAAATGGATTAGAAATTTATTCAATTATTCATTTTTTTAAGTAACTAACCATCCAATTACAACAAACTTTATTTAGATAACCACCCAATTGCAGTTATGAATGAAATTAATTTCTGTAGGATGTGAAAATGCCAACCTATCTGGGATTCGAACCCAGGACCTTCAGGATGAAACACAGAAATTATAAGACACCACCATAGAGATCAACACTGACGGTTTTTTATTATATCAATTTTATTTTTATTCAAAAACTTATTTAAATTTTCTAAATTTTATTATATTTTTACCTAACATGCACGTAATTATTTCTTTATGTGTATTATGCACAGAAAATTCACTAAACAGGTAAATTTGAGCATTAGAAACATAAGCGAGATACTTACTTGAAAGCAACCTTTTAATTTTTTTAATCCTGAATCAACACTGATACATACACTCCTTCCAATTTACCTATACTTTTGAAACCTGCTGGTCTTTGGGGATGCTGTCTAGCAACTTTCATATATGAATTGTTTATCACTCAAGTGAGTTTTTAGTAAACTGAACAGGTAAAGCTGCTTGGAGATAAGTCAGACGATGAAGAATTTCCCAGACTACATTATTAATTCTCTCCTAGGTTAATCAAGCTACATGAGGTCTGGTATTGTTGTTACTGAGAAATTAACTTCTAGTCAGTAGGCCCATACACTTTCTTCAAACAATATTCCAAAGTATCAATAGAACTTCACAGTATGATGAAGCATTTACATAATCACTTCATTTCATTTCTTTAAGTACGCAAACAGTAAATATTGCCTAACAATTTCAAAATACTGGAACCATAATCCTACCAGATGGCAGTCAACCTTGACATTAAACAAATTGTATGTTTCAATTGCACACAATCAAACTTAGGTTTAGGTTGGTAGCAATGCGCCTAAGATTCATCCCCAGTAATAATCCTGTTAAGCATATCTTCTTAATTGCTAAACCAAGCGAGTGATATGTCATAGGATAAAAGCCTATTCAATTCATTTAGTGTTTTTCAAATCACTTATTTGAACACTCATGAGAGTATATTTATGAAAATTCAAACTATGATGCATTATGCTGGAGGCTAAACCATGAGAACCACTGTTTAATGCTATCTATCGTTACAGCCAATCAGACTGAATTTCCTCCTTCATCTGCCGCATCACTGATCCAATGGTAATCTAAATAGAATGATCTGATTAGTTTTTGTTAAAATTTTGTGTATCCTTGAAAGATTGTTTTACATAAAAAAAACACTTCTCACATAACAGGAAACATTTCCATAAGAATATCTTTCAAAGGAAGAAACATATCGTAACCAAAAAAAATGAACAATAATAGATTGCTCTTTTAACTGTTCAAGCATGATCATAATTTTTAAACTAAGCTCGGCTTCTATGACTCTGATACTAAACAACTGCTTATGGTTACTTTAAGCTGGCGAATGCTGCCAGCAAACACCTTCAAAAACTAACATTTCAATTACTCCACATAAGTTAACTGACTTCCTCCTGTTAGACCGATCGAATAACTCATTAGATGGGGAAAATATTGTTACCTGGACCTTTATAAGTGGAAATAGTAAAGAGGCTTATAATAAATGTAAAAAAAAATAAATGCGTGAGAGGGGGCGGTGGAGGGCTGATTTGGAGGGGTTGAAAAATGGTATTATTACAATTTCTGGTGAAAGTTGACGTCAAAATTAAATTATTTTTGTGGAATGAAAAATAAAAAGAAGTTTTTTTGCAATTTTCTCGGAAATTTTGTGGTTATGTTAAAGTGTTCTTTACAAAAGTTGTAAATTTCTGCATGATCTACAACTTTTGTTTTTTTTTTTGTCTTCAGTCATTTGACTGGTTTGATGCAGTTCTTCAAGATTCCCTATCTAGTGCTAGTCGTTTCATTTCAGTATACCCTCTACATTCTACATCCCTTACAATTTGTTTTACATATTCCAAACGTGGCCTGCCTACACAATTTTTTCCTTCTACCTGTCCTTCCAATATTAAAGCGACTATTCCAGGATGTCTCTTCTTTTAACTATATTTTTCCAAATGCTCCTTTCTTCATCTATTTGCCGCAATACCTCTTCATTTGTCACTTTATCCATCCACCTAATTTTTAACATTCTCCTATAGCACCACATTTCAAAAGCTTCTAATCTTTTCTTCTCAGATAGTCTGATTGTCCAAGTTTCACTTCCATATAAAGTGACACTCCCAACATATACTTTCAAAAATCTTTTCCTGACATTTAAATTAATTTTTGATGTAAACAAATTATATTTCTTACTGAAGGCTCGTTTCGCTTGTGCTATTTGGCATTTTATATCGCTCCTGCTTTGTCCATCTTTAGCAATTCTACTTCCCAAATAACAAAATTCTTCTACCTCCATAATCTTTTCTCCTCCTATTTTCAACTTCAGTGGTCCATCTTTGTTATTTCTACTACATTTCATTACTTTTGTTTTGGTCTTGTTTATTTTCATGCGATAGTTCTTGCGTAGGACTTCATCTATGCCGTTCATTGTTTCTTCTAAATCCTTTTTATTCTCGGCTAGAATTACTATATCATCAGCAAATCGTAGCACCTTTATCTTTTCACCTTGTACTGTTACTCCGAATCTAAATTGTTCTTTAACATCATTAACTGCTAGTTCCATGTAAAGATTAAAAAGTAACGGCGATAGGGAACACCCTTGTCGGGCTCCCTTTCTTATTATGGCTTCTTTCTTATGTTCTTCAATTATTACTGTTGCTGTTTAATTCCTGTACATGTTAGCAATTGTTCTTCTATCTCTGTATTTGAACCCTAATTTTTTTAAAATGCTGAACATTTTATTCCAGTCTACGTTATTGAATGCCTTTTCTAGGTCTATAAATGCCAAGTATCTTGGTTTGTTTTTCTTTAATCTTCCTTTACTATTGGAAAGTAAAGTCTATCGACTTTACCTTCCAATACAACTTTTGTATTGGAAGGTAAAGTCCCTCCAACCCTCAAATCATCCCTCTACCCCCTCTGCTCATGCATTTATTATTTTTTTTTTACATTTATTATAAGTCCCTTTACCATTTCCACTTATAAAAGTTCAGGTAACTTTTTTTTTAAGTGTAATTTGGTTGGATGTAATGTGCATGTCTGTGCTTGTAAAAATCAAAAAGATATCCTAATGATAATAATATTAAGTATTATGAAGATATTTTATAATATAAGGAAGATAAGATAAATTAAGTACTTTACACTAATAAGAATAATTATTTAATAATAATAATAATTATATCTAAGTGCATTGCTGTTCACTCCTTTATTTCTCAACACAAAACATATTAATACCATAAAAGGCTAAAAATGCACCATCAGTTTATTTGTTAAGCCTACCTGTCAGGATGTCCCACACCTGATTGGGGGTTTAATTTCTTTCATTCAATTGTTCTTGTTTATAGCAGCATTAGTGCAGGTGGTAATGAGTTTTTGATTACACATGAGAATTAAAGACAAATAGAAAATTTCTTTACTTTATCTCTTCAATACTCATAATTAGTTCCATACACAGTTTACCTTTTTTTTTTATTTTACTAATTTTTTTATATTAGTAAATTAAAATAAAAAAATTTTCAAAATTAACAATAAAAAAACAATATCCTTTTTTATGTTTAATGGCACAAATCTATACTGAATATTGAAGCATAACAAACATGTTCGCTGCTGAAAAATGGTTAAGTAAAGAGAAAAACTTACTTCATAAGATGTTTATCACATTGAGGATCTGAATCAGCCTTATTATCTTTAATTTTTTTATTAGATCTTGCATCTTTTTTTGTAGAAGTTACTGGTTCCACAGAGAGAGCGATATGTGAACATGAAACTGGAAGTGGAAACTGTGAAATTATTTCTATTGTTGCTTCGACAGTCATTTCTGTTTCTAAAACCTGTACCGATACACTAGCTAATGAAAAAGCATCAGCTAAATCTGTAGTCCAATGCGGTTCTATAACAATATAACATAAACGTTTTTAATTAAATAATGATCATAATCAATTTATTAATATATGATCATGATTTATTATTCTGAATTTTCATACCTGGTTTTACTTCTTCTAAGGTTTTCCATATTTTTTCAAAGTATGATATCCGTGTCGATTCTTCTAAATCACTAGAACTTGCTACACAAACGCACATTTTTGTAAATCTAAACAACAAAGTAAATATCGCATTAAAAATCCAATACATGAACCAGGATTGCAATAAAGTAGAGAGATAATTTTTGTAAATCAAGTAAGCTAATCAAACCACACAGAGAATGTCATGGAAGATCAAGGTGTTTATAAACATAAACATGACCTAAATTCATATATATTACACATTAAATTTATTGTTTTAAGTATTTTGTACCCTACATTCCTTATACCAGTACTTTAGTTAATTCTTGATGCCTTACTTTCTGACTATCTTTTATTTTTCTTCTTGTTTCTGTTACATATTACTCTATTAATGTCAGGAATAATACTAGTGGTATAAAATAATGTTCTTACTTATAAATACAATTTTTTCACGCAATGAGTCTTTTTTCTTAGAGGCTAATTTAATTTTATTCTAAAATTATAGAATAACTATGAGCTCAATGTATAATTTTTTAGCTAAGACTGTACCAGTAAACAAACTCATTTGATATTCACATGTAGATGAATTAGAACTGTCTGTGTAACAAGTTACTATATTCAACAGCCGCATACAGTCTAATAGTTGAGTGAAAATTACTATCTTGTTTAATTACTGGAAGCAAAATAAATTAATCTTCACAATAATAATTAATTTTTTTACACGTATTTAAGAAAAGAAGTGCTGATAGGTAAATCTATTTCAAACCTATCACCTTGATTACATTTAGGTTCACTGTCTAAAAATAAGAATTTTCACCAACTTTTGTTATAGATTACAATAATCATTATTTTATATTTAAAATAATAAATATCTGTACACATGTCACGGCAAATTCACTTAATAATTCAAGTGCACCAGATTTCTACTACACAAATAGTAGCCATGTTCACAATCAGGTATGATTCAACATGACGAGTCAACAGAGTTGCCATTATTTCATTCACAATAAAGCAGAGGGACCTTTTGTATATATTATCTAAATCAGGTTACCATCAATGTTTCCTTGTGTTTTGTGACTTGGTAAAAATGAACATACTTTTATATTGATAGTCCTAATAACACTATTGAGACACAATATTTTAAAGCATAATAAAAAACCTGTAACAACTTATAGACTGTTTCTTGTCATTTTAAAATATTTAGTATGTTTCTCTTAGTTTCTTTTGAAATTCTGTAGTGGATCAAATACAAATGTGTATTTTGCTCTATCCGTTAAGGCCAAAGCTCAATTGTGTGCGGGGAAAATCTTGGTCACTGTATTCAGGGAATCAAAAGACTTTATGGATTTTTTCCGTGAACAAAGAACAGTTAATATTACTGCCAACTCCTTAAATAAGTTAAGGCTGTTTATTAGAAGAAAAGACAATAACAAACCATTAGGGATATCATTTAGCTTTAACAATGCCAGGGCACACATGGCAAACTAAACACGTCAAAAATTAGAAGAAAAATACTGGTTCCATTGAAACATTAATCTCACAGCCCAGACCTACACCTTGTCAAGAAGACACTATACGAATCGCTGAAGAGTAGAGGCTTGCATATGCATGACAATTCCTCAACTGGCTCATGACATGCTCCTCTTCTTTTAACAGTGAAGGGCAAAAACCTTCTAACTCAATGGAACTAATTTATTTCTAAAGCAGTTGATTATATAGAAAAATGATGTAATTTTTATACCAATAAAATTTAAAACATAAAATTTTGTTAATACCTGATCCATTATTGAATGAATATAAATGTAAAATGTGCCAAATTTAAAAGTCATCATGAAATATACACTAATTATATTTGATGCTGTTGCTGCTTCTTTTATTTATAAAATATAATGCGATTATATAATATAAATTTTCTATATATATTTTAAGAATGTTCTTGAACCTAACAACTGCAACTATTACTGCTGATTATTCATCCAGCAAAAATTCTTGTGATGGAGATCATTAACTAGTTCTGAACAACAACTTGCCATTCAAATGAGAATTTTTGTTATAATGACAATGAGCTTTACAGTTCACTAATTTTGATTAAAGTATGGTTTATACATTATTCCACACTAAAATAGTTAATAAAACTTTTCATATATTAAAACAAATAAGGATAAGAAATAATAATTTATTCACTTTTCTTTATCTCCAATACTTTGATAACAAGAAGCAAGTTCTAATCTTGTTTGAGATGCAAGTTTACCCCAACCATCTTCTTCATAAGATCGCAAAGCATTGACTAGAAATAATGAAGCAGTGGTAAGATCACCAACACGTCTGTAGAATGCCGATAAATCTTTTCCGATTAAATGTGCAGACCTTGTTCTTCCAATATGTTTATAGGTTCCCATTGCTAATTCAGACAATTCCTATAACACCACAACAGTGTAATTATAATTCAATTTTATAACATGTTTGTAACATTAATTTAGATTTATGAAAGTTATAAGAATTTACTAATTTAAAAAAAAATTACACAATTATTTTTTACATAAATTATCCAGTTATAGAAAAATAAATTTTATTGTTATACAGTAAATGATTGTAACTTACCACCACCTTTAGAAACTGTAATTGGTCTCTAGTAGCCACAGCCACTTAAAAATAATAGTTATAGATTACATAAATCTTGTAAAAAACATGTGTACTTAAGTATTGGCATCTGTATATTCTAAATTAATGAAAACCAAAACCTTTTTGATTATTTTGTGTTCATAAATAGTTTTAGAGAAACAACTGCGAGCAGATTTTGTGAACAGAAAATTTGGTTCATTTCTACTTTCCCAAAATATGACTAGAATAACTATATTAAAGGAGAAAGTACGGTGACTGTGTCAAAACTGGGGCATAGGGTGCTTTGCAAATCATTAAGTTTTAGGCTCCAACTAGTCCATCTAGACCAAAAACATGGGTATGCATGTATGTATGTGCCTATGTGTGTCACACTGTCTTTGACCTTAATCACAGGATTAAAAAAATTGATTTTCATCAAATTTGGCTTAAATATTTCTTTATATGGGGCTTTATTATTATTAATTTCTTTCAAAATATGTTAAGAAGAATATCATGAAAAAACAATTTTGTTTTTTTTTCAGAGGCATTTTAGAGAAAACTTTATTCAAACAGATTTCTTACCTCCAATGGATATATGAATAATCCAAACAAACATTTTTCAAAAAATCAATCCCCACCTCTTAAAACTGAAATATATGGTTTTTTTTGCTCTATTTCTCTTTGGTCAAAACATTTTTAAAAGCATATAAAAATTTATTGATATAACTTACAGATTCATTTGAGGTCTCATTTCATAGGGAAACACATCAATTTTGTCACCCAACATTCACTTTGGTTCAATAGGTTTCCATTTGTAATGTAACATAAATCCCACCTGAAGTCGATTTCATTCCGTACTGTAGCCAGTAAGATAAAATCTGGGAAGCGAGGTGGCCATGCAATTGGACCTTCATGACCAATTCACCGACCTGGGAATCGAGAATCATGAAAATCTCAGACTTCTAGATGGTAGTAAGGTGGTGACACATCTTACTGACAGTAATGGTGTCCACCTTGGTCATCATTATCAACTAACTGAGGAATTAGAAAATTTTTAATCATGTTCAGATGATACTATTTACAATTACCTGCTGGAAGAATGAGCTGTATAATCTTCGTTTGCTTAGGGCATAAAAAACAATGACTTTAGGGCTGTCACAAATGTGCTGCAAAGTTTTATGAGGGGATTTGCTACCCCATCTTTGGTAGTTATTGATGTTCACCTTGCCACTGATGTGAAATGTTGACTCATCACTAAAAATTGCATTGTCCAAAAATGTATCGTCTGCAATTCCATCCATCATCTACACACAATACTGCAGCCAAGCAAATTTGTCATCATCTGTAATATGTTGAATCATGATTAGCTTATATGACTTCAAGTGTAATAGTTTAGTAATAAATGCCAAACAGTTGTTTGTGGAATGCCAGTCTCACGTGATACATGTCAAGTTGATTTCTTCGGATTAGTGCAAAGCTTTCTCCGAGGTGTTCCACAGCAGCTTCAGGGATAAATGGGCGTCCTGGTGATTTTGTATGTTTAATAGAACAACCTGTCTCAACAAAGGTTTGGTGTCAACAGTAAATTGTATGTCTACTAGGAGGCTCCCTACCTTACTCTCAACGAAAATTACACTGAACTGCAATTGCTGACTGCAAATCGTGAAACAAAAACACACAGCAAGCACGTTCTGCATCAATAAATATATTTATTTTTAATAACACTGGTAACAGCCCTGGTGACCAAATTCGGTATTAATGAACTACACAATTCAAAACTTGATGTGTTTTTGCTATGAAATGAGACCTCAACTGAATCTGTAAGTTATCTAAATAAATTATTATATATTTTTAAATTTGTGGCCTTTTTGAATTACTCAATACTTTATACATAAATCTATAATTAATGTCTACAATTTTTTTAAAATTATAAACTGTGGATGTAAAATGCAGAAACGTTTTTGAAAATTTTCTTTTTCTTATTTTTAGTCTCTACTGAAAGAGGAGTTAGACTAAGGGAAAACTTTACTGAACTAAATTTGTTAAGCTTATCTTATTCATGAACTTAATTTATATATGACTATTTTTAGAAAATGTTTCTTACAATTTATTTCCTACCTTTAAAAAATGAATATATCCTGTTTTTTTTTTTGGCTCACTTCTTTAATTTTTAACATTAAAGAAATTTGTGTTAGTTTTGGTTAGTTTTTAAAAAAAATTTAAGTAGTTTTGGCCCCTGTAATATACCCTGGACTCAAAATAAGAAGCAATTTTTTTATTACTATCATAAATGTTATACTTTATTTTTTAAATATTTTTAAACAATTCTTTTTCAAAAAAAATTTTTTGTTAAGGATAACTACTTCAGAGGGATAACCTTCTAATTACTTCTAATTAACTAATTAGAAGGATAACCTTCTAAAAAAAAATAGTAAATAGTTACCAGAGTAAGGAAGCTCCCAAAACAATTTTTTTTATTTGAAATTTAGAAATTTTGATGTTTAATCTTATTTTGGTAATCATTATAATCAATAAAAAATTCCCATTGATATAGAGACTCTAAAATGTCTAAACATTTAGAAATTTTGTTTGCACCATATACTTTAATATTTATTATGAGGGAAAAAAAATATTTTTATTGATTGAATTGCAAAGACTTTTTAGCAAAGCCAGATAAAAGCTGTGCAAGTTACTCCATGACTTGACCAGTGTAGCCAAGTAAAGCATGCAATACTTTCCCAGCTTAATGCTAATTTGTGAACACAATGACCTGAACTTACTCTTTAAAATGTTGTGACATAACAAAGTTTTTGAAACAAATAGCATAGTGTACTCCCACTGAATGCTATGATCTATTCCAAAAATTACAAGCTTAAAAATATGTAATTTGATTAACAAATCAATAATATTAAAATTCAGCTTTTAGCATTTCATCATGTATTAAAATTAAAAAAACAATAATCATTCTGAAATATTATATTTGACATTTATAACTTTATCAGAAAAATATTAATTCTATACTTTTACTTGGTTTTAAAGTTTAAAATTTTTGGTTTTACTTGGTTTTAAAGCCCCTAATAATAGTTATGTCCCTAACATAGTATATAAGCAAATAAACAATTCTAGGAAAAAATTACAAATATATGCAAATAGTAATAACAATATTTTTTAAATACCAATTTTATCATGAAAAGGCATTTCATCACATCTATTAGAAAAAAATAAAAATAAAAATTAACATGAATACTCACTCACTGAAATTCATTTCACAGAATGAGTCATCTATACTACTATATAAGGAGGAACAGGTTTTGTTGGTTCAGGATAAATAAAAAAAACTACCTGATCTATCGCAACCAAATTTTTATTCATGTTTCTTGGCATAAGTGAGGAAGTTTTTAGACACATCTTGAAAAATTAAAAAAAAAAGACAAAATATATATATATCTTTAATTTAGTAAAATCAATTCTTTATTGTCCATGTCTTCCTCTGTACTAATTGATTAAAAGGAAAAAAAATTCAGCACAATCCACCACAGTACATAATCAAACAAGATATCTTACCTCATGTTATTATTTTTCTTTTTTCATTTATACACCAATAGTGCCTTCAAAGAATTCCTTATCATTAGTTGGTTAAAATAAAAAACTTTTTCATTTTTAAAAACATAAAAATCATATATTAAAATATTGTTTCATGTATAATATATATGTTCTGCAGTCAATAAAAAAATTAAAATGAAAAATTCTTTAACTTATTAGACATGTTTGCAGCCAGCCATTAAATATAGCACTGGATTAATATAATATAAATTTTACCTGAAATTGACAAAAGTGTTGCTATCTACAGCTTTGATAAGAAAATCATTATCAAACTATGCATGCAGATTGATCAAGGTGAATTTCTGTTTGTATTCATATATATGATATTTTTCTAAAATGTCCAATTTTAATTATTATTATCATTTGTAATATAATAATTTAATGTAGACTGTGATTTAATTTAAATCTAGTGACTGCACAAGAAATTTCAAGTATATGTGATAATAATGACCTTGTAAATCTAACGAATGTTGATTTTAATGATAATGAAAAGTTAATGACTGCTAATGTTTTTTAAATTTAATTTACCAGTAATAATAAGAGTAAAATTATTAAAAAATATTGCTATTGATTCTGAGTTTAATATTAATAGGATCAACCATACTGACAAAGATAAAGAAAGACTACGTAATACTATTGTTAATAATACCTGTAAAATTAAGTATTATATATATATATATATAAATAAGAAAACACTTTTTAATAACAGAAGAATTTATAATTTATTAGATAAATTAAAGGAAAATAACTGTATTACACTAAAGACAGATAAAACAAATACACAAATCACTATGTTAATTGAAGAATATAATAATTTAATGGAAAAGTATATAATTGATAATAATTTTAAACAAATAAAAGACCCAACAAATAAATTTTTAAAGATTACAAAAAGTTTAATTACAAAATATAAAGCAATTTTTGATGATAATAAATTGTGGTATCACCCTAGGTTATATCCATTTAAATCATTTAAACTTACTGGTCTTCCTAAAATACATAAACAAGGTAACCTAATGCGTCCGTTAATTAATTTAAAATCTGCACCAAATATAATTTAAATATAATATAAGAAATGGGTATGATTTTGTTAACAAATTAAAAAAATTTAACGATAAATGAAAATACTAAAATGATAAGTTATGACATAACCAACATGTACTCTAATATTCCTACAGATCATACAATTTGTATAATAAAAAATAAATTAAAAAATAATAATGAGGACACAAAATTTATTGATAATATTCTTACCATTACAGAAACATATGCCAACTGAATTATTTTGAATTTAATAAGTATGTTATACACAAGATAATACTTTACCGATGGGGTTTCCTTTATCAGACATTATGTCCGAAATTTATTGGTAAGAATTCCAAAATAGAATATTTATAATATTACTGATATACACAAAATTCTAATATGGGTTCGATATGTTGATGACATTTTGGTAATCTTTGACCCTGTAATAAATGACAGACATCTTATAATATTGAAAAAATTGAATTCTTATTATGATAATTTAAAATTTACATTTGATACAGACAAATGCAGAACAATAAGATTTTTATGTCAGTATTGTAATCGATAAAGGGAAAAAAATTATAATATAAGAGAAAACCAACAGCAAGTAAATTATTAACAGAGGACTGAATCATCCTTGGTCATACAAAGTTAATATATTCACAAACAAGTTAAATAGAGCGATACTTTACACACAGGACAACAGGGAAAGATTAGATACAGAAATAAATATTACAAAAAGTATTGCAGTAAAAAATGGATATAACACCTCATTAATTGATAATATTTATAGAAAACAAAATTAAGATCTAGTAATGTTACAACACTGATGTCTATAAATAATACACACAGCATTGATAATGTCTATATAAAATACTCTTACACTAATAATATTATTGAAAATTTAATGTTTATAACGATGAAAAATATAAACCAGCATATAAGCCAAACAATCATATAATAAGACATTTAAAAAACCATTATGATATTAATAGTTTATGTGGTATCTATAAAATAATATGCAATAACTGCGAAAAAAATTATTTTGGGAAAACTAATAGATCATTTAGAGCAAGATTTGCAGAACATTTTAGATAAAAAACAATAAAGTAAGATTCTCTAATGTTGCCGATCATCTAATAGAGAATAAACATTCCATTACTGACCTAAAAACTAATTTGAAAATAATTGAAATCACAAATGATAATAATAATAAAAAATTGGGCATTTTAGAAAAATATCATATATACAAAACAAATGGAAATTCAGCTTGATCAATCTGCAGACAGAGTATGATGATTCTCTTATCAAAGCTGCTGTGGATAGCAACACTATATATAGATGCTATAGATACTATACTATAGATAAATATCTATATTATAGATGCTACAGATAGTAACACTTTTGTCAATGTCAGGTAAAATTGGTGTAATTTTGAGTTTAAAAATGAAAAAACTTTTAATTTTAACCAACTGATGATGAGGAATTCCTCAAAAGCGCTATTGATATATAGATGAAAAAATAAAAATAATAAGATAAGGTAAGAAATCTTATTTGATTCTGTACTGTAGTGGATTGTGCTGAATTTTGATTTTGCTTTTAATCCAGGATCACTCGCGTGTTAGATTTTATCTAACATTGGTGTATACCTGAATAAAACTAGATATTTTCTCAAAACGCAATTTATAATGGCAACAAATTTTTTATTGTTTTAAAAAATGAAAAATTGGCTATATCTTACAGTACTTAATCTATAAATATAAATTAAATAGTATACTAAAAATTTATTAAATTTGAAACTTCAAAGAACATTTCTAAATAACGTATTGTATATTTAAATATTTAATTCATCGACCGAATCATTATTGCAACATTTTATGAATTTATTTGAATGTTTGTTTTTTATTTCATTCATTTTCTACATGGTCATTACACTGGGAACAAGTCAGAACAGTCTTTGATGTGTGTTCTTTACATATAAGGGATAAACAGCTGCTACATTGACTTTGTGTAAATCGGTTTTTGCAAATAAGGCAGTAGACACAGCATGGCCTCCAATGTAGTCACTGAGGGTTTGGTGGCAGTGGTGGGGGAAGTTGTGCTACCTACTGTATTTTTTGCTTGAGACTCACATGAAGGTTTAGGATGGCTGCCCTTCTCACAAGGTGTGGCTGCACCAGGGATTTTGCCAGCTGGGTGGGGTAACTCCTTGACACGGCTTGTTGTGTGTTTGATCTAAACACTATATCAGAGTTTATAGGACCAATATTCAACAGGGAAAAGAGTTAGAGGCCATCAGTTACTGAATCTAGAAACATCATACTCACTTTTCAAGCGATCCACAACGTCTACACCCCCTTTGTAGTTATAAAATGTTATAATTTCTGGTTTCACATCTCCTGAAGTTACATCAATGGCATCATTTTATGCACTGTTGAAAGTAGGAAAATGTTTTTGCTTTTCTTGGGGACATATGAAATCAGTAGGCATTTGTTGGTATGTTTTCTAAATGTAAACATACAGCTTTTCTGAGGACGATCCTTAATAATAGTGAGTTCAATCAGGATTTGAGGTTTGTTCTTGTGAATCGCAGGTACAATAGTCAGTCTATGATTTAGAAATAAATCGTTTGCAAGAAGAACATTAGTAATATAGTTGTCCAAAGTTACACAAAATTTACAGCCACCATGAAATGCGTACAGTATTTTGTCTGTGTTTTCTTCCTGATGTTCAGGCTCAGCATCAATGTCAGAAAAAACTTCTGGTAACTCAACAGCAACTTCTGCTTCATCATGTCTCACCTTGTGTGGACTCAACCTTTTCCAAGCATGCCAGAATATGAAAGTCATTATCCTGTTCAATCATTCTTATGTGAAAACCGAACCATCGGATTGCAAAATACTCAATAAAATAAATAAAAAATATATAAATAAAAAATTAATATAAATAGAAAATAAATACTCAATAAAACTATGTCACAAATTGTAAAAGTCACCAGAAAACTTCTACGTAATTACTCGCGTGTTAGATATTTTCTAACAACTAGACTGATGGGATCATTTGCGCGTTAAGATTCTAATTAATAGACTATGCATACCTCACTCCTCACTTTCAGGACCCCACCCAAAGGTCCTACACTTCAATGTCCAACATCAACACTTGCGTAAAAATGTCCTGCCGAGGCAATGACGAAGTTTCAGGTTCATACTTAATGTAAAAGTCTTTATTACAGAAAGTATCCAAAATGTTAGATTTTATCTAACGCGCGAGTGATCCTAGATTAATATATATATATTTATGTATTAGTGGAAATTTGCCGGTTGAAGACAAACTTTAATGAATTGTGGACTGTAAGTGTCTTATCACTGTTTGAGGTGGGTTTAAACTGAATGATTATGAATATCTAAAAACCAATTTCTAGATTTTCTGATATTCCGAGTTTCAAGGGTTAAGATGGACTTTTGAATTTTTTTGAAATACTGTTATTTTTTTATTTCTTGGTAACAAATGAAGAAACAACCTGATTTTTGGTAGTTTAATCTTTGTCAATAAACCAATTTCTAGATTTTCCAAATTAGACCTTGAAAGGGGCTGAAGGAAGATAAAAACAATTTTGAAAAATCATTGCAAATTGAAAAAACAATTGCTAATTAGATCAATGTAATTGTGTAAAACTTCTCCAAGCTATTACTAAGTTGGCAATATTTTATAGAGTATAAAAAAGTATGAATGTTGAGAAACATTGAGGCCTATAGTGAGGTATAACAATAGAACCGACATTATAGAAAAAAAATATATATATATATGATAATTGGTGTAATTTGGAACAAGCTCTTATTATAAAACTTATGTAATCTTATCACAAATAAAAAAAATCTCTAATTTATAAAGTTAGTTGTATTAATTTTAAATTAATTTATTTTCAAAACAAAAAAATACAAACTAATCCTAATGTTCGAAGTGGAAGGTTTTTCTCTTACTCAGCCTTAAATATTAATGCAAAATAAGTAAAAAAATTATCTAAAAATTACTTAATGCTAAAATGATCTAGAAAAAGTCAATGAAATGACAGTCAAAACAAATATATAGAATATTATTATTGGAAAGAAAATTTAAGATTAATATAAATCAATTTTGAGAAATCAAAGCAACACAGAAAATAAAAAATGAGATCACAACATGCAATGTGGTTACAACCATAAAATAAAAACATATATTTATTCTTACAATTTTAATACATACCAAATACTGCTTTTTAAATGCTTCTTTGGATGAAAGTGCTTCTTTAAGGTGATCAGTGGGAGAAGGTGCAGTCGGATGAGTAGCTGGAGCATCACCAATGCCAGCAGAAAGTAGCACTACTGTGTGAAGTTGTTCACTAGTTGTTTCACAGCCAGGCATTAAACCACACAGCTCACCCAGTTCACCAAGCTTATAAATATAAAAAGTAATTAAGTGCAATTCCATATAAAAACATCTAGGACAGTGGTGGTGAACCTATGATCTGCGGGTCAGAACTGACCCATGAAGGTTTAAATGAACCACGCTTTGATTTTTATAAACTTATTTCTTAGAAAAATAAGTTTGTTCTATTTTATAAAAGAGAGAACAGACAATTGAAAATATTTTAAAAAAATAAGTATAAATATCTAATGTCGAATTTATAAAAAAAAAAATATTTACAAGTGGATGTTGGCTAACCGATATTCTATATAACTGCATCTGTAAATGACTCATGACAGTCGGTCATAAACTTGGGGCATATATTCGTTGCATCGTAGAATGGGAATGTATCAGCTTGCAGTGTTGAACTAATTGGCAGACGCATCTAGAAATGTTTAATACTTTAAATTTATTATTATTAGATTTTCTCCTCTACTTATGTATGTGTATGTATATCAAGTATATTAATAAGAAATTTCTTCTAAAATTATTGTATTCCAAACACAAATATTTTTAGTTATAGTCTTATAATTGTCTTTATTTTTTATAATTTTTAAAAATAATTTCCACCACACATTACACTTCTCCATCCTTCAAAAATAATCTTCAAAAAAACCCTGCCATACCATGTTTAGTTGGAGGTCTGGGTACACTATCATCCCAAGCCCTTAGGAGGTCATCATTGCTCGTAAAATGCCTCCCTTTCAGTCTGTTCTTCACCTGGGGGAATAGCATGAAATCATATGGAACGAGTTCAGGTCTGAATGTAGAATGCTTTAAAAGTTTTATTCCACTACTGGCCAAAGACTCAGAGCAAACGTTGGAGCAGTGTGCTGAAGTGATATCGTGGTGAAGAAATTGTGTGTCCATCCTTGAGTTAAGGTACAGCTTCTTGAGAGCTTCACAACTTTAGGAAAACATTCCTCGGTATAACCCTTCTGAGTAGCTGTCTTCTGAGTTTCCAATACAACTTAAACTCCTCTCACACTAAAAAATACAGCCACCATTCTCTTCTTCACTGATCTGTATCTTCAAAATTGACACTTTGTTCTGAGCCTTGGTTAGGATGTCATAACAGTATAGCCATGTTTCATCACCTGTCAAAATACTGTTCACATGGGAAGATTTCTCATTTTCAAACATTTTCAGCATTTCATGGCACCATGAAACATGACACGCCACCTGTTCAATGATCAAGTTATATGGCACCCAAAGGATATAAAGCTTTCTAACTTGAAGGTGATCTCACAAAACATCATGAACATTAGTGCCCAAGGACACTTCTATTTCGTGGTAGATCATAGGACTGTGTCTAAAGCATTTTTCATATTGCCGTAATGTTTCCCTCAATCACAGATGAAGATAGTCGACCTGAACTTGAAGCATCCTCTAGGTCAAAATTTCTTGTTTCAAACTCACAGTACCACCAAAATATGTTTGTATGATGAGTATAATCCTCTCCAAGCACAGGAGTCATTTCCTCAACAAATTGATCAATACTTAACCCATGTGCAAAATTGCCTGGTATACAGTTTTACAGTTTTTACAGTAGATAGTTACAGTATACAGTTTTTTTGAGCATCCCTACCACTTTTCACTAACAGCTAAAAGCAAATGACACTGAAAACATGATTAGAGCAGCTACAGTGCAGCTTAAAACCTGTTTAAACATGCAGTAACTTGTAACTGCTTGTGATTATCTGTTCCATTGTATTGCAAAACTTTCCTAATACCCATTGTATAGAATATTATGGAAAATTATAATTATTATGGAATATTATTATGGAACTGGGAAGGGAGCAGGTATTTTTACTATCCACATAAAAACTAGGATTAATGAAGGATTTTGTTAAAGCATTAGATAAAGACAGGGGATATAATGTTTAACTAAGGTTTTTCTACAATGAACTGATGGTAAATTAAAAAAGGGAACATTCACTGGGTGTGAGATCAAAAAATTAATACAGGACAATATATTTGATAGCACACTGAATCTTATTACCGGATTATGGATGTTATTTAAAGATATTCAAGTTTTCTGGAAACAAAAAAAAAACTGAAAATTAAACCACCCTAAAAAAACAGTGATCTATTAATAAACACTTAAGTACACATATTTAGTTTGCTTAAATTTAGTAACTGAAAATTAATTTTTTTCTTTCTCATCCTTACTTCTTCCCCCCAAATTTCACAAGTATGAAGATCATGGAGAAAAGTTCTATAAAGATATATTACGAATTTAACAGTGTTACTGAGGCAGATGGGATGAGTCTATTAAGAGTAGCTACAATTGGTTTTCATAAACAGACAACTTCTTGGTGCATAAAATAAAAAAATAATTTCTGGAAAATAAAGGATAAATTTACATTTTATTTATTTATGCCACTTCAGAAACAATAGCTGATACAAACAAATACCTAAAAAATTATTATGAAGAATAACACAACTCATTCAACACTGATCATAGAATGATAGAGAAAAACTGATTTGATTTTAAGATTCAACATAAAGAAAAGATTTAAGTTCTAAATTACATTTCAGTTCCAGAATTTTTCTTTTTAATTTTTATAGATCAGTGTAATTATATAAAAGTCGTCTCATTAAGTTTATGTCAAATAACCAGATTCCAATGAATTTGGTATTTATATTAAATCCAACTCACACCTGCATCCTTTACTAGTACTAAACATAGGTCCTGAACCTACAATTGGTTTATCAGATCAAGTTTCTTTAGGAAGCCTAGTTTTTTTTGGGGGGATAGGTCTAATTCACAACTTTCCAAAGATAGAGAAATAAGTGAAAATATGTGAATCGGGTATAACATGATAAAAAAAGCTGTACAGAAAGTTTTTTCTTAAATATTGTATTACTCTATTAATTTATCAATATAGAAACTACTCCATAACATATAAAATGATGAAGAATATTACTTTTATTTACATAGTTCCATACAGAATGTTCTTACGTGGTTGGCCGTTCATGTGCCTTGTCAATCAGCAGTACAAATATCAAATAATAAAAAACAAGTTACTATAAACATTTTTAAGAAATAAGATATGTAGAATAATGATAATTACCTAAAAGAAGATAAACAATATCAGATGACAAAAAACAGGAATAGAGAATATACAAGAGTCAAGCACCTACCCAAAAGCATACCTTATGATGCTTTCTTCATATAAAATGAATGATACAAAGATCCCACACTTTTTCTTAAAGAAACAGTTTTCTCATTTTACACTTATTTCTACAGAAGTTATTTTTTACATATATGATCATCTAAATGTACCTTATCTCTAGCATATGCCCACAATGCAGCTGTATATAGTGAATAAGCTTCAACCTGACCGCTGTCATTATATTTTTCACAAGTTTGTAAAACTTCTCTGCAACAAAGGAATACCCAACAAGCTACAGCACCAGGAGGCCTTTGCACTTCTAGGATATTTAATTCATTAATACAATTGTGTAAAAATTGTAATGTCCTTTGTGCTACCTGAAAAAAAAATAGAATTTACAAATTAGTATTATTTGATAAGTTAGAATTATCAAATTACCATATAATTACAAATTCAAGACAAAGTTATCGGCCTGAAACCTGGTACTGAAATTATGTATTACTGTTACCAGATTATTATTATTATTATTACTAACACGTAAGTTTATATCAAGAGCTTTACTCTATAACTTACCTCCCATGGTTTAAAAGAGAATAATAACATTGAACACTGTCTAGAAAAAAGGTAACTTCGAAATTGCAAAAGTGAAATAGAATTGTTTTGTATAAGTTGTCTTAATTCTTTATTAACTGTATGACTCAATGTTAAACCCGGCCAACTTTCCAAAGGTCCCTGGAAACCTGCTAGCCACTCTGGAGTTTCTGATAACAAACAAAATAAATTAATTTACACCTTGCCATTATAATAAATAACATATAATTAAAACTAAAGATTATATCCCTGTTATCAGATAGAACACTGAGATTGGTGCATGTAAGAATTGTTTTCATAGTAGCTAATCATATAAAGTAAGGAGATAAAAAAAAATCAGCACATCTGAAAGTGCTTTCATAGCCAATTTTCATATTAAGAATCAGTTTAACAATGTAAACCTGAAATTACAGAAGCGGCCAATAAATAGAATTTATTTAAATTCCAATTTATATCCTTTTTGATTAAAAAATATAACACCAGATATCAGAAAAAGTTACCACCCTCTTGACATATGGTTCACTTGCAATAGTGATCTGGAATTATGGAAGTTGGTAAGCTATAGTGTTTGTAAAATCTAAAGGTAGGTCCTTACTACAAGCTGCCTCTACTTGCCTCCTCTACCCCACTCCTATAACTCAACATGTGGAACAAATTAATTTTACGTTTATTATATTAAGTTCGTTGGGACTTAATAATATCTTTGCAGTACACTTTATTTATTTATGTATTTTTTGTACAATTTAATATTTTTATTTTATAGTTTTGTAGGCCTGCACAGCTCAAAATAATATTAGTTATTGGTGCATTTGTGCTATTTATAAATAATTTTCATAAATAATTACTATATGTAAAAGAATATCATAACATTATAGCCTATAATAAATAAAAAAAAATAATTTCATATACTTTTGTATTGTGTCATTGTTACTGCTTTTTTACAGCAAAACTTTAGTTTAACATACTTGAAAAAAAAAAACATTCTTTCAAGAAATAAATAAATTTCTTCATATACATCTTGAACAAAATATTAGGAATAGGTAATTTTATTTGTAATAACAAATTATCATAACATATTTTGTTACTGAAATACTGATGTCATAATTAGATATGGTGCAAGCTATTGATAAGACTTTTGGAATATACGACTTTGGCTGCGGGTGTGAGAAGTAGCTAAGTGATGTTAAGAGCAGCAGAGGGAAAGCCATAGCATACTATGGACCAACCTTCAGATATTACAATTTCTATAATACTAATTCTTGTTTTATAGTTGTGCATAAAGTAAATTTAAGTGTAGGATACAAGTAACAGAGTAATTTAAATTATTTATAAATGTTAATTATATTATCAAAACTCTTTTTTAGAAATCACTGAACTTGTATACTCAGTAATTTGATGGTTAAATATTAGTTAAAAATAAACCTTAATTTTTTTATTTGTCTCAATCATAAATCATTACATACAAACGTGTAAATCAATACATACATTGAAGAGTAAAAACAAATAAGTAACTAGGTATAGCAATTGTAAAACAGGCACAACAATCACAGAAAACATTTAATATAGCAATGTCAGTTGCACAATGCAATCCTACCATGTACCTGGTCCAAAATGGTCATTAACAAATGGATTTGAAAGCTAGTACTGAGCACTATCAATAATTCAATGAAGTAATGATTTTACAAACTTTTAAAAGAAATAATATATATAACGAAATACATTTAATAAAACTAATTGAACTTTTATTTACCACCAAGATTTGAATTCAGAACAAACTGTGTGAACAATGCATCTAATTCATCATATTGGACTAAAGCTTCTTCATAAACGCCAAGCATTTCTAAAACAAAAGCTAACTCTTCCTAAATCAAACAAATAGAATAAACCAATAAATATAAATTAAAGTAATTACTTTATAAAATTAGATTAACAAAATTAATTATACATTCTATACAAATAAATACAGACCATATAATAAATAAATGTTCAAAAGAAATTATTACATCCCTTGTACTATTAGTGGTCCCTTACTGACCACACTGTTGTTATGAAGAAATTACAATACACTGATAGTTTTTATAAATTGAACAGCCTTTAATATTTATTCATCATCATAATTTTTACAAGCATGAGTGTTTAATGTACATAACGGGCAGAACCCTGACTGGCTAAACATCTCCTGATCACGATGGGAAAATGTAAGTAACCAAATAGTGTGGGTGAAACTGCGACGGGGATGCTAATGTATATACACGTGCGCACACACATATACATACCATTATACAGTTTTGTGTGTAAGACTAAACGTGATGTGGATAATTTTCATTCCCTGATGATGCTAATACACTGATACGGTGAAACATGTAGCAAAAAATATTCCTATGACAAATTTATGGTAAGACAGTAATGGAAATTATATACATGTATTTTTGGTAAAAAATATATATAAACATAAAAAGAAACATTCACTATGAAATTTGATGACTTCTGTAAGCAGACTTTTAGAAAAAAATAGTTTACTGTTTATTATTCATTATACACGTATAACCTTATTATGCTTTAAAAAAAACAAATAAATAAAAAATTTCAGGTAAATTCAGACCTGTATGGATATAACATAAGAATAAAAGCTATCGTATGTTAATGGTAAGTTTATAGTAAAGTATAATAATATTATTTTATTTTTAATGATTCTGATAAAATAATGGCAGTTTATTTTAATATGACTTTTAACTTAAATTAATTATTAAATTCAATTTATAATACCTTTTATCCAGTTATTGTCAAATTTTAATAGTTCATTTATTACACTTTCAGTATTATATTTTATAAAGTATAATTTTTCAAGAGTATGACATAAATTAATTATTACTTTTAATATTCTTTTAACTATTTAAAAAAAAAAAAATTAGTTGTATTAAAATATATTCTTCACAAATAATTAGATATTCTGTTTATTATACTTAAATGTTTCTGATAACATTATTAAATATTTCTATTGGTCACACCTGCATAAAATTGATTACAGTTTGTTTTTTATACTCTACTTTATTAACACTTGCTGTGTTATAAACAAATTATTGGATATATTTTTATTACCAGTTTTATAAGCTATTTTATAACTGGTTAGGTATATTTATAAAAAAATATCATTACTGTTTTTATAAGTTATAGGTAATGTCACTAATGGTTTTGATGCCATGTAAATCCTTAGAACCTTATGGTAGCTCTGTAAATGACCATTTTGAGGTTTTTGGGGTGATGACACTGAAAAGAGCCATTTGTGTATTTTGCAAGGTAGCCCTGATGAGAAGGGCTGTTGGGTCTGAAAACTGGTCTCCAGTGATGCTGGATCGGCTGTAGTTGGGAAGTTGCAGCTTGTCCATTGGAACTGGACCGAACATTCCCTCAACGACAGTTGGGTCCCAACTACCTCATGACAGTGATGGCCCCCAGAGCCCTGCAGTTATCCCGTGCCAGGAAGGTAGCATCCACATCCAGTTGTTCTCTCGATGGGCCAGACAGGCCTACTGCTCTGGCAGGGATGTTGGCATTCGCCAGGAGGTCCCAATTTGGGCCAGCTAGGGTACTTCTTCTTTCATCCATCTTCTTCTTTTTCTTTTCCAGGTGGTGGTCGGCGACAGAATGCTTTCACTGTGAGTCATTGGTCTTTTATAGGTGCCTGAGAGGGGGTGGGGCCACAGCGCCACTGAAGTGAAGAGAGTTGTGAGGTCAGTTTGCTTGGTGAGGAGGAACATGTGTACAGGCATGTAGGTGGACTGCAAATCCTCCCAATATCTATCGGCTAGTGTCGTACTCACCGATAATGAGCACAGCATGTGGTAACAGCATATAGTTTTTACTTAAGGTTTTAGTATACTAAATTCATCTATTTTATTACACTATTTGAATCAAATAATTTTAATATAATAATTAAACTTTAATTAGTAATTACTTCACCTGATGATGTAGCAACTGCTATAAAAATGCTTGTGAGAATAGATAAAAAAAAATGAATAATTGAACAAAAAATTAATACTTATTGTTGAAAAACAATGTGTCATTATTAAAAAAAATAATAATTTTAATATTCATATTATCAAAAACCACTTCCACAAAACTGATTCAGATCTGCATATTGACAGTTGTTTATTTTAATAGGTTTCCTTCCTGTTCCAAGCAGCATAATAGAAATTTTACAAAATCTTTGAAAGCATTTCTACTTGAAAGGACTTTGTATTCCTTACAGAAATAAATAAATAAAAAAAAAATTCTTCAATAATAGTAATAATAATAAGTTTATGTACTTTATATCTCATAAGCGTATTTTATAAAAATCAATCGCAACTAAAATGGAAAATTTATAAGTGATTTAATATTATAATGTTAAACATATTATTATTACTGTTGAATGGTATATCAGACGATAATAATAAATTTTATTGCACTGTTTTATATGACTGCATCCTGTCACATGTTTTTAATGAATATTTTATTATTATTATTATTATTAATAAATACGCATCAAAATATATTTGTTGAGAAGTTGGAATACATTGTCTTCCTTATTTAAACAATCTTGGATGTAAACAATGTAGGTTCCACAAGAAATAAACACATTACGAAGAAGTCCTCTATAATTAAAATACTATCAACTACACTTCTCTTTGCAATATTACAATGTCTTTCATTCATGAACAACATACCACGTTCTACTACCACATTTTAGATGTAGGTTTTTACTTTGGTAATTGATGATTATGGTGTCTTGTAAGCACAATATGGCATCTATATACAAGCACAATATATTGTGCTTGTACACAGTGTAATGTCAAAAAATTACAAATTTATTCAAATATTATTGCTTTATTCAATTATTTACTAAAGATACCTGTATATTTAGTCATTTACACTTAATTTTTTTTTTTATATTCCACCTGGAATATTTTATTGTAAACCAGTTTTAATATAATATCATGTATTTAGAAAATATGCAAATAGTCATTATAGATGAGGACTTCGGTAACTTTTTGTCATTCCTTAGAGAATATGCAAACACAGAATGTTTAGCTAAAAATCATTATCAGCTGGTATCAGAATAGCAAACGTGTACAAGCAAATACAAAATACATGATACAAATGTGATGATACATGTTAGCTAATAAAACAAGTGATTTAAAAAAATTAAATAATTTATTTACTTAAGTATACCTTAGAAAATTATAACTTCTGAACAATACACTGAGAAGGTGGCCACCATTTCTAGTTTAATTTTCCCATTACACAACAATGAAACACAATAGAAGCTGCAATAACTTTGACTTACTATTTTTTTTTTTTTTTTTGTTTTGTTTAGAGTTCTTTAATGTTTTGTAACTACAAAACATTCTACAACTATAGAATAGCCTACTCCTTATTTTTCAAATTGTTCCAAAAGAAAAACAACTATGCTGTGAGATTAAGTGATCCTAAAGACCAGAAATATTGAAGCACATCTACAGTCCAGAAACAATATTTTAAGTCATTAATTAATGCTTATCTGTGTGACTGGTCATGCCATCCTGCTAAAACTATGTGAATGGAATAATTTCAGATTTCTCCAAATTTGAGGAGACCAAGTTTTTCAACTTTGTACTGTGTAGTAATTTTCAGCGATTTCATTGTATTACTTATTACAGAATTTTTGCTTATTTGCATATCAAATTGAGTGGAAATGTTATTCATCACTTATCAGCATATTATGAATAACAGATTCATTAATGTTTATAAGATTCCAAAGTTTCCAGCAAAAAATTATACAATTAACATCACTGTCATTTAATATTACTGTATGTGCAAATCTTTAAGAAGTATCTTTCAAATACAATGCATACAATACAATACTAAGTGAAACTGAATGATAATGGGCAGACCATTTCGGACTTCATAGCATTGCAGCTCTTATATGTTCTATGTTTTCTGGTGTATGTACATTCTTTTGTTTACCTCCTCGTGAACCAGGAGGCTTCTTGTTCAATGCCAAACCAGTTTCTTCCATATCCTGCAAGTAGTCTCTAATGGTACGGACTGATGGCACTACATCATTCTGAGGGATATTGAAGAAATGTTGAAACAATCATTGAGCAAAACACTATTTTATGTTTTAATATTTTTTTAAATATGTGTTAATCACAAATGTACACTGTTTACCTGTCCAGAACTTCATCATAATGTAAAACTGGAGAGAGTAGAATATACTGTTAACAAAGTTTGTTTGTTTGCTTAACCTCCAAGACCGTTAGGTATTGCTTCAGAGGATGAGATGAATGATTTGTAGCATGTGTGAAAATGCCATGCCTGACCAGGATTTGAACTTGGGACTTCCAGATGAGAGGCCGAGACACTACCACTCATGCCACAGAAGCTGACATGTGTGTGTGTATGTATGTACTGCCCATTTTAATGGCTCACATTTATATATTGTGAAAATCAAAAATTTTTAATTGCTACATAAAATTTAGATTAAACAAGTTCAGAATAGGAAAATTGACAGCAAATTTTTAACATATCTAAAATATATTTCAAATAGAAATTCTAAACTACATTGAAATGAATAAATAATATAACAACAAACCTGTAATAAATGATATATCTAATAATACAAGGGTAAATAAAATATTAACGGGGTTTTATTTTTAAAACATAAAAGACAAATATAATTTATTTTACTAGATAGTTTCCTCCTTTAGAAATACATTTTTCCCAGTGAGAAGGAAGGTTTTTTATTGCAGCATCGTAGAATGAAGTTGGTTAAGTCAGGAGCCAATTGTGCAGGAATCCCTCCACGCCCTCATCATCTGCAAATCGTTGTCTTCCTAGAGCTTCTTTAAGCGATCCAAACAAATGAAAATCACAGGACAATAGGTCCAGGCTGTAGAGGGATGATCAAGTTGAGTCCAGTGCATTTAATCTAGTTCTGAGACAGTTAGAGCTGCAGAATGGGGCCTGGCATTGTTGTGGAGAATGGCCTCTTGAATCGGTTGGTCCTGTCTTTTGCGGCAATATGCAGCCCTCACCTTGTTCAACAGATTGCAGTAGTAAGCAGCATTGATTGTGCATTGCTCATGCAAAAATATCAATGAGCAAAATACCTTGCCAGGTGAAAAAACCTTGCCAGCTGACAAATGAGTCTTGGCTTTCACTGGGGCTACCTCCCCTTTTCTCTCCCACTCTATACTGGCTTGTTTCAACTGGGGAGTGTAGTGATGAACCCACATTTCATCGCAAGTGACGATCCGACTCAAAAAAGCATCACTTTCTTTCACAAACCTTGCTGTACACCTCTGACAGATCTCCAAACATATCAACTTCTGATTTGGGGTCGAAAGACGAGGGACCCATCTGTCACACACTTTACAGAACTGTAGGTCGTTTGTGATGATCAGTTTTCATAAGTTATTTCGACCTGTTCTGCAATTTCAATACTCTCACCCATCAATCCTCTTCAAGAATGTCTCGAACCGCGCGAATGTTTTTGTCTGTAATGCTGGTCCAAGGATAGCAACCATGTTCCTGATTTTCCACTTGTTCTCGTCCTTCCTTAAACTCTTTATGCCAGGCAAACACATGAGTTCTCGACAATGTTTGGTCCCCGAACTGTGCAGTCAATCTCCAGAAAATTTCCATCGCTTGAACGCCTTCACGAGTAAGAAAGTTTATAAAATTATGCATTGCGTAATACAGGGGTGCACCTGTTGCTCCAACACTGTGTGTTACTAATGAATTGGTTGGGAGTGTGGAATGGTTGGCTCTCCCCAATCCTAATGACCCCACCAAGCAAACTAGAAGCCCAGGCCCAGTTCTATCAACTGTAGACACTCAGGAACAAAAATCCCATTATTATTTGATTTACCCTTGTACATACCTGTAATAATATATAGACCTAAAAATAATATAACACACCTGTAATAAAAAATATTTACAAAAGCTCCACCCTGGTTGATTCCGTTTCTCTCTCTGATCTCTAATAAATTCTTCAAAACGCAATAATGTTCTATCATAAGCTGTTAATAAAAGCAGACGCATATTTACCATTAAACCTCTCCATGAACCAGCAGATCTTGATTCTGATTTCAGCGGATTAATAACTGATAAACACCTGAAATTATTTAGAAGTAAAACTATTTACTTTTTTATTCCTGGAAGACAACTTTAGATTTTAATACACAGTATTCATTGTTTATGTTACAAACAACACTGCAAAATACATTTATATGAATGTAATTTTCATGCATGTTTATTTTTTAGGAATATATTAGGAATACATTAAATATATATTTTTTTTTAATAATAATTATAGATTCATAGGACTAGGAAAAAATTTAAGTGAAATAAACAAGCTGACATTATGTATTTATTTAAGCTGATTAACCTATTTCCTGCTAATACAAAATAACAACTTTACTTAAGTAGTCATTAGTTTATGTTATTCTTTTTTACTTATATTTAATAAAAAAGAGAAAAAACCTTCTTAAAGAAATTAAAAATCTCAACATGTCTGAAAGATAGGAGAATTACTATAACTAATTAAAAACAGTTTCAAAGGTACAAAAATACAGGTTTGTTGCTCTCTTTGGTCATTCTGTATAAAACTGAGTAGATGAACTGTTCATGCTAAACAATTTACATTATTAGAAAGGGATTGCTACAAACATTAACAAGTTTATGGCACTATGAGTTTGAATTAGATATTGCAGGTCTTATGCATCCACAGCATGACAGAAATATTTTTCATTATACATAAACAGATTCATAAAGTGAATGATTTATGACTGAAAACATACGGTGAGAAATTTTATCAGAATACTTAATGTAAAATATACTTGAATGAATCAATATAACTGTACAGAGCTTCCAAACATAACTGATCAACAGGTGATGACAATGGTATAATTGATTTAATAACAGTAAACTGTTGGAAATATACCATTATACAACAAGCCTCTGGGGCTTATTAGCTATGAAAAATAAAACAGTACCAATATTATTTTGTTGAAATTAATTAATTTGTGTAAAACAGCATTAATTTAGTATTAAACTTAATATCTATAAAGCATTTTCACAAAGATCTCTGCTTCTTCATATAAAAACATTACTTACAGAAAAAGTGATTAAAAAACTTAAAAAAGTTTGGAATATATCTAAGACACTAAAATAAAATAAGTATTATTACAGTCTACTTGTAGATAATAAAATTAGTTCATCATATTAGATATATTTTTTAAAATGAAATAAATATTTTTAGATTAAATCTAAAAAAATCTAAGTCAATTATTCTTTTCAAACTTCACTTGGTTGTAAATATTTTCATTTATGTTTTTATTACAATATATTTATTACTCGATTAGAATATAATAAGTACGGCATGTTTTCTTGTTACGGAAATGGAATCAACAAATATTGTGGAATGGTATGCCCCTTCTTTTTGTGTTTAATTCTATAAGAATATCACAACAGCTTACAGTAAACTTCAGAACACTTTTGGAAATGATGTTATGACAAGAACACAAGTTTTTTGCCAGCACAAAATGTTTACTGAAGGCAGAAAAAGAGAACTGTAATGAACAGCCATCACCCTCATGGATAGAGGTCAATGCAACCAGGATGCATGAAACTGTGCAATCTAATAGAAAAATACAGTGAAAATTATTGCAGAAAAAATGAACTTCAATCAGGAAACTATTTTCCTAATAATAACTGAAGACCTGGAAATGAGAAAAATTTATGTGAAAAAGGTACCCAGAAATCTCACAGAGGAACAGCAAAATTCATGGAAAAATGTGGTAGCTGATCTTTTGGAACAAGCAGAATTCAATCCAGAGTTATGAACTGTGTTATCACTGGTGATGAAAGTTGGTTCTTCCAGTACAATCCAGAGATAAAACATTGAAAAAGTTTGCAATGGTATTAACAAAAATCACAAAGATAAAAAACTGTCAAAAGTGAAATGTACGCATGAATGTTTTTTGATTTGAAGGGCAGTGATCATAAAGAGTGTGTATCTCATGGAGAAACAGTAAATTAATAATTCTACAAAGCTTTCAAAAACAAATCCTCCATCTCCACTTAAACATTGCTGATAATTGGATTCAACACAATAATTTTACCATTCCATGTTGTAATTCTGTTCAGTGACTTTTGGCTTCAAAAGATACTTCAGTATTATCCCAGCCACCTTATACACCAGATCTTGCCCTGTGCAACTTTTTATTTTCAAAAGTCAAACTGGCTATCACGGGACACCCATTTTCAAATATAAGATGTCCAAAGGGTTAAACAAGGGGATTCTGCAATGATAAAAGTGTTTGAGTAAGTGTTCACAAGCAGAAGAAAACTACTTTGAAGATTATGTTGCAGTTGACTACAAAACTTAAATAATTTTTTTTTCAAATCAGTCTACTTTAGAGCCCAACCTAATATAATAAAACCAATGATGTATAAAATAATAAGCAGAAGGCAAGATTATTCATTTAAATGATAAATGAATAGTTTAAACATTACTTTGTAGAAAAGGCATAATAAACAAAAATTCCATTATGCTGTTTGCATAAGGAAAATAACACACAATTCCAAATGTAAAAAATATATCAGTATTAAAGATAAATAATAATATCATAATCCATTGATTTAATGCAGGATGGAGAAGAGGAAAACAGATAAAACCTATCAAGTTGCTCTTGAATATAGCACAACCATTTGCAAGAATAAAATAATCTCACACCAACAGAGGGACAATAAAGAGTAAACTGATTTTTTGGTATATTTTCACCAATAATATTCTGCTAATCAGAACCAAAAGTTCTACAAAAATTATATTAATTTATTATAGTAAACTACACAAAGAACTTATCCTCAAAGAAAACAAATATGACTAGTAGAAATTGACCTCACATGAATTAGATGTGTCATAGCTATAAGAACAATCAGGACAGATGGTGTAAAGCAGCAATTAATATACCTTTTTCTGTTGTGTAGCAATGTATCACATATACAATGCTTCTATTCAGTAGAAGAATTACAAAAAGTATATGAATAATAAAATTACTTACCTATCAGCATGTTTAGCACCAAAATCGTTACGTATTTTATCTAATACAGTAGTTCTTGGTAATAACTTGTTTGTTTTTCTAAAATCATATGTTTCAACTAACACTATCATCCAATCAATAATATTATATTTCCCTAAAGTTTTCATCCAAGATTCTATATCTTCCCGTAATGTCTGTTTGTAAGTATCTACATCCTGAAAAAAGGAGTAAAAACTTTATATTTATTTATTATGTAAATAAATTAGTTTTTTCCAGATTTAACACTGAAACTAGTCTTCATTATTATCAACTGAACAAGAAAATAATTTTTTATTAAGCTTAAAAGAAATACAAATGAAATCAAATAAAAACCCACCAAATAGTACAACCCAAACATATAGTACATATATCTATTACGACTGGAAATAACTGTAACTTATTTACATAATTCTTAGGACATGCTGATAATATAACAAATAACAAGTCCCTTATTGTGACTTAGTTTATTACATTGCAGACAGTTAGTTGCATTGTGTTATCTATGTGGGTCAGTTGTTGACATGAATTTCATTCATTTGGTTGAAATTATTAAAACTGAAGAAGACGCAAATTTTTTCAAGATCATTGTGCTTTCATAACATTTAAAAAGGTAGTAATGTTCATGAAATGGTACAACTGCATAATTGTCAGCTATGGAGCTGTGTGAAAACTCAGTGCTATGAATATAAATGATTATGAGAAAATATATATCTGTTATGGTCAAAACTGCCATTTCTTAAAATATTGTTTTTTTTAATATACTGTTGATTACAAAAATTCACCACCTTAAAATTCTGTAAAAAAGAACTTTGAATTAATGCATCTACAACAGTATATTGGAATAATTACAAATATAAAGCGAGAGCTGATTACTCGATGAAAAATCAAATTCAAATCAGTGGCCCAATTACTATATTAGAGATTGATGAGAACTTATTTCATGTAGAAAAAAAAACAAGTTGGTAGTTAACTTCCTGAACAATGGGTATTTGGCAGCTTTTTTAGGAAAATACAAAGTAGTAGATTATGGTGAATGTTGATAATAAGTTAGCCTATAAGTTACCTATTGTTTGGCAATTTATTTTACCTAGCACAATAATAATATAAAACGAGTGCAAAGTCTATAATCAATTCCAAAACATATGTTACGAACATAAAATAGTGATATATAAGTACAATTTTGTTGATCCTGAAATGGGAGGGCATACACTAACAATAAAAAGTACAGAAATTGGCAAAACACCTTAAAAATGTGAATTGCACGATGATCATGAAATCATTCTCTAAATTATTCATTCTTCTACAAAATTTAAGTGGCGTTGCCAACATGAGGACAGTGATTTATTAAAAAAATGATACTGTGTCCTACTGGCCTTCAAAATAAAGCTTAATTTTTGGTCTTTTTAATCCTTTCTTAAAATAGTAAAAATCTGATGGAGATAGATAACCAAAAAGATGCAAGGAGACCAAAAAAACAACTGATGATGGGTCAATAAAAGTATCTAATCTAATACATACTTAATCATTTAACATTTTTTTATGCCTGTTAAGATAATATTCTGTGAAGGAATTTATTCTATCATGGCACAGCACACTTTTTATTAATTATTTGAACATTTATAATTGACACTCAATGAATGTCATAATGCCAAATACAAGATCAGCAACAACCACATTTCCATATCCACTGACAAGTATTCCTCCACTCATATTACTCCCACTATAGATCAACTCAAGAATTATTATATTCTCGTATCAAATCTGTCATATAAATAAATTATTAACATACAGGTCTGTTACCGTACAAATAAAAATTTAAGAATAAAAAATATATCTAAGATAATAGAGTCTACTATGCTGGAGTTAAAATTATATTTCAAATCTTCTAGCTTGTTCAATGCATATTTAATAACAACAACATTTTTCACTAATCAAGTTTTCTTCCAACACCAAACTTAGCTTTTATATTGTTGTTAATATTTTTGCAAGAAATACAGACCTAACTTTAAATGAAGAATCGATTTTCATATATTTTGTATTAAAAAAAAAAAATGCAAATATTAAACTGTAAACTATGCAACTGTTGCAACTATTAAAAAAAAATTAGACCAAAAACTATAATATTAAAATTAAATAGCAGCATTGGTTTACGTTGGGCGTTAAAGGGGTAATCCACTTTAACCAATAAACATAAACAAACTAATAACTTCTTTAATTAAACTATTTAAACAATGTTCAAACCAATGTAAACAAGTGCATATTCATCTAGTTTGGACTGGTTTTATCAGTTATTATAAATGCTCTAAGATATGTGCTTGTAATAGTGAACTGAGCTTGCTGCTGTTGTCTCAACCCTAAAATAAGCAATAAGTATATATATATCAATAAAATTCTTACGATTAACTCTTCTTATACGATATAAAACACCATTAAAATTGTGGTTTGACTTACATGCCTGTATTTATGGTATATAATTTGTTATCTTGTCTGGTATGGCCTATAGAACTTAACTATGCTCTCACCTTATCAAAGTGAAGTAATCTTAGAATAAATAAATAAAATTTAATGAAATAGAACAGCAGGTGAAATAATGACAGTGCAATGTATATTTAAATTTATGAATCAAAATCGATGTATAACCACTTACAAGAAAAAACAGAAACAGAACACTACAAATATCAAAAATTTTAGGATTGGTTTACACTGCTAATTTAAGTACCTATATAGTCTCTTCCTCTCCCTTCGTGTTTGTAACCAGTCATTAAATTAACTACAATTAAATTATTGGGTACCTTGACTCATTCAATGTTTCTGATAATTTACTCAATTAAAAGAAATTAAAAAACTATTTAACTGCTCATTGTATTACAATAGGTAACACCATCAGTTATTCAGTTTTTTTTTAGAATGAAATCGGATGTTTCCTACTGTATTTATTCACTAAGAATTGTATACAAGTATATGCAAGGTTTCAATTTTCCAGATTTTTAATATGGTCTTATTTTGGTTTCGATACACCTTCTCAATCCTATTTAATTTAATCCTGTAGGAGTTGTCATAAAATAATTTTTGGTAATTTTCCTAAAAACAACTCTGGAAATAACTAACCTAAATTTAACTTTTTAGCTACCTTAGAAAGGAAAATCTCCATTGATCAGTTAACAAGTTTTTAGGTTTAACAAATCCTTTTACTCCCTAACAGAAATATATACCTATTAGGTTTTACATTTGTAACTCTTCTAGTCTCAAAATTCATTACAAACTTTATTTTCTTAACCTCTATTTGTTCATCAAAATAATGTTTTGATAGGGTTTCCTTAAGGCCACTATAGGAATAACTGCCCAAACTTCAGCATTCTAGATATCCAGGAAATGGAAGAATTATTGATGAGTCAGTGGAAGCTTTTTCATTCCTACATTTTCTGATTATAACAGCAAACTGCACAACAACTGAATATCTTGACCAGAAGAATTGTATTTAACAATATTATTTTTGTTAATTTATAGTAATTATGTGTCAAAACTCATGTTACTGGTGTCTATGTAGCTTTATGAATGAAGCATAGCAGTTAAATGAGTAATTTTGCTGATCTGATGATTTTTTTTATTTTTAACTGAATTAACAGTATTTGTTATAACAATTTTTATATTAACAAGAAATTATTTTTATGTTGTTTAAGAGATTTTTTAAAATAATTTAAGATTAAAACCTTCAAACCATGTCTCTTTATGCTTTATTTATATTTTCTGCACTTCATTTTCAAATTTATTATTCTTCTCTATTGTCTCAAACTTGTTATAAAAATAGAAAAACATTTTTTTAAATTTAATTGTATAGAATGTTCACAACTGGGAAACATTCTTTACTGAGTATATTCTTAATTTAAATCCTGTAATTTCTTTTCATCAGATAAAACTTGATAAAAACTGCTTAGTATACTATTAAAATCACAATAAACAACTTTGTTCTCATCAAAACTATTGGCCATAATGACTGCAAAATAATTCGATTACATTACAGTGACAAGAAAGACACTGATTTTGCAGTAGTTAATATGACTATCACATCACTTAGTGAATAGCTTTATAATGATTTCTTACTTTTCCTATGTAGAATGGTTTTTTTTGTCTTCAGTCATTTGACTGGTTTGATGCAGCTCTCCAAGATTCCCTATCTAGTGCTAGTCGTTTCATTTCAGTATACCCTCTAACATCCTACATTCCTAACAATTTGTTTTACATATTCCAAACGTAGCCTGCCTACACAATTTTTTCCTTCTACCTGTCCTTCCAATATTAAAGTGACTATTCCAGGATGCCTTAGTATGTGGCCTATAAGTCTGTCTCTTCTTTTAACTATATTTTTCCAAATGCCTCTTTCTTCATCTATTTGCCGCAATACCTCTTCATTTGTCACTTTATCCACCCATCTGACTTTTAACATTCTCCTATAGCACCATATTTCAAAAGCTTCTAATCTTTTCTTCTCAGATAGTCCGATTGTCCAAGTTTCACTTCCATATAA
Source organism: Lycorma delicatula (assembly GCF_047948215.1). Taxonomy (NCBI): domain Eukaryota; kingdom Metazoa; phylum Arthropoda; class Insecta; order Hemiptera; family Fulgoridae; genus Lycorma; species Lycorma delicatula. The sequence continues at coordinate 117,118,999 of NC_134461.1, read as the reverse complement.
AGCGACACTCCAAACATACACTTTCAAAAATAATGGTAGTAGAATGGTAGTAATGAAATACTAATGTATTTAAATATGGAAAAACTTGGAAATTATAACTTAAAACCTTCAGCTATTTAGAAATAGCTGGGAAGTACCGGGCAAAATTAATCTTGTTTTACTATTTAAATTAATGTACAGATTAAAGAAAACTGACCGAACACTGAGTCCAATATGTGTGAAAGTTTGGCTGCTGTATAAGATGATAATCACCATCTTTTGGCATAACATCTTTGCTAAATGGTACAAATGTTGCTGCAACATGAACAGATTTGATTGCTCTTCCATATGAACGACGCCATTCTGTTGGCTCCTGAGGTAATGTACTAGTTAATGTTGGTTCCAGACTTAAAAATAGCTCTTTATCACCAGCATCTATAAATTTAAAAAAAAAAACATATTTAAAGACAGGATAAAATTTCTACGAAGATAGGACAGGATTGTCTATATCCATAAATAAACTTATTTTTCTAAAATGCCATATAGGAACATGATAATTATTTACAATTATAATAAACACTTGAAATTTCTTTAATGAAGAGTAATTTAACATGTGTATAGCTCAAAACAAATGTGTAGCTCTAAACAAATAAATGTAACGAATGCTCTAATTAATTGTAATAAGAAATTATAATTAAAAAAGCACAATAATTAAGAAAAAAATATTTTGTAATAAAGTTCTAACAAAACTAATTTATAAAAAAATATGGGCTTTATTTTAAGTAAATTTTGCATGTTCAAAAAAATTTTTTGAAGTTAATACCAGCATACATAACAGTGGGGTGGTTCTAATAATAATAATTATTATTATTAAGTTACTCTTTATTTAGATTAAGTCAACCCATTATTATTTAGAGTTTAGTACATGATGAAAAACTAGTTCACAAATAAAATTATCACATATGAAAGCTGGATTCAAAAATCACTCTATAAAAACAATCATTAAAAAGTAATGTAGAAAATCTATGTATTTCAACAAAAATTCATTTGTCAAAATCCTTGAATAATGCAAATTATACATCCTATATTAGGATACTAATTATACATATTATATGTATATTAATTATACATCCTATATTTACTGAAATAATAAGGTTGGGTGCTTTTCAAATCCATTAGGATTTATTAAATTTAGATACATTTTTTTTAACACAAAACTGCTAGCTAAAGCAGTTATAATAGATAAACCTTTATAACAGCTACAAGTTTTTATTGTTCTTGCTGCTGTCACTGATGAGGATCACTTAACAGCTGAAAACATTTTGATATAAGCAAAAAAACAAAATTATTTTCAAGTTTTGGTTTGATTTACTCATGAAACAATAATATTTTACATCTATTTAAAACTTGAATACGCTTTAATTTTGAGCAGTTATTGCAATATGTTGTCAAAGTTCATGGTTATATGTTCATTAATTGTTTGAATTTACTTAACCAAGTAAACTCAATTACACTATTGAGGCACTCATATCCCAGCTACAAATATATATTTTACAGCAATATGCAGTAAAATATATATAATTATAAAGACAGATAATATCTATAATATGATTGAGTTTATAATGAAACGCCACAGAATAGTTCAGTGAATGTCAGTATATTAAGAGACAACCGCTATTAAAAAAAAAACCAACAAAAATATAAACAAACTATGAATGTATGAATTAGGTTAGTTGCATTTTAAGTACACCAGATAATAAGCAAATAGAATAACAAACTTACTTTATATAGGTAATAAAATAATATAATATGGCTTAAATTTATAAAACCAATTACTTACATGTAACAATTGGTTTCCTTTCCATGATAGAAAATACAGTTTTCGTATCAGCGATTCCATTTATATTTTCAATTTGATTCATGATCATAGAATTCTTATTTACATGGCATACAAAAATTAAAATAGTTAGTTACTTGAATCTAAATAAATGATATTTAATCAGAATCATAAAGTAATCCATAAGTAGGCCTTTCAGAAAAAACTTAAAATTATTGGTTATGTGTCACGATAAACATGCTAGCCTAATTTATTACAGTAATACATAAATTTTTTCAACTGATAATGTGGTAAATATTTAACTTTAGATTATTATTCAAGTTAAAAGCATCGTTCGATTAACAATAAAACATAATAAGGAATCTATTACACTCATTACGGACTTTAAACCTAAACAGAAAACAACATAACAACCATGTTGGAGATATCAGACACCGCCACTTTCATCACGTTATGTGTTGACCTGCTTCAGATATTCTCATGATAATGTCAGCAAGGTCTAAAATTGTTGCATGTAATGCTGAATAATTTATTAATAATTAATAATCAGTGCAACATTACTCTAAACTTATATAAAAACATAAATAATTTCTATTAATTTTGTTTGCATTTAGATAACGTACCACCGCCAATTACAAAAAAAAAAAATACTATAATAAAAGCAAGTGGTGATCCACAGAAAAAAGTGGAGTTATATTGCGAGTCGGGATTCATTTAGGTAATCAATTGACTTCCTTTTCTTACTTTATAGGCTTAGCAGAACCTCATTTTTTAACAGTTCTTGTTTATATTAAGATCTTTTTTCTTTTGATTGCTTTAATGAATAATTATTTAAAAAATATGTAGTAATAATGATAATTATTAGTATTTGTTATGGACCAAACATTGTATGAATGTAAGAACCTTTTTTTTAGAAATAATATATTATTGTTTCAGAACACTGGGAAACTACGATTTTTCATTTTATAACATACTTCCTGTGATAATTGTTAGCTCAGACTTCTGTGTTTTCCTGTCACTTAACATTTACAGTTAATAAAATAAGCATTTTTAACCCAAGCTTTCGGAATACCCATAATTTAATTTAGGGTATTACATCTTATTTGATTTAAATGATCAAAGTATGACCAGCCAGTTAACACAGAGATTAGCATGCTCACTTCTAGATTGTATTGCTTTGATTTGATTTCTGGGAAAGATATGACATTTTTTTATCCCATCACATTATCAATCTCATTTTCATAATTAAACTGTACATGAAGCATGCATTTAGAGTATCTTAAGTTGTTATACTAAAAACAAATAAAAAAATATCAAAATGAAAACTCAAAACATATTCCTTGCTTTACTTGAAAATCACAGAGCCAAAATCACTGAATAAAGCGATTTATTAAAAGTATGTTAATTATGGATTTAGTCATAAGCTGTTCAATCTTGATAATCTGCAATTACAGGAAACCTGAAACTTAATATAAACATTTTTTTATTTATTTTTGATTGTAACTACAGACAGAAAAGTATTTTTATCTGTGCATACCTGCCTTATCTTGCACAAAAGATAAAGATGAAATGAGGTAAAAGATAAAAAAAATCGCAAGACTTCTATTGTTAAATGAACCAAAGTCCAGCCCTCAAGAGGCCAACAGTACTCCATTAACTAACCAACCAGTATAGAAATCTAAAATTATTACCGAAGTAAACTCAATGTTTAAATTTTTCAACATCTTCCCAATGTTGATCTTTACATTAATCTTTTCCATTTTGGTTTAGATGGCCTAAATTTTAACAAATCTTATTGACAAAAGCTGTAATAAAACTGGTCTTTGTTACAATAATTTAGAGACAAAAGACTAAAAATAACTAACAAAAGTAATACTTCATGTTTTTTTCAAAAATGTTTATTAACTTAATAATAACTTCTGTCTAAATTGTAATAATTTTGTTGTAACTAGAGGTTACAGTAACTTATGTTTAAATACATATTTATATTTATAATATGTAATGATTTGTTGTAAAGATAAAAATATTGTCTAAGAAGAACTGTGTAAAACTGTAAAAGATTAGGTAATCTGAAGCTATAAAAATGATAGTATTTTTTTCCAAGTTTGTCTTGGTAAACTATAAGTAAAGAAGGTAAATTACAAGCAGTGATCTTTCATTTGAAGATGGACTTTAGAAACCAATCATCTAGAAACAGAGAACTACTCTCTAGTATCTACATATTAAAGGAAGAACATATATTTTTAAAATTTGCAAAATGTTACTTCTCATTAGCGACACCTAAATGTTCTTTCAGAAAAAAATCTTAATGAAAACACAGCACCAATTAAATAATAAAAAATTGGATATGAAAATCCATATTAACATTTTGATATCTGATATTGACTACATTTATAGTTTCCTAACAATGTCTTAAGAACAATGCTACCTTCAATTCCTTCTTTATATGCATGAATGGATGTACATCAGGTTTACCTAACTTAGTGCTTATATTTATTTATTGCAGTTTAATTTTTGTATACTAAAGAGTGGCAGTGTTTATCTGTTATAGTATTATATTATATTCAATATTATATTTTGTGAATTTGTATAACTTGTTACTAATTTCAGAAGTAACATAATAGTCTTCTATACTGAAATTAATAAAAATGTATAATGTTACATTGTCTACAACATGTGTATCTGCAATATATCAAATGACAATTACACAAGAGAGTTCAATAAAATACCTAGCACTTTTTAATGTCTGTGCTCATACTTACGTAAACTTGTTTCATTAAATGAATAATTAAATATCTTATCACAAACACACCTAATAGAAAAAGTAAATACTGTAATTCTAATAAATAATAAAAAATTAATACTTAATACTATTAGTATAAGTATTAATACCGTAAGTAGTATACTGTAAATGTAATATATACAGATTTTTTATAAATTTAATTTATATATATATATATATATATATATATATATATATGAATATACACAGAACAAAGAATATGTCCTGACTGATTGATTCATCAATACCCAGTAAAAACTACTGAAGATAAATTGATAACAAATTTGTACATATGTTCTTATGGTGTAAGTTCACACTAAGAAAGAATTTTTTTCAAATTCTGAGTTTAAAGAATTAAAATTGGGTAAAAATGAAATTTACTATTGTTTTTTTTTAATTTCTCAGTAACAAATGAAAATTTATTACTGAGAAATTAAAAAAATTAAATTAAGAAATTAATTAAAATTTAAATTATTTAATTTAAGAGGTGATTTCTTTCCCTTCTTATTTTTACTTCTATCAATTTTTTTTTCTCTACCCACTTTTTCCCATTTATAAGATATGATGTACATATTTTGTATATTAATTTTTGTATAAATTGTTTAAAATTAATGTATAATCATGATCCATTAATTTATTTTACTGCAGAAAGCCGAATCAATATTTTAAACAAATTTTATTATAAAATAAACTGTAATAATAATTTTCACCAAATGTAATGTGTTCTTATTAACTGATTTAAATGAAGAGTGCATCTGAAAGTAAAGATACAATTATAATAAAAATGCAATGGAAATAGTTTTCAGTTTTATATGGCAGTTGGCAACACTGGTATATCTATCTGACAAGGTCTGAGTGGTGTTTAAAGCTTACCAGTTTTCAGTAACAGCAATATTAAAGTACACGTTTAATATATTTATGTCTTTCTAAATCCTATCTTATGTATGGTAATTGCAGATTTTGTAGATTAAACATTTTTATTCTAATGGATTAGAAGACAAACTGCTTGCTGAAATTCATCACCAGTTTTTTTCAGTTTGTAGTGAAATGTTGTCAATAAGCAGAATGGCTTGATGAAGTGGATAGAAGTGACAGCTTTGATGAAAAGAGAACTTGAAGACCATGTACTCGTGATTAATGAAGTCATTCAGAAAGCTGAGAAAAAAATTATTGTCTATAGGTGTTTAATGATGAACTTCATGTGCAATGTCCATTAATATTGTACCAAAAAATATTATTTATAAATTAGTTATAGAAAAATTGAAATACACCAAATTATTTGGTGAGTTGGAAAAACTAAAAATGCTGACAGATGATTAGAAAAATTGAATGGCTGAGATAAAATTATTATTTCGATCAAGATGATAATTTTCTGGGCTGAAATGTGACAGGAAATAAGTTGTGGGTTAATACGGATATGGAAATAAGTACCAATCAAGTTCAGTGCCAAAATACCAACTTACCCTATTAGTAAAATAATTCAAAACAACAATACTTATATGAAAAATCATGGCATTCATCTTCCGAGATAGAAAAGTATTTTTCTCTTTCTATTTAATCAAGCACAATGAATGTTAAGTATGGTACTGAAGAACAAATTCAGGAAATGCAAAACAAATAGTGGAAAAAGTTGATGAAAGCAGCCTGTCAAATGAATGAAAATGCCTACTTGGATGCTCTCAGTATTATATAAAAAATAATTTAGACCCATAATTAAGAAATTTTGGGCCATACTTTGCAGAATCTAGGAGTTTGAATCTTGTGATTGTACATGTAATTTTGTTTAAAAAGTTATACGAACATCTGGTTGGAATTTTCATAATAACGATGAAGTATGCATAGTGAATGTGCTTCGAATTTAAGATGCACTTTTTTCTACAGATTAAAGGGTCAAAATATCAGGTGCGTCGTCAATTGGAGATCTAATGCTATTTGATATAAACGCACAGTTAATACGTGTAAAGCTTAAGTTTTTTAATCCGTATAGCTCTTCAACATTCAGAGTTTTCTTTGGTAGAAGCATTGTTCTACCAATTTGTAGTGTTTTTCTAACCGTTTCATCATCATGGAAAAGTTTCACAGACTTTAAACGCAAGACTATTTTACGGGCTGAACAGATCGGAAATCGTGCCGCCGATAAACAGTTTTCGGTAAACGAGGCGAATGAGCATCGGTGGCGTAGTATAAAACAGAAATTATTTGCGTGTAAACGAAGAAATCTTTTTCGGGACTAAAACACGGAAAATATCTGGAAATTGGTGCTGCTGTTTTGGCCTATTTCATTTGTCTGACAACATTAAAATAAAACTGACAAATGGAAATTGTGATTTAGTTGTAATACCTGGAGGTATGACAAGTCAATTATAACCATTGGATGTCGGGGTTAATAAATATTTAAAAAATTGTATTCGTTCAATTTTGTTAACATCTGGCACAGTTTGTATTATACAATTTATATAAAAATAAAGTATCTACTTACGAGAAATTGTGAATATATTGACTATCCAAGCGCTTTCGAATTATTCCTCCATCGTCAGGGCGTACTGAGTAATTATGAATTTTATAGTTGTGCATATAATTTTTTTTTGATATTCAGATAACAGTTGTAAATATCTTACTGATAAGACGTTTTTCTTTTAACGTTATTTTATCTATTGATCTCTCTCTATGAATCATGAAACCTTGCCGTTGGTGAGGGGGCTTGAGTGCTCAGTGATACAGAGTAGCTGGACCTAAGGTGCAACCATATCGGAGAGGTATGAGAGCCAGACTAAGAATGATTCTTGAAAGAAGGCAGCAGCTCTTTCAATAATTGTTAAGGGCGTAAGTCAGGGCGACTTAAACGGCCATATCAACATCACTCAGTCCTCTGAGTACTGCGCAGCTGAAAGCAATGGAAAACTACAGCTGCTTTTTTTTCCAAGAAAATGTAGCTCTCTACATTTTCATATAGCAATGACGGTGGCGTCTTCCTTAGCAAAATATTCCGGAGGTAAACTAGTCCCCCGTTCGGATCTCCGGGTGGGGACTACTATGGAAGACGTCACCAGAAAATTAAAGAGCTGCATCAAACCAGTCAAATGACTGAAGACAGAAAAAAAATATCTATTGACATTCAACTTTTATGAGCATAATAATTTTTAATTTTATTTTAATTTTAATTCCCATTTATAAAAATTTATATGCACAACTATAAAATTCATAATTAATCAGTAATTCCTGATGATGGAGGAATAATTCGAAATCGTTTGGATAGTCAATATTCACAATTGTTGGTAACTGGATACTATATTTTTATACAAACTGTATTCGTGCATAATATAATCAGTGGTTGAATTAAAATGATCCCCTTACACCAGCGGCAAAATTAAACGAGCGTCAGCAGCTACGATTGTAGAATGGATTTCGAAAGCTTGGATTGATTTGCCATCAGAAATATTTAAAAAGTCATTCTTGAAGTGCTGCTTGTCGAATGGTTCTGAAGACGATGTACTTTGAAACCACAGTGACTCAAATGAATCCGACTCAGATGAAACTGACGACGACGTCTCGACAATAATGTTGTCACTACATACAATTTAGTTACGAAAGATTACTGTTATTAGTGATAAAATACCGTACTTATAAACCTAAATACGTGCGTAGCTAATTATTTTACATTTGAGGTACTATGATACAAAATATAATGTTAAGTGCTTTCAATTTAGGAGTTTTCTGCATATTTGGATTATTCAGTAAATCGTAAATAGCTACTATTTAACTTTTTATATCAATTTTTCAAAATAGGATGAAAATAATGCAAAATACTGATACGACTTACCGTAAATTATAATAAATTATACAATATTTTAATATTTCTATTGGTTATTATTTTTTTCTTCAGAAATTGTCTATTAAATTTAGGATGCGTCTTAAATTCGAAGAATTACGGTAATTAATACAACAGATGGGTGCTTTTATTTAGAGGTATGATTAAATATTCACGCTTAAAATTACCGAATGCATTGAGGACTGTTATTATAAGTTAAAAAATAAATTTATGTTTAAAAATATCTTATTTTTAAAATTATAAATTCGTAAAGTATTACAACACAATCCTAAAATAAAACACTTTCATTTTTTTAAATTAAAAAAAATGCTAAAAATTAGCTTTAAAAGAAACTTTATAAAAAAAAATTCAGTTTTTAAAAATAATTCAATTGATATTATTTAATAATTTTAAAGGTCACAAGTTACACTTGTTAGGCATGAATTCAATCATGTGTCCAATTAAATACAATGTGTTTCAATGAAAAATAACATTTGCCGACGGTACAAACAACTCTGGGAGATCTATTGAAGCAATCGTGTCCACAACGACTAGCAGTTTTTTGTGTGCTTTAGTTGCATGCGAATAAAATTTATTTTTTTTTATTTTCTTTGATCCTTTTTTGTATATTAAACAATGGATTCATTTATTTAGTGAGGTTATTCTTCTTTTTTTTTCATCTTTTGATTTTTTTGTATTTATTTATAGTTGATAGGGTATCTTATATTTTTTGTTGTTTGTCGATTATTTGCATAATCCAAAAAAATCAGTGCATGTAACATATAAAGTTTTTATTTTATTTATTTATATATATATATATATATATAATTGAATATATTTGTTTAACATCCGGGACCACCGTTAGGTGTTGCTTCAGAGGATGAGTTGAATGATTTGTAGCGTGTGTGAAATATCATGCCTGACAGGGATTCGAATCCGGGACCTCCGGATGAAAGGCCGAGACGCTCCCATTCGCGCCACGGAGGCCGGCGACATATAAAGTTAGGCATTCCAAAAACAGTTCACAACATTTTACAAAAACAAAACTCTACTGCTTATAAAATTCAAGTGTTGTATAAAATTTAATCACAGGACAAACTAAAACAATTCCTTCCCAATCATTTTCTTCAGTTATTAAAAACAAGTATACAGACAATAAATATATATACAGCACAATATTTAATTTTCTTTCTATTTTTACAATAACTAAGAATTTAGGTTTATACTTTTCAATTTGTCTAATTAATAATCTTTATTCATATCATTTTCTAAAACTTGCAAATTTTTAATATTTCGTCTAACCAACATCTTAAAAGAATTGATAAGTTGTTAAAATGTTAGTTTTAATTTAGTATGTAACTTACTTGATCCAAGTTAGTTTTTAAATTAAAAAAAAAAATTGATGGTCACTTACTAGGACAAGTGGAAGTATGTAAACAATGTCTTTTTCTAATTCATTATATGAATTAAAACAGTCTAATTAAATAAGGATAAAACTGTGGCATTGTACTTCTTATATAGAAACAACATTGATTACGTGAAGAGCAATCCCAGTTGTGATAATAGAAGTGTCTATTGTTCATTGTATAAAACTTTTGGTTATCTTGTTAGAAGATAAATTTTCATGAGATAGTTGAACTGATTTTGTCATTAATAAAATCAAACCACATTATTTCGCTTTAAAGTGTTTTAGTTAGATATTAAATAATGCTACTCAGTAATAATTATTAATATTAATTATGCCTGTATATCTTCTCATTTAAAATATAATAGTATATCTTGGAGCTCCTTCAAAAGTCAGAATTTGTTTTCAGGATAAAAAAATGTTTGTCTGATTGCTAATTGGTGCTTGCAAATATGAACCATTTAGAACAATATTTCATAAATTACAAATTCAACTTTTCCGCGTACTAGTCGACAAGACGAGGTGCATATTTCGAGAGTTTACGAACTACTAATGTGTACAGTTACATTCCCAGTAGTACTAGTAAACTAATGTAACCCACCGGGTTGGACTAGTGGTGAACGCGTCTTCCCAAATCAGCTAATTTGGTAGTTGACAGTTCGAGCGTTCACGTCCTAGTTAAGGCAGTTACTTTTATACGGATTTGAATTCTAGATCGTGGTTACCGGTGTTGTTTGGTGGTTGGGTTTCAATTAATCACACATCTCAGGATTGGTCAAACTGAGATTGTACAAGATTACATTTCATTTACACTCATACATATCATCCTCATTCATCTTCTGAAGTAATACCTGAACGGTAATTCCCGGAGGCTAAACAGGAAAAGGAAAAAAAATACAAGTAAAGTAATTGCTACTTCTGCCGTGAGATTAGGTTGCTGTTTTAAACATTATTGTCTGAGTGTACGGACGCAGACACAGATTATGATAGTGTTATATAACATTATATTATTTATTAGACCTTACTTATATTAATGAATTAATTCATATCATTTTAATTTCAATGTTTACTAATAAAACATCAGTTTTTCTTTTTCTTAATTACGTCTATTTTTCTATAAATAATGAATTTTACATTTTGCTCTGTTATTTTGAAATAAGAGCAATTGTTTTATTAGCCAATGTACTTTAAAATACAAGCACGATGAAAATAAATCGTACTAAAAAAGTTATATACAGGAATAAATTTCTTACATCAATTGTTTTGGTTTAAGTAATGATATTAAGACGAACAGAGACGCTCGAGTCATAGAATTGTAGGTTAAAAACTTAAAATAGGCGTGTAGTTATAAGCATTACGTAATTTGTAGACCTGCTTTTAGTAATGAAAATAAATATTCTCTGTTCTTTGCATTGGAAGTTGTAAGAGTTGTTACTTAAATGTAGTCGTGCTAAGATGTCACGTGAACGCAGAAAATAACGCGCAGTCAAGCGCGTTATCTAGCGTTTAACGTTATTAAGTTCATAGAAAAACAAACACAGATTATTTGTGCCTCTTGAGAAAGCGACAAATCGTGCTTGTAGAATCCCAAACTTAAGCTGGTCTACTTTAATTGACATCAGGAAAATCGGATACGAAGCACATCGGAAAACTTTCTTCGTTTCTTCTTTTGTTCCTTCAACAGGACGGACGTAAATTTTGACTCTTCCCTATTTTGGAACAGATACAGCAACATTTTTCGGACACATGTCCCTAACTATTCCAGGAAAGAAAAATACAGGAGACGGGGAATTATCCAGTACCCGTTTTAACGCTATTAATATCAACTTTAACGATGCCTCTTCTTCTTCCGAAGCATCGTAAAAAACAGTCTAACGGACTGACTGTACCGAAATCGAGTCATGTACCATAATCGTGGAGACACCTCTTTTAATTTTTCCGGGTTTCGCCATGTGTCTACGCGAAGACTCCGGTCCTTTGGTTTTAGAAATATCAAAGATGGTACATATCATGGTCTGTTGGTTGCGCATTTAATTGGTCTATTCGCTGCATCACCTCTGTCGGCCACCTCCGCTCGACAGACATACCAGGTCTTCGTCTGAGACTACCTCGGACATTATATCTACGGCTTGAGGTTGACGAAATCCCTCCGTTTGTACCGCTATGTCGTAGCACTCTTTAGGGTGCGACAGTTCGTAAAGAGCACGAACTGACGTTTCGAGATCTAGAGTTCTTTTCATTACCCTGTTAGCAGACTGTTTTATTTCTTTCTTTGTGTTTACATTCTCAGTAACGAGTGCCACCAACCTAGAAACCTCTGCAATCAGATGGTCAAGATCAAGACCTTCTGTATATTCACAGTCATTGCTTTCATCCAGACTCTTCCATTCTCCTTTTAGGAGCCCTCTCTTTAGGGACCCCCCTCTGCTCCCTCTGAGACAATCAGGCGACTCTCTCACTTGTTTTTCGGCTGAGACACTCCAGCTTCTGATGGGCTGTCACTCCGCACCAGCTGGGATACCCAACCTAACAGGGGAGTAAGCCAACGTCCTTTTTGGCTTAAAAGGTTGAACTGCCGTCTTACTCCTTATCAGATGCAGATAAAAATTTTAAAAAATTTTTCCGACTTCTATACTTAATCCCGTTTATTTGAGATCCCACACAATATTTTTCGGGGGGGGGGGGGTCCAAAAAAGAAGGTGGCTTGGGTGAGTAAGGGGGGGTCAAAAATTACTTTTTGACCTTGATTACAAAAAAACTAATTTTTGGAGGGTTGTTTACGGGGGGGGGGGGTCGAGGGAGAACTTTGACCCAACATGCCGACAAACCAAACCTGGGATCATTATGTCAAACGATACTCGCTATACAGCTAATTGAAAATTAGCCTATGTACAAAATAAAATTATCTTAGAAAATTTTTCACTTATAGATTATTTAATAAAATATTCTAAGTCCTTATCAATATAAACTATTTAGTTACTAATACACAGTATGTAAGTAACACACACACAGACAAATATATATAAATAGTTGACCTACTAATACACAGTATGTAAGTAATACACACAAATACTTTTAAATAAAGTATCAGGTAGTAGCTTAATATTATAACCTATGTTGATCCGTTATCAAAAGATAACAAAAGAATTAAATTTAATTTAATTCAAGTAAAAATAGCTTACCATCTCAAGCTATTATAATCAGTAATTTCCAATGCAATGATATCACACTGATACCAGTCTACCCTGACCACCTGCACCAACAAATAAATGTTGTAGCAAGCAATTTTCAACCTTAATAATTTTAATTTATGTAGTTTTACATATTTAAAAACAATAAAAACAAAAACTACTCACTCCATCTTCACATACCAACAGAAGTCCACTAAACTAATACCACAATACCTAATAAAAGTCTGCATCGTAAAAAATTATCCAAATTCACCAAAATTAAACAAAGTAAAACAAACAGTAACGGAGTCAGTTAGAACACATCCAAACCACTCTGACATCCAGTCAGACACTCCTTTCCAGTCAGACACTCCTTTACATAACCTGTCTTTATATAATCTTACAAATAAATATCCACAGAGGTAAGATGGGAGACTTTGAAGCCCATCTGAAGTGAATTCAGATTGTTTAATTTATTGTGTGAATAAATTTTATGTAACGCCTGAATTTTATAAGCAGTAAAGAGAGTTACTTTTTTAAATTAATAGGAACAGTTGTTTTTGGAATGCCTCTCTAGAGGTTATATGCATTGATTTTTTTTGGACTATGTAAACAACCTCTTTGGAAACAACTTCAGTGATCATACCAGAAAATGCTGGTTGCCTGAACACGATTGCTCAAGTAGGTTGGCCATTTTTCTGAGTTGTTTCTCCTATCAACAAATTTTATTTTCAATGAAACACATTTTTTTTCACTGAACACATGATGGAATTCATGCCTAACAAGTGTAACCGACAAACTTTGCAAGCCCCTAAAGACACTGGACCTTCCTCTGCTCCCTGTCATGGTGACTAATAAGCTTCATGCTGTTATTGACCTTTTTACTGTTGTGTGGGTGTGCTGGTACTAGAAATTGTTAATGTATTGAAAACTTGGGTAGTTTTTCTTCATTTTGACATATATTTCATGTCTATAATGCTTATTCCAAAGTCGTGACTGCTTGAAAACTACTTTTATTTTGCAATCACACTGTATAATTTATGTACTAATCAGAATAAAATATTTATTTATACTAAACACCTTGATGAAATGTGATTACACATCAAAGTTATTAAATAATATCAAAAGATTCACTTTCAAAAATGAAATTTTTTTATCTAGGTGCTGCTAATTAGCAGCAAAGATACTCAGATATTTCAGAACTAACCAACCGCCTTTTTCAGTGGAGTTACTGATAGTACTTTTGTTAGTTGTCATTAAATTTGGTGAATGGCATGATAAAATGTGATAAAATTAAAATTATTCTTTTTATTTTTTATAGTAGTGTTTAAATATTACAGAGCAGAGAATATATTATAAAGTATCATTATTTGATGTTAATGACAATTTCAGTTACTGTGATTGAGTGTAACTACTGAAATGTTGTAAATGAGTAACATAAAACTAGCCTAAATAAAGCAATACTTGTTGTTTGTAAAAAAATATATATTGAGTAGAAAACATGTTTATTTTCATAGTGTGTATCTTACAGTCTGTTCAGCTAGTGAACCATAAGCAATTTCCACCATGACCTAGTGAAATAAGGATGATATGTATGACATATAAATGAGGTAAAGTCTTATACAGACTCTGGCCAACCATTCCTGAGATGTGTGGTTAATTGAACCCTAACCACTAAAGTATGTCAATATCGACTATCTAGTATTCAAATCTGTATAATAAGAACTAGCTTTTATTGGGATTCTAATCTCAGACCCTTCGACTTAGAAAATCAGCTATTAAACGACTGATTTGCGACGATGAGTTAACCATTAGATCAGCCTGATAGGCATATATTACATATGAATAAATTTTCTTCAAAACTGAATTTAATATCAAATTTTCATACAGTATTTGATAAATTATTTTTGTTGTTAGCCATTTTCACATATGTAATATGTGAATGATCATCAACTTCCTAAAGATTAAATAATAAAAACAGTTTATAACAAATGCATGTAAAAAAGGGAATAAACAGGATATTGTAGATAAAAAGGAAATAAATAAATAGATGAGTAAATAATCAAGATTATATTAATTTAGATTAGTCTTTTATTTAATTCCAGAACTCGTACAATTATGTATTCTTTTAATGGCTGACATGTATGAACGAATTCTGAATCTAAATATAATTTTATTTTTAATTAATTTTTTGTTTTGTTTTTTATATTTTAATTTAAAGACCAAAGGGTCATATAAATAATTGCACAAAATATATGTATATATAGACACAGAAGTTGAAATATTTTGATTCGTCTCTAATAGGAAGATATTCAGTATGAAGTAAGATGTATTAGCCTATTTATATATATATATCTGTATACAATATTAATATTACTTTATATATATATATATATAAGAACTACACAAATATACAATATCAGTTGTAGTAATTTATATATATGTATAACTTAATACAATATTATTTTACACTGTCTATAATACAAACATTTAAATTAAAAAATGTTATTTTTAACAAAAACAAAAAAAAAATAATAATTTAACACGTATCACAGAAACACACATAAATATTATGTCTAATAATGTTACAAAAAAATATTAAAAATTAATCTTTGTAAGAGATATGTTTAAAATTTTAAAATTATCATAAATAATTTAAATAATTTACAAGTAGTATTACAAAATCAATCCTTCAAATTTCATTTTGTCTTCTGTAAATGATGCCATTCCTGTTCATGCAATTTTTTTTACCAACCATTCTGTTTTTGAGGTCTCAGGCAGCAAAATTATTACAATGATGAACACTGCTGTGAACAGAAAGCATTACATGTTTTTAAAATAAATATTATACACACGTAATTTATAAAAATATTGCTCAAAATATATAGTAATTAAGGTGTTAAACAAAAAAAAAAAAAAAAATGTAATAAATTAAATGACTGAAGACAAAAAAAAAAAATTAATTAAAAATTTATATGTATGGATGTAGAAGGCCACTGGTATTCATTATCTATTCATAATGAAAGTAAGTGGTTAACACAGTCATACATCTGCTTCCATTGTTATTGTTATTACTGCGGGACTGAGATTCAAACCCAAACAAAAGTATAACTACTTTTAAAGAATTTAAATGCTTATGATACTTTGGGTTCAATTAGTGCTTCTGACTCAGGTCTAGGTTGGCCTATCTACACAGAAACTCATGCATCATATAAATTGCACAAAATCATTATAAAAGAATTACTGAGGATGCTCAATAATACTTACTGCTCGTTAAATTAAAAGAAAAATTACAGAATGTTGTCAGCTATTTGAAAGTACTACAGATTATTAATTACTCACTTTTAAAATCTTTCCCATAAAAACATTTGATGTGTGGGTTTGTTTGTTTGATGTATGAGCTCACATTTTTTTTTTTTAGCTGTTATTAGGGCAGAGCGGACCATGTGGTACGCCGGGCAGTTGCAAGTAGCGCACGAACGATTAAAACAATTATATACTTCTTTCGAACAATTTATATACTTCTTTGTATGATCAATTTACCTAAAATTAAATTTGTATTTTTGGGGATAAATAAGAAAAACATTGGGGTAAGAGGTGTGTTAAAAATATCATAACTCAAGAAACAGCTAAAAATATTCAGGATTTTGAAGCTTTTCATTGTAAAAGTTATGTTGTTAGTATGCTAAATCCATGAAAATTATTTAGTTACAGTTGGCAAATTTAATAAAATCATGTGTAATGAAACATAAACCACGTATCATTTTCACAGGGCCATAGGCCTGTCTTTTTTCTAGTTACATCTAAGTTGTACTTTTAGATCTTTTTGAAGTTAATTGTGCACCTGTATTGGTAATCAATTATAATATGAGACACATTACAACAACTCTAACGGTAACTCTATTAAAGAACTGCATAATTGTAACTTCATAAAGATCTTTGGGAAATATAATTTTCATGAAATTTTTAAAGGAACTCATAATCATTTATAATACCTTTAAAATGTGATCCTACTTTTTGCTGCTGATTAATAAATATTTCAAATAATTCCAAATGAATTAATGACTGTGAGTTAAATGCATTGATTAATATGTACTACTTAACTTACTGAATTATCAGTAAACAGTTATGATAGAGATGTTGCATGTAGGAAAATGATAATGTCAAGATGTTCTGAAAAATTAGTTAATGAATTACTGTTTGGGTATTTATATTTTGTAATTTTTTATTCATAATCTTTATGTAATTATTATGATTGTAGATTCTATATGATACAGTGGTTTAGTAAAATTAATAATTTTTCATTACACTAAATGGTAACCATAATATCTAAAAATCAACTGGGAATTTTATAGTCAAGAAATGTCAGTTACACAATAAAGTTTTAATTTGAAATTTAAACTTTTGTTACAACATACCAATCAAATTACATAAATGTAACGTTTATGTAAATTAAATAAACTTAGTAACTTTAAAAAAATTACTAAAAAGCCTTTTCATAAACTTAGTATGTCAACCGAAGATGATTGGAAAGACAATTGAAAGCATTTTTAAGAAGTTTTTTAAAAAGATTTTACTTTATAAAAAGGTACTGCATGCTGTTATGGAAGTTTAGATTTCAACATAATATTATCAACAATCAGTATAGATAAAAACAGTAAAAAATTATAGTTTTTTTTTTTTTAATAAAAAGCTATAAATAACAAGAGTATATAAAATGTGTTAATAACACCATTGTAGTTATCTGTTAATTATATTAAGAGATTATAGTTGTACCTATAATGAAATTGCTTGGCATAATTAAAATAATTATTTGTAAGACTGATAATCAATAGATGTGTGCATTCTTAAAAGTTCTGTTGTTTTCTCATCTTAAAAAGGAAAGAAAATTATATTAGTAATGTTAAATTTTAGAAATTTAGTTTTTTATAAATAGTTAAATAACAGTTTCTATTCAGTTTCAAGTATATTGAAAAGTAATGTTTAAAAATCATAAAAAAATACACAGATTTATAAAAGAATCTATTAAAACAATAATTATAAAAACAAAAACTCAAAAAATAAAAAATAAATTACAGTAACTGTGCAAAATACTTCATTGGGCAGGCTGGGCATATATTGATCCACATAATATGATAAAGATCAGATACTATCAGTACACATAAGAGAATTAATCTTTGCAAATCAATCCATTAAGTCACTCACTGAATGTCTAAGACGTGTACTTAATATTATCAAACAGTATAAAATTAAAAAACTATACATGTTAAATTTTACTAAAGGAATGGATTAAATGAACGTATACAATATAGATTATATTATTTGACACATAGTAAAGGAGATTTCCTTAATACTTCAAAATAAGCATCATTAACTACAGTGCCACTTGCAACAAACAACTGGAAAGACGTTCTAAAAGTCTAAAAATGTTCTATGGATTAAAACAAAAATGTTTAACATGCTTATGGTTGTGTATTTATATTTTGTAATTTTACAAAACATAGATATAACTTATTATGGTTTAACATATTTATATTTAACATATTAAATGAGTTACCCAAATGATATTTGGGTAATAATAAATTTATAAATGATAAAACTTACAAAAAACATTATTAATGACACTCTTTTAAATAACTCGGAAGTTATCGTTCAAGAAAATATATTCAGAGCTAATCATCCAACTTGTTTCTCAGCGGCATTACCAAAAGCCTTATAATTAATGATGCCCACAGTGGCCAGGAAACCCCTCTAATATATAGTTAAAATGTATATTTGATAAATGTTGTATTTGTTCATTTAATATGTTGACCTTTTTTACACATTAAGTATGTTTATAAAATTTTATATTTCTCAAATAAGTTAACTTTTTGGGTATTACTGAATATATTTTGTAAAATTTGCATGTTGCGATTAGTATCTTTTTATATGAGTATGTATTTTGTTTTATGAATTAATCAGTAAAGGTTAATTCTGTACAGCTTATGTGTGTTCCTTGTATTGGGTAAACCTTTTTTTTCTAAATTGTGTACTTATTTAATTTTTTTTATTTCTTAAAAGAGAAACAGAATAATGTATTTCTTTGGTATTTATTTAATTAGTTAGGAAGCTGGTGCTAATTTGAAAACAATATAACTGACTTAAACCAGTTGTAAGAAAAATAGGTGATTTAAATTTTAAATGCTGAATGAATTCATATGAAGAACTGCACCTGAAAAATGAAGAATTCATATCTAAAAAAGAATATGTGAATTGGAAAACTGCTTTCTTAAACTTCTTTTAGATTTGTCAATTAAAAGATAAAAATTACTGGTACAATGGGTAGAAATTAGTAATTTATCTTTGTTCTTCCATATTAAAAACATTTGTTAAGATTTAATCCTATTTTGATAATTAGAGGGTAAAATATAATAAGGTGATTTTTTTCTTAGGTTCTCTCATAATATCTTCTTTCATAATATACAATGATTTTCTGGCTTAATATTTTGTATTCTAACTTCTCAGGATTTGTTGTTTTAATGTACACTTCTAGAAATGTTAATCAAATCTGTTCTCCTGCTGAGTTGAACCACTACATATAAAACACATTGCTTCATAATAGAATTGATTTACAACACTTGTATATTAATATCAAATAGAATATTGCTTTACAACACTCGTCCCAGCCCAGTGATAAGAGAATCAGTTGTTTTGAGAAGAGAGTTGTTTGTTAAAGAGTAATAATGCTCACTATACAACCGATTCCTCTGTTGAACAAAGTGAAAGTTTTCACGTGTGGAACTGAATGTTACCCTGTATTTCACCTGATCTTGGCATGCTGTAATGGAATGGTGTGTTTGGCTCACTGAAAAAGATAACAGAAAACCACTTCACTCTCACTTTCCCTAGTAAGCTTACCTAGGTGGTTATTATTCTTGACAATGGCTATGTCATTTTCAGAAATAAATTGTGATTCATACCAATTTGCTTACAAGCATTCCAGTTTTGGCACTTAGCATAGGTGCTAAAAGCTGGAATTATTCAGTTATTGTTGTAAATAATATAAGTTAGATCTTAGCAGTCCAATGAATCCATACCATCACTACTTACTTAGTTACTGGTTGAGTAATGTGTTGGTCACCTCAGAGATTGACAACAAAGGACTCCCGTCCTGTTTATCTGTGGGTAACCGGGGTCGGCGGAGGCTGTGCTGCAAAAAGATATACTGCTTTATCTACTGTCAATACTATTACTAAATAAATCTTTATAAATAATAAAACATAAAATAATTAAATTCATACAATGATACTCATGTTAAAGTTATTTAACAAATATTCATTGAATCAATTTTTTTCCAGAACTTAACAAAATAATATATTATATTAGTCAACTAGCAAAAAAAATTACACTGTAAAAAAAAAGAAAAAAGTGGGATAGTTTTATTCTGATTACCTGAAAATATTCATATGACATACTTCAGTTCCATAAAACAATATACACACATTCTCATTCTCATACATATAGTTTTGAAATTGTGAAGGCACAAGAAGAACATTAGAGGAGACTGAAACTTTTAAGATAAAATCTGAACTATATAGCATAATAAGAAAATAAGAAATGCCATTACCTTAGTTATTTATCATTATTATGAATGGAATCTATAAAGGGGTGAAAAAAGCATGGTAAAGGAGAAATAGTAATAAGGTTAACACAAGTTTTAATTTGGAACAAGCACTCTTCTTTAGAGCAATTGGAGAGAGAAGAAACCAATTATACATAGGCGTTATTTAAAATATTAAATAAAAATTGAATGAAAAATAATAAAATTCTAATATACATTGTACTGAGAGAAGAACTTCAGAATCCTATTAAATAATGGATTCAATGACCTCATGATATTATGGATTCTGCAGATATTTGTCAAGCCCTCTCAACTGGAGAGGACAAAAACAAAAATGTATCATTATATTTACAGTTTTTTTTCTTACATGTTTACAAAATTAAAAAAAATGATTACTGCCTGTAAAATATAAAGGATAATTTTTAAATTATAATGAAAACAAAGTCATATTAAATTTGGACATTAAATCATATAATATTAAATTATTTGTTAGAAACTGTGAATACTTAAGTAATATGCATAAATTTCTTATTAATGTGAACAAATATTAAAAAAAAAAATTATTAAGTGTTGAAGCAATTCAAAATATTACAACTGTTAAATTGTAAAATGGCAACTGAATATTTATAACCACTGGACCAAAATTTAAACCAAGAACTTCACTAGTGTTAGTGGGAGTCTAGTAGTGAACTCGTCATCGCATATCAACTGATTTTGAAGTCGAGAGTTTTATGGTTCAAATCCTGAATAAAGGCAGTTACTTTTATACGGATTTGAATACTAGATTTTCGGTACTGGTATTGTCTGGTGGTTGAGTTTCAATTAATCACATATCTCAGGATTGGTCGACCTGAGACTGTACAAGACTACACTTCATTCTTTTGTACGGACTACATTCATATGTATAATCCTTATTCATTCTCCGAAGTAGTACCTTACGGTGGTTACAGAGGCTAAACAGAAAAAAATAGCTATTTAAGGAATCAAAAATTAAAGTTTTATGATTTAAAAAACACAAATTTATATCATCCATCTAATATCATTTTGCAATCATTTCACTCACTTCTTTTTTCATTCAAAATAATTTTACATGATTTAAAATCTTTCTTTTTGAGATGAAGCCTATGGAGATCAAGAATTACAGAAGTTCTTTATTCATATAATGAGATTAAAATGAAGGTAAAGATACAGCACAAAAACTGATTTCCCATCTGTGATTACCCTTTTGCCTATTTATAATAAATTTACAGAAAAAAAATCATAAAAGATAAATGGCATGGCCAATGGAAAGATACATAATAAAAAGGCTCTTTTAGAAAATTACAGAAAATAGTAGCCTTCCATTCAATTTATTCATGAAAAAAATGTTGTTGAATTATGAAAAATTATCCTGACGTGGTTTTTGTACATATTCTTGATTCATGGTTAACGTAGTGTATAAAATGTGTTAGAAATGGATTGCCAATTTCTAAAACTACAAAACTGGAACTCGCTGTTGATTAAATAAAAGCTCACTATGTAAAACGGTAAAATCCAAAAAAATACTTGAGGTTCTGATAAATATCAATCAGAGTGACATATTCACTGAAAAAAGAAAAAACTAAAAAAAAGTATTATATACTTAAAAAAGAGTGTTAGAATAAGTATTAGGAGTCATATAATAAAAAAATAACATATCTAGTCTGTGGTATGATAATAACTTTAAAAAATATCTTATAGGGAATATATTTTCAAGAACCATGATTATTAAGAGACTGGCTAATCTCTATAACAAACACTACAACTCAAATTTTACTTAATAAGAACTATGCTTTTAATAAACCAACTGAAAATACCAATTAACCTACATACAGATACCTAAGACATGCACAAATATAAAAAAAACAACACAGACATGCCCGCACGCGCGCGCGCGCGCGCGCGAAAACACACACACACACACACACATACACAAAACAGAATAAAAACCAATGAAACTAAAATTATAGTGTCAATATTATTTTTAAGCATCACATTCACTTCTTTTAATACTATAAACAAACTTATGTTCACATAAAAAAATGCTTTTTCATTCAGTAGTATTAAATTTATAAATAATTCATTAATTAGATAACCATCTATCTCAGTTATAACAAATAATATCCAAAGCAATAGTAAAAACATATACAAATATCAATGACAATAACCATAGTAAACTAATTATATGATGATAAAATGAAATCAAAATAAATTATTCTTCTATAATAAAATAAGCAAAATATTAATAGAAAACTACGGTTTTCTAGTGTTTAGCGTGAAGTGTTGAAGCATTTAAAAATATTTAAGCAAATTATGTAATGCAAAAACAAAAAAAAAAATCTGTACTTTAAATAACAAAAATATAATTTCGTTACAACTATCTAACAAACTTAACAATAAGTAAAATTCAATTATTTTATACACTGACAACGAATAGAGAACAAAAAAAGCTGACAACAAAGTTGTAATACTTTCCTGACATTGGTTATTTATTCTTATATTATGGAAAAATAATGATACATGAAAATAAACCATAACAAATATTTTTTAATTCAAAAAATCAATATTTTTAAACTCTGATCGACTCCCCCATCCCCACTATTACTCCAAAGTATTTTTTTGGGTTACTTGCACTACTGCTATGCTTAGAAAGACAAAAAAAATTGTTTAAACAATATGTAATAAATGAAAAGATGGCTTTTTCAATTTTTTGGGTCAGGAGAAATTTTGGAGAAAAAACTTTTTTTAAATGGTAAGATAAGCATGCATGTACTTAGCTTAATATTACAGAGGGGTTATGTTTACAAAATTTGGAGAAAATTGACCCGAAAAGACTGTCTACCCCAGCTCCTGGAGAAATGATTAAAAAATTTAATAATAAACTGCCCCGTATACATGAGTTTATCCAGTCGGATAAACTCAGTCGGATAAAAATCGGTTTATCCAGTCAAAAGTTATTAAGCTTAAAATACTTCAACATACGTAAGAATATTACCCCACACTTTTTTTGTTTTTTAAGAACCCTGGGTGATAAGAACATCGGGCATCAAGAAATACTAAAAAAACCATACTCCATTTTTAGAATTATCATACTCTCCTTCTTACAGAATAGCTCTAAAACTATAATGACAGGAAAAAATTATAAATTACAAATAAATTATATAATTATAATATTTATTTTTGTATGAAAAAAATATTTGTTTCAATCTTTGTAAAAGAAATGTATGAATGAAATATGTAAAATATCATACTCAGTTTCTGTTCAATAGAGAAATACTAATATTAAAAAGAATAAAAAAACGTTTTACATAACTAAGAGAATGTATATATTTAGAGCTGTAAAAGGTAAGCTTTAATCAGTGACTAATTTCTTGTCCTTATTGTTACTGGACTGCGATATTAGTCAAGTTATTTTGGTAGTTTTTATTATAAGTAGTCATTTATTTAATTCACAAATCAGCATGACAGAATAATGTTTTTACTTAATAAATATTATGACTACTTCATTACTAGCAGGAAATATGGTTCCCTAAGTTGTTTTAATGATTATGATCCAGACTCATCTTCATCACAATTGTAGGGCTATTGTTTGTGGTGAATATCTAAAACTAGTGTAGTGTGTGATCTGTTTTGAGTTTGTTTAGTGTGTTAATTTTATCAACTTAGTGTGAGTGAATTTTGTATTGTTTGGTTCAGTTCACAACTTTTACATGATATGTGTAAAATGTATTTATTTAGGTAATATTCTGTATGTGTGCTCTGTTTCAGTAAGATCACTTGCAGAAGTTAATTCTCACATGTATAATATGTCTTATGTAAAATACATGTCATACACGTCTGTTAATACATGTCTGTTTTGCTCGGTGTAAAATTTAGTGCAGCCACAGCACTTTAATTTGTATACTCTTGGGTTTTAGTATTTATCAGCATATGTCTCATTATTATTCTTTATCATCTTGTGGTTTTTAAAGCATTATAGAAATTTTCTTTTCTGTAATTATTATATTTTTTTTTTTGTATGACTTTCAGTAATGTACATTTGAATTATCAATTTTTCTATCATTATAAAAATAAGTAAATAAAAATAATTTCAATATTACTACAGCTGGAGATATGATTCATTTCTAAAAAATGTTTACTGTCAATAAAATAATAATTGAAATAATCTGAAATTTGACAAGGGGAAGATAAAAGTCATTATTCTTATTTTATTTTTATTTTTTTGTTATTATTTTGTTTGTTTTGTATCTTATGCATTGTAATGTCTATAAATGTAGATGTATAATTTTTATGGAATGTGATCATAAAGTATATTGAATGTGGCTATGTTTCTTTTCAGAGCTATGTATTTTTGTGTTAACTTTCATGGTAATGAAATGTAGTCTTTTTGCATATGTTATTATAAGTTTTAAGAAATTATTAAATTTATTATATTTGTCTTTTGTTTCTATGAGAGGTTATACATTAAAAAAACTAACATAATATACTGAACTTATCGATATAGTTCATTATGTTTTTTCTCAAATTTTAAATACGTATTTTTAAAACTGAAATAAAAACAACCTACAAACACTTCTGCTAAACAATTATTACAAGGAGACAAACTATAATACTAGCCACTGAAGCAAATATCCTACATCAGGCTAAAAATATTTTTGAAATTATTAAAAAATTGTTACATCAAAAATTTTATATAATTTAAGTGCTAATAATAATAATTTTCATTACCAACTAAAATGGTAAACAAAATCCTTATTTTTTTTTAAATTTGTATTTTGTTGTGTTCCCAATACTCAATAGAACAACCTAACTGGATGTTAATATCACAACATCAAATAATGTTATCAACATAATATGAAAGCAAATTCAGATATTATATTATATTCAGCAGTTTTAAACATATATTTCAATTATGACTGTGGATACAGAAAATCCTGCGAAAGTACTTTCATGATAAATTAAGGTAAGATACATCTTATCTAAATATTCTGTACTAGGTGGCTTATTTAATAGAATTTAAATTTATATATAAAATGCCATGTTACAAAATATATATAAATTTTTTTACATGGGATTCCATTATTCCCAATCTATATATATATATATATATATGTATGTAAATTTATAATTATATATTATAACTAGCAGACATGTTGCAGCTTCATCTGCACTGTATGGTTATTTGTTTCCCATTGTAGTCAGGAGATGTTTAGCTGGTCAGGATTTACTTCACTTGCCCTTCTATCTAAAAAGGGAGCTCTGCCCCCTGGAGCCCCCTCTGTTCATTAAACTCATGCTTATGAGACTAATAATGATAAACAAAAATCAAAGCTTGTTTAATTTATAAACTCTATCAGAGTATTGTAATTTCTTCAGAGCAAGAGTTTGGTCAGTACAGGATCTGAAACTTAGAGTGATCTAAGAGTCAGTTATTAGTGTTAAGAAACATCACTAGGAGGTAACTGTACATTGTTTCTCATTTTTTAAAAATCTTTTAATCACTTTTATGTTTTTTTAGTCAAGTAACCGGAGACAGGTACAGCCAGTCACATCACACATATGTTAACAGTGGCTTTGTTGGTTGAGCCACACTATCACATCCCTCAAAGAATCAAAATTCAAAAAACCCAAAAGTTTTCAGATTTTTTTTCAAGAGTATTTGCAAGCCTCAGTCTAGTGAATATCTCATTTAATATAGTTGGAAATGGGGAAAATTTGCAAGCATTGTTCAAATTTTTTCTACCTTTCTTCACCCCTTTCAAGATCGAATTCTGAAAAATCTATAAATTTGTTTTTAGATATTTACAAGAAAATTACATACACAAAAAATCAAGTTGTTATCTCCATTTGTTACAGAGAAGTTAAAAAAATAGTTGGGTTTAAAATATTTAAAAAATCTATTAAAACCCTTTAAACCTGGAATTTCAGAAACCCAGAAATTGGTTTTTAGATATTTATATGAAGATTACACACATCAAAAATCAAGTTGATATCTTCATTTCTTACGGAGAAATTTAAATAGCCCAGTTTAAAAAAATTCTAAATCCATGTTAACCCTTTAAACTTTGAATTTTAAAAAAAATTAGAAATTATTTTTTAAATATTTATATGAAGATTATACCCACCAAAAATCAAATTGAATCTTCACTTGTTACTGAGAAATTAGAAAAAATACCAGTTTAAAAAAAAATTAAAAATCTATTTTAACCCTTTAAACTCAGAATTTAAAAATCTGGGAATTATTTTTTAGATATTCACATGAGGATGACACACACCAAAAATCAAGTTGATATCTTCATTTGTTACCGAAAATTAAAAAAATAATAGTAAATTTCATTGTTACTTCATTTTAACATTTTAAATTTGGAATTTCAAAAAACATCCTTTCCTAATGTAAACTTGCACCATAAGAAGAACATGTATATAATTTTTTATCAATTTATCTTAACAGTTTTTGCTGGGCATTGATGAATCAGTCAGTCAGGATATATACATGAGAGAAATACAATATATAAAAATACAAAATAAAAATAAATAAAACACACACACACATATATATAGATTAGGAATAATTGAATGCCATGATCAAAATATGAGAAATAACTGAATAAATGTAGACTGCTGAGATATTGAAACATAAAGTATAATCAATACATGTTCAATTAGTTTGGATATTTTGTTATATTACTGAATTTTAATTTATATATTTATATGAACATTTTATACTGAATATAACTTAAAAGTAAAATAAGTATAACTTAAAAAATAAAAAATAATAATGATAACAATAGAATGAAGTAAATCTAAAGTACAAGTAAATAATCTTATAATTATACATTTTACTATAGAATAAAAAAGTATAAATAAAATGTGAAACAGAAGACTATTTTTATTTATTTACTTTGTGTTTTATTTTTGTTTTTAAAGAGAAGTTCATGCAAGCTTGAAGAATTATATAAAAAAATATATACATGCCAAATATTTCTTACCTAACCTTTCATAAATATAATAAGAAATGAGAAATGTACATTAATATTATCATTTAAGTTTTAGATATCAATTATATATTTTTTTTGCAATACGTAATTAATTTATAAGTATTTTTTCATATACTTTCTTGTAATATTAGTTTAAATCTGTTTATTATTAAATAACTGTAAATTCTGAATGAAAAATATATAATTAAAATGTAACATTTATTAATTTTATTTGTTAACTCAATATTATTTAATGAAATGTTAATTTATAAGAATTTAAGGTCTCATTATGAACAAAAATTTCATCCATTTTTTTTTTTTGAAAGCTCCTTAAATGAAGATAAGCTATCTGATAAAGCTTCTGAGGAAGAAATGAACTATGGTCAATTTAAAAAAAAAAATCGTAAGCAAAGAAATTAAAATACCTAAACAAGAGAAATGTAATGTAATAAAAAAGAAATCATACAATGTCAAAAAAAATTAAACACCCACACTACAAACAAGAAAAAAAAATAACTTTTTAAATTTTAACTGTTTTTTTTGTTGAAAGTAGAACTAAATTAAAAGAAGTACTAAGAATGTACTCTGTACAGTATTCAGTAAATATACGCAGTATTTACTGAAGAAACATCTTAGAAAGAAGCTCAGCATAATAATGATTTACAATTTGTGAAACATAGGTGTAAAAAAAAAGTGATAAAAGAAATTTTAAACCTTTAAAGTGTGGGAATGAAAAAGATAGAACTACTTTGATGGCTAAGTTGAATAAGAAATTGAGAATCTCTAGCTAGCATAAACTAAAATTTATCTGAATCCATGGAAAGAAATTGGTTTTGAGAGAATATTGTTCTTACTCTTCTATCATTTATTTTCCTCTATTATTGAAGAGTTATTTCATTAGAAGTTGCAAAGAACAGTGTAATAAACAGGAGATTTCAGTTTTTAAAATTTTACTACTCCAAGAAACTGTTCTATTATTTTTGAAATAAGTAAACTGTTTTTAAAATTCTTTAGGTATTAACCAAGAACTCTATTGTTTTAATAATTTTTTAGTAATTTTAACAGAATCTTTTTTTTTGAAGTTCAAAAAACATATATTTTTATACTCGCAGAAGTAACTTTTACTTTATTTTTAAATGAATATTTTTATAAAAATTAAATACATATATAATTGTAGATAAAATAACAAAAAAATCGATTAATGAATAAATGGAGTAAAAGGACTGAAGGATAATTTTACATCCTTCACCAAGATTCCTTTGTGCAGATCAGAAAAGTAAAATTTTAACTTAATTACAATTTGGAAATCAGTAAAAAAAAGATTAGTGCAAAGCAGTAGCATGCATCTAAGGTAATATATCTTGTAGTATTGCCAGTAATGTTTTTTTTTAAGTTTGTTACTAGTGCTGCTTTGATAAAATTATTAACATAATAAAACAGAATTGTGGAAAAGAGAATTTTTAAACACATTTTCTAGTAATTTTAAGTTTTTTTTGTCAATTTTAGGCTATATAATACAGATTTGAACATCTTAGAAATATAATTTTTTTTCACTTTAGTTTGATAATCCAAAGCTATTCTAAAATAGCAGTGACTGAATAGGTAATTAAAATTTATCACTAGGTATTTATTATTTTTTTTAAAGTTTAATTACATATGTGAATTTTTTTCTAATGTCTAAAATGTAGTAATTTAATAGAATGTATTTGTTAAAAATTAAACTCTTCACTAAAGATGAATGTTCAAAACCTAGTGCAATAAAATTGACTAATTAGTACATCATTATTTAACAACATTTACTGGCATATACTAAAAAACACTTTTCAAGGGTCATCCACCTTTACATCTCAAAAAACCAATTTGCAAGCAATGACAAATCTTTAGGTTAAGTTATGTAATGAATTAAGCAGAAAATTTTAAGCTGAGCTATTTAAAAATGCAGTTCTTCAGTTAAAATATATATATATATATTTTTTTTTTCATTGTACTTTATTTTTGAACTCTTTTGTTTTACACTTTAATTAATAAATTAAAAAAAAAAAACTATCTTTCATTTCATATTTTAATAAAATAACAATAAAAATTATATAAAAGTAAAGTATCATTTATATAAAAGTAAAATATCATTACTTTCAAATTACATTGGATTTGTTCTTTCAGAAGATCTTTTTTTTGAGCTATTAGGTAACTCCTTCATTAATTGGAATAAATGGTGACTGGTAAGTTCACTGATATTTCCATATTACTGTGTTCTGCCATGATGCTTTATTCTGCTATTAACCCCCACTAATAAAGAAACCACTTAATTAGATAAGATAATGTTCCATGAAATTTGAAAGTGAGTCATTAATCATTTTCAAAACTTTAAAAAAAATTATAAATTTTTTTTATTAGAATAATAAAAAAAATGTACTTTTTTCCAACTAATCAATGAGTAAACTAATATATTATTTAAAAAGAGATTTAAGCTATTACTAGAATTTCAATGCCATGAAAGTTACTAAAATAGAAGAAGTTGAGTGAAAATAATATTTTTGTAAATAATATTTTTTATTCCATAATTAAAAGGATTATACAATTGTGCTTAAAAGTATTCAAGAATACCTTATTAACTTTAACTGAGGTATAATTTGCTACGCTCCATGACACAAGTTTAGTCTATATCTTTCATGTATAAAATTTGTATCTGGATCAGTCATTTTTCACATATATAATACAATTTTCTAAGATGCAAGAATTCTAGTCAGAATTTCTTGTTGAGTTCCTGTGGTAAACAGAACGGTGTGACTTGTAAGGTTAAATAACATCTGAATTTTGGTGGACTTGGCATGCTGATACGCAGTTATATATTTGGCTCAGTGAAGAAACCAACAAGATCCACCTTAGTTTACACTGTCCTTTGTAAGCCTAAGATGGGATATCTGCTACATGAAGGATGGATACATCATTTTTGGAAGTGAATTGTGACTTGTATCAGATCGCCCACAACCACTATCATTATGACACTCAATACATAGATAAAATTTCATTACTGACAAGCATTAAGCTTATGCGTTAAATTAGTAGGTTTAATAAAGTAGAAATCTGTTACTTGATCACAAAACTAATGTTTTTGTGTGTCTGAAATTACTTTAAAATTATTCATTCTAGTTACTGTTATATAATTCAGAATTATTTAAATTTCATTCGCTGAGATGTGATTCCGGCATTAATGCTGGGTGCAGACACATGAAACTGAGTAAAGTTGGATTATTTTGATTATTTAAATAATACTATGGATACTACCCATATGTTACCTATGGATAGTGTAGCCATGTTTTTTGAGTTTGTGATATGGACATGAAAATGAACAATTTCATCTATTCAGGCAAAATCACTGTAAAAACATTGATAAGTGTTTATATTATTCTAGCAATGTCTTCCTTCTGTTTTTATTCCTAATTCATAATAATGTTCATAATTAATGTATGTGAATTATTATATATAAAAAAAGAGTTAACTGCAGTATATTATTATTGATTTTTTCTTTTGTAAATTAAAAATTTAGCTTTTATATAATAACAGAAAAAACTGTAATTTGTCTTGAAACAGACACAAATTGTAACTGCGGAGACCTGTAAATCTAGTAGATAATATTAAAAAATGTGAATAATTTATTTTAAAATAAAAACTACTGATTTATCTTTGTAACTAATTGTTGAGTAAATTACTCATTAATTATAAAATAGGCTAAGTACTTTTCGTTTATTTCTTGGTGATATGACTAACAATTTTTTTTTTACTTGCAAATTGGTTATATAACACATCACACTGTTGCAACTGTCAACCTAATAATAGTTAAATTTAATCTCTTCGAATAAGTAAAATAAAGCAATAACTAACAATTACTAGAACATTTAGTATGTAATAAATTAACATTAAATTATATTAATATAATTAGATTATAATTACTTTTTAACATGCAAGATATTCTTTTATTAAAATCATTACAGAAATGTATTATATTCATTATTTATTTTATTATATATGTTAATTAGATCAAAAAATGCTAACTCATTGGTAAAAATGACTTTTCAATTTTTTTGTGAATTTTAAATAATATATATTTTCTTATTGTTGTTATCATATTCCAGTTTAATATAATAACTTATTGATCAGTTTTATTTTTCTTAACCTTTAATATTTACTAAAAGTTGTGGCATGTACCTAACTTGTGCAATGCTAATTTTTATTATAACCTAAAAATACTTAAATGAATTATGTGTAGTATGGTAGTAGTTCTGGTTAATAAATTTTCCCGTAAATTTATCATAATTTCATGAAAATAACAAAAACTGTATTATAAGTTTATTTTCTATTTATCATGTTTAATTGAAGGATTATTTTTTTCTACAATAATGTAGGATACTGTTTAATGCACATCCCACAATGACTTTTTTCAATCCGGTTGCCGATTTAACTTTTTAAATAAAAAAAAGTAAAAAAAAATTAACTTTTACATTTAGTGAATATTTCATATTTCAACCACAAATTGCAGGCAAATAAGGCTCAGCACTATTTTTAATTTTTTAGTTGTAAAGAAAACAAATAAACTAAGATTTCTACTGGCATTAGAATCAAATACCAGTAGATAAATAAATTCATTTTATTTTGTGATAATTATGATCTACAGAAAAACAAGTACTGAACTTTGTAATCTTTTGTAATTAAATTTTTTTTAAAATGAACAGCTAAAAAATGATTTTAATAATAAAAAATATGAAATTAGTTTGGGATATATAATGTGTACCGATCTGCAGACCCCCATGGTAAAGTGGTGTGTATTGTCATTCAAATGAAAGGCTCTGGGTCTGAAACCCTAACAGGCTTTTTTTCATATGCTATTTAACCCATCATTAAGTTACTTAATTACTAATTGGGTATAAACCTATTGTTACTCTAGGAAATAAAATATAATATATTGCTTGCAAAAATTATTTTCTGTAGCTGTTTTAATTAATGTAGTAAAAAAAAATATTAAATTTGTATGCTTGTAAATATTTGAATAAAATTACCTTGAATATGTAAATGCACACCTAAAAAATTACAAAATCTTGTATCAGTTTAAAAATAGACTAATAAAAATAAAATTTACTTTTATAAGTATTTATAGAATCAAACAAAAAAACAAATGGATAACTAAATAATAAAATTGTCTTTGGATGTAAAATTAATGAATTTAAATAAAAGATTTAATTAAATTAAAGCAGTAAATTGATTAAAGTTATAAAATTTATCTGGCTGGTAAGTACTCAGTTTATTTTTTTATTTATTTTTAACTTCACTAATTCTCATATTAACTTATATTTAATTATTAACGTGAAACAAAATCACAGGTGGATAATATGACTGAAAACTTTAGATATTAGCAAAGATACCAACAGATGCAAAATTTAAGAACTGGATTAAAGCTTTATAAATTTGTTGGACGAACGATTATTTTTTCTACACAATTAGTTTATAAGTTTTAATGTACTAAGATTTAGTTTTGTGAGAATTTTGTATACTTTATATGTATTTTCCAATCCTATGTGCAGGTAACATGTTTACCTCTATAGAATGTATTAAATTGTACTTGAAATATGTATACTTTATCACTGGAAGTAATAATATGTAAATAAATTGGACTCTGATGTAGTAATATTTTATTACCAGTATCATATGTAGACATTTTATTTAATTTTATATTTTATGAAAAAATTGAAATTTTAGGGGTAAATCTGGAATTATACTAAATAAATTGACAACTGACAACAGTGTAATTGTTTTTCTGTAAAAGGTGGTATGATTTGAGAGCAGTTAGCACTAACATTGGAAACAAAGAAGTGTGTAGCACTCACTGGTGATGATGGTGATAAGGATAGAACTGGTGATATACCTCGCTCACCCCCCCATCACTGGTGTACTGATGATGATGATGATGGTGGTAGTAGGACTTTGGACTCGGGGGATGGGGTGGGGTCTCTGATTTCCACTTAGTCTCTGGCATTGAGTTCATTTCTGCAAGTGATTTTAACGGGTCACCAGGATACTTCTTTTCTTGTTGTAGATAAGTTGTGCCGTTAGAGATGATAGGTGTACCAGGGTTTGAGCCACCTGGAGATCGACAGCTGCTGTTTGATGATGTAGGCGTATGGTTTAATGTTGTTGTACTCCCACTACCCCACATTAAAACAGTTTGCCTTGGTGCTTCAGATGTATTCGGTGAATAATGCGGTTGTAACATATTTACATCTGTTTTCATATCTTCAAGTTTGGGTGTAATTAGTCCGTTAGCAGCAGGTGACGATGAAGCAGAAGAAATGCCATCTATTGATTTTACACTGTTTTTATTAACACTTGTTTTACTATGACCTTGCTGTAAATCACACAATGGAACAGTCACAACCGGTTGTATACCATATGCTGAAACGTCCAAGCACTTGCCCGCACTAACATACCCACGTCCATTATCTACAACTGTCGCATACTTTTGCTCAACAATTGGTTGGTGGCAGGTATACAGTTTGTCACAGTCACTAGGCTTAGAAAGTTGATGCACTGAATGAGGATTTGGATTTGTTTCGTATGTCGGTAGGGTACATGTACTTCCACGAGGAGACATGTCCAAGAATCCATTTGAAACATATGGTGTTGTGGCTGCAGCATGGTGGTAATCTGTGTAATATGTACCTAAAGGTCTGTACTGGTGAAATAAATTTTCTGTTGTCGTCAAAAACCGATTGTCATAAAGAGTTTGATGGAAGTTACTTGAATGTCCCATATAACCCGATAAACCGTTATCAGTTGTCGGTGTACCAGGATAAGGAGTAGAATACATATTGTACGCTGCAGCAACTGCTGCAGCTGTAGCCGTTGAAGAAGGATCAGTAGCAATATAATCAACGGTCGGTGTAGGTGGATTGGAAACCATTACTGGACTATGATGATGTCCGGCCAATTTACGTTTCGTTCGACATGTGGATAAGAAGTCTCTTAGTTGTGTCTTATAGCGGCGGTTGACTCGTTGTGGTGTTGTATTTCCCACAGGACTGAGATGATTTGATACATTAGTGGATGATCCGGGATGATGTGTTGTGGTTGTGCCGACCAGTTGATCAGAGTCACTAAAGTAACTGTTCGTTAGACCAGCATCCAGGTAACTCACCTTAAAATCCATAGTTCTCTTTCCAAGAAGATCACGACCTTCCTCTTCCCTGAAAAATTAATAAAATATAATTACAAAGTGAACAAAGAAATTTCAATTAACAAAATACTTATGAGAATATTATCTGTTATCAAATATGAAAATCAATAATCTTAAAGAAATAATAATTATCTTTTTGATATAAGAACAGTTTCCAATAAAAAAATTATGAAAAGTGAATCAGTGGGAAATTTGGAATATTGAAGAACTGAACCTTCATTTGATTTAGAAATAACTACGATATTGTTACTGTACTTACAGTAATTCACCTATGCCAGCATTTTGTTTTTTAAAAGTAACATAATGGTTTTTGTAACAGAAAATTTATCTAACTTGTGGAAAAAAATACTATCAGAAATAAATTCTAATTGTAACACTAGTAATGTGGTAAAGCTGATTGATTCCATTTAAGATTTTTAACTGTACATATTCTTGTATGGTATTACTGGTTTTCATGATTTTTACTTTTTACTAACATGCCTAAACAAGTTAGTAAATTATTAAACAGTGACTTAATAAATCTAAATTTCAGAAAATTTA
The DNA here is from genome assembly GCF_047948215.1 of Lycorma delicatula. Classification (NCBI taxonomy): domain Eukaryota; kingdom Metazoa; phylum Arthropoda; class Insecta; order Hemiptera; family Fulgoridae; genus Lycorma; species Lycorma delicatula. The sequence goes on along the minus strand of NC_134461.1, from coordinate 117,083,658 downwards.
CATGTTTTAATAATAGTTTTTATAATTATTAAAAAAATTCCGTAATAGAAATCTAATTGCATCTTGCCCATTATTAATACTGAAAAATGTTTTTAATTTTTTTGAATCTAGATAGAAGATATTAATCTGCTGTTACTAGGCAATTGAGACAAGTGTTGGAAATTCTGGCTTGGCCTAAGAATGACCATTCAAATTTTGCAGTTACTTTAATAGCAAATTTTTGCAACTATTTAAAACATAATAAATATTATGTTCTATTAATGAAATAATTTTATATAATTGATTTACTGGTTTTTAAAAGACATTTGCTCAAATTTAAGATTTTTGATCACTTAATGTGATTAAATAATATTGTAAATAAATGTTTTGTAAAATCCACTTATTAATACTTAGTACTTGTTTTGGTGGTCATCTTCATGTCTGCAATAAAAATTGACTGAACACTTAAAACAAATGAATTTTATTAACTTCAAATTAACAAAAGTTTGGATCTTTAGTATGTAATTTAAAATAATAATTTTGCTTAAAATCAAGTAAATAGTACTGACAATTGTAGAGATAATAATAATTATTGAATATTTAAAAAAAAAATTAATAATTACAATTTTTATTTAGTATTTATAATTTATTTTTATTATTTAAATTCAGGAATAATTCAGTTGTTTTACCCAATAGATTAATTAACGCAGACTGTTCAAAATGATTTCATTACAAAATATAAGACAAAGTAGATTATGTCTTATTATTACATAGAGTATGTCTTTATTGATTTAAAGAACAAAGAGCTAAGCTAAGTGGTTATAGAAATAAACTAAAAAAATACAAAAGTGCTCAAATCTATTTATAAAAAAAATTATGTAAAATCTAAAACTGGTTGACCATTATGATTGTTAATCAATCGTCAACAGACACTGAGGAAGTAGTAAATGTTGAAAAGAAGATAAAAAAATTAGACATTAAATCTCTGTAATAAAATATAAAAGATAAATTAAAATTTTTACAATAGATTTTTGTTTTTAATTTATATGTTTAATTCATTTATTTTCTTACATACTATTTCTACACGTCTACTGATGATTGTGTGTTTACCAATTGAAATGGCTATAAAATTTTACATTTTAAGTAACATTTTAACAAATACAATTTGAGCATTTTTCTTATTTTTAAAATTTATTTAAAAATAAAATATATATGTATTTTATTTATTTTAAAGATCTTTTCTTTTTTTGATCTTCCTCTACTTTAATTTCTGTTTTGTATGGGTCATTATTAAATCTGTCATAATAAAAGAATGACATTGTAAGAGAGCATTTACTGTTTTAAATTATAAGGATGCATTCACTTTATAATTTGATTAACATGTTCAAACAATTATTATTACTTATAATTTCAAATCTCTTGTCATAATGGTAATAAGAAAAAAATAATAATTTCTTTACATTTAAAAATAGTCACATATTCTGTTGTATCAAAGATAAACATTTTACTTATTGTAAGGTTATGTCTTTGCAACCAAACTCATTGAAGTGCTGCATGTAATTTCAGAAACGTAAAGCAGTATTAAAGGTCCAAAAACAGCTTTTGTAAGACTAATTCAATTGTTCTTTTGAATTGTTTGTCTAATTGCATTAATTAACAGAAAAATAAATTTTTTTTACATTTTATAATGCTGATCAATAGAATAAATGTTAAATTGTACGTAATCTATTAAATATGCTACATAATAAAAAAGAAAGATATCATATTTACCAAAGAAGTATATGTTTTTTTAATCCAGCAGAAGGTTGCTAAAATGATGAAAACTTTTTGAATAATTTTGTTTTTGATATTAATCAATAAAATACATTTTTGCTTATTTTCAATCACTATAAATGATTTTGTCTTTAATTTGTTAATAAACTTAGTTAATATGGGAAAAAGTAATGGGAGGCAAAATTGTGCTGAAATAAAACATATTATCTATTAATTTATGAATCACATTTATGAATCTACTTTATTACCTAGAAATGTATAATTTCTATTGGCTATTATATTCAACACAAAAACATATACCACAGTATTATAATTTCTGCCAAAGTAATGATCTATTTAAAGACAATATGTTCATTTACAGTTTTGAAATGGGGATAACTGATCATGGTTATTAGGATTAAAAAAAAATAGCTCAATTTAAATGTTATTCCATTAGCTTGCATTTAGTAATTGCAATAAGTGTAAAGTATTTCTGTTATAATGATTTGCTCTTTAGTTATCTTACTACAAATACAATAGTTGTGATTTTATATGTAGTTTGTGGAAGTAAACCATTAACAAATAAAAATTAATATTACTATTAAGGGTATAAATTATGTTGTTTTTAAAAGAAAATCTCTATCAATCATAAAAATAATGACATTAATGCACCAAATTAGTATTAATTAACTGTATAGTATATCAAACAGAAGACCAATAACAAATCTGCTTCTTTCATAAGAAAATAAAAAAGGCCTTCTGTTACAAGAAATTCTCATTCCTTTTTTAAAAAAAAAATAAAAACGTGTAGTATAAAATAAAAATATTAATGACTGTATTAATCTAGAGTTGACTTCTTCATTTCTGTGAATTGCAATTATGGGACAAAAAACACTACATAATTAATTTATAATTTAATTGTTTAACTTCTTGATTGGGTCAGTAGTTAGTCAATTGGGTTAGCATCAATCTCAATCAATTATTATTAATTTTATTATGTGATACTGCAGAACCCTGGTTTAAATCTACTGAAAGCCATGATTAATTTTATCTGGGTTTAAATGCAAATATACTACAGATATTCTTTGCTTAGTGGTTTTAATAGAAAAACTCATCTGTTAAGAAAGCATGAGACAAAGAGTCCCTGATATTCTATGTGAAAAATTAGAACAGTTAAGTTTTAATTAAATTTTGGATTGTTTATACTCTATAGAATTATTTATAAATTTCTGAGTAAATAAATATAAATTTATTTATTACTTACATTAAAGGTCTATGTGTGCTGATGACAAAGTCAGGTTTTGAATTTTTGTAAACTAGTCTGGAACTTGTTTGAAGCCATTGCCACTGGCCTTCTTTTGTCTGATACCTATATGCAATCATACCTGAAGCACCAGTTTTTAGAACTGAAATCAAAAAAAATTACATGGTGAACATTTATAAAAGATTACAAAAAATATGTTAGTTACAATAAATTACCAGATGTAAAATTTTTTAATATCCTGAAAAGAAAATCTTTTAATGAACTATTATTCTATACAGTTGAGAACAATGGAAAACTACATAAAATGTTTTACTTAAAAATCAATTATGATTGAGTATTTCATGAAGGAATTCTACTCAACATGAATCTCTTGTACTATTAAGACAAACTGTCTGTCTTCACATAATGTTGTTACATAACATAAAACACTTGTAAAATAAATATTACATTTTTTTAAATTTTATTTACTGTAGTTTTAGGCTTTCATTTTTATACTGCCTTTTTGAGGCAAACATTTTGGACTTACTAATCAATTTCTATAATCGAGTAAATTTGAAATTTAATTTGTGAATATAAGAATTTATGAAGAATATTAGTTATCTGATGTTAAAGTTTAGTCTTTCATGTAATGTTTTTATTAAATATTTTCATTTTTGAATATAAACTGAAAATACAAAATCTATTTTCTCATTTCATCCTCTTAACAGTGGATTAAAGGAAAACCTAAAATATATTTTCACATAATTTCACTATTAATATCTACATCAAATTTCTACTTTCTGTTCAAATGTGTTAGATATGAGTATATCCGTAGTATATCGTATATCCAAAGGAGTTAAGGAATCACTCCTTATCGTTTCATTTTTTTTTGGGCTGGTGGTTAAAAGGGACTTTTAATCTTTTTCACATGTTATTTTTAGAGCTGAATTCTTGCTTCTGTCACAATTGGATTGCAAAGTATGGGGAGAACTATGAAATCGATCCTTATTCCTTCACTTTGAAAGATATTAAAAGGAAAACCTTTTGACCATGTGTAATTTCATAGAATGGGTTATCTGTATTTTCAACTTCTTTCTGGACAGGTTCAGAAGATGTCAGAGATTGTAGAGTATACCTTCAGTTTTATTTAAGCATCTTAGAAATATGTTTACGGGAAATTTGAACTTGGAGTATATATTTATATGAGTAATGTTAGAGTGAATATTTCTGTTGAGTTTTAATGTTTTTATATCTCAACTGAAAATATGCTGATTTTAAATCAGTTTGCATCCCTTTTTCTTCAGGGATTTGAGGAAAATATCCATTTTAAATGAAAGCTTAATATCTGAGGGTCTCAGCCCAAGTTTCAGTCCTTCGAATCTCTGAACCATTTTTAATTTAACTGTTAGGAATTTTTAATAGAAATAAGTTTTCCTTACTTTTCCTAAAAAACCTCTTAGAATTAACTAAGCCTAATTTCAAGTCTAGCTGCTAAGGGAGAATTAGTGATGAGTGAATTGATGAGGGCTTTCCGATTTGTTATAATGAATGGAACAAGTATTATTACTGGTACATTGATACATTTTCTTTATCTTGCAGCCTCTATATTCCAATAACTATTGAAGTTAGAAGCTTAAAATATCTTATACTTATTTAACATGACCTCATAAGAGCAAAATCATAAAAAAAGACTGTCCTGTCTCCATACAGAAAAACATTATCTAAATGACTCATTCATATATTTGCTGTCTGATTTTGGATCAGATGTTTCTGATATTAAAAAACTACTGCCAACTTTCAAACTTCATTCATTGCCTGATCCTAGCTTTATATTTTTTTATTAAATTGAATGTACTAATTTTTAAATTAATTTTTTTTAGTATTTCATTTTTCTTACGTGAAGGTATTAAGAATATTATTTATTATATATTAAAATAAAAAAAAATAAAAATAAATAAAATTAAATGGTGTTTCTTACTTTTGAGTTGAAGTTCTCATTTAAATGATATTTTCTGATTTTAAGATATTTGGAAAAAGTTAGTTCAACTGATCACGAAAAAGTTAATGATATTTTTGGATTTTTTGAACATAGTTTTTCAGTTTCGCTTTGTAATCCGAATGAAATTTAAGAAATGCATCTTCCTAACATCCATTATAAAGACACTAACTATGATCTGTTGAAATTAAACAAGTTAAATCTACAGTATTTAAAGTTAAACCATCAATTCCTATTATCAATGGAAAAAAAACGAATAAATTGGTAAGTAGATTCAATTATTTAATAAAATATCATAACAAAAGCATATCTCAACTTGTTTCTGATAAGATGGAATTAGTTTCAAGAATTATTAAATAACTTAATTTTATTTTTACTAATATAATTTATATAAGTATTTTATTACCATTTATTTCAAATTAAGTCCTAAATTTTTAAAAGATTTCTTACCTTTAAGTGTGTGAATCTTAGTATAAGTGTATATTTTCTATGTCCAGCTTTTTGCTGGTATATTAGTACATGAAACATTTTTTAGAAAATGAAGTATTTCAAATACTTCTGAAAAGTGATGGACAATAATATAAATGGTACCACAGAGTGTACCAAAATCCAGTAAATTTACAATTAAGAAAAAAATGAAAACTATGAAAGTATTATACAGTGATTGTTGAGTGAAAGGCAAATCACTGTTAAGGAAAATCTTGTATTGTAGGGAAATAATAGTTTCATGCATAATATTTTCAGAGAAAAAAATTTTTGTTCATGTATTACTGTTCTGAAAAAAAACCAAAAAACATTAACTTACGTTCTTGATGTGCACTGGCCACATATGCAAGGTCATCATAATGGACTAGATCATAGCCTCCCATATTAGCCAATTCAGCATCAGAATAGCCAAGAAGCATCTTCCCTCTGTAACATTATCATTATTTTATTTGTAAATTACTTTTAGTTACATGACTTTAATTCTAGACACAAATAAAAATTGAAGATAAGGTCAGATTAAACAGTATTTGATTGTAAACTTGTTTATAAAACTATACAGCCATGCCATAGTATCTTTCGGTCTTTGTCTTTTGGGTCTTATTTGTTATGTTGTATTTTTTATTTTTCATTACTATACATATATTTAAATGTAGGTATATAAATATATTAGGTCTCCATAATCGAACATAGAGGTGACTTGTGTGAAAAACCAGTCATTTTTAAAAAAAGAAGAGCTTTTTTCAAGAATAACAAGCACAACATGTAAAAAACTTATTAGGGAAAGTAAGGAGTGAACAAGAGTGAACAAATTTTCCACAATCTTCCTCACAAAGTTGAATATGTCAAAGCATAAAAATCAAGTTGATATATCCAGCCTTTCAAGTGATACCTTCACTTTTTTCAATACATGGACTTACTGAAAAATATTATTTTCAGTGAAAGCAACTCTGACTTGATGCTACTTTTACTTCATATGCTTCCTACTAGCTCCTCAGATGCTCAAATATTTATGGCTTATGACATATTCCACACTCATAAAAAAAGAATGGGATAAGTAATGTAAAAGTATAAATTAATGCACTGCTTCTTGTGGAAAATCATGTATTTTACACACTGTCATCACTTTCACTTAAGAGATGTGTAATAAAAAGTGTACACACACACACACACACACACACATATCTATTTAAATTCTGTTAAATAAACCATCTAATTTAACAGTACAGAGAAGTAATATGATCTAAAAATATTAATTTCAGTTTGTAAGTATATATACTAGCCAGAACCTGGGCCCTCAGGGCTCAGGTCAGCCCAGGCGAATTCTGGAGTCAACTCAGGGGCTCCTCAGAGCCAAGGGACTTACCCCATTGCCACAGAGCTCATTTTGCTTGCCGTTCCCAATTAGCCAGGGAACCAGTGCCCTGGACACCCAGAGGACTCCACCCCCTGGACTGCTGCACTGTACGTTATCCTCATGGTTATGAGAATAATACTAATAAATAATAATTATAGTATTCAGGCTTTATAGAAACCTGAAAAAGAAACTAAATTACAAAAGATAGAATAATAGTAACTATGTAATTAAAGTACACACACCTTTGGCAATGAAAAATTATAACTTATTTCTTTGCAATGGTGGCAAAAATATAATAATGAAGTAAAAAGATTCATATATTTTCTTATAATGAATATCTTTAATTCACAACTTCATCTTTCTTGGGGGCAAAAAAAATGAATATTTTTAATATCTTAACCTACAAGGGTTTCATTCGATGGGTTTAAAACTTCCCTGGGATAATTTGAATGTATCTACAAATTTGAAAGTAATCGGTTGATTGGTTCTCATGTAATGCAATAACAAACAGACAAACTTTGTATATTAGGAGTGTACCTGATGCATGCAAAAGTTAGTCTTCAACCTAAATTTGGATTTTGAAAATTTGATGATTGTTTACAGAGGTATTATAAGAGCACTCCATTGCACTTCTTAAAACAGTGCCCCAGGGAGACCTCATTTGTTACCACTTGATGATGATGATTGGTCTAGTTTTCCATGAGGTGTTTGCATAACTCACCACTCTAGCTTCACACCCAGTCTCCACAGGAAGTCCATTTTGTGTAACAAAATGGACTTCCTGTCCATTTAAAAAAATTTATTTAATATTATTTTATTTAAATTTAATTCTATTATTTTTGTAATATTATTCTTTCGATTGATTCAAATCACTCAGTTCAAATCCAGCTCACACAGTGATAGAGACTTGCAGTTCACAGTTCATTAAAATTTGTTCATCAACCAGCAAATCTCCACTACTACATAAATATATATATTTTTTCGAGATGAAATATATCTAAAAACCTTCTCAGTTATGCCAAGAAACTTAGGTAAAACTTTGGTTGTTATTGATCAAGTAGTTTTTTTTATTTATCCTGAACAAACAAAAACCCTATTCCTCTTTATATAATATCAGTAGTGTAAATATATATAAATTCTAAGTTGGGCTCCCACTGATGGTCTTATCAAACTGCCATCATTAGATTACCAGTTAAAATGTCCCCCCCTTTCTACCAGGTCTCGGCCTGGAACCATTTACACATTACTAAAGGCTGAGTACTCCTCTCCTATTGAAACGCAGTTCGATACGTGGAAGCGACTCGTAAGGCAGCGGTGCGTTCATCTGCGCGAGCCGCTTCCGGTTTCTCTCAAATCTTTACCCCTGGGCCCACACTTCCGTTCCGTATAACAGGACGAAATGCACCGCAGACATCAGCAGTCGCCGTCTACTGGCCTTCGGTCGGTCGACATTGGCCATGAGCCGGCTGAGAGGGGTTATGACACTGGCGGCTTTGTCGGCGGCTTTCCGTAGTTGTTCAGCAAAGTTGAGTTTCTGGTCAATCATCATACCGAGGTACTTCGCGGCTGGCTTGGTCTCGACAACCTCATCCCCGACTCGCAAGGTGAGGAGCGTGACAATACGCTTCGTTAGAACTACGAACTCCTTCTTGGTGAGGGCTAGAGATAACCCGTAGTCGTCTCGCTTGGCGCTGACGGGCTGAACGGTCATATCGCTCGGCTGAACCTCAGTTGGGTGGCTCCACGATGCGGTCTGCAACAAGTAGCGCAGTGTCGTCAGCATACTCAACCAAGGCCGACTCTTCCGGCTTTTCCAGCCTCAGCAATCCGTTGTAGATGGCGTTTCATTTGATTTGGAAGTCGAGAGTTACAGCGTTCAAGTCCTAGTAAAGCCAGTTATTTTTACACGGATTTGAATACTAGATCGTGGATACCGGTGTTCTTTGGTGGTTGGGTTTCATTTAACCACACATCTCAGAAATGGTCGAACTGAGAATGTACAAGGCTACACTTCATTTACACTCATACATATCATCCTCATTCATCCTCTGAAGAATTATCTAAACGGTAGTTAGTGTCGTCAGCATACTCAACCAAGGCCGACTCTTCCGGCTTTTCCAGCCTCAGCAATCCGTTGTAGATGGCGTTTCATTTGATTTGGAAGTCGAGAGTTACAGCGTTCAAGTCCTAGTAAAGCCAGTTATTTTTACACGGATTTGAATACTAGATCGTGGATACCGGTGTTCTTTGGTGGTTGGGTTTCATTTAACCACACATCTCAGAAATGGTCGAACTGAGAATGTACAAGGCTACACTTCATTTACACTCATACATATCATCCTCATTCATCCTCTGAAGAATTATCTAAACGGTAGTTACCGGAGGCTAAACAGGAAAAAGAAAGAAGATGACGTTTCATAGGTCGAGAATTATGGTAATGAGATTGTTTGAATATAAATTAAAATATAATTTTCAATGAGTAATAAGCAGTTTTATACATAACTACTATACTAGGTAGTATGCTAACACAATGCAATGAAAATATTTTGGTATTATTCCATTCTGTAGATGGATTTTTACACTTCCTGGCTCAGTGATACTTAATATAATAAGCTAGGTACATTTATTACATGAACAAGGGATCTAGCTGCTTAATGCCTTGAATAAAGAAAGCTGCACTTGATATTGGGATACTTTTGAAAAATCATACAAATAAATCAATTACTTATGTGAATAAATTCATACACTTTTAAATATTAATAGTAACAAAGATTTAAAGTTAAACGAAAGAACTATATAATACTGAATAGTATTGTATTTTTAATGCGGTTTTTAATTTGTGATTTTGTTCTTTTTTAAATGATAAATTATTAGTAGATTTTATGGCCTAGACCATAAAATTTACCGTTTCTGGCATTTCTGGTTATGAGAAATCCATACAGAGTTGATATATTCAATCTTTTAAGTGATATCATTACTTTGTTCACAACATTGACTTGCTGAAAAATATTAATTTCAAAGAAAGCAAATTTGACTAGGTGCTGCTACCTCAGATACTACAAATTTATGTCTAAAAATATAAATATTCATATTTATAAATATAAATTGTATAAAAATTATTAATGGCAAATAGTTGATATGATATTTTTTAAGTATAAAATTACTTCAAATATTTACTTTAAAATTTAATTAGATATTCCTCGCTTAAATTTTAGTTAGAACTGTTTAGTTTAATCAAGTAGATGGGCAATGGAGTAATCTATCAATTCGGACAGGAATATTTTTTATCCTTCTTTCTCTACCTTTCTCTGTCTCTCTCAATGAACTCTACCTTTTTCTCTTTCTCAAGTTGTGTAAATTGACCCTTTACAAACATATATGGGCATGTACAATTCTTATATGTATTTTCGGGAGTTAAACATTTTTAAACTTCAACCCCTTCTGGAGGGCCCCTGATGCTTCAATTGAAATTTCCCAAAGATATCCCCCATTTTTTTGATGAAGAACCTGAATCAGGACTCAAAAACCAAAGGCCGATTGGTCTAAATTTGCCTGAATAGAATTGGTAGATTAGTTGGCATTTAATAAATAAATCATAATAATAAAAGGAAAGAAAATCAACAGATAAAATAATAGAATTGAAAAAATGGTAAAATTATATGAAGAATTTTGAGTGATCTGACTTATTATTCTTTGTAAAGTAATAATACGATATATTAATTTTTTGTAAATACATTTATTATTTGGTTATCAGATTACCAACCTTTGATCCATTGACACAAGAGTGAGATCTAATTTGTGCTTGCTTTTGAACATGACTTCTTTGTGTGGTATCTCAAGCAATGATGGAGGACCAAAAGGTGTACAAAGTGCAAATAAAGCTAAAGGTGGTTCCTCTGTCTTTCGATTCTGACCATGGAGAACTTTTATTCGCCCTCTAATGTCCAGTCTCTGCAACAAAATACTGAGATTAAAATATTTATTCAATCAAAACAATGAAATATTAGTCTTACAAGATTTATTGTAAATTAATAACACATTATAAACTACAGTGAGTATTTTCTTAAAGTAAATTAAAAGTTTTTTTCAGAGATATACATTTATTGTACTAAAAACTACTGCTTTTAACTTTTACAAATTCATAACATTTTTCTGTTAAGTTTTGTTTATAATAATAAAAGTTGATTTTTTTTTGTAGACTTTTTACATCAATTTTCTCAGAATTAAATTTTTACCAGCTTTGACAATAAAATGCACGTATTTGTCATTTAACAAAAATATTTTACATCAAACTTAAAAAAATGAGTTACTGAATTTTTCTGTTTTATGTTAAATATTATGAAAACTACAGGAGATACAGTTTTGGGACCTGTTTTATTTGATTTTTCAAATCAAAAAACATAAGAAACCATGAAGTTACCCCTTACAAAATGCCTTAAAAATTTCAGTATGACCTCATTTCACCAGGGGAACTGAAATCCAGGTGAAATTTTTTGCTAACTGTAATTTGATAACAAAGCACATGTTTTTAAAAACTTTTTCCTTTTTTTCCAGGTGTCTCACGAAGAAACAGAGAAACTTTTAAGATATGTTTTACAAGTGAAAATAATGAAAAAAGATCACATATACATAAGTCTGTAAACGAAACACCTTGTTTTCGAGTTATGGCCAGTGAAAGATTTCACACAAATTTCAGCTCTTCTAATAAAAAGAAGTTCTAATGTAATTTTTGGGAAAAGATTAAGGCATTTTTTTTTTAAATTAACGTTACTGCAAATCTAATCCCAGAAATATGGTTCTGTAGAATTTTCAATTTTATTTTGAATAAATTGGTAGAAATATTTTTTAATAACTGAAGAATTAATGAATTAAAATAAATAATAATAGTTAATTGAAAATCTTTTTACTGGTCAAATATTAATTCATATCTAACAGTGGAGTATTGGTAACTAATATTATTACATATATATTAATTCTACCTTCATATAACGTTTCATTTCTTTTCTTTGTATTACTGTATTTAACTTTTATCATATTTTATTTATATTTTGTTGTTGTATCATATTTTATCATAAAATAATCTATATCAAACATTAAAATTCTTTAAATAATAGTAATAATATTACTAATAATAATAATATTGGTGTTTGTATTTAATTTTTTTGCTATGTTTGAGGTGATAGTGAATCATTGACATTTGATTGATTAGTGTTCGGCTCACATTCATTCAGAAATACAAATTATAAATACAGGCACTACATACAACAAAATTAATTTTTTTACAAATCACCTCATAGAAACAGGATGTATATATAAATAAAATACATTAAACAAAATACTCAAATTTTACACATCACATTAAAACTAAAATTTCACATGAACAAGGTAAAATTTAGATAATATATTTGAAAAAACCCAGTTTAAACAAGTAAATAAAACACAGATTGACGGTATTATTCAGTTACTTACTTAAATAAATTTCCTAACCTTTGTAATTTGTACACCATCAAAATCAGGCACTACTAGTAACTCCAAAAAGCTTTTGGAAAAAAAATTACAGTATCTTCAAAGCAAATCAAGTAAGTCATTTAATATCTAATAATTTTGTAGTGTCATGCTGCCGAATGAATAATTTTTTTTTTTGTTATTCTTTAAATGTTTAGCTTTACAAAATCATAATAAATCCATTTCCTTTCAATTATTATTTGAAGTTGTTATTTATTTTGTAAGATTAAAAGTAATGTAAATTTCCTAAAATGACTAACTTGCATGTTTGTAGATAAGATCAATGGTAAGACTGCTTACCTGTACTTTCTGGTACAGCTATTTCTTACTTCGCACACACTTATATGATGGTAGATACACTTCAGGACATTGATGATTACTTTGCAAACATCAGATAGGGGTGTTAAATTGAGGATAAAATCTTCAGGCAACAAATCTTTTTGCCGATCCAATTTTTCATTTTATTTCTTTTAATTAAAATAATTTAATTAAAATTTCTTTTAATAAAAACTGCAAGAGTAGGAGTTAAAAACGCTTACAGGATTTACTAACTTGGACTGGAGATGGAATATTGACATTCAAGAATAGCTGAGATTTGGTTTAATGATAAACTTGGAAAGTATTAAAGAAAATGGCAAGAACAAGTTTTACATATGAACCTTGTCTAAATTTCTAGAGGAATGTGCCTCTATTAATAGGAGGAATTCAGGATATCCAAAATTGAGGTGGAAGCAGGAATGCACTCATTTTCCAGTACACAACATTTGATTTTGTATTGTAACAGACTACAATAATATGACTTACAGCCACAGGCGACTGGCTACATGATAATGTTATGAAAAATGCATATTCATTTTGATGCTTACATTGATAAGAAGCAAGACTTATCTTCATTATGCTAAATGTTTAACTTTTTTTCATGAGTTAGATCTTTAGCAACTTATTTTCTCACCATTTGTCAACAAATGTGCAAACGCAAGGACCATTTCGTGCAGTCTGATTTCTATAATTTAACAGTGGTCCTTTATCACTCACCATCTAAGGAAATTATATTATTATCTTTAAGAAATATGGTAACAATGACTGCTTAATGTTAAAATAAAACATAGACCAGACTGAGTTAAAACAAATTTATGTGAAAGAAAAATTTTTTATTTCTTCCAAAAACGCAGTACTAGAATGGTGTTTCGACACTAGTGCACTCCTGAGTGGAAAGATCAAATTTAAGTTTCTGTGTTATAACAGGAATCATGCCAAAATATTTAACATGAAGAGGAGGAAGTAGAGGTCAAATTTTTTAATAAATTTGCTTCAATGTGGTGGTCAATAATATATGTATTTAACAACGTCAACAGTAAATTAAGATAAAAAAATGTACAGTTACAGTAAAACATTTTTTAAAATAAAATCATACTGATTGGCACAAGAGCTTTGAATTATTAGCAACTCTAATCTCTTGATTGATTTAAATCCTGCCTAATGTCAGGCATTATCATTTAGGTTTATAGTAGGATAGTTATACAGTGAGAAATCCCTCTAGCTGAAGCCTAAAAAGTTGGGAATATGAAGAAAGAATTGGATGTATGTAAAAATATGGACTGTTACTGATATTTATCCCGTAAAAAAAATTCTACAGTGATTTGTTGAAGGAAAATGGACATTATTTTTTCCAAAAAAAAAATTAATGCTTGTTTATTTAAAAGTACTTTATGAAAAGATTACACATAAATGAGTTACTCATAAATTATGTACTTATGCACTTTTATACATATATTGTTGTATGAATAAAAATTAATTTGCAGACTATTATAATATATTTTATTTTGTATCGGGTTGGTCTAGTGGTTAACTTGTCATGAGAAATCAGTTGTTTAACAGCTGATTTTCAAAGTTGAAGGTTTGAGGTTCAAATCCTAGTAAAAGTTAGTTGCATTTATTTGGATTTGAATACTAGATAGTGGATAATAGTGTACTTTGGAGACTGGGGTTCAATTATCCACATCTCAGAAATGGTCAGCCTGAGTCTATACAATAGTACACTTCATTTACATGTCATACATATTCATCTCATTGGGTATCCTGACTCCAATCCCATCCTGAGTGGAAGAAGACTCACATGTCCTGTCTTGTGACAATCCTGATCACTACACCACCCTCTCTCTCTCCATTCAGTACAAGACAACCTCAGTAAAGCCCTGATGGGCTTTACTGAGGTTGTTTTTTAGAAACTCTAAACCTGATAACAGAACCCAGTCATGAGTTTAGTCTCTGTCAGAATGTCACCAATGCAAATGCCTTGGCAGATATTTCCACAAGTGCACACAAATTAATGTCACCTTTTCGTATGGCCTCTTCCAACCACGACACCTACTATAACTTATAACATTCAACTATCAAATTAACCGATTTGAGGAAGCTTGATCACCGTGTCTTCCTCTAACATTGAAGGTTTCACACAAAAACTCTTCCTTTATATAACTTCAGTTAGACTGTGCATTCAGATCAATACTTGATTGAGTCTTTAAATACCTAAAATACTATCCTCAAACCAACAAAACAAATGTTAATTGCTACAATGACAATTTTGTCTTACAATTCAATTTATTCAAAGTCCTCTTGATTTACTTAAAATCGAAAAACAGATTCACAAATTCAATAAGCCTCTAATGAAAACATACCCTATTTCTCTCTGCTCTGGTCTGCTTTCGAGAGCCAAGTTAATGCCTACACCCTCTTACACTGCAGCTCCATCACAAAGTTCTCCACACACCCATTTTCATCCTAACAGCGAATATCTTAGCTAACCTGGGCTCCACCCAGGATATAATTCTATCTATATATCTATAACAGGATTAGACCTCCTCCACCATCCTCTGTAGCACTAAGAATCTAACAAAGCCAGGAAGTATGTTCCATTCCCTTACGTTTTCCATTTAACTTGCTGATCAGAACCAGAATTGATCCTTACAAGCTCTTTAGCTATTTTGGTATGCTTAGCTTTGTACCTGGCGCAGACATACGAGTTTATTTACATTTGTAAATAAAGTAATGAGACTGGTTTAGAAAAACCTGTTATTTACAATCCAATTATACATGGACTCTTATCACCTTCGAAATAGTTTCCTTGGGAAGCCAGGCAAGATTTCAAATGGTTTTCCCACTCTTCATAGCAGTGTTGGAACTCAGAAACTGGAATATGCTTCAGATGGTTGGTTACATTTTTTTTTAATGTTTTCTACTGTTCCAAAATGGTGTCCTCTGAGGTGTTTTTTTAAAGACAGGAACAGGAAAAAGTCACAGGAACTCAAGTCAGGTGAATAAGGTGGTTGAGGAACCACAGGAATGTATTTCGTTGCCAAAAACTCATTAATTGAGAGTGCAGTGTGACAAGGTTCATTGTCATGATGCAGCATCATGAATCAAATCTAGACCATGCTAATTTGTTTCTTTGATAGGAATGGCATTGTCCATATGGAGTTTTTGCTTATAGGACAGATTACAAATCAATATGTTTACCGAGAAATTCTTGAAAGACTGCAAAAAAGCGTTGACCACATGAGACCAGCCTTCAAAGACAACTGGATACTGCTCTACAAGAAGAGAAATCCAAAAACAACTTACCCTTAGCAACAAACTTATTAAACAGAGTAGGCCCAACTTCAAAAACACCATGATACCTTTTGGCATCACATCTACCAGTTTTGAACAAAAATCTGCACTCAGATACATTGGCAGTTGAGAGGGGGGAGGGATTATTCATTTAGCTGAACAAATTGCAATGCACACATTAAGAAAATAAAAAAAATATAGGTGAAGACCTGCAGAGTATAAAAATAGCTTTAAAACAGGGGAAAAGTACACACCTCGTTGCTATAGCATACACTTTTGTTTGGTTGGTTGTATATGATTTTGATAGTGGGAAACATATTGTTTGTTAATCAGTGCAATGCAATAATAATTGTTATAAATCTCTATTTCATTGACCCAACTGCTGTATACATTCACATAAATAGATACAATATAGATAGAAAACGTAAAACAATATGAATAAATTTCAATAAAAATAACAATAAAATAATAGTCATTAACATTAATTTTTACTTTTAAACAATAATTAGAGCAGATATTACATGTTAATACATTATTATTAACATGTAAACCAACTAGTATCTACTTAAATAATCTCTATCTGTATTATAGGTGCAAGCATTAATTGTATGAGTAGATAAAGTACCTGAAAAACTAGATTACAATTAAACATTACATTATCCTCAAGTAATATTTACAAGATGGAACTATTAATTACATCCACAAATTGTCAGGAAATAAAGCAATTACAATATTTCTTTATATAAAATACGAGTAATATAAAAAATAAACAAAAAATGACTAGTTTTTAACAAAAGATTTTAACATATATCATTTACTAAATCATATACTAGTCATACTTCTTTCTTTAGTTTTTATCCTAAAAAAAAAAAAACACAAAAGAAGAGATTACGTTGAATGAATAAAGATATTAAAAGAAATATAGAAATAATGAATAGAGATTATTAAAAAGATTCTGTTTTATTCTTTTTTAATTGATATTTTACGGTCTTATAACAGGCTAGTTACCCAATTATAATGTGGTAATCCAGACAAAGGCCAACCAATTCTGAGCATTTCTAATAATTAAATCTCAACATCTAAATTATATAATGAACATTTAACTTAAAATTAACTACATCTTTACTTGATATGAACCAGGTGTCTGGCAATAACATATAGAAGGTATTGTAATTTCTTTCCGAAGTGATAGAATTTCTGGGGTTCTGAAGTATTAAATACTCACTATTTTATATGGAAGACTGACAGATTACGGCATGGGTAAATTAAATAAATTATAATGCTATTGAATTAATAATACATTCTTACCTGGTGCAATATGATTTAAGAGAGTGATATGTTCTTTATGGTATATAACCATAAGGACATCAGGTAGAGTTATTCATGAATTCTGACTATTTGGATGATAAATACTTTGGTTGTTCATAGATAAAAACCATAACCCAGTGACTTTCAGAATAGACTACAGCTTATTTATGTTAACTAATATTAAGAATTTCATGTTTAAATATTGTAATTTCACCATAAAATATATAATGAAACATAAATATTTACGGATGAATGTAATTATAAATAACAATATATAAATTAAATATGTTTGTCAAGTGTGTTGCAATAATTACCCACAAAAATTGCCATAAACATACCAAATTATGTGTAAGCTCAATTAAATTTATCAATTTACATAAAAAGAACTTTTCAAATCCATTGATTCATAATCAGCTCAGCTATATAGTTACTATTTCAGATAATTAATTTTTTTTATTTTTCCTGGGTGAAAAACGCTTCCACATTATTATCCCCCAGACATGATATATTTCTTGTAATAAACAAAGATATATTACATTATATATCTCAAAGTTATGCAATAACCATCTGCGTTACAGCAATTGGTATGAACAGCTGAAACTTAACTACAGTAATTCAAATATTTGAATGTAAATGGACTGCCTTAAGAAACTGTTGAACATAAGATAACAACATTTCATTATCCCCTAAAATGGTTTGTATGCTAGCCCCTAGGTTAAACTTATGACGCAATGCCGCATAACAGATACAATCCACCAGGATGTGATGCACTGTTAGTTGACAGTTGCAGTGAGCACAAAGGGTTGAATCCCTTTACATCATCAGATATCCATGAGTGAGCCTAGTGTGTCCTATTTGTAAATGGCGGATAATAACTTCCTCTCAATGGTTATTTCTGCATGGGAGTTTTATGGTGATATAGTGTTCTTATTGGGCGAATGCATTACCTTTATCATAAATTAAAACTGATTATCTTCATGATCAACTGAATTAAAATCGGTTACAAGTAAGCTAGTTAATAAGACAGGAATGCCAATTTAAACATTAATTTTCAAAAGTTATCTATTTTTTTCATACAAGTTATTTTTTCTTATAAGTTTAACCAATCATTGTAAAGCAGTTGTTTAACAGGTGATTTTTGAAGTTGAAGGTTCTGGGGTTCAAATCCTAGTAAAGGTTAATTGCTTTTATACAGATCTGAATGATAGACAGTGGATACCAGTGTACTTTGGTAGTTGGGGTTCAATTAACTACTCAGTAACGGTCAGACTGATATTTGTAAGTTATGTTTAAGTATAATGAGGTGATGAGGAATATTTGAAAAATTTTTTTTATATTGAATCATTTTTTTTTTTTGTTAAATATATATATCTGTACCTATAAAGCAACTTGTCTAGACTAACTGATTCATCAACGACCAGCAAAAACTACTGAAGATAAATTGATGAAGATTTGCATACATGTTCTTCTTATGGTATTAGAACAACTTACACTAAGAAAGGATTTTTTGAAATTCTGAGTTTAAAGGTTGTTAAATAGGAGTAACAATGACATTTTTTTAATTTCTTGTTAACGAATGAAGATATCAACTTGATTTTTGGTGTGTAATCTTCATGTGAATATTTAAAAACTAATTTCTAAATTTTTTTTGAAATTCCGTATTTAAAGGGTTAAAATGGATTTTGATTTTTTTTTAATTTTTCTATCACAGATGAAGATATCAACTTAATTTTTGATGTGTAATTTTCATGTAAATATCTTAAAACCAACTTATATATTTCTTGAAATTCGACCTTGAAAGTGGTGAAGAAAGGTAAAAAACCTTTTATCTTTTTTACCTTTTATCTTTTTTTTTTTTGAACAATGATTACAAATTTTCCCATTTCCGACTATATTAAACGAAATATTCACTAGACTGGCGCTTGCAGATATTCTTAAAATAATTATCCAAAAACAATTTTCGGGTTTTTATGAATTTTGATTTTGTAAGGGGTGCGATGATGTACGGCACGGCGGCTGAACCAACATTGCCGCTGTTACTGTATATGCGACGCAACTGGCTGCACCTGCCTCCGGTTACTTGACTAAAAAACATAAAATAAAAGTAATTAAAAAATTTAAAAAAGAGAGAAACGAAGTACGGTCACATCCAGTGGTGTTTGTCGTGTAACACTCTTAGTTCACATTCTTAGATCGTTCAAAGTTTCGGGTCCTGTACTGACCAAACTGTTGCTTTGAAGAAGTTATAATACACTGATATTTTTTATAAACTGAATATTCAGTTTGAATTCCTATTTATTACTATTATTATTATCACAAACATGAGTTTAATGAACACATAGGGTAGACAAGGGGCAAAGCCCTCTAGCTAAACGGAAAGGGCAAGCCAAGACCGACTAAATATCCCCTGACCGCGACAGGAAACGCAAGTATTCAAATAGCGAGGGCGAAGCCGCAACGAGGATGCTCTATTTTTTTGGGCTTGCAAATATTCTTCAGATATATATTTACAAACCATTTTACAGGTTTTTGAATTTCGATTTTTTAAGCGGTAGGCGCGGAGGCTCAACCAACACAGCTACTGCTACTGTTACTACATATGCGATGCGACTTGCTGCATCTGCTTCCAGTTACTTGACTAAAAATATAAAATAAAAAATAAAAAACCGTGACGGAGAAACGCTAGAATATATGTATATAGATGTTGAACTATTCAAGTTTTGGCATAGCTGGGTATCAAAACTGGGTACCTGGAAGGGAACTTTTAGTTAAAAATTCCATAAAACATTTCATATAAAAAGTTTTAAAAATTTTATTTTCTCTAATTATTTTCCCTCTGTAATCTTTTATTAAAATTCATTCATAGTGTATAAATAAAAACATTGTCCCAAAATGATGGGGTAAGGAATACCCTTGTTTGTAAATTAAAATAAATTTGTGGTTGATATCCTTAAATCTGAATAATAAATTATTTAGATTCAAGGGTTGTTTAAAACTCTACCTGCTTTAACTAACTTTCATCGCTAAACTTTTCTTTTACTAAATTGCATCCTTCAAGGGGAATTTTAATTTTTTTGTTGTAACTGCATGTACTGATCAATAAGTGCCGAATATATATATATTTTTTACAACAGGGCCTATTGGTTTTTAATTTTTGTATAACAGACATTGTTTAAATTTCAATAATGTTAATATCAGTGTCTGGTTAAAATAAAATCATTCTTTATGTTTAATAAAAATAGGTTATGTCATGCTTAATCCTATAAAAAGTTAACACATTAATCGAGATAATGGATTCAGATAGAATAAATAAAGCCCGTTTGCTTTAGTTTTTGATGGAATGACAGACAGCATGGAAGTAAAACGAATCTTAGCAATTATTATATTAAAAGTAATTTTACGTCTATGTACGAAATATTACATCACTCTACTTACGAATGGTGAACTAAATAAATAACTGAAAAAGATTGAGAATGGTATGATTGATAAAAAATAAACGAAATCTAAATAGAATTCGTTTTATTATTTAAAAAAAATATTTCACTAGCGTGGGCATTAGGTTAAGTGCGCTCAACAGATTTTCTGTTTGTGAAACTTTTTGTCTAAGAATAGAACACATGTTGTCTGGATTTCCAAGATAGACTCTTTAGATCAGATGAATGGTTTGTCGAACTAGAAGTAATACATATCTTTATGTGCAACATTGAAAGAAAGTCTGACCATCTCATCCGACTTTCCGGATGCTGATTTCCTTAGTGGGTAGATCTAGCTTCATAATATGCCGATATTATTCGCTTACATTGAAAAACGTCAGAGAGCCGAATATTTTACAACGGTAATCGTACATAATTGTCAGTACTGGTATTCATTTAAATTTAATTAAAATTTTCGATGAAAAAGTTATGGTAAAACCGTTACTAAAATGTCACAACTTAAACTAAAGCTAAACCAAAAACCTGAAATTCAATTATAACCTAGCAGCTATTTAACACCACTAAGCGTAATAAAAGCTATAGTTAAAATTTCAGTTCTATTGTTCAAATCTTTCTAAGATATCGCTGTGATGTATGTACCAACACCCAGCCTCAATTAAAGAACATTTTTAATTAGTTATTTGAATCTTTTATTACGACTCGTAGTTTTTGAAAAAAAAAAATCTTAAAATTACCACCTTTTTTAAAGTATTGTGATCGCGAAAAATTTCGGTTTTCAGATTTTAATGGAAATATCCATTTTGATCATCCCTGAATCCATTTTAACTAGTTTCGCATAACTCAAAAACGGTTAGCCGTAGAATGTTGGAACTTTGGATTTACGACTGCTGTAACATCTTAGTTGTGTACCTTCCCTTTTGATTGCAATCGATAGGACTAAAAGTGTCTAAAAACGGTTCAAATCCAAAAATTTGGATTTTGCACTTTTCTTAACTCCAGTAATAATAAGTCCTCATTAAGAGATTTTCAACGATATTATCATAAGTGGTACTTATTTTCACTGATTCCAGAGTTATAGCCAAATAAAAATTTAATTAATAAAATATTTTGATCTTACAAGAGGAAGGCACATCGATTCGAATCAGACTTCATCTCCTTTTTTTAATTTTTTTTTTTTTTTAAATTTAAATATATTGATTTATTAATTATCATTAACCTCTGATTATAAAAAAAATACAATAAATAATAATTCAATAATAACAATAAAAAAAAGAAAACATTATCAGAAGTTATTAATGAAATAAAATTTTATGTAATTTTCATTTAAAAAAAAAATGTATATATATGCACTTTAATAGGCGTACGAGGAAGTCATGTAGTTTCCACATTAGCCTTTTTTTATAAGTGTAAATTATATAAAATTTTTGTAATTTTAAACAATTTTTTTTTTGTAACCACGTTGTTATACGTATACAAAAACTTAGAATAAGTTTACATTTGAAAAAGCTTTGGCCTAGAAAATTACAATAGTATTCATTCTGAAGGTTTATAAATTGATATTAATTGTATTATGCAGATATTTATAAACTGGGTTATTATTGTGTTTTTATAAGAGATAATTTAAAATTACAAAAAAAAACAAACTTAAAATAGGATATTTCAGTTATCAATGAATTTACCATAAATACAAGTAATATTTGAATTACTTTTAACGAAATTTATGAATATTTTTTGTTATATTTAGCTAAAAATAAAAATTGTTATTTAAATTATAAATGACTTTGAGATTTAAGATTTAATAAATAAAACTATTAGTAATTGTCTTGAGATGTCATCAGCGCTGCATCCACGCAAATGTAATCATTAGAAAAAAGCTGCCATTTTTTCATTGTATATCTCGTTTAACAATCACGTTTAAGAACACTAAAGCTGTAGTGATAATACATTTTTGTGATCCGTTTTATTGTTACTTAAAAAAAAAAAAAATTATGCAGTTTAATTACAAAGAATCGTGATTTATGTTCGTTTAACATTCATGTGTAAAAAAAAGAAATAAGCGACTGTTGAAATTATTATTTTTTTTGCTTAATACAGTACCAATTTCAGAATTGTTTGTTTAATAACGGATTGTTATTGATAAATAAAATAAAATAATGTCTTTAGGGATTATTTATGAAGGGTAAATAAATAAAGAGGTTAAAACCGAACTATAGACAATAGTGCAGGTGTTAATATGAAACCGGCGCAGCGGGCAAATGATCCAAGGTGGTTATAGTAATAAAAAAAACTGAGAATAGCGCTTATGTTCGAGCATTATAGCATCGTTTCCGCTTGATGGTGCCACTGTTGCCGTTATAATCTTCCATCATCTTTTTAATAACCCATCGCTCGAGACGGCGGAAGTGACAGTTAACTGAGCTCATCAAACCGAGAACGGTCGGTCAAATCTAAACAAATGTTCTTCGGCAATGGTTAACTAACTGCATAATTTAACATTACCTTACCATCTACGTCTCTTAATAACTTCTTTTTTTTCAGTAATTGATACTTATACGATTTTTTTTTGTTTTTTATAATATTCCTCATCATGAAAGATTAAATAAAGCGTGAAGTAGATTTTCTTGTCTGATTATTTTAACAAAAAATTATTATGTTTTAGTAAATATAACATATTTACATAGGCATCAAAATTAAAATAGTGTTGCAGGTAAATGATTAAAAATTTTAATAAATTAAATTTATGAAAACTAAGTGGTTGATTTAAAAATAAAAAAATTAAGAATACGAAAATTAATATGTTATTAAAAAAACCACTTGCGTATTTCTTCTCAAGATGATTTAATTTGGCTTTAATAATTAAAAAAAAAAAAAAAACTCTAATATTGCTAACAATAGATAACACAGATATAGAAAAATCAACTTTCCAACTTGCACCATCTTGACGAACCACGCTTCTAACTTTTCAAGATCAAATTCTTTCGATTTTAAATTGAATGTAACTCTAGAACAACTCAACTAATCTTGATCAAATTTTCACATGTACAACTTCAGATACATTACTATAGCATATCTAAATTTCCATGCAATTCATTTAGTAGTTTTGTAAATTTTTGAGCCAAAAAAGTTGAGCCTTTAATTGAGCGTAACTCAACAACGAATCAACCAATTTTTTTTTGTCTTCAGCCATTTGACTGGTTTGATGCAGCTCTCCAAGATTCCCTATCTAGTGCTAGTCTTTTCTTTTCGGTATACCCCCTACATCCTACATCCCTAATAATTTGTTTTACATATTCCAAACGTTGCCTGCCTACACAATTTTTTCCTTCTACCTGTCCCCCCAATATTAAAGCGACTATTCCAGGATGCCTTAATATGTGACCTATTAATCTGTCTCTTCTTTTAGCTATATTTTTCCGAATGTTTCTTTCTTGATCTATTTGCCGTAACACCTCTTCATTTGTCACTTTATCCACCCATCTGATTTTTAACATTCTCCTATAGCATCAAATTTCAAAAGCTTCTAATCTTTTCTTCACAGATACTCCGATCGTCCAAGTTTCACTTCCATATAAAGCACATTCCAAATATATACTTTCAAAAATCTTTTCCTGACATTTAAATTAATTTTTGATGTAAACAAATTATATTTCTGACTGAAGGCTCGTTTCGCCTGTGCTATTCAGCATTTTATATCGCTCCTGCTTCGTCCATCAGAACACTATCAACATCTGTATTAATTAATGTGAACAACATCAGATACACTACTAGAGCATCTACATTAAATTTCGATATATGCTCATAAATCTTTAAATATATGTTATAAAAAATGTGATGTGGACCCTACATGACTTCCTTGCACACCTATTAAATTACATATACACATCTTTTTTTTAAATGAAAAGTATATAAAATTTTATTTCATTAATAACTTCTGATATTTTATTTTTATTGTTATTATTGAATTTTTATTCATCGTAAAAATTTTTAGGGGAGGTGTACAACTAGATGTTATAACAGCCCTAAATCCAAAATTTCAACATCCTACGGCTAATTGTTTTTGAGTTACGCGAGATACAGACGTCACACCGAAACTTGTCAAAATGGATTCAGGGATGGCCAAAATGGATATTTCCGTTAAAATCTGAAAACCGAAATTTTTCGCGATTACAATACTTTACTTCGTACAAGGAAGTAAAAATATTTTTATTTAATTAATTTATTTATTTTAGTTGAGATGATTTGCATCGACTGTTATTGGACGTTTTTCCCTATGACAATGTATATTTTTAGCATATGTAAAATGCCACGCCTGACCGGGATTTGTACCCAGGCTCTCCGGATGAAAGGCTGAGACGCTACCACTCCACCACGGAGATTGGCAATATTATGTTTTAGTACAGTGCTTACCAAAATTTTCCGATTCGTGGGGCCCTTTTTCAATTACAATTTTTCCATGGCACCCTACCCTAAGTAAAAGTATGACTACTTGTAGTAAGAGATAAAAATAAATAAAACTCTTGTATCCCCATTATTTTTTTACTTTATTAACATTAAATTAATAATTATAAGTGCCTTGGTTCAATTAAGTATGAAGCCTTTGCAATATTTCGCGCCGCCCCTGTGAAGAGGCCGCAGCTCCCCGGAGCACCGCGGTGCAGAGTTTGTGAACCACTGTTTTAGTAAATAATACTTACATAGGCATCAAAATTAAAGTAATATTGTAGGTAAGTGGTTAAACATTTAAATAAATTACAACTATGAAAACTAAATTTAAGCTAATTGAAAACTACTGAAATGGTGGTGATTCTTTTTATAATAAAGGAACTAGTAGGCGATATTTCCAATTTGAACGATTTGTGTAAATCTAATGAATAGTATATATATATTTTTTAACGTGTAATATCTTGTTAAAGGAAAAAACATACATTAATAGGCACAACATGATATTAAGTGTAACTGAAATTCGAGAAAAAATGATGTAATAAAACTGACAATAGGCAAGATATTCAGTTACGGTCAAATATCTGGTTAGATCATTCAAGATTATCTTATTGGAAATTATTGTTGTTTATTTACAATTGGAGCTACTAGAGAGTGAATATTTTTTGCAAGCGTGAACTATGAATAAACGGCAACACAGTTATGATCGGTGTAACTATTTGCGAAGAGTATGTGCCGCTAAATGTTTAGAAGCACCAAAACTAAAAGTAGAGCCAGCGTTAACTGTTGAAATCGATGAATCCCTTTTTTAAAATGCAAAAAACAGAGTTTCCCACAAAGAAACGGAAAAACTGTCAGGAAATATTCCAGTAGTGAAAATACTGAAAAAGGTTTTTATAAACGTAGGTTTGAAAACGCTTTGTTATCGAGTAATGGCTATCGAAACTTTCGCCCGGATTTCAGCTGTTCTAATAAAACGAAGCCCTACTGTAATTTTTGGGACCAAAATTAAGGATTAAAGTTGGTGGTTTCTTATGTAATGTGAGCTGAAAATAGAATAGAATCTAAAAACAAATTCTTTTTCGATATCGAATTTTGTGTTTTACATCGGATATCTTAAAAATGATTGAAGTTACAGTTCTGGGACCTTTTTTAACCTATTTACCAGATCAAATTATATAAGAAACCACCAACTTTACTCCTAATTGGAGTTCCAAAAATTACAGTAGGGTTTCTTTTTATTAGAAGAGATGAAATCCGGGCGAAAGTTTTCGTTAGCAGTAACTCAAAAACAAAGCGTTTCCATACCATTGTTTATATGAACGTTTTTTATTATTTTCACCAATAGAACATGTGCCGAATTCTTCGTGGGACCCTCTGTTTAATGTTGGCTTGGTTCCCAAAGAGTAATGCGTTTTTGGAGTTATTTGCCATGAAACGAGTGAGTATTTTTTGTTTGCTGTAGAAAATAGAAATAGATTACTCTATAAATAGATTATTTGCTGCTTATAATTATCATGTAATTCAAGAGTAGTGGTCATCATACATTTGTATAGGGTACATAAATGTACCCTGAACAAAAAATGATTCGTTTGACAGTTACGGTTAACGAAGATTTTGCTCGGTTTTCAGCTACACCGGTGAAATGATGTACTGTAATTTTTAGGACGTTATTCAAAAAGCAAAATTAGCAATTTCTTATGGTTTTGGTTCTAAAAAATCGAATAAAATAGGTCCCAAAACCATATCTGCAGTAGTTTTAACGCAATGAGTATATATGGGCAGAAATAAGTCCTCATGAAACGGTGGAAGGCAATTTTCAACACCAATTTAGCGTCAATATATGGTGCGATCTTCTTCACAATCAGCTGTTTGGACCGTGCCAAGAAATGTGTTGAAAATGGCGAGCTCATTTTTGAACATTGATTTTAAATTGGTACGTATAATGCACTTTGGTCTAATGTACTGTTTCTAAATAAAATTCTAATTTTTATACCCTTTCTTTGTTTCATCTTGTCCTACACCATTTTGTTTAGAATTAACTTCTCTAAAAGTTATGTTTAAAATTTTAATGTGTTTCTTACCCATTTAACAAAGTTATCGTACATAAAAAAAAAACAGGGGGTTTTTACCCCAATTTATTGGTTTTTAATTTTTTTAATCATGGCCCATTGGTATTGATATATAATTTATTTATGTAATAGTTTCCAGTTACCAACAATCTGTAATAGTATGTTCGAGCGTTTTCGGATTAGTAATCCATCCTCAGGAACATTGATGTGTTATAATTATTTATTTCACATATCATTAATTATACTACAATTTTAAAAACAAAAATTACAAATATAAAAATTGATTGTCAAAAGGTAAAATAATGTAAACGTAATCCGTCATGTCAGTATGAAGGTCTCAATTTTTATGATAACAAATTGTTTGATAACAATCGAAACCTTCATATTGACATGACAGATAACGTTTACATTATTTTACTTTTTGACGATCAATTGTTATATTTTTAATTTTTGTTTTTAAAATTAAGTTAGTATAATTAATGATACGTGAAGTAAATAATTATAATTATAATACATCAATGTTCCTGAGGATGAATTACTAATCCGAAAGCGCTCGAATATATTATTAAAGATGTTGGTAAGTGGAAACTATTACATAAATAAATTATTGATTGTTACTCAAGATTTCTCAAAAAATACTATATATACGGTTCTGTTACATATTTTATTCGATTTTCACGTTCAAAACCACAAGAGATCACTAACTATGCTCTTTAATTAACGTCTTAAGTAGTTTAATACGACCTCATTTCTCCGGGATAGCTAAAATCCGAGCGAAATCTTTTACTAACAGTAACTCTCAAACGAATCTTTTTAGGAGATATATTTATAATGATTTTTTTCCATTATTTTTACGAGTAGAATAGGTTATGAAACTCCTGAGAGAACATTTTGATACACTCTGTATACCTTAATTGATCAACGATTAATGTGCTGTTCCCATTAGGATAAAAGATATCACTATATAATAAGGGATAGTGGATGGAATGGATGTTCATTCCGTGAAGGAGATAAAATATGAAAAATGTTAAACCTGAAAGGGATTCAAATCCAGAATTTTTCAGATGAAAGGCAATTATAACATAATTGCCTAAATACAAAAATTAAAAGATATAGGATGAAAATAAAAATTGTCTTTACTATAAAAAATTAAAGAAAAAAAGATGATGTAGAAATAAGAATGAAAAAACAAAAAAAAATCTGTTATTTTATTATTGAACTATTTTAACCTTGTTTAAAAAAAACAACTGTAATAAATTTTACTGGTAAGTAGTAAGTTGAAGTAAGTAATTATTTAGGGAAATAAAAGGAGTAAAGTTAATGAAGATGAAACAAGATAATCGATTGGAATAAAAAAAAAAAAAAACGAAAAAAAGAAGTAGCTTAAAAGAGGTTTCGAAAAGAAGTGGGCGTGAATGTTAGGAGAAGAAGTCAACTATTATCTGTTTTGCAGTTATATTTTGTGTTTGTAAAAGCTTCCTTTCCGATTTTTTTTTTAACAGTCTAATGAAGATTATTTTCATTTTTAATAACTTCCATACTTATTTAGTGTTGTAGGTTAGACTATAATTTGCGAAACAACAAATGCATTTGTTAAAAACCATTAATATCAAACGTCCTTGGATTGATTCCCACGCTCTGTTTTTCTGGTTTTATACTACATTGATCTCTAGGATTATAGCTGCTACTTTTTTTTTATGGTTTATTATTTTACTTCATATTCAACTTCCAACATCCAGTTAGTTATCCTGGATAATGATGATGATGATGATGACGTTTCCTTATTACAATATCCATCCTTTCATTCAAAAAATAATGAAGCAATATGAGATGCTATTTATAATTCTATCTTATCGATGTTTTACAGTAAAGTTACTTCTTAGATGTTTATAAGCTTCCGCTTTCATAGGATGTACTACTTCATTTTGTTGCTGCATGAAGTGAACTTTACAATTGAAATTAATATCTGCGGCTGATAATGCCGCACATTCCAATACAGTATATCATTTCTTGTATCCAATAAAGTATAGTCATATTATCTTCGATTTATTTCTTGCAATACTGTTCTATTTATTTATAAATAATATAATAATCAATTTATTTTATGATAAAAATATATTTTACCGTTGCTGTAAATATAAATTATACCGTTACATCAGCTTAGGCTACTGACTTACGCACAAATACACGTAAATGCATTTATAGAAAATAGAACCCACATACACGCGAGGATAACTTTATTAAAAATCTCTTAAATAGTATTTTATTTGTATATGTTGAAGAAAAATATAGTAGCTTACTAGAATACCGCAAAAAAAAAAAACTCCACAACGAATTATCCTTTTATAATCATTTGATTATGAGAGGAGGATCTATCTTGTACACAAATTTTTTATTTCCAAAATCATTTCTGAAACGATTTCCAAAAACATTCTTGCACAGTTCTGCGCAAGAAAAAACTGACGAAGGATTTTTTGTAAATTTAATTTGAATATTTTTTTTTTTAAATTTGATTGAGTATTACTAACAATAGATACCGCAGATAAAAAAAAGTCAACATTCCAACTTGCAGCATCATAACGAACCACGCTTCTAACTTGCCCCGCTTAAATTTTTTCGATCTTAAATTGAGGGTAATTCAATTTGGTTTAAACTATTCAACCAATCTTCATAAAAGTTTCATATGTATAACATCAAATATACTACTACAACATATCTAAATTTCAATCAAATTCATTTAATACGGAGGTCATCATTTACGTTTTGACGAAGGACTACTAGGTGGCGTATTGAGGTGTGACATTATTATTGAATTTAAACATTAAAATTTGAATTGTTTATTGTTACAACAATGGCAGATCAGAAATTCGCAGAGTAGTTTGTCTATAGAGATGGTTTAAAAAAAAACCTTTGTGAAAAAATGGAAATTTCGATTTCGATTTTTTTAGAATTTAGTAAGGATTTAACGCAACAATAATACTTCGAATCGCTTTGTACAACTTTTGTTGATGGATCACCATCATAAAAGACTATTTACAATTGGTTTACAGAATTTCTTCGTGGTCGTACTTCCGTCAGCAATGAATTTCGTAAAGGTCGACCAAAATCGGTTGTTGTTCAAACATTGACACTCTGCGCAACATGATTGAAAAGAATCGGCATGTGACTTAGCATGAGATAGAGGCATCCTTAGACGTATCGAAGACTATAGTACATTCGATTTTGCATGAACATTTAGCTGTGAAAAATATCTGTTCTTGGTAGATTTCGCATAATTTGACCGAAGCTCAAAAACAGGCTTGTGTCAATTGGTGTAAGGAAATGTTCACAAAATTCGACCGAGGAAGTGCAAAATCTATATGCAACATCGTATATGGAAACCAGACGTGGCCAAAAGTTTTTGCCTCCGGGCCAAATTGGAAAGAAAACTTTTTTCCTGGACCGAACGAAATATTAAAATTAAAAAAAATGTTAAATACAAAAACGATTTATATAAGTATACAAACTTTTACTATGGAATTTGTTTATGAATAAATGTAAATAATTTAGTACAACCAAACACAAAAAAAAAACTAATGTGATGTGTTAAGTTTTTAAATTTTCCATATTTCCATTATTCAATGCTTATAAAAAAAGTTAATATTGAAAAATTTTCGCGATCCGCATAAATTCATTACGCGGGCCGGGTCCGGTCCGCAGGCCGTATGTTGGTCATGCCTGCAGTAGATGAAACTTAAATATATTTGTATGAGTCAGAAACTAAGCAATAATCAACTGTTTGGGAGTTCCAAGATGAACTGAATAATCAAAAAATAAACTGTTTCCGAAGTACTTCCAAGAAAATGATCGCATGCGCTTTCGATTATACTAGACATGTAGCAACCATTGCTTTAGAAGATCGAAGAACAGTTAATGAAGAATAGTATACAACAATTTGTTTGCCAAAAGTCATCAATGAAATCAGGAAAAACAACCGAAAACTTTTCATCATTCTTCATCATCTTAATGTTAGTTCTAACACAGTACATCAAACAATTGATTATTTGATGGAGAAAAACATAGAATTAATATCTCATTGCTCGTATTCACCTGATTTATCGTCTAATGTCAAACAAAAAGTGTGAGGACAGCAATTTTCATCACATTAATTTTGGAAGGATTCAAGCCTTCCAAAATCATGTTTTGAGGTACCAGTTTCAGAGTGGAAAAATGTTTCGAGAATTGATTCGAATGCATGCAAAAGAGTATAAATCTTAAAGGTGAATATTTTGAGAAACAATAAAATGATTTCTACAAAAAAGTTTCTCTTTTCATTGTTTTTGTAAAAACTTAAAAGGCGACTTTCGTAGATTTGGAGATTTTTAAGCTACAAAATTTTATATATAGGCTTCCTTTTTTTATTTTTATTTAACCTCCGGGACCACCGTTAGGTATTGCTTCAGAGGATGAGATGAACGATTTGTAGCGTGGGTGAAAATGCCATGCTTGACCGGGATTCAAACCCGGGACCTCAGGAGGAAAGGCCGAGACGCTACCACTCGCGCCATGGAGGCTGGCTGTATATAAGCTTACAAATATATAAGAAAACTCCAATTAAAGTGAATGATATTTTCGTACTCCTTATATCTCAAAACGTAATGAAAATTTATTTTCACCTCCTCCCCACCCCCACCAAATATATATATATATATAATATATTATAGAATATATTTTTATATATATGTTTTATTGAGAATCTACCTAGTTATTTATTTATGTAAAAAAATGCTGCGGGTTTGAAAGTAGGTTAACAGTGAGAAAGAGAGATATTTATTGGTACGAAATTTCCAGAAGAAGAGAAAAGTCTCCTTTTTCTACCTGTTGTTTCAAAATAAGATATTTTCTGTTTTCTAAAACTGACTTTAAAAAAAGGAGATCCTTAATTAAACCTGTAAGTTCTTTTTCCTTGTGTTTAAAGCCTTCTTTTTCACCAGATGAATCGATTTCAACAATTATGTTTTTTTTTTGTCCCGGATAAGTTAAATGGATAATTTGTCATAAAAAATTAAATTGTCTACTTAAACAATTTAACTATATAAATTATATATTTCTTATTCCTTTTTGCCGTCATAATTATTTATTATTATACTGTTCAAGTGCAATGACGTAGAGGCTGCTGTTATTCTAATATTTAAAGTATTTCTATGACAAACTTTCAAGAAATGTTAAGGTTAATCATTAAATAAAAATTATAAATTTTTCTGCATTCCAGAAGTCTTAGTTCACGTTTCGTACTTTATAATTTTTCCATAATGTAATTAAGATGCAGGGTTTTCGTCTTTTCTTTACATGCAACCGGTTTTTTTTAAATACAGGCAGGTTTTTTTTAGATTTATCAATATTTTAAATAAAAGTAAAAATTAAAAAAAGAAGAAAAATAAAATACGCATAAGGTGAAAAGAAACACGACTTAAAAAAAGGAAAATATTATGCTTTTGTAACTCTTCTTTAAATTTAAATTTTTTGAAGTTCTGTCAAAATAACCGTGAGTTGTTAGTTTTAGAATTTGGCGAATATTCCAAAAATATGACATTAAAAAAAAAAACACAAAAAGTATTTTTTCAACCAACGAGCAGTTCGTTATTCGATTCAATATGCAAAGTGATTTAAAAAAAAAAAATGTATGCACACTTTGAACTGCCTTTGAAGATTTATTTTCTTATCTACAAGGTTAAATTTCTGGGAAAAATTAGGCTACAGTCCAATTTGAAAAATAAGTGTAATTTCTGGTCAAACTGAATGATCCAATTGGTGGTTAAAGTCAGAGGCGGATTTACGAATGTGCTGTCTATAGGCTGAACAAAATCGCCGCCTACGCTATATGTCTTAACTCCGAGCCGTCGTCGTGCGAAGAGTTACCGAGAACCGAGTAGAGAGATAAGAAATTCGGCGAAGTTGATACTCCGTTTTTAGTGGCCGCGGAAAAAATTTCCGCGGCCACATTTGTCGCCATAGGCTGTAGCCTAGTTAGTTTCCTCCGTTAAAGCCACTACTGGCTAGGAACGGAGGGGGTGGTGTAGCGACCGGACACATTACGAGGTGGGATCTTCTCCCCTCGGGGGGGAATCGAGATGTAGCCTAGTTAGTAAGCTGAGGTTCATAAGGGAACTAGGACTAAGTTTTCTTGTTGCGATCAACATGTTTGGTGGTATGTTGCTTTATTTTGCCTCGATTTTCGAGACATTCACCTAATTGGCTCATAATAAATAGAACTAGGCGCGGGGTTTACGCTTCCGCGAGCTCGATTAGCTAATTCAGAAGGATACGATGTAGGACATTCAAGATGTCCGGACGAGGCCTACAGCGAAGGCAATAAGCTGAGTTATTAAATCACCGATGTAAATGTCTACCGAGGCATTTATATCGGTGGCATCCCAACGAGGCCAGGCTTATTAATATGAAATATAAAAAGTCAGAGGGCGATAGACGACTCCCGTTAAAGCCCAACAGGGCAAGGAATGTGAGGGGTGTTGTGTGGCGACCGGAACGTCACTAGGCGGGTGTCTTCCCCTACGGGGTTGGGATGTAGCTTAGTTAGTGGCGAATAAGTAAATGTACACTTAATTAGTTATCTGTTAATAAATAAATTAATGTTCATTTAATTTTATGAAATTACGTCATAAAGTTAACAACCTATCTGTAGAGAGATATCTAAGGAAACAAACAAAACCACTAAAAGGATTGGTTACTGTTTCCTATACTTATGTGATCTGATATTTTACGCCATTTATGATAGGATCAGCACTATATTGATTAATGAGATCAGCTTAAATAATACTGAAAAATAAACAACTGCTTTTCCTTAGAAAATTAAAGATATTCAAGAACAGGCACTTACACCATTAAACCGCATTTGTTAACTTCTCTAAAGAGAAAGAAGGTTTATGGAGCTTTTTAGTAGGTACAAGAAAACCTGGAAGATGTTACCGCAATTTCAAGAACCAGAGAAATGCATTCTAACTAATGATTTAACAATTATTATATTGAACGTATGAAAATTACAATTTTTGTTTTGTAAAAATGATCATATAAATGAAATAATGTCGATAATAACTTGTTATTATACATTTAGAATCGGAAATTTAAGTTTAAATTTTCACTAATATTTACTACACAGTTTTCAATTTTGTTTAATTTTGTAGTGTGATCGATTAAAAATTAAGTATCAACAAAAATTGACACAACAAAAATTATGCTAATAAATAAACTTTCTTCAATCATAACACATGAACGAATAAAAACATAAATTAACCACCTTAATAAAAGAAGAGAGTTTTAATTTTATATAAAAAATACGAGAAAGATACGACATTGATGTGTTCGTTTGATATTTATTGTTTGATAAAATTAAATCAAATGAAATTTCTAGTTTTAGAACTGCAAAGTAGAGAGAAAAACTTTTGGAATTTTGTTGAATTGAGTGTAGTAACATTGTAACGTTTTAATTTGTTTCAGGTAAAGTTTTAATTAAGTACTACTAGGAATCGAATAGTGATGATAAAACCTACTTTCCCATAACTTTCTGAAGTGAACATGTGTGTGTGTGTGTGTGTGTGTGTGTGTGTGTGTGTGCGCGCGCGCGCGCGCGCGATAATTTATTGATGCAAATATGAAAACGCAGACGTGAAAATCATACAAAAAATATATAATTTATAAATAAATACGTTTACTAAATTACTTTTTATATATTTAATAGATAAAAAAATAATATAGTAAATTATAATACTGATACTGACGAGGAAGCCAGAGGTGTTGTCAAGGAGACATCGGAAGCGGACGGTGAAACTCCTTTCAAGGAGTTGTAAATTGTCTGGTTGGAGTGCCTCCTGAAGGGTGAGACTTGATGATTCTGGTGCTAAGAAGGAGTTCCACATTAACTGCCGTTGCAATTCCTCCCTATCTTCAGAATGTACTAACTCGTACACCGATTGGTGAACAATGTCAGACTGAAATTAAAAAAATAATAAAATCATATATTTATTTAAGAAAATTATAAAACTGAATATATTAACTTATTAAGGATTTTTTTAAATTAAGAAATTGAATAACAGTAATAAAAGTTAGACTATTATTAGTGAGAAACAAAAAGTAATAATTTTACTGTTAATAAAACGGCTACTTATTTCGTAAAACGTGTGCGCGCGCGCACACACACACACACACACACACAGAATTCTGATCCATATCAATAAGTTTACGTACAGAAATTAAAAATTAAAAAAAAATTATGTAAGTTAGTCTAATCTTAAATTTTTAAATCAGTTAGATCATTGATTCAAACTTTTTCACCCGCCTCCTGATTTTGATTATTTTTTGTATGTGCTCACAACTACTTGTTGTATATGCTATTTGTTGTAGCTGCTATTGGCGCAGAGCGGACCAACAACAGCCATTGGCGCCAAGTGGCTGCGCGCAACGCACGAACGATTCACTCGTTTGAACGATTTATACTTCTTTATACGAACGATTTATCTTTTATTTTTGAAGTTATACTTTTTTTGACACGTTAGGAAAAACGGATCAGAATGTACTTTCAGCAAGTTACGGAAGTTACGCGCGCCGATAAAAAATAAAACTATTTGTATCATATTTTTCATATCATAAGCCGTTGATAAACCTCGTGCCTATTCAATCGTTATCCGAAGAATTAGTAGAACTAAACTAATCGAAATTTATTCGATGAAATTTGTTTTATATGACAACGAATAATTCAATACTTTCTAAACTGTATAAAATAAATATTAATTAATTTGTCTATCGATCGTTTGACTTGTTCAATTTTTTTGAACGCGTAAAAACATTATTTTTTTATTCACACCAAAGAAGTATAACTTCTTATTTGCATACATAAGTATATAAGAGCTTTTTTTTATCTTTTATCCTCTAGAACCACCAAGGTATTATTTCAGAGAATGAATGAGGATGATATGTATAAATATAAAAGAAGTGTAGTCTTGTAGAGTCTCAGGTCGACCAGTGCTGAGATGTGTGGTTAATTGAAGCCGAATCACCAAAGAATACCGGTATCAATGAACCATTTATCTAAAATTATGTTGAGTTTTGGGGATAAAAAAGGAAAACATTGTGATTACAGCTGTGTTAAAAATCATAACTCAAGCAAACAGCTAAAAGTGTTCAGGATTTTGAAACCTTTCGTTGTAAAAGTTTTTATTGCTGTTCGTTAAATTCATGAACGTTATTTAGTTATAATTGTCAAAAACGTTTAATAAAATCAAATATAATGAAATATAAACCGTATAAAATTTTCGCGGCGGGCCGCAGGTCCACTTTTTTCCTAATATAACTAAAAATAAAAAAAATATGTATAAAAGTGATCGAAATATTGTTACAAATACCATAAGTTTGGGAAACAAGATTAAAAACGCAAAACGCAATGAAAATGGTTTATTAGAAACAGAGATATGGCGTTAGGGAATTTGGATGAGATTATGAACTAGGATCTTGTATATAATAGGTGAAAAAAATTATCATATTTTAATTTAACTTAAGATAAAAAGTAAATAAAACTGATTAAATTAACGCTTCCATTATTTTATTTACATTTAAATATTAAAAAAACGCGATTTGTATCCGAGATGTTAATCCTTAAAACGAAGTTTTTTATGAATCATCCATAAACTAAATAATTTTCTCTCAAACTGATTTTTTAAAATTGAATTTAAGATAAAAAAAATAAATAAAATTGATTAAATTAAAGCTTGAATATCTTATATGACTGAATAGTGCATATTTGTCTTGCAATTCAAGTTGATTCCTTATTTTAATTTGAAAGGTGGGAATATCACCTTGTGAAAGATCATAATTGTGAGTAAATGTGCCCCCGGACTCGAAAGTCAGTATCTATAATAGGAAGCTTAGTAGTTACAAACAAAGTGGACAGGATGGGGAAAAATACATCTGAA
Organism: Lycorma delicatula; assembly: GCF_047948215.1. Classification (NCBI taxonomy): domain Eukaryota; kingdom Metazoa; phylum Arthropoda; class Insecta; order Hemiptera; family Fulgoridae; genus Lycorma; species Lycorma delicatula. The sequence goes on along the minus strand of NC_134461.1, from coordinate 117,046,518 downwards.
GAGAAATAATCTCAATCGATTATTTTGACAAAAAGCAAATGGGGAAGACGAAACCGTTCTAGAAAGACTCACTGTACAACCAATAAGAAATATAAATTTACAGAAAGATGATCAGAGAGATAAGTACTAAGTGGAAGTAAGAATGCGACAAATGCCATAGGGTATACCCGACTCCGCTACAATCGTGTACTTCAAACAAGAACAAATTTTAAAAGGTAAACTAAAGTTTGATTTATTTGTTTAATGAACAAACAGATGTAATAACTATATTATATTAAAAGTGAAAATTCCTTTAATATATTGTAATCATAAAAGGTAAGTTTTATAATATGACCTTCAAACAAGGTCTAAATAGACTTTCTCTCTTATAAAACTAGACTTTTAAGAAAAAAAAGACATATTTAATTTAGCTAATCATTTAGCAAGCAAGCAAGCTAAGTAAGACAACCTATTGTCATGACTCGGACATAGCATAACGTGCATTAAAGTGTTTTATGTTCATTGAAGTGTCGGTCGTGCGTGAGATTGTACCATTAAACAATAGTTAACGATTCCTTGTTACATTTACTAAACGAATAACAAACTATAGTCACCGCTATTTTTTAACACCTAAGTTAATTCTCTATATAAAGAGATACTACAGTCTAAATGTCTTCTTTAACTACGTTTTGATATTTAACAATACTAATTGAAACTGAAGAAAGTAAAGAAATAAAATAAAGCGTAAAATATGATTAACGTGACTTAACGCGATTTTTTTTTAAAGAATTATGATTTCGTAACATTTCACGTGTGTGTTGTGTAAGGAACTTGTCTTAAACTTAAGATGAAAGAGAGAGATAGAAATTGTAGAGAGCACTGAACTAAAAGTTGAAAAAAATATAAGGGTACATAAGCACAGTTTTTGAATTTTGAAAAGAGATTTGATAAATAGACATTTATTCCTTCAAAAAGTAATAATAAACAATTCAATTAAATCAGACAGCTAAATAATAAAAAATTCCCTTTCGGCATGCCGGAAGGCGGAGATAGATTTCACTGGCGCTAAGTAGGGGATAAAAAAGATTTCCATTTTAAAGTTAATAAAAACTTCAAATTTATTCAATACGACAATGATTGCAAGTGAAAAAAGTTTCACATTTTTAGCATACGACAAGCTCATCTTCTTACAATTTCAACAATATTTTGGTCATCCATTCCCGTAAGGGTTGGTCGTATCAAAAATTATTTCAGACAAAAATTTTAGATAATGTTTAGAGAACTAACGACCACTTTAAACCGATTCAATTCTGAGCTTATTAAAAGAAGTATGATTTTTTTTGTCTTCGAAACCCCATTTTTTCCACCCCCTGGGCCAATGGTTGGTGATATCAAAACCAAAGAGTAGTAGAAACTATAAACGAATTCGATATTTTACTTAATAAGAAAGTTACAGCGATATTTTATTTATTCGAAAAAAAACCATTCCATTTCCATCCCCATGGTCCGATTTTGGCCGTTAACGAATTCGACCGAAATTTTGGGACAAGTTATTTTTAAGAAACAATTTGAAAGTATTGGCGCAAAATTACGGTAGTTATCGTGTCCGCAAGAAAGTGAAATATATGTAAATGTACATATAAAATTTTGAACTGACGGTGGTTTTGGGGTCTGGGGGATGTGAAACGCGAAGATATGTCGAAATTTTCCGGAAATCGAATCATGATACCCATTACAATAGGTAGCTTTCTTATGAAATCTACCTAAAATTTCTGAATTATATGGACGTCGTTTAGCATATACAAACATTAGCGTGTACTCTTCTAAGACTGAAGATGGACCACTGAATGTGAAAATAGGAAGAGAAAAGATTTTTTAGGTAGAAGAATTTTGTTATTTGGGAAGTAGAATTACTAAAGACGGATGAAGCAGGAGCGATATAAAATGCCGAATAGCACAGGCGAAACGAGCCTTCAGTCAGAAACATGATTTGTTTACATCAAAAATTAATTTAAATGTCAGGAAAAGATTTTTGAAAGTATATGTTTGGAGGTCGCTTTATATGGAAGTGAAACTTGGACGATAGGAGTATCTGAGAAGAAAAGATTAGAAGCTTTTGAAATGTGATGTGGTGGTATAGGAGAATGTTAAAAATCAGATGGGTGGATAATGTGACAAATGAAGAGGTGTTGCGGCAAACAGATGAAGAAAGAAGCATTTGGAAAAATATAGCTAAAAGAAAAGACAGCATTATAGGCCACATATTAAGGTATCCTGGAATAGTCGCTTTAATACTGGAGGGACAGGTAGAAGGAAAAAATTGTGTAGGCAGGCAACGTTTGGAATATGTAAAACAAATTGTTAGGGATGTAGGATATAGTAGGTATACCGAAATGAAACGACTAGCACTAGATAGGGATCTTGGAGAGCTGCATCAAACCAGTCAAATGAATGAAGACAAAAAAAAAAAATACTCAAGTCGTTATTTAATTTGAATTTTTTTATATTTTCACCTTCCTAATTTACGAATTTTTAATTAATTAATTATTTTAAAGCATTAATGTGGAGTTCAAAATCCTACGGCTAATCATTTTTGAGTTATGCGAGATATATATGTACGTACATACAGACGTCATGCCCAAACCAGTCAAAATGGATTCAGGGGTGGTGAAAATGGATATTTCCGATGAAATCTGTAAACCAACATTTTTTACAATACTTCCTTTACTTCGAATAAGGAATTAAAAAGGATATAGCTATTTAAAAAAGATACCGTATTTTTAAAAATCATTTTTAAAGGTCAACTAATATTTATGAATGCTGTATTTACATAAAAAATTGTTTTTACAACCAATAATATCAATAACAATTATAAAGATATCAATATTATTTAATTATATCTTAAAAACAAGCTATTAAAAAAGATGCTTGAAAAGAATATATATAGAATCGAAAAAAGTAATTAATTTTACAGAAAATTTAACAATTTCAGATTTTATGTATAATAGTATACTAGTGTATAAGTAAATAGTTTAATTTTATTTTGAATTCTTAACTAACAAAGGTATTTCTTTTTTTCACACGATTTTTATGAAAAAATAAGTTACTTATAGTCATTATACATTACATAAACCTTTTGTAAATTAGATCACATCCGAAATTACATGATAAGGAGTCCTCAGCGAAACTTCTCAAAAATTACATACTAACATAATCAAAACTTTTATGTCAAGTAAATAGCAATTAAAAAAATCTCTTAATAACACTAGAACAATAGAAACGAAAATAATATATAATTGTTTTTTGTCTTCCAGTCATTTGACTGGTTTGATGCAGCTCTCAAAGAATCCCTATCTAGTGCTAGTCGTTTCATTTCGGTATACCCCCTATATCCTACATCGCTAACAATTTATTTTACGTATTCCAAACGTTGCCTGTCTACACAATTTTTTCTTTCTACTTGTCCCTCCAATATTAAAGCGACTATTCCAGGATGCTTTAATATGTGGACTTTAAGTCTGTCTCTTCTTTTAACTAATTATATAATAAGTAGAAGTAAAAAAAACAATCCCTTTCAGCACGCTGAAAGGCGGAGGTAGTTTTACAGGTGCTAAGTAGGGGATAGAAATGATTTCCACCTTAAAGTTAAGAAAAACTTCAAATTTACTGAATATGATAATGGTTGCATGTGAAAAAGTTTCACACGTTTAGCATACGACAAGCCCAATCTTCTTACAATTCCAGCAACATTTTGGTCATCTCTTGCCGTAAGGGTTGGTCATATCAAAAATTATTTCAGTCAAAACGTTTTAGGTAATGTTTAGAGGACTAAAGACCACTTTAAACCGATTCGATGTTGTGCCTATTAAGGGTTGTTTTTTTTTTGTCTTCGAAACCCCATATTTTCCATCCTCTGAGCCAATGGTTGGTGATAACAACAAATTTTACCTAGATACCTTTTAGACCCTTATCCAAAGAATAGTAGGGACATTAAACGAATTCGATGTATTAATTAATGGGAAAGTTATAGCGATATTTTGTTTTTTGGAAAAAGCCCCCCATTTCCATCCCTATGGTCCGAATTTGCCCATTTACGAGCTCGACCGAGATTTTGGGTCGTTATATTTTATGTATCAATTTGAAAGTGATTGGAGCAAAATTACGGCAGTTATCGTGTCCACAAGAAAGTGAAAATATATATATATATATATATATATATATATATATATATATTAAATTTGAACTAACGGTGATTTTGGGGTTTGAAGGATGTGAAATGCGAAGATATGTCGAAATTTTCCGGAAGTCGAATCATGGTATTCATTACAATAGGTAACTTTCTTATGAAGTCTACCTAAAAAAAATAAATAAAAAAATGACGAACCAGTAAAAAAAACTTAAAGTATATGTAACATTTGAAATAAAAATTCAAATAGATAATTCTCAATTCTCACATCCGAGGTAATTATAAACATATTAAGACTCTATAGGGACACTTAGGTCTAGATATACATGTCTAGAACGTACATTAGACATGGTCTTCCCCATTGTCTAATAGGGTTACTGCAAGTTATTTGTGTAATAGTTAAACCGTTGTTCGTACTTTGTACTGTAATGCTGTATCTCCTCCCGCACGGACCGTAATCCTAAATAATTGTGAATCTCATTGTCCTTTAAAAACCAAGGTGCTTCTTTTATACACCTCGCTACCTTATTATGAAATTACTATAAAATATCTACATTGATTTGCTCGCGATGTCCCATAGTTCGGTATCACAGGTCCATTTAGATTTTAGAACTATTAAGCATACCAGGAACTTATAAGACAAGGACAAAGGAGAACGTCTGTTCAATAAGCAGAAAATTTCCTTGAACTTTATCTCAAATTGCCTTCTCTTCTTTTTTATATGAACTTTCCATGTTAGTCGACGTTTGCGGTAGCCACACTCTCAGTTGGCAGAATTACAACGCCATCAAAGTAGAGCCGCGGGCAGTTACCTCTCCTTATTGTGAATGTCTCATGCTTCGATTTTGCTTGGTTAACGTATATTCTCCATGTAATCAACCACATGTTTATTAAATCCAACTAAAATTGTAGGCTATTCAATGCTATAGTTGGGCTAGCAGCAATAGCGAGAACAGCTGTGTCATCCGTAAGTTGTGTCGAGATATTTTCGTTCAAATATCGCAGGAAAGGGAAAGAAAAAATCTCCAGTTTCAATGATTTTCAACTTGTTTTAAAAAAAGTAATAAAAGAATTGAGACTGGTGTAAAACGAGCTAAAGGAAATAAAAATATTGATATCGTAGAACATTTTTTTGCAATTGTTTTTTTTTAAATTTACTACACTTCTCTGTTTATCAACTTTAATTAATTATTTTTGTAGATTACTGAAGTGACGTAATGTCCGGACAAAAATATTTGACTGAAGCAAACGTTTCTGTTCGGATACGCACCGGTAATTATGTCTTTTATAATGTATTTTGTTTTTTAATTTCATACATGTCTTACTTCAGACACGTGTTAATTATCTCAAACTGAAAAATATCTTTGCTGTAGTATCTCCATTAAGTTTTTCGGATTTTCTTTTACCACAAAAAATTATAATGGCAGCATCGCGACAACAAATATAAATATAAATAAACATAAATAGTCACGATATCTGCTGTAATTTTGCGCCAATTACTTTCAAATTGATACATGAAATATAACGACTCAAAATCTCGGTCGAGTTCTTTAATGAGCAAAATCGGACCATGCGGGTGGAAATGGGGGGGCTTTTTCGAAAAAACAAAATATCGCTATAACTTCCTTATTAAGTAAAGTATCGAATTCGTTCAAAGTTCCTACTATTTTTTAGATAAGTGTCTAAAACTTATCTAAGTAATTTTTTTGATATCACCAAACATTGGCCCAGGGAGTGGAAAAAATGGGGTTTCGAAGACAAAAAGAAAATCATAACTCCCATAATAGGCACAGTATCGTATCGGTTTAAAGTGGTCGTTAGTCCTGTAAACATATGAAACTTTTTTTCACATGCAACCAGTGTCGTATTGAGTAAATTTGAAGTTTTTTTAACTTTAAGGTAGAAATCTTTTTTATTCCCTACTTAGCACCGACGAAATCTATCTCCGCCTTCCGGCGTGCCGAAAGGGATTTTTTTTATAGGGGAATTAAATGTATAAACAGTACAAACAGCTATTAGATTTTATTTCTATTCTAGCACTGGCTCGGCTGAAACGTAAACTTCGGCTAAAATGTTAGGAATGACGTGGGAAGGAGCAGATAAATACAATTTACAAAGGGCATTTAATATTAAAAATAGGAACATGAAACGGCCGATCTTAAACATTTCTAAACATATTTTAAGAATATCTGTGAAAAACCTTTACATTTTGACATTAAAAAACTAGTTTTTTGGATCAGGAAATCGATTAAAAAGATCCAATTCAACATTTTCGACTGTTAAAAAATTACGTAATAATTTCGAATTGGTTTTTGGAGGAAAACGGTGTATACAACTTTCTGAGATATGAATATATTAAATATTTCGAAAAATATAAAATTCATTAACAGTGGCATAATTAAAAAAATTTCGGTTTTATATAATAACATGGTTAAATTAAGATAATATAATTAAAAATGAACGAATAGTTTAAGTAATATTTATTTTAGTTTAAGTTTCATCATTTTGATAATTTAACTTATTTATTTCAGATGATTTAATTTTTTTTTTCAAACACAAACATAATATATAACATGCATCTCTATGTAAATGTTTTTCTTTTTAAATAATTTACATATTCACTTTTAAATACTCATATATATATATATATATATATATATACACACGAGTGTATACACAAAGTTAATTAATAATAAAATTAGTATTAAGCAACTGGTAATTCTCCCAGTTAGTGATAATATATATAATAATAGTGTATATCTTTCTCTCTCTCTCTCTAGAGAGTTCTCTCTCTTTCTCTCTCTCTCTCTCTCTCTCTCTCTCTAGAGAGAGAGAGAGAGAGAGAGAGGAGAGAGAGCCAATTATAATTTACACTTTCATTTTATTTACAAACATAAATAATAAAATAAAAATTCAAAATTTATATACTGTTGCTGTCACAGGAAATCCATACAAATAAAAACATCATATATCTGTCGGAAAATTATTTTTAATAATTTGTCGTAAAGGATTATTTTTTATAAATTGAAAAATATATTTGCATAACTAAAATAAATAACACTTCTTCTGTTTAATATATTTTTGTTATTTATTATTACATAAACAAAATCTCATTTAATATAATCATATATCTTATTATTATAAAATTATTAAGTGGAAATTTAACAGTATTATTGCAACACATTGTAAATTATTATTATTATTGTTATTATTTAAATACTGGCTAGATTCCAAGGAAATTGATAAAATAAATTGTCGTCATATAAAATGTGTAGATTGTAAATGAATAAATACATAATATTATAAATTCAAACAAAATATTAACTTATAAAATTAAAACTAACGAGTTACAAATCTCATTTGATTATTTGTCATTGAAATATAGATGTATCTCTTTTAAGTCATAAAAATTGTATCTAAATAATAAATGGGTTAGATTCATTTAATTTATTAAAATAACAAATTTATACGACGCCATAAATTAGGTTTTATAAAAGCCAGTTTTTATATCTATTCTTTTTCTGTACTAGAAAGGATAGTCTTTAAAAAACCAGGAAGTAGAAATTTTCCAATTCAATCTTTTAAATTGAATTTAAAAAACTAAGATTTTCAGTTCAACCCGTATATATAATTAGGTAGATTTCATAAAACCAACCGGGTTGATCTAGTGGTGAACGCGTCTTCCCAAATCAGCTGATTTGGAAGTTCAGAGTTCCAGCGTCCAAGTCCTAGTAAAGGCAGTTACTTTTATAAGGATGTGAATACTAGATCGTGGATACCGGTGTTCTTTGCTGGTTGGATTTAAATTAACCACATCTCAGGAACGGTCGAACTGAGACTGTACAAGACTACGCTTCATTTACACTCATACATATCATCCTCTGAAGTAATACTTCAACGGTAATTCCCGGAGGCTAAACAGGAAAAAAGGTAGATTTCATAAGAAAGTACCTATTGTAACGGGGGTACCATGATTCGACTTCCGGAAAATTTCGACATATCTTAGCGTTCACATCCCCCAGACCCCAAAACCACCGTCATCTCAAATGTTATATATACATATATATATCTATAGTTCACTTTTTTGTGAAGAAAGTTTTAATTAATAATTAAAAGTAAAAAACTCGATAATACTAATTAATTATTGCATGACTTTTCCGACTATTAGTAATATAAATTAAAAGAGTTAGAGGGGAAAAAACAGAATGTGTGAAGTTTTTTAGAGGTGGGAAATAAATTTTAAGAAAATTTTACTAAAAATATTCATATATAGGTTAAGCTTAACAAATTTGCTTTTTCTCTAAATCTAACATCTTCAGTAAGGATAAAAAATATGTATCTCAATTTTAAGAGGTGGAAGTTGATTTTTTGATAATTCTATTTTGGATTATTTATTTATTCAGTGTAGGTAACAAATGTGCTTTAATAAAAGATGTTTCTTAAGTGCTTCTAAAGAAAATCGAAAAATTGTTATTTTCGCGATATCCCCACACCCTTAAGAGATTTAAAAAAATTAACATGATTAATATGCCATATATAGAAATATCTGAACCAAATTAAAAGAAATCGGTTCGATCAGACCTGAAATATAAGGCCAAAAGCAGTGCGACACATATACCACGTACATGCATACATATGATTTTTTGGTCTAGATGAATTAGTTGGATTCTAAAAAAGTAAAGATTTGCAAAAACACCCAATACTCCATTTTCGACATGATCACCTTACTTTCCCTATAGCTAAAATAGCTAATAGTATAGCTATTCTTACTATACTGTTAGCTAATCTAGCTGTTATATATTATCTATATTTATATTTAATATTATTTATTAGATGTACAATATCTAGAATTTTTTATTATTTAAAATTTTCAAATTCTTTTTTTTACACGGTTGTTTTCATTGTTGATTGTACAATTACAATCATTATAATAGCTAATAATATAGTTGGTATATTCGCCGGGAAAGTAATAATATTATAAAGAGATATTACAATGAGCAAGAATAAGATAATGAAGCATGTGGTATAGTATTTAAATTTTAAATTTCAAAATGTATCGTTTAAGTCTAGAAAAAAATAGTAATATTTTTATGAGATTAGTCCAATCATTTATTTTTAACGTTCTATTATATGATCATCAAAATCCGGAAATGGTAATTACATGAAACTGATTTTATTCACGCCTTAAATTAATTGTAATTTGGTAAAATTACTTCCTGTTTATATAAGAAGATAAAATAACTGCAATCGCAGTAATTAAAAAAAAAAGAAATGTACTCGTATGTAGAAAATCTTTAAAAAATATTTCATATTTATTGTAGTAATAATAAAAAACTGTATAAAATTAGATAAATTTGTTATAAGACCTCAGTTTTTTTTATGTAATTATATCTTACTTTTATTATTATTATTCTTATAACTTATATCATAAATGTACTGCAGTATTTTACTGTGATTCCTTAGGTATATTTAATGTAACAAAAGAGACACAACTTCATATTGAAGTTATATATTTTCCAACGCATATAAATTTAGATACAAATAGAGAGAACGTATAAAACCTTATCCAAAACCTTTTTCTTAAAAGAATATTTAAGGAACCAAAAACATACCGAATTTCATTCTACATTTAGAAAGTAAATCATAACTTGTGTATTTATTGGCTTTAAAGAGCACTTTAATAAAATACTGAAAGTTTTTTCTTCCAGATAACTAGTCGCTGAAGAATGAAAATATTAGTAGATTATTAGATTATAGTGCGTACAATGAAAATAAAAGCTCGTGATGGAGAAGGTCGAGACTGTATTACTACCAAACCTGAAAACATTTACACCCATCTAATAGGACAGCAATAATAATCGTTGTACTTTTAATTATGACGTCTTATTATTTCCGTTTTCATGTTTTATTTGTTATAATTCATTATTACTTAATTAGTATTAATAATTCAATAAATAAAGATTGTAAAGACAAGAATTTTAATTTAGGTAATTTTAAAATAAAAGAATTCTCAAATTCATTTTTTTTTGTATGATTGTTTGAAAGTATTATTATAAATATTTACTTTAAATTTGCATCATATGTCCAGTTCCTGTGGAATTTCACCACCTTCTCTGCCATCATTGGAACAGTCACTTTTATTACCACTGTTTAGATGTATTTATCGGTCATTTAATCGATTAGAGGTTCCATCTTCATGAGTTTCAGCTTTTTTTACATGTTCGCAACATGATTTGCAATCATCTTTATTCATTTTTTCCTCAGCTAATCTTTTAATATCTGGAATTAAAAATGTTGTATTATTACTTACTACCAAAATATCTTTTCAGAGCCGACTATACCATCTCAATCGGATTTAAATCGGGATGATATGGTGGAAGTCGTAGAACCTGATGCCCGTTTTTTTTTTCACAATTCACAAAATTAATCATGCCACTTTTCCTATCATTTCAATTCGGAGGCTTCTTTAGAAGTGAATTGTGATATAATTCATTATCGATAACAACCACTGTCTGGGGGGAAGACCAGGAATTAATTTTTCAGATGCCCACTTCATGAAATTGTTGTTGACGCTGTCATTTAATTGTTGTATTCGTTTTGTTTTATTGTACTGCGTGTTGAGCTCATTTCTTTTACCTTAGAGTAGGCAGTCGATTTCAGTTCCTTTTTCTTATTTTGTTTACTCAATCTTGTTTGAGACGAACGTCAGATGTATTTTGTTTTTTGTTTGGTTATTATATATTTTTTATAAGGATAGTGGTACACCGATGGGAATGTCACATGTGACATTCGCATCGGTGGCATCCTGACTGAGGCAAGAACAAGGCTGAGAGATGCCTTTTATGGAGGTTTTGAAGATGACCTCCGGTAAAGGACTTTACCAGAGGTCATGCACCTGGAGGTTATGTTCTAGTGTTATTTACCTCTTATTTTTATTTTTATCTGTTATTTATCTGGAGGTTATGTACGGAGGGGGTAGCGTGGCGACTGAAACTGTCACATGGTAGGTGTCTTCTCCTACGCGGTTAGGATGCTGTCGTGATAACCACCGCTTTTTGAACTTGTTTTACAAGTTAACATCGCGTTCCGAATGAATCCAATTTCTCCTCCAGATTATAATTAACCGATCACCTTTATTAATCTGATGACGATTTTGCCATCAAATGGGTCGTTAAAATATATGATTCGTCTAAATAAGCAATCGAAGAATTTTCTTTTCTGCAATCGGTCATTTTCTTAAATATTCTATCCGCTTTCACCGGATGTTTTCTTTCTCATCAAAAGTATCTTGTTAATCTCAGTTTGACACCACTTAAACCCTAACTCTTTCAGGATAGTTGATAGTGAAGTTTTAGAACCTTTAAACTGAATGCTCTTTTAAAGTTTTTAGTTTTTCTAGTATCCTGTTTCTTAGTATCCTTCTTTCGCTAATTTTTATTTTTTTTGCTTCCCCCTGATTTAGAATTATGAGTGCATTCTGCACCATACAGGACTTCAGTCGGATTACTGTGGTTTAGTGACTAATCTTACTCATCCTAAATATTCGTTCTTTGTTGTTTAAGCTCTTTATCGAGGAATAGACTTTCTACATTTTGCTGAACCTTTCTTCGTTTACTTCTTTAGCTGATCCATTTGGTTGAATGACTTCAACCAAAGTGTTATCTTATTTCCAAAAACCTCAAATCACGTATCAGTTTCTGGTGGGTTCATAGCTAAATGTATAATTCCAGGCAATAAATAAACCAACATGACTTTCAAGTATATTTAGACTTATTTGACCTTTATAGAACGTGTCAATCATTGTGAGAAATTAAATCTGATTTTAAAAACTGTCGTTTGAATGTAATTTGGTAAAATCAATAATTAGGATTTATAAAACATATTGCCATAGAAATTACCGATGTGAAATAATCGTTTTGAAGAAATTTTGGTTGCGGTTAGGAAATATCAGGTCGTGGCTGGATTTCTCTAGCTATGAATATATCATGTCATCTGGAAATGCAGTTTGCTTCCTAGATTACATTGGCCGTCATAAAGTTGTAACACTTTGTTATCTACTTGGCTTTTTACTTTCTTGCCTATCGCTAAAGCAGAGCTGCAGCTTTAGAAGGGAAAGTATTGTAATCGGTCCAGTTTGGGCATATAAGGTTTTCACAGGATCTTGACGTTTTTACACCAGAAAACACAAAAACCGGATGGAAAAGTTCGCATATACGTGTGTGTGTGTGTGTCTTCAGTGATTCGCGCTTTGTATCTCCAGAACTACTCGACCAATTTTGACAAAACATGGTCAGATTACTTCTATAGATGGGGCATTGATGCCATTAAATTTTCAAGTTAAAAGGTCAAGGGGATGAGACTGTGGAATATGGTCAGCCCCAGTATCTCGAGATTTTCCGTGATTAAAGTCTTATTTTTCTTAGGCATATTTGTTAAAAATTAAAAAATAATATTTCCAAAAAAGATTTTTTGCAAAATCCCACCCCCCCACTCCAAAGAATCATTTTCTTAAATATTCTATCTTAATTATTTCTAAATAAAATAGTGGCTAAGTGGGTATAGGCGTCATTAATACCTTCTATCACCACAAGGAGCGCTAGTGTGACACTGTCGTACAGCTGCTGTACTCGTCTCGCTTTTTTCTGTTTAGCCTCCAAACAACCGTAAGGTATTACTTCAGAGGATGGGTGAGGATATGTATGAGTGTAAATGAAGTGTAATCTTGTATAGTCTTAGGTCGACCATTCCTTTAGAGATGTATGGTTAATCGAAACCCAATCACCAAAGAATACCTGTACCCACGATTTAGTTTTTAAATCCGTATATAAGTAACTGCCTTTTATTAGGGTTTGAATCTTAGAACTCTCGACTTCGAAATCAGCTGATTTGCGATGACGAGTTTAACTACTAGACCAACCAGGTTGGTTGCTGTAGTCGTACGCTATGTTGCAACGTCACAGGTGAGCGGTAGAATTAAATAAATGAATATGTATTTAAAGTAACCGCTAGTATCGCCACACCCGCGCTAATGAAATACGCTATGCGCGCGCGCGCTTTAGTAAGAATCATTGAATTAAATAAGTAAAAAAAATATTATATTTAAATAAAATAAATATTTTAAATTAACATGTGTGTGAACATGTGTGTAAGCCGTCCATCAGATAAAAGTCCCGTCACGCGGGACGGGAAAGTCCTACAACTGTAAAAAAAAGCTTTTTTTAAATATAATTTATTTCTTAGGTATCTTTTTCTCAGCTTTTGTGGGAGCATTCTACGCTCTCATAACTTTGTACATTACTGATAATTCATTTGAAAAATTTACATTTTTTAAAAACTTTTTACGGTGGGGGGGGGGATAAATGTTAAACACTCAAATTCGCTTTAATTGATTAGTTTTCTATGCACCCTCTTAAAGCTACGTTTTTAATCTTTTATCTTTGTATGCTCTTAGTTACAAAATTCATTTTACATACGTTTATGTTTACTTCTCTTTTTCAACTTTTCTACTAATTTACATAATTATTTTAGTTTTATTTAATGCTATATATTTATTTGTATGTGGTTAATAACCTTTCTGGTTGTTGAGCTGCAAAAATTAAAAAAAAAGTTCTTTAAATAAACCGGTTAATCGTATAGGTTTTTTTAAAAATAATAATAATAATAATAATAATAATAATAATAATAATAATAATAATAATAATAATAATAATAATAATAATAATAATAATAATAATTATTATTATTATTATTATGTATTATTTCTTTAAAATCAAAAATAAATTCTTTAATTCAAATTAATAAAAGTTTAAGTGTGAATTTATCAGATTGAGTGAAAGAATAAAAAAAAAATTAGGAAAATAAAGGGAAATTTTTTATTTTGTCCACGATATAATAAGTGGCACCAGATGAACTAGCGTGCTGCACACAGAAATGCTAGGTTAGCTTATGATGTCTTCATACTAAGCCACAATACACCACTAATAATACTAAGTATAATAATAATAATAATAATAATAATAATAATAATAATAACACAACAAAATACTACTATTAATCCCTTAAGGGATTGCATGATCTTGGATAAACTATTATTATTTGTTCACCCTTTCCTTAATATTTTCCTATGATTTTATCATTTATTTATTATGAATAAAATAAATATTTGCAATACATTATCAAATCGTTTATTTTTTTTTTAATTTATATTTTTCATGAAAAAATATAAAAATAAATTTAATAAGTGGTAAATAATAAATTATACGATCGGAGAAGACTGGATTATTAAGCGTTTGCCTTCCCATATGAGAGATGGATATAATTCGTAGTCTGCCCGAATCGGTTATATTTTAATGATAAATTTCTTCTTAATTACCCAATCACCATTCTTTTATTAGACTCTAATCAACAACACACAGGATGTGTTGTTAATTAGAACAATACACACGGGACAGTGTGATTAGAATAACACATCTAAACTTGTACATTTTACCAGTGTGTTACTTGTAACTTTTTACAGTTACAAGTGACACACTTGTAACTGTAAAAAGTTACAAATACACAAATTACAGGAACAAAGGATGGCAGGTACTTATAGGTTTCAAGCCAAAAAAGTTTCACTGGATATTTGGAAATTTCTAGAATATCATACGAATGAAGTCTTTTATATTTCTTAATAATGAAATATAAAATTGCATTATTAAGAAATATAAAAGAACCATTTACAAAAATATTAAAATCGTTTTAATTTCTTGTCTTTCATTTTCTGAAAATTTACTTTTTTTTCTCTGGTTTTACTTCAATAATATCTTTAAAATTATTTTTGTTTATGTTAATATAACAGTCATACTTTCTGAGTTTATAAATATTTGAACAGATTTCATTAATTAAGGAAAAACCTTTTTACTAATATTAAATTTTGAAATGGATCCAGGTGAGGCAAGGATTTTCTAAGTTTATGATGATAATTATTCCTATTTAAAATAAAGAATTATAAAGCTGTATATTTCTGATTGCCAAATAAGATTGATTTATTGGTTTGCCAAAATTAAATTAAACCATAATTTGTAAAGAAATCTAATATACGAAATTCACTGATTACAAACAACATTTTTACCAATTAAAGCAAATTAAACTTGAGAAATTTCATTTTTTTATGATAAAATTCTTTTTGGTCAGGTGGTTTTTCTGGATAAACATAAAAAACAACATTCTAAACTTCTTAAATATAATTATTAGAACTATAAGTAAATCATATAAAAATATTCCAAAGATATTCTTCAAGATTAAACAAGTTAAAATGATAATAGATAACACATAGATAAGTGATAACAATTTAAATCGGAGATACAATGTTAAAGGAGTCCATTCAATGAATAATACAATTAACACAAATAGTGAATAATAACAAACTGTAAAACATTAAGAAAATTCATTCCGAGCTACATATCTCATATCTTACAGGCCGATTGGTCATGTTCGGTGAGAATACCAATAATAAACACAGCAGGCAAATGAAGCGAAGCGCCGCTAAACAGAGATCATACGTTAGAATAATAAAAATAGCAATAGCAATAATAATAAGTTAGAATGAAGCATATCATCTTAATCATTTTGTTATCCATCATTTACGTCCAGTACTTAGATGTTTAAAGCAGTCTGATATCTCCTCCGTTGACCACAAATTCAAAGCAGGGCGATTATTAAGCGAATTAAGAGGATGTGCTATTAAAAGAGAGTTTGATGTTAAGAGTTAAACATTTACATACGTGTGTTTTAAATATGGAAAACAATAGTAAGGATGGGCTATCAGAAATTGCATAATGAATAGACGGAGACCTAGAATCACAGCGATACACCAGGCGAAATAGAACCGTAAGAAAATTTATATGGATTATCGGCGTATATAACGATCATTAAAGTAAGTATTATTAGAAAATAATAAATGTAAAGAAAATAATTTTTATTTTCAAATTTTATGAGAATAAATTAAATTTATTTTATTCGGCGCCAAATCAAATATATATTTATGTTAAATATTATTTACACGATTTATATATAAATAAATAAAAAATAATAATATAAACATTTATTATTATATGAAATAAAATTAGCTTAAAAAGGATAATAATTTTATAACAAATTTCGAAATAATGTATTGATTTCTTAACCGAATAATAACTTATAACAAAATGAAAGGGAAAAAATGAAAGAAAAAATATTCTCATACGTATTCATAATACGTATAAATATGAATGTAACTTCTTGTTTGGAATAAGATCCAATACCAATATAAGTAACCAACAACTAACAACTTTTAAAATATAGCGAGAGAGAGAGAGAGAGAGAGAGAAGAGAGAAAGAGAGAGAAAATAATGATTTGTCGATGAGTGGGTCGAAATTTATTTTTTCAGGCAGAAATATGATCCAACAATCTATGTTGGAGTTTATAAACGAGTTTGAGTTACTATTGATGGCGATAACTACTATACAATTTTACGTTTTAACTGGTTGTCGTAATATTAAACTCTATGCGGGGTGCACTTCATCAATATGCTTCAACAATTCAACAATACTGTACCACAAATAATAATAATAATAATAATAATAATAATAATAATAATATTGGAAGGAATAAGTTTTCTCTTCTCTTAAATATATTTTAATAAAAAAATACTATTATTATTATTATTATTATTATTGTAACTAAATTATGATATTCATGTTTCTCAACTACTCTCTTTGAAAATATTATGTACTAGGTACGAGAATATATATAATGAAATTTGTAATTTTGATGTTATATTTTTTTAAATCCTTATAATTTTATATCCATACATGATATAAATATATATATTGAAATTACATCCTGCAGCTCCTTATAATAATAAAATTCAGTAAAAACTTTCTTTTGGTCCTGTCGCTGTAGAACATGTGTTATTTCTTTTTAAATACTTAATCATTTAGAATTGTAAATTTAGTCACTGATATTTAAATTCTGAAAATGTCAAAAATATTACAAGAACAAATTGTTAAAACATAACGTAAATTAGTGTGTGTACACGTTACTTTATTTACGACTTTACTGTATTTATTAATTAATACTTTAATTCACAAGAGATTATACCAGTCTTCCCCTTAAAAAAACATGCAGCCTATTAATTTTTTTTTATTTTTATTTTATTTTCATAAATATGTAATTTCTAAGTTCAAGCTGTATAATATTTATTTTTGTAATTATATTTATTTATTTATTTATATATAATTTAAAATTTTTTCCTTACGTTCCAAAATTTGTGCTTAATAATTTTTTATATTAAAACCAATCTATTTAAATTAAATTTCCACATTTTTATGTAATAAAAGTTGTTATATCAATATAAAATTTATTAAACTTTTAGTTTTAAATGATAGGTTGAAAAGAAGCCTTCTCAACCTTTCTAGCTTATCTTATGGAACTATCTCGATGAGTGCGTCTCCCAAATCAGATGCAGTGGTTAGTTATCTTGATTCTTTGATATCAAATCAGGGGTTCCACAAGGTTCTGTCGTAGGACCAGTACTTAAAACGATCTTTACTGCGGACCTTCCAGCTTTAGACGATGAAATCGTCGCCTCGTTTACTGACAATACAGTGATCCTGACGTTTGATGAGGATGCACTTGGCCTCGACGAAGCTACAATCGGTGTTGAATTAGATCGACGAATGGCTAGCAAAATGGAGGATAAAAAGTAAATCCGAATAACTCAAGTGATATTACGTTTGCATTGAGGACGGGTGACTATCCCGAAATCCACCTGGATGGGGTCGTCACCCCGCAATCTGATCTGGTTCGGTACTTCGGCCTCCATCTTGATCGTCGTTTAACTTGGAGCCACGTGAAAGAGAAAAGGACTCAACTTAACACTAAGTATAAGAGGTATTATTGGTTGGAATTCACATCTGTCGTTATCCAATAAGCTTTTGATATATAAGGTGATACTCAAAGCGGTTTGAACCTTTTGATGAAAAACAGTTCTTGATTTTGGTATAATTATACACTTCCACTAGTTAAATGTAATTTGTAATAAATGTAAGGAGTTATTTTAAATAAATTCAAGGAAATAGACTCGCACATCACTCGTTCAAAATAACAATAACGTTGGACTGTGTTAGAGAGATATCCCCATTTTTTACAACTTATTTTTTTTCTCAATTAATCTAATTGTTAAGTAAAATTTTAAAATATACATTAAAAAAGATACCAAACAATTTTTTATTTCAGTTATATTAATTTTTTCTTTCTTGGCATTATAGCTCTAAAGCTACGCTGCAAGAAGGAAAATATGATAATCAGCCAAAAAATGGGGTATGGTATTTTTTTGGCAATTCTCGATGTTTTATAACCCAGAGGACAATGTTCGTACTACGTACGAATACGTATGTACGGGTATTGGCGTGTTATTTTTAATAACCGTGTGTTAAGCTTAATAACTTTTGACTGGATATTGCTATGTAATGAAATTTTGTTCAGAGACTCGTGTATATGGAACAAATAAATAAATACATAGAATACGTCTCCATGGTGTAGTTTTTTTGGGATCAAATTTCTCAAAATTTTGCAAACATAAACCCATTTTATATTAAGTTCAGTACATACGTGCATGCATATTTTCACATTTTTTAAAAAAAGGTTTGCCCCAAAATTCCTCCTCTTCTACAAAAATCTAAAAATAATATAAAAAAAACAACATATGTCTTCATTGTCTATCTTTATTAATCACATATTTTTTAACAGATTTTATTTTGTCTTCCTAGGCAGAGTATTAGTGCAAGTGACAAAAAAAATAAATAAATAATTTTTGGGCAATATTGGGGTTGAGAGAGTTGATAAAATTTTAAAAATATAAATTTTCTGAATTAAAAAACATTTTTGTGGTTTATTTAAACTCTTATTAACAATATTACAATGAAATTTTGTTACAATTCCCCCCCGAAAAAAAAAGAAATCTTAGGTAAATTTTTATTGGTTGTAAATTTTTCAGTGGCTTCTTTTTTAGTTTCTTGCATTTAACATAATAAACGTAAAAAAATCAAAAATTTTCTTGGAATTGTGGTTATTAAGATAACAATTATTATATTTTCTGCTAAGAACATTATGATTTCTATGTTAAGTACTGTTAAGCTTTCTTTACTTCATTCTATTATTATAATAAGTTGACGCGTTTCGGAATAACTCCATTGTCAACACTTATTGTACTCCCAAGTTTTGTACAATAAGTTTTAAGAAACAAGTTTTGATGAGGAGTACAATAAGTTTTGACAATGCAGTTATTCCAAAACGCGTCAAGATATATCAAATAAAAGAATTAAGCTAAGAAAGACGAACAGGAACGCAACGGAACGCAAGGGGGTAGCGGGAGTTTTTATATCCCTACTAATCGCAGAACCTGATGAATGTTCCTTGTTCCTTGCTGCTGTGTCTTTCGTTTATCGGGAGGGTCATAATTTATTCAGTTAAGACGATTATAGATTTTTGTGTTTTGTTTATGAACGAGTTATCATTTGCGTTCCGGTCCTTTAGACCAATGAGAAATAATTGACTGGGACTAATCGTGGGAGACTAGGCGCATATGAGCTCCGTCCTTCCGGCATGATTCCCCTTCCGTCCGTTCTCTGAAGTCCTTTCGGTTCTAGCGCCTTTCGGCCTAACAGGATTAGCCTTCCGGAGACCCTAGTGTTTGGAAGAACAAATGCACTCCCCTTTCTGGAGGGAGTCGCAAGTAAACAGAACTCAACACAGAAAGTTTCTTAGAAGGTGATAACTATAAAAAAATATCATTTTTTGAATTTTTTAAACGGTTTTTTGTTTGTTTAAACATATAACGATAATTTTAGAATATAACTTCATCATAATTTATCCTATCCCAAAAAAGAAATCTTATGAAATTTTTTCTTGTACCATTAATTTTCTAATATATATGAATAAATAACCATTGACAGATTAGTATTACAACTTTGTTGTCAGTTTTTTACTTCCTTGTACGAAGTAAAGGAAGTATTGTGATCGAGAAAAATTTCGGTTTTTAGATTTCAACGGGAATACCAATTTTGACAATCCCTGAATCAATTTTGACTAGTTTCGGCGTGACGTCTGTACGTACGTATCTCGTATAACTCAAAAACGATTAGCTATAGAATTTTGGAATTTTGTATTTAGGACTGTTGTAACATCTAACTATGTACCTCCTCTTTTAATTGCAATCAACTGGACCAAAAGTGTTCAAAAAATCCCAAAATCCAATTTTTAGTGGATTTTGGACTTTTTGTTAACTGCAGTAATCAGCCATCACTGAGAGCTTTTCAACGATAAATCGTAAGTGGTATTTTGTTGGTTCCAGAGTTATAGCCAAATAAAATTTTAATTAATGATATATTTGGATCGTACAAGGAGAAGGAACATCAGTTCGAATCCGATTTCATTTCCTTTTTTTTTGAACTTTTTTTTTAAATTTAAATAAATTGATTTATTAATAATTATTAACCTCTGATTGTAAAAAAAAAATATGTATATATAATTTATAGGCGTACAAGGAGGTCATGTGGTGTCCATATCAGATTTTTTTTTATCGTAATAAAATTTTATTATTTCCGGTTTATTCGGATCTTCATTCACCCCACCCACATTCAATTTGGATGAACAGAGTTATACTGTAACTACAGTATTAAACAAATGACAAATCATTTAAAATTTATAAAAATAAAATTGTCTCAGGAGTCGTCGGCCTGAGTTTGTTCAACTCTACAAATTTACCTGTACAGCTAAATTACATTTATAAGTCACTAATGACTGTAATTGTTGTATAAATAAATAACTATAAATTGTAAACTATAAATAAAAAAAAATAAAAAGAAAAAATTCTGGAAAAGTGACGTTATATAAATATGAAAAAAAATTATAAAAATCAAATTTTATAAAAAAAAATTTCTATAACAGAAAGTATTGTAGAAAAAAAAGGAAATACAATCAAATATATTTAATTATCTTTAACGCTTTTTAAACGTTCAGTAGAAGACATCCTATAAACAAAAATAATAACCTACAATAAGCAATATTGATAAAATCACTTGCATTTGAATACGAGTGTATATATATATATATATATATATAAAAAAATATATATATATATATATTTTTTTTTACTAAAAAATTAATTATAATAGAGATATAAAAATAGATTACTTAGATGGATTAAAAATGTATAGAAATTGATATCTTATATATATATATATATATATATATATATATAGCATGATACATACTATTAATGTTATCAAATTGCACTGAAATTACAATACGATTTTTTTTCTGAAACTAAAAAAAAGAGGTTTAACATCGATAAACGAAAAGTATATAGTATAATCATTTCATTAATGACTCATTATAAATTGAGATATGAAAAATAGTGAATCTAAAGTTACAATACGTTTTAATGGTAGTTTTAAAACGAGTAAAATAAATTAAATATCTTTATAACAACTTTTTAATATGAAATGAAAGCCGCATGATTTTAGTATGATACGATTATTAAGAAAATGTGTTATACAATACTGGTACATTACAGTACATACTTTAATACGATATACAGAATTAACTAAGGTTTATATTAGCTTGCTGCATTATAAATGTATCTTACATTGATTGCCTCGCTGTTTTTTACCTCTGTTTTATTTTTTGTATCGATGATTATAATGAAATGATAGTGATGATAATGACGATAATGATAATGATGATGGGAGATGGGAGTAATTTTTGTTTTAATGAAACGCTAGATCGATACTGTGACCGGGTCATTTCCCACGCACCAAGATATGGTTAGCATAAAGCCTGGTTGGTGTTCATTTATTCTACTACTTACTGCGTTCCTTATAAGTTATGTATTATCTATGATCATATCATTAGATAACTAAATCTTGTACATTTATTATTATTTTATATATTTTTTTACCAAATCTATATTTTATAACAATTTATTTTAGGTATATCTATAAAGTAATTAAATATTTTTTTTAGTCAAACTTATCCTGTTTGTTAAAAATTCTATTCTACTTATGGGGATCAATCATAAATTATTTATATGCTAACGGTACACAAGGTATTATATATAATGGCCAATGGAATAAACATTTTAAGTTTAGATATAATAATTTTATAAAAATCATAACTCCAGAATCATATCACGAAATTGGACAAAATAATTACAATTATTTTTTAATTTATAGATTACAAAGGTTATATTATTTATCTAAGGAAAAAATCAAGTACATTCGTAATATAACACATATCGATAAAATCTTTTTAAAAATAAACTAACAGATGATTAAAAAGCATCCCAAACATTTTTAACATTCATTTGTGATTTCAAATAGTATGAGAGCACGCTGAACTGCGTACGGTGCAGTAGGCAGTCAATTTAACATTTATAAATTTAAATTTATTTTCTAATCCCGTGATAGCACTCCCATTAACAATATAGATAAAATCTCGGTTGTCAATAAAGCAAAATTTCTGTGTATTATTAGATGATAAGTTCTTTTGGGATGATGAAATTGATTTCTTTTGAAAAAAAATCAAACCGTACTGTATTGCTTTGAAGCGACTTAATAAAACACTAAGTTTGCCATTATTGTTAAATATTTATTATGCTTACCGTATTAAATATATTGTCATCTCTTGGGGGTCCTTGATAAGTCAGAATACATTTTTAAGACAAAAAAACCGGACTGATTTTTAGATCATATTTGGCGCCCGTAATTATGAATCGTGTAGACCGATATGCTAATTTATCCTAGTTTATATTTGTTATATATAATATTTGATTTAAAAAATCTGATGTGGACACTACATGACTTCCTTGTACGCCTTATAAATTACATATACACATTTTAAGTAAAAAATACATAAAATTTTATTTCACCAATAACTCCTGATTTTTTTCATATTATTTTTTTTACTGTAAAAATTTTTTAACAAAGGTTAATAACTGTTAATAAATCAATATTTTTAAATTAAAAAAAAGTAAATGAAGTCGGATTCGAACCGATGTGCCTTCCCCCTTGTATGATAAAAATATTTCATTAATTAAAAGTTTATTTGACTATAACTCTGGAACCAACAAAAATAAGTACCACCTAGATTATATCGTTGGAAAGCTCCCAATGATAGCTTATTACTTCAGTTAAGAAAACCTCCAAAATCCAAAGTTTTTGATTTTCGGCTTTTTTGGAAATTTTTTGTCAAGTCGATTGTAATCAAAAGGGGAGGTGAA
The DNA here is from genome assembly GCF_047948215.1 of Lycorma delicatula. NCBI lineage: Eukaryota > Metazoa > Arthropoda > Insecta > Hemiptera > Fulgoridae > Lycorma > Lycorma delicatula. The sequence continues at coordinate 117,023,049 of NC_134461.1, read as the reverse complement.
CAACTAGATGTTACAATAGTCCTAAATCCAAAATTTAAACATTATACGGCTAATCGTTTTTGAGTTACACGAGATACGTAGTTACGTATGCCAATAATATATATATATATATATATATATATTATTTACCAAAAAGAATAAAAAAAATTATCTGTAACAATATGTAAAAAAACGATAACTAACGTCGGGTCTGTGCGCGCATCTCGCAAAAACTACTGTGCAGATTTATTATTATCTAGGGTCTTGGCCATTATCTCCAATTAGGATTACATTCCAAATCGGGGTTAAGATTAAAGAAAAAAAAAATTAATATTTTTACTTAATTATATTTCTGTTACCATGGTAAAAGAAAAATATCGAGTTCAGAGCTATATCATTTTAAATATTTTATTATATGATTTTTATTACTATTATTGTATTTGGCTTAAATTAGCACATTTAACGGGAACTTTTGTGGTCTTTGATTATTTATTTTGGCTGTTGTTAGTCGATGATCAAAAATTAAAAAAAAAACTGCCCTCAAGAAAGAGAAGTAACCTTTCTTATTATTTAAAGTCTGCTAAAAGAATGAGATTATCTCAGTCCTCTGAAACAACTAAAGTGAGTGATTCTTGGTTAGCTGTTGACCGACAGCGCTACGCCCAGACTCGCTATCCAACGGCAATAAATTTGCAACGCGAGTTGCAGTTAAATTCCTAACGAGGTCATATTGGTGTCATTCTAGGGCTATCGTGGTCACATAAGGATAGAATTGGTTTTAGCTGTAATGTACATATTAAGGACGCCATTCATGGGCATACTGGTGCCATAAAAAGTGTGCTCATATTGACATGCTCGGAAATGGAAAGTGGAACCAAAAGGGGTATGTTCGTCTATAGCAGGAGCCTGTCAAATCTTCTATATCAGGAACGAGGGAAATGTTGGAGAAAGAGCTTTTTCAATTTTAACTGTTATTTATCAATACTATTCACATGACCATAAGGATGCGGGGTCGGGCGTGGGAAGGAAACCCCCTGACCAGATGAGAAGGGTGAGCGAAGCGAGCTCTGGTAGGCTAGCTTATTTGTATTACCGTTTGTCTTTCTTATCAATTTATCATTTCAAACTGATATGACAAAAAAATCTTTTTTCAAGTTTGTCCTCTGTTGTAAATTTAATAATTACTGTCAAATTTGTTTTGATACGATATCTCTATGGAAATGGAGTTATAAATGTTTAAAAAAATTATCATCGAAATAAATTACGAAATAACTTCGAATTTAATGTATAAAATAATTTAAATTGTAACGTAAAATGTGCTTATACATGTTTATATCTTTGGAATCTTTTTAAATTAAAATTATAACACTAGGAATTTGCTCATAACAAAACGGAGTAAAAGTCGTGATCTCTAAATTTTTATAAAATTATTTTTTTTTTTTAATGAATTAAAAATAAAAAAATACAAAATATAGATTTAAATTTAAATATAGAGACCCGGCAATGCTTCGCTATTGCTAGATTTGAGTATATATATATATATATATATATATATATATATATATATATATATATATATATATATATATATAAGTAAATGAACACAATTGAAAGTTTGATAAAAAATTAACAAAATGAACATTACGGAAATTCACAAAATGTAACTTTTCCCTTTTACCATTTTCCCCGTGACCCTTTCCTTTTCTCCATTTTCATTGTTACCATATTCCCTTTATCTAGTCTCCCCTTCCCTTTCCCCATTTCCCCATTTCCCCCTTTACATCCCTTTTCTCTTTCCTTTACTTTCTTTTCCCCTTTTCTTTTTTCTATTTCCCGTTTTTCCCTTTTACTTTTTCCAAATTTTCCCTATTTCCCTTTTTCGATTTTTCCCTTTAACCCTTTTTCCCGCGCGTAAATCGGTCCAGAAGTTTTTAGTCGATAGCGGACACACATATCGGAAACATTGAAATGAAATCGTAAAATATTAATACGGCGTGTGTTGCTTTTACGTCCAATAGACAGCGTTGTTTTAAAAAAAAACGTTTTCACCTGTCACAGGTGTGATATCTTCACCCAGAGGTCCCGGGTTCGAATCCCGGTCAGGCATAGCATTTTCACACACACGCTATAAATCATTCATCTCATCCTCTGAAGTAATGCTTAACTGTGGACTCGGAGGTTAAACAAAAAAAAAAAAAAAAAAAGTGTGATATTTTACATAAATAGTAGGTACATAAAAACGCGTGTATTCGAATGCAACGTTGCGTCAAAATTTCAAAGCACTCGATGAAGAATTTGCGGATATTTAAGATTTTGAACAAACGAAAATTTACATTTTTATTTACATAGATAGGAGTTGCTAAGATGATTTTTTTTTTTAATATTACAGGTCACAAATTTTTAAGTTCTTCAGCCTAATAGTCTGATTAAGTTACGCGAAGAAGGAACTTTGCCTTTATTTATATAATGAATAATAATTCATGCCTATTACAGAGAAAAATTCTGTGGAATGCTGTCAAGTTGTAAAATTTACCATTTCTAAGTTAAGAAAAGGTAATTAGTTTGAAATCTGAACAATTCGTATTTTTATTTTTCATAATTAGTTATAAATTTTTATTTATAGGAACACCCCATTTAAAAAAGAAGAAGAAATAAAAATTAGTAAAAGAAATGTTTTGGAATTTAATGAAAAACAATGATTTATTTGCATATATTCCTTTAAATTAAACTCCTATGAATAAGAATAAATGGAATAAGAAATGAAATATGACTTTTCAGTAAAAAAATCCAAAAAAAGGGTGTCTTGTTACGATTCTCGGAAAATCCCTTCATACTATATTCAAAAAATTGAAAAAATAACTCATGTTAAACAAATTATTTAGTTTTTAAGGGAATTTGCCAGACTAAATGATTTTAAATTAAACAGCTTAAACGACAATTAATCAGTAACTATGTTATACTCGTATTTTATCATTTGTTAGGCACCAAATAGTTAAAAAACTGTCTCATAATATTAAAGAGAGCTTAAATTTTTGAAAAATTACATTAAATATAGTAACTCTTCAGTTAAATATGAAAAAATTTTAATTTCGTATTTTCATGTGAGGATATATAAAAAAAGAAAACATGGAGATATCGTTGATCATAATACAAGTGATAAATACAATATTCATACTGAACAAATAATTTAAACTTATTTTAAATGGACTGATCATATATCGGGCAAAATTAACGTGACAAATTAATTAATTATAAATTGAATTTAAAAGATTTTCAAAGAAATTATTAATTTTTAAAAAATTCTGATGAATGGATGAATTTCTTTTAAGGTAGAACTTAGATTTACATCCCTATATATTAGTTTTAATTTTCTTGTTTTTTAATCTTCCTACACTTTTAAATATTTAGGACTTCAAAAAAGTCGATAGAAAATTAAGAAAAGAAATTTAACAAAAAAGTTATATTTACTTTTTTAATTCCTTGTACGAAGTAAAGGAAGTAATGTGATCGCGAAAAATTTCGGTTTACAGATTTCAACGGAAATATCCATTTTGACCATCCCTGAATCCATTTTGACTAGTTTCATCGTGACGTATGTACGTATCTCGTATAACTCAAAAACTATTAGTCAAAAACTATTAATTTTGGATTGGACTGCTGTAACATATAGTTGTTCACCTCCCCTTTTGTTTGCAATCGAATGGACCAAAAGTGTCCAAAAAAGCCAAAAAACCAAAAAGTTTGGATTTTGTACTTTTTATTAACTGCAGTAATAAGCCCTTATTATGTATGAGCTTTTCAACGATATACCATAAGTGGTACTTATCTTCATTACTTCCAGAGTTATAGCCAAATAAAATGTTAATCAATGAAATATTTGGATCTTACGAGGAGAAGGCACATCGGTTCAAATTCGACTTCATCTCCTTTTTTTTAACTTTTTTTTTAATTTAAATATATTGATTTTTAATTATTATTAACCTCTGATTGTAAAAAAATCTTTACAATAAATAATAATTCAAAGAGATGAAAAATGTTGCTGGAATTGTAAGAAGATGAAGTTTGTCGTATGCTAAACAAGTGAAACTTTTTTCCCATGCAACCATTTTCGTACTTAGTAAATTTAAAGTTTTTGTTAACTTTAAAGTGGAAACTTTCTTATTCCCTACTTAGCACCGATGAAATATACCTTCGCCTTCGGGGAGGCGAAAGGGATTTTTTATTATCCTATAAAGATTTTTATGTTATGAAACCATGTTAAAAATAAATAAATATTTTAAAAATCTATTCACTAAAAAAAGACTAAAAAGTAGAAAATAAAAGATATAAAAAATACTTTTTAAAAACCACTCTTAAATGAAACGCCTAAAAAGTAAAAAATAATTTTAGAACGGTATCTCAGGTGGATTTGACAACAAGTTTTGATGGTGATATGTTGATTATGTGAAAGTCATAGCTTTAAATTAAAAATTTGATGATTTTTAACACATATGAAAAAATTGGCAAAATCATCAGATTTTTAAATTGAAGCTATGGCTTTCACATAATCTTACATATCACCATCAAAACTTGTCAAATCCATCCGAGATACCGTTCTAAAATTATTTTTTACTTTTTATGGCGTTTCATTTAAGAGTGGTTTTTAAAAAGTTTTTTTATGTATTTTTTATTTTCTACTTTTTAGTCTTTATAAGTTTATACTTTACAGCTGCCCTAGCGCACAGGTTTGAGCGATCTTTTGAAGTCTTCATGCCTCCAATCTCCAGTACCGCAGAAAATATAATAGGCAGCTTTAAAGTTCATACATCTTAAAATATTACTTAAAATAATACCCTTATAAACACTTGACTGGAGCATGATGGAGAAATCGTGTTTTTTGCATTTGATCCTTACCATAATCTAGATGTGCATGCAGAAATTTGTTTTTGGATTTAGCACATCTTGCTCTTACAAGACACTTTCATATTTTGAATTCATACATTTTAAGATGATTATAAAGGTGACAATTTTAAGGTGATTTTGATCTTAGTTTTCAATTTACGCGGGGAAAATGCGCGCTTCTTACTTATCATCGAAGAGGAATAGTGACTTTTATTTACTAGCTCATAAGTATCATGAATCATCAGACATAAATATTGAATGTAACGATTATATGAAACTTTAATTTTTGCCTCAGCCGTAGAAAAAAAAACACTTTCTTTCAATTTAATTAATTGAAACGACAATGTCACAAACATGGATAATTCTTTCGCATAAGAAAATATGCATGTAAACGAGGTTGCTAAGTTCAAGGGGCATTTTTTTAACTTAGCAACTTGAAAATGTTGCTAAAATGTGTTGTCATCAGCAACAAACCTGTATGAAAAATTTCAGAGCGAATGGATAAGCGGAATTGCTTCAAAATTCGATTGAAAGGTTCCGTACCCTGAATCTCACTTACATAGAGAGAGCGAGTTAATATAAGAGTGGTAGTAATAACAATAATAATAATAATAAAATGTTTTTTACCGTTCATAGTATTTTAAAAATAAAAATAATATTTGAATATGCACTTGAACACACCTCAACTCAACACAATTCAAAAAATACACAAAACAAACACACACACAGTTATAACGAATTCATTTAATTCAGAAAACTATGTAAAGAGAACATTATCATACAATAATGAACATTATCAATAATCATTAACAATATGAAATCAACACATTTTTTTCACACTGGAAATACAATAACGACAAACATTTGTACAAACTAAGCTTCTATTTTCATAATTTCACAACACAATTTCACACACAGATGAAATACTTATTAACATATTCGCATTATATGACTGTAGTAAACATGAGAGTTAACTATATTCCGGTTTCAATTTATAACATATATCTTTTATTTTTATATACTATATATATATATATATGTGTATAAGATTATATAGATTGTAGTGTATATGTGCGAGTGCGTGTGCTTTTATTTGTTGTAAAATACGCATGTTGTGTGTATGTATGTATGTATGTGTATCTGAGCGCCAACCGTTGTTTTGTATTACATTAAAGATATCCCCCGTGGTCTGGTTCCGCCTGGACCCAAGAGATAATCAAGGACCCCTCCTGATGTCTTTATCCCGGCCGGTAAAGCATAAACCAACCATGTTTACAACGTTTGACCCCCGGGTGAAATTTCATTAAGTAAGATATTGTGACAGTCAGCCACTTACAAAGTACTCTCACGACCCATTTCCCGGTAACGTCGTCACAGTTATAGTAATAGTAATAAATTATATTACTAACTATTCCGCCTTCAAGCACTCGATTTACCGTTGTTTGTTTGTTGTAATGTAAATAAAAAACTTATTCTAAAATTTTTATTTTATTTTATTTTTTTATTATAGCAAGGTGTAGTTTACACCTTAAAAAAGTTAATTTAAATAAAGTTATTAAATGAAATGTAAATATTATTTATACAAAAGCCCATATATTTAAAAAACAAAATTAAAATATTTTTTAAATAAAAAATAATGGGTTTTCATTCAGCAAGTTCTTGTTTAACATTATTTCATTATACAAACAAATAATCATTTTCCAAATAAAATTTTTGTGTAATTCGCTACTATTTTTACGTTCAAATGTGATTTCTTTTCCAAAAACTATCTTCCTGATGTAAATAAGTGGATTTAAAGGCGTTTTTTTAAACAAAAAGTCTCATAGGTTTAATTTGTGAAGAAGTTGGAAAAGTTTTAGTTTTTACAACCCTGGAATTAACTAATGCGTATTTAAAAAATTTGGTGAAAAATTTCACCGAATAATATTGATTAAAAATAAATCTGTATGAATGATTTTTATTAAAGAATTCACATCAGTGCTATCAAATTTCATTTCACTGATGAAGCTCTATAAATTTTATTAAAAGAAGGCCCTAATCGAGAATATAATTTTTCGCTAAAGATAAAAGAGTAGGTTAGAAAGGGCTTAAGATGATATTATAAACTTCCAAATAGAAATATCAACAGACAACATTGGTTAGTTACTATAAAAAAAAAAACTAGTAAAATTTTTTGTAATAGGCATTTTTTTATTGTTATCCTTTTCTACTGTAAATATATAATATATATATTTTTTCAACCAGTTTTCCAACTACTGCCGGGTCTGAGTATATGTGTATAGGCAAATGTTTATTTGCCTATACACATTACTACTACCGACTTGCCAGATCTGACGTAGTTGCAGATGTAGTACAATTTAAGTGTAAATGTACCAGTACTAATGTCGTTAGCCCAACGGTTTAGTAATTAACTCGTCATCGCAAATCAGCTGATTTTGAAGTCAAGAGTTCTAAGGTTCATATATCCTAGTAAAGGGAGTTAGTTACTTTTATACGGATTTGAATACTAGATCGTGCATACCGATGTTCTTTAGTTGTTGGGTTTTAATTAATCACACATATCAGGAACGGTCGACCTGACACTGTACAAGACTTCAATTTATATTCATACATATCATCCTCATTCATCCTCTGAAGTAATACTATATGGTGGTTCCGGAGTCTGAACAGAAAAAAGAGAGAGTAAATATATCGTCTGGAACAGATTTCGATCGACGAATCCTGAGACCCGTGGTTAATTGAAACCCAACCACCAAAGAACCCCGGTATCCACAGCCTAGCATTTAAATCCATATTAAAGCAACTGCCTTTACGAGGATTCGAACCTTAGAACTCTCGACTTCAGAGATTAACTGATTTTGTGATGACGTGTTTAACTACTAGAGTAACCCGGCGGATTTCTACTTTAAATATATAATTTATAAATTCAAATTGTAAAAATCAAAGAATGGTGGGTATTTTGATTAATTTAAATATTGTTTAATTCTATTATTAGCAAATTGCTTAGTAACGGGATTGTAATAAAAAAAATCCCTTTTACTCTATAACTGCCGTTTTTCGCATCCTGTAGACCATTTATTTCGATTTACCTTTGCCTTCCGGTGGTTGAATGATAAGGCTTTTTCCTCATTATTCAAAAAGATTAATTATTACTAAATATTTTGCAAAGAAGCCTGAGATTCAGAACTGGTTAGGAAACATAATTAGAAAACATCAGGTTTTATTAGGAAACACATAATACAAAATCATGTGTTTCAGAAACACGTAATTTTGTATTATGCAACTTAAATAAGGCTTTAATGGAGGATTTATCTCTCAAATGTAGTACTGTTATACGTAAATATCTAATGGTCCTATAGTTTCTTAAACTCAAACTCTTCATCCAATCGATTTATTTAGGTTAGGAGTTTTTTTTTCACTATTGATTTTACTTGACTGAAATCTATAGTTGATTGAAATATTGTTGATTAGTTGGCATTTAAACTATTTAAATTCATAATTTATTTCTTTTTTTTCTGTTTATAATAGAAAACTGAGCAGAAATTCTGTTTACAACGGTACACTATAACATATCTCAAAAAATCGTCTCATTTTGATCAGTAAGATATTTTGCCTTACTCGCAGAAGCAGAATCTGATTCTAGCTTACAAAGATTTCTTTTGTACTTTATTTTTTAAAGTACTTGTAGTGGTTGGGTTTTAATAATTAAAATTTTCAATTTTATTAGGATATAAAATGTTCCTGTTCCTTCTTTTCATTGCATATTTTATTTCCTTACATTTCATTTACTTAAAATTTCGATTACTGTAACTTAATTTGTGTCACTATTAAAGAACATTTTTTTAAATTTTAAATTAAAAACATTGAAGGTAATGAGTGTACTAAGAAAAAGTAAAATATCATTATAAAATAAAAAAAACAAAAAAGTCTCATAAATTTACCATGAAATTTGTCTTTAATAGTTCAATGACGGTATATTTTAAGTAGTAAGAGTATTGCGACAACTCATAATATTCGTATATTGCCTAATAAAAATGGGCATCCTTACGTAATGGTCATTTTCCTTCATTGTGTAGTTTTTTCTTACTTAAATATCTAATCTTTCTTAATCAAGTTTAATCGTAAAGACAAATCATTGTGTGTTAATAATAATTTCATTTAGTGCTAATACTGAATAATTTGTTTAATGCAAATTAGAATTTGGAATAACTTACTAAATTATAAAGTGTTTTTAAAATGATGAGCTGGCTATACTTTTTCGGATTTTACTTGCAAAACTAAACAAAAAATATCGTTAGGGAAAATAGCAATTTCTCCTTCGTTCTCACCCTGTCCACCACTTTGTTATTTTTATATAAAAATTTCTATCTCAAGTTCGGATAGACGAATTATATTAATATTTCATAAGCATCTTGGTAATAAAGTTTTAAAACTAGAAAGAATCAGAACTTAAATACCTTCGCAAATTACAAAATGGCGGCCATGTTTATTTTTCAATCCGTTATATCTCCGTAAATATTAGTTTTATCAAAATTTATGTTATTTGCTTAATCTTTTTAAATCGGTTAACAAATAGTCGAGTTATGGGGGAAAATTGATGTAATTTTGCGTCACAATTAATAGGTTTAATATTGTGAAAAAATTATTACTTAATTTCATACATACTAGAATTAACAATAAATAAAAACAATATTTAATTGAATTGAACGTAAAGTGGAGGGTATGAAGACAGACAGACATAATTACAACATTAATTTTCTGCTGTAATTCGGCTACTTGTTAATTGATTTTAAAAAGTAAACTGTTATTTTGTTCACAATAAAAGACTTAATATTTTAGAAAATAACATAAATTTTGATAAAAATAATATTTATGGAGATATAACGGATTGAAAAATAAACATGGCCGCCATTTTGTAATTTGCGAAGGTATTTAAGTCCTGATTTTTTGCTAGTTTTAAAAATTTATTACCAAAACGCTTATCAAATATTAATGTGTTTTGTCAATCCAAACTTGAGATATAAACGTTTATATATCAAAATGGGCGAACAGTAGGAGAAGGAAGGAGAAATTGCCATTTTTCCTAAAGATATTTTTTGTTTAGTTTTACAAGTAGAATCCGATAAAGTATAGCCAGCCCACCATTTTAGAAACACACTGTATATGTACAGGAGTTCTATTCAGTTATTGTTATAATTAATATAGTTATAGAATCAAATCCGTTTTTTGTTATTTTTAAAAAAAAGGAAAAAAAGAATTTTTTTTTTTTGATAAATTAACCATATAATTAGAAATCTGTGTGTTGGAATATGATTGGAAATATTTTTCTCAAGTATGAAAAATAAGAAACATGAATTGAAGCCGGAAACATTTTTAGATAAATGAATGTGATGCTACCATTTAACCACGGTGGTCAAACATTTATTTATTTATCAATTTGTTAGTCTGGAACAATTTCATGAAATAATAAACTTCGGAAAAGTTCTTTCACTGTCTAATGACTTAATTCTTCCCAAATAATACATACTGTTTATACATGATATATATATATATATATATACCAAGACATATTTTACTTATAAATATTATTTTTATTAATCTCTTACAGTAGAGAATTTTGTATGATGCATGTATAAATGTTTATTGCCACCTGAGGAATCTTAGAGAATTCTAAGTGAAACGTAAATTTATAAGTGTGTACAGTTAATTTGTTAACGCAGGTGTTTAATAATGATTTTAAGTAAAATATATCTTGTTATATTTAATTCTATCCAATCAAGAAGAAAATAATTTATATATATATATATATATATATGAGTTGTTATGTCATCCTACTTATATCCATTAGTTTTATCCTCTGTTGTACCTTTTGAAAATAACTTATGATGTAATATTTCATGTCATATTACTCTACTGACTGAAAATAGTACGTAGATTGCATAATTACATACAGAAATGGGTACATACCCACAAGAATTATGTTTTTATGTAAAAAATGGGTACTTATATCTCAGTTAAAATGAGCACTAAATAATGCTGCTTATTCTGAAAGTATTGATGTTTATTATAAAAATAGTTCTTGTGGTAAATACAATAAAGGTGTCATTTGCAGGGGTGGCCATCTCACCTACTTTTCAGCGGGTTTGTCAAGCTGAAATGCGAAAATATACTTTATTTTACGCATGTGGATTATGTGAAGAAGGCGGGAAACCAATTTCATTCTTACTCCCTTTAGGGCATGGAACGTTGTTACTACTGATAATAGATATACCAATGATATAAGATAAATATGTTAATACATAAAAGATTCAATAGTGAGAAAACTATTCATTGGCACTATATAAAACTTTCTGTCATTCTAGAGGTTTAGAAAACAGACCGTCATCAGGTTTAATAAGATATGAATTTCTATATTCCATATTCACCCTATTTACACGTAGAAAAATAAAATATTTGAACTATTTACTCTGCTTTTTAAAGTAAAACCCTCACAAGGTGTTATAATGTTTATGCTCCTGTGCATTCTCACCCATTATATATCCTCAGGCATCCCTTAAACTCTCTTATACGGTATTTCCGTTACTGTATATTGTAATTATTAGTTATAAAATAATAATAATAATTTTTTACTACGTATATCTCAATTTTTAATATAAATCTTATTACGAATGTTTTTAATGTACGAGACATGTTTTTAAAGTACAGTCTTGAAATTACAAAAAAAATACACTATTCTTAATAATTTTATTTTTACGTGAAATCCTGTACTTTAATCTACTTTCTACGTAATTGCCACCAATATTAAGGCACTTGTCGCATCGTGCAACCAGCTTTTGAACACCGTCGTTATAGAAATCTGCTTCCTGACATAATAACCACTAAAACACGGTTGCGAGAGCACAATTTTCGATCATTTAAACGTTCGTTCACAGTTTCATAGGAAACACTTTTTGAAACTTGAGGAAACTCTTCATATAGCGAAGAAATCGTAGAGCGTCTGTTTTCTCTCACTTTTTCGTTAACATTCTGCACCAAATTTTCAGTAATGACAGAAGGTCGTCCATTCCGTTCCTCATCATAAAAATTCTGGCGGCCATCTTTAAAAGCTCTAACCCATTTATGTACCATTCCACCGCCCGCTCATAATGTTTTCTCCATACACTGATCTGACGATGAATTTCAACCGCTTTTACGCCTTTAGCACTAAGAAAACGAATGACACCACGTATTTCACAGTCGGCGGGATTCTCGAACAGCCGAGGTATTTTAAATACTCACAAACAAACGTAAACACAGTCGTATATTTCAATATTGACGTCTGTAGCTTGCCAACAGATGCGGGTACGCAATGCGCATGTGTGGAATGCTGACCGCAGCGTAGCAGCGGCGGAATTACAAAACGGTACTTACTTTAAAAACACGCCTCTTAGATAAGAACTTTATTTTACAAAGAAAAGCTGAATTTTTCAATACAGTTAGCACTGATTTTTTTTTCAGAATAATAGACTGTTGCAGAAATTATTATACTATTGACATATTTTTTTTTGAAAACTATTGTTAACATAAATTTTCAAAAAAAATGATCTGAAGGGTCTTCATACCAGTGTAACTCTAAATTTTTTTATTACAATATATATTATTTTTTTTATTAAAATAATCCATTAAAAAAAATTCTTTTAAAATATTTTACACAAGTTTGATACGAGAAATCTTTGTGGAATACAAAAAAGAGATTGTAGATCACCTGAGTAGGTTTTATTATTGAAAATTTACAACTTTTTAACGGACTTCAAAAAGGAAGGTTAGATATTCGACTCGTATATTTTTTTAATGTTTGTTCGCGCATAACTTCTTTCCTATTAATCTGATTCAAATAAATCTTGTTGCAATCGACGCATCTGCTTTTCGCGGTGGTATCATGATGTTGAAAAGTTTTTAAAAGTTAATTATTATTTTTTTTTTAAATGGAACCGACATCAAAATGCATCAAAGAGTGAAAATGTTATCGTTCAAATACTTAATTAATTCTTTAGACACTTTTTTTGAATCGGCATCAAAATACATGATTATACTTATGTGGTACTTGAATGGACTTATAGATGGCGTATGTCATTAAACATAATAATCGCAACTGGAAAAGCAGTGAAAGCACATAAAAATGAATTCCACTGATGTAATATCGGTATTAGTTTTTATAAATTATACATATGTAGTATTACAGAATAAATTTGTATTATATCTAGAAATTAATTTTGTAGAAGTAGGCGCCGATTTAAAAAAGTGTCTAAGGAATTAAGTATTTCAACGAAATTATCTCTTACTTTTTAGTGCATTTTGATGTCGGCTCAATTAAAAAAAAAAAAATTTAAGGTAGTTTATTTTTGATGTTATCAAGTGATAAATCACGTCTCTTACATGTAGATAATTGGTTGTACCTAAAAACAATTTTCAAATTAGGCAGGCTATAGGTTAATGTACGTTCTATAGAAGAATTGATTTAAATACAAATACTATTTTATTTTAAAAGCATTGAAAGACTGAAGAAAATAAAATATAATGCTATGTTTTGTGGTTTTCAAAAGTAATACATTATAGTCTACATTATAAAACAAGACTATATTTCTTAGATATTTTATTGCCGTATATTTGGGAATAAAAAAAGTATATTGCAAATATTATAACTTTTTTCTTATAAAAGGTATTAAGATTCAGAACTTGTTTAGTCTGTACTTAAACTATAAGACAAGTGGAATGCGATTTTTATTGGCTAATAATAAATTTATTATCCTCTTTTCATTATTATTATTACATCATTAAATAATATAAATTCGATAAATGCTATAAGGTAGAATAGAAATTATATTAACGAACACCACTGAGTTGCGCAATGGACTAAACAGTGGATCAATACGAACGAACCACAAAACAAAATCTACATAAATATTTCAGGTAGCTACAAAACACTACTGAGTAGAGTGGTTTCGTTTTATTATTACATAAATTATTTTATTGAATTTATATATTTTTTTTTCTTTGGCATAATTTTATATATATATATATATATATTTGATAAATAATTTACACCTTATGGAATTATAAATATTTTTTATATATTTATTATATTAGCAGTTTTTATTTTCTGTGCTTTATGTATAATAATTAATAAAGTTAATTTATTTATTTCGTTTTTTTTATAACATACTCGATAAGTTGAATACAAAAACATGTAAGGCACATTTCTTCCCTCCTTCCAAAAAAACAACCGGTTTTACGAATTCAAATGAATTATAAAATGTTTGTTTTTATTATTATTATTATTATTTAAAAAAATAAGTTATTGTTTGATTTTTATTTATTCATTAATATTAATTAATTTTATTATTAAAAGAAATGGATTATTAGTTAAAATTTAGCAGTAAAAAGAGCATGCTTACATGATTGAACATACTGCCCGTCAAAAAATCAAAAATCTTTTTCTTAAATGTTTATAAACAATAAATAACAGCAGTAATAATAATTATAAAATAAATTAATAAATTTTACGACTGTAATTTATTCATTCAATATCGTAGCAAATCTTAAAACACAACTATTTTCGATATAAATAAATCGATACTGAATATACTATCGATTATCGATTTAGAATGGATAAATTTATATATATATATGGTATTGTGGCCTTTTAGTTACAATTAAACATACATATATACATATTTGTATATATTCCCGTAATGTAAGGATTCCAACGGGAGGTCATACATCTAAATCGGTTCGGCCGTTGAGCTACATACACCCTTTTTTTTCCTGTTTAGCCTCCGGGAATTACCGTTGAAGTATTACTTCAGAAGATGAATGAGGATGATATGTATGAGTGTAAATGAAGCGTAGTCTTGTACAGTCTCAGTTCGATCATTCCTGAGATATGTAGTTAATTGAAACCCAACCACCAAAGAACACCTGTATCCATGATGTAGTATTCAAATCCGTATAAAACTGCCTTTACTAGGACTTGAACGCTGGAACTCTCAAGTTCTAGTAAAGGCAGTTACTTTTATACGGATTTGAATACTAGATCGTGGATACCGGTGTTCTTTGGTGGTTGGGTTTCAATTAACCACACATCTCAGAAATGGTCAACCTGAGACTGAACAAGACTATACTTCATTTAAATTCATACATGTACCTATAGATACACCCTAAAAATATTACACTCCTTTTTGGGCAGTCGTGTAAAAACACAATCTCCTTCAAGATATATTACCCCTTTTTCAATATCTTCTCAATTCATCTGATTTTTTAGAATTGTAATATAATTAATACATTTGATCTATAAACTGACACCCCATATTTCATAATTGTAAGTTAAACCGTTCCAGATATATTCGTATATAAAAAAATAACCGTTTATACATATTACAATTTTTA
Source organism: Lycorma delicatula (assembly GCF_047948215.1). Classification (NCBI taxonomy): domain Eukaryota; kingdom Metazoa; phylum Arthropoda; class Insecta; order Hemiptera; family Fulgoridae; genus Lycorma; species Lycorma delicatula. The sequence continues at coordinate 117,007,764 of NC_134461.1, read as the reverse complement.
GCCAAATTTTAATATTTTTACGTTGAGGTAGTTTCAAAACGTAAAAAAATACGTTGTTTAATTCTTTACAGTTGTTAACGGATCTCCTTAGTTATATGTTCAACTGATATAAAAGTAAAAATTCAATTTTTTTAATGAAATATTTATTTGTAATATAAATAAATAAAATAATACTAATTACTTATAATAAATTTAGTGATATAAATTTATTGATATAAGAATAGATTGTCACCGTGAAAGCATAAAATAAAAAGAAATAATAATAATTAAAAAAATCGTGATTAACAACTAAAAATGAAAAGCGTCTTCCATTACTACTAAACTAATATTTACGATCTTGTATTATGTTAGCTAATAATGCTTTTATGGAAGCCGACCTATAGCGCAATTCATTACATAAATTTATTAAACCGCTATCTCTATTATTTCGTGGTTTTACAATTTAACTAATTCACTGTATTGTTATGGTACGTATAAATTATTTCACTATAATGTCATAGTCTTTTTCCGCTTTGCTCTAATTACGTCTTCATTAAGATATTTTTTTTTTCAGAGAAAAAAAATATCGTGAAGTTTTATGATATCTTTAGGACACGAATAATATATTAAAGAAATAATATATAAGGTTGAACCTTTATTATAAGAGGCATTCATTTTATACATTGCTAGATAGCTGTATCAATGATATATTTTGTAAATATTCAGTAGTTCTCTACAACAAAAAAAATAATATTTTTAATATGATGGAAATATAAGTAATTTATTGATCTAAGTAGGCTTACAATATTTCATATTTATCGGTACACAAGAAGTTATTGTATTAGCGTTGATATAAATAAAGTTATTAATGTCGAAATATGGGTACAAATTATCAGCTATTTATTACAATTTTCAATGGATCCAGATATTAATTTGTATACGTTCTTGAACATACATAAATTCGTAAGCGCGTACAAAACTTAAATTCAAAATGTAATATTTATTATGTTTTACTACTATTACTATCTTACGAAGGATTTTAAATATATTTTATTAAGAAAGAAGAAATGGATGAAATGATAAAGAAAATGTCAGACCTTTGCCAGGAATCCAATTCAAGACAAAAAATTTGGAAGCTGATGTGCTAATATAATTACTGGCCAGCTAGTTACGTTCAATCAAAAATTTAGTGTTACTTGATAATTCTATAAACTGTAACCGTGTTTTATGTATATATATATATATATATATATATGTACCCTGTTTTTCAAAATTAATATCGGGGTTTTAAAGTTATGTAATATTTTTCAAGTTTCACGTACATTGAATAATTATACGTGAAATGAAAGAACCTACAGATTATGGTTTGCGCGCTAGTCTCGAAAATGATGCACCGTGACAATGAAGACTTCCGTTATCGTGTCGTATTCAATGATAAATCAACATTTCATGTTAATGGAAAAGTAAAAACTCATAATGCACATATCTGCCCAGAAAATCCTTACGAAATATTGCAGTATGAACGAGACTCCAAAAACCTGAATGTTTTTTTCCGTATCCCGACGACAAGATTACGGGCCGTTCTTTTTCGCGGAAGTAAGTGTATTTTGAATGAACTATCTTGATATGTTACCACTGCGGCTCTTTCCTCAACTGCAATACAAACACAGAACTTGCATAACGCTATACGTGATTGGTTCAATGAAATTCTCCCCGACCGCTGGGTTGGTCGCCGGGGACCACATGAGAGAGCTTGTTTGTCCTAGCCTCTACGTTCGCTCGATCTGATTCCGTGCGTTTTTTTTTCTTTGGGGGTTTATAAAGGATCAAGTGTATCTGCCACCGTTACCAGCTGATCTACCCGACTTCAGACACAAGATTAAAGAAGCTGTCGCATCAATTACTCCAGACTTGCTGATTAAAATATGGGATGAACTCTCCTATCGGCTGACCAAGTGCCGTGCCATGAATGGTACTCACCTTGAACACTTATAGGAAAAACTGTTTAAATTATCTCTTTCATTTCATGTGTAATTAATCAATGTAACTAAAGCATGGTAAATATTACGTAAATTAATAATACTCCGATATTCATTTTTAAACACATGATAAATAGACCTTAAAAACTTAAGATAAAGAATGTCATATTTAAAAAAAAAATACATTATGATTTTATTTTTTAACGTAATTACCTTCCAATTCGTAGATTTAGACGAACAAATTTCCAACTTCTTAATACCCTCAGTACAATGCAAATTGTTCAACTCTGCAAAACAGCGGTTGTCTCAGCTTTTACCTTAACATTTGAAGTGACTACCAAGCCACTTTTTCGGTTTTAAGAAGTGGAAGTCATCGCTGGAAGCCAAATCCTGCGCGTGTGGTAAGAAATTCAACGTGTAGAGCGTGGAGTTTTGCAGAAAAAACCTGAGACGTATTATCGTGGTGAAAAAGAACTTTCTTTCTTGCCAGATGTGGACGTTTAGCCCGAATGGCACTCTTCAATAGGTCCAGTATTGAAGCTTAATACTATCCGGCGATAATCCTGGCGTTTTCCAGGTAGCTTATTCATATCACACCAAGAGAATGACAGAAAATCGTAGTAATGATTTTTTCTATAGATAGAACCGTTTTGACTTTTTCGGGGCAGTAATTTGTTCCCATTCATTGTTTGGTCTCTGGCGTGTAATGATGAATCCATATTTCATCTACTTCAATAAAATGTCGAAGAAACTCAACGGAATCGCCTTTAAATAAGTCAAACACCCTCGAGAAATATTCAAAAGAATGAATTTTTGGTCGGTTGTTAACAAACACGGCACCCAACGAGCAGAAAGCTTTTTCATATCCAAAACACCGTGTAAAATGAAGTGGTGATGATCTATCGAGAGGTTTGCAATGTCAGAAAGCTCGTATATAAAAATCGTTATATAAATTGAAATTTATATAACGATTTCGTTTGTCGTTGTGTTTTTGGGCTTCTTGAATGTACGTATGACCACGTTTAAATTCAGCATCTCACTATTTACCATCGAAATGGCAAGACTCCTTTAAAGTGGAAACTAATTACTTTTTTCATGTCCACTGGGATTAAAATTTTAAAACAAAGTACTTTATAACAGCTTGAACTTAAATTTTATTTTTTTTCAGATAATGTCAAAATTTGTTTGCTTTACTCCATTGCCACAAACAAAAAAAATAAACGCATAATCTAAAACTTTGCAGTACTCCATCTAAAGCATCATACTTTACAAATTTTATAGTCATTTAGTCATAATTGCGCTATCTATATGTAAGGCCGAGAACTTTCTGAAAAACCCAGATATTTTTATCACGTAAACCCATTATGTTTTTTCCCTGAGGCAAAGCAGTTTATTCAATATTACCTGTTGAAGTATACCGGCAGCATTGATTTTTAAAAACCATTATTATGTCTTTATTGGGAGTATTCTTATTAGATTTAATTACTCGTATTAGAAGTAGTTAAAAAGTTTTTTTTATTAGATTTATAAGATTTGAAATATAATAGTAAATTTAATATAAAATAATTATTAAAACAGAAAATAAAAATATTTAAGGGTTTTTGATTTTTTATTATAGGCTCTTCTGGGTAACGGAAAAAATTGGAGCCTAAAGTTACAAATATCATAATTACTTCACATTTAAAAATTTATCAACAATATTTTGAATGGTTGTACTTCATATATAGAATTATCAAGAAATGGCTACCATTAAAAAAAAAATTATAAACCCTAAGCCTAAAATGCAAAAAAGTATTTTAAATTTTCTTTTTTTAGCCTATATTCAAGAGATGCATTTAGAAAAAAATTTACTTAAGCAAATTTTTTAAGCTATTTGCGAATATTTTTTTAAAAAACTTTCTTAAAATTTACTCCATATTCTAAAAAAATATATATTCTGTTTTTTTTTTATTTTTGCTCTGACACTTCTAATTTTTGTTATTAATAGCCGGGAAGTCACGCAATACTTTTACAGTTGTTTTCATCGTGGTAAACTATAGCAAACAAATAATTAAAATTTACATAACATCTCAATTTTTTTAGTTATTTTGAAAAACATTCAAAGTAGTATAAAAATAATGGCATATCATAAACTGTAATTTTTTTAGCGGTTGTTGCTTAACACTATAATATAATTTTTTATTCATATTATAAATACGAGTACTTAGGTATTATAAAATAGAAAAAGTTAATAGTTAATATTTTTATATTAACATGTGGCCCACGGGTCAACCTTGATGGCCTTTTAATTCAGTAAACGGTGAGAGCGTGATGTACTTAGGTCTACACCTCGACAGTCGGACTAACGTAGTAAGTTCATATAAGAGAAAAGAGAAGGAAACTTGAAATAAAATTCAAGGAAATATTCTGATTTTAGGCAGAGATTTTCATTTATCTTTATCTAATAATCTCAAAAAATCAAAAACCGATCTGGACCTATGGATCCAACTTTGGGATACTGCGAGCGAGTCCAATTTCGAAATTTTACAATGCTTTCAAAATTAATTAGGTGTATAACTTGCTAGTGTAACTTCAGCTGTGAAGTGCTGTACATTCTCTTCGATTTTATTTTTAACCCACCTAGTCTAGTGGTTAACTCGTCATCACAAATCAGCTGATTTCAAAGTCCAGAGTTCTAAGGTTCAAATGCTAGTAAAGAAAGTTACTTTTATACGGATTTGAATACTAAATTGTGGATACTGATGTTCTTTGGTGATTGAATTTCAATTAATCACACATCTTAGGAATGGTCGACCTGAGACTGTACAAGACTACACTTCATTTACATTCATACATATCATCCTCTGATGTAACACCTTACGGTGGTTCCGAAGGCAAAACAGACAAAGAAAGATTATTTTTTTACAAATTTATTACATATTCTTTTCTTTTTCTTCTCATTGTTTCATCGCTTTTCTTGCTATTTAAAAAAATAAAATATTTTTATAAAGAAAACTGAAAAAAATGTATATACAGTTGAATCTTTATGTAACAAAATCGTTAATCCCGAGAAAAATTCAATAGAGGTTTTCGTTAAATAGAGATAGCGTTACACACGAAGTGTATAACGCTAATTTTTTCCGAAATACTAAGCCACTTCCGTTTTGATATTGCATATGGCGCACTAAACAAACAGTACAGTACGATACTGTATAACGCGAGTATCATAATCCAAAAACAGAGACCAACTGAATTAATCCCAGGAAAACTTATTCCTGAACTGTTTGTATGCACCGAACAGTAGAGGGAGTAAATGTTTTCTAATAGTCCATTTGTTATGTCTACGTACTATCGATAAAAGTCTCGATTAGATAAATGAATAAAAGTTTGCACAGTAATTTTACTGCTCTGCGTTAGTTAATGGATTTCGGGAAATTCCGCTGCTTTAAAGTATAGGCAGGCAGTAACTGCAGAACACGTGTTTAAATCTTTTGTTAGAATTTTATTGCTGATGGGTTATAAGAGAATCTTGGAAATTTTCGTTTTACAAGCTCAATAAAAATAACCTATCATTCTTAACTGTTGTCAAGAATACTTTGTATTTGTATACAGGTACAATTTAGGTAAGGAAATCAAAAAAAATAACTACCTTAAACTCACAGAAATGTCCAAAGTACTAAATTTACTGTTATTAGTTTAAAAAAAAAAAAATTGTAATAATTACTATATGTTACTTGATACTGTATTATTTTAATATCCAGTATGTCACCATTTCATTATATGTACGTTAGAGGTAAATTTATACGTAGTTTTATAAAATGTTACGGGGCAGTAAAAATATTTGTAAAATCCAGGTTTTCGTTATATCGAGTTTCGACTGTATATAAATTAATATATTAATGAATATAAAAAAAATCATACAAACTTTACTTCAACATAGTGATTCATTACTTTACCTTCAAACGTGATAAGTTTTTTAGAGTTATTATTTCATAATTTTTAAAATGAAATTATCTAATATATATTTTGTAATATAAAAATGAAGTGACACACTGACAAATAGACTTTGTGACAAATTGTCCGCGAAGTTGCTTTTCTCTCTCTTATTCTCTCGTAATTTATATTTTTAAAAAAACTCTCGTTTCCGTTGCTCGTTAAAATTAAATTAGGTACCTGTTAGAAATAATGAAATATATTTTCACGTTTTAACAACTTGGCAAGATAAAATTTACTCAGAATATAATGACTTAATTAAACATTTAAAAAAATATATTTAATGTAAAAAAATAATTTAGTATTTAAAGATTTAATTTAAAAAAATAAATTTAGTATTAATTTTAAAATTTAAACTTGTTTAACGAAAAAACGGAGATAAACCTAAAGAGATTAGGCACATTTTCACCTAGACGGGGTTATTAATAAACAAAGTGCCCGTTTTTGGGCTTCCGAAAATCTACATGAGCTTCATAAAAATTGCTAATCACGTTCCAAGAATTCGGTACGGGCCGGTATCTCAATTTGGGATAACAGGGCATACTTTTTTGAACAGACATTGAACAATGAACGTTATTTAAACATGCTGCGTACCAATTTTGTTCTTCAACTTCTTGCAAATAGGTTTCAGTTAGAAAACGAGTGATTCATGCAGGATGGAGCCATACCACACACAGCTAATACTGTTTTAGACTTTCTGCATGAACCTTTCAACGAAAATGCCATTTCAAACCGATTTCCTAATCGTTTTGTGTGTGGATAGAACTGGCCCCCGAACAGTCCTGATTTGAATCCGTGTGATTATTTTCTTAAGGGAATTTCTAAAGAAAAAGATTTTCCCTAAACATCCTTCTTCAGGATCTGCAAGTGCTGATCATTGAGGCGACAACGAAATAATCGACTGTCGTCGAGTTATTAACAACATAGGAGTTCGTGTTGAAGAAGTAGCTAGACGTGATGTTGGTCATACTGAACATGTGATAAGCAGAACGTAATTTTCAGGTATATAGAAAACAGTTGTATATTACTTTTCTGTAATGCGATTCAAATAAATATTTCTTCAAGACCAAATGTTGGGTCATTTCGCACGCCACTCTGTATAATTTGTATATTTAACGTTAATTAGACGACGTTAGCAAACGAAGCGAGCGTAGATTATGTTTATCTTAAATTTAAACTTCATAATTTTACTAGCGTTTCTCGTAATCTGTTTACCTAAGCGATTGGTATTGAGTGATTTTTTTATTAATTTCTAGTTGTCGTTTCGACCCCCACCAGAGCTTATCTGTGATTGTCGACATATACCGGCGAAGGTCCGAATAAGCAAATACTTCGGTCTTTCACTGACGTAAATGGTATGTGTCGACATTCACCGGAAAATTTCGGCATTTGCCAGATTCGGTCTTTCACGGTAACATATGCAGTGTAGGTAACAAATTTTCTTTATATGTTTTTTTTGGTGTAGATGAACTAGTTGATCTAAAACATAAAGATTTGAAAAAAAACCCGATACTACATTTTTGACATGATTATCATAATTTCCCCTTTAATATATTCTAGCTATATTTGCAGGGGAAAGTAAAATTATCAGAAATAATATGAAAATGAATACGTAAAACTTTAAGAAAGAAGAAAAGCTTAAAAAAAAAAATACAAAAAAACAACAAATAATTGGTTACTGGTATTTTAATTTAAATAAATTATATTTTACTTTTTATTATTTTTTATAAAAACCCTTTTTTCACTAATTTTTACTTCTGATCGCGAAAAATTTCGGTTTTCAGAATTCAACGGAAATATCCATTTTGAACATCTCTGAATCCATTTTGACTACTTTCGGCGTTACGTGTGTACGTACTTATGTATATGTATCTCTCACAACTCAAAAACGATTAGCTGTAGGATATTGAAACTTTGAATCTAGAACTATGGTAACATCTAGTTGTGCACCTCCTTTGATGGTTGCAATCGACTGAATCAGAAGTGTCCAAAAAATATACACATACTTAAGAAAAATCTTTCTTAAAGATTTTTCTTAACTGCAGTAATAAGCCCTCATTGAGAGCTTTTCAACAGTATATATCATAAGTGTACTTATTTTCATTGGTTTCGTGTTATAGCCAAATAGCATTTTAATTAATGAAATATTTGGATTTTATGAGGGTAAGGCACATTGGCTCCAATCAAACTTTATCTCCTTTTTTTTAAAATTTAAATATATTGATTTATTAACAATTATTAACCTCTGATTCTAAAAAATACATTAATAGTAAATAATTATAACGATAAAAAAAAGTAAAAATCAAAAGTTATTAATGAAATAGAATTTTATGTACTTTTCATTTAAAAAAAAAAGATTTTTAATTTAATAGACGTACAAGGAAGTCATGTGGTTTCCACACCGATTTTAGTACTTTTGAAAACAATCTGAACCGGCTTATTAAATTTTTACTTGTTTGTTGTGTTTAAAAAACACGTCCAACTGTCGACAGTTTCATTTTAACATCACTACGATACAATTAATAATAAGTAACAAAAGGAAATAATCAGAAATTGCTTTCTTTATGATTAATGTTCATTGTATTGCAATGCATTATGGTAAAATGAATGATTTTACTCTTAGTGTTGAATATTTGCTTTATTTCTTTTGGCGTTTCTTTTTCCTCTTTAGCCTCCGGTAATTAACTTTCAAATAAAACTGCAGAGGATGATATGTATGAGTGTAAATGAAGTGTAATCTTGTACAGTCTCAGTTCGACCATTCCTGAGATGTGTGGTTAATTGAAACCCAACCACCAAAGAACACCGGTTTACACGATTTAGTAATCAAATCCGTGTAAAAATAACTGACTTTATTAGGACTTAAACGTTGGATCTCTCGACCTCCAAATCAACTGATTTAGGAAGACGCGTTCATCAGTAGACCAACCCGGTGGGTTTATTTCTTATGTCCTGGCATGATAATGTGTAATGTAATATACCCGTATATTAATTTCGGTGAAGAATTTTATGAGAAATCAATGACACACTGCTCATTTTTGTAATTTGCAGGAAATAAATAATTAAAAAATGGGTTAAGAGCATGTTTATATTATTTTCCGAATGATATGAGTTTTATCAGACAGCATTAACAGTATTTGTAATAGTCTATAGTAGACTGACGTGGAATTTCGTGGTGAAAGTAAGGAATTAATTTTTGTTTGAATATACATACACAGTATATTTTTTTACGTTTTCAAAACACTGTTATTTAATATATAATCTAATAAATAAAAACTCAGATAAAAATTATGTTTATTTTTATGTTTATGTATTCCAAATTGCTTATATTAATTATAATATTAAAATATAAAGGATTTTTATTTAATAGTAATAATAATTATTATTATTTATTTCCTAATAATTATTTATTAATATATTTATTTATTGTTCAGTTATATTTAGTATACGCATACAAGTCGCATTTAATGTTGCTGTTAAATTGTATATGAGACATACAAAAACACTGGCTACTGTTAACGTTATGTTGTAGTGGTAGTAGAAGTAGTAATTTCAGTATAGACTGTCGGTTACGTATTTGTGTTTTGTGTGTGCCGACCACACAGAACATGCTCTTTTAACTTGATTTAGAACGGCGGCCTGCCAGTTATACCTTGTAGCACATTCATTGCGGTCCCACACAATGCAAAACCCCGGTTGATATGATGTCTCATTATTCATAATCTGCATAATAATTGTGCTTTGCTACCTTTCTTTATCTATTTTTATCTATCTCCGTCTTTTTCTACGTCTTCTCAATCATTTCTTTCACCACCCTGTTTAAATTGTTCAGCTTCTGTAACAAATCCACTTCTGGTATACCGGTACGTTTTAAATTTCATTTTAATGTATTATTATTTTTTTATGCATATTAAATTGAAAATAAATTATAACAGTTTTTTAATATATTCAGTAACATAATTCCGTTTTTATTAGGTCGCCAGCTGTATTAAATTCCTACCTATAAGCAAATATTTACCTAAAAATGTAATTTAAATAAAATAAAAAAACAAAAATTTTTTTATAGATAAACAAAATCTTTTTTAACGTAATAAGACAATTTATTTGAAGCTTTATATTTATACCGAATCATTAGAATACAAAAAAAATTATCTAACAGCTGCATTTCGCCTACATGCTAATATCAAATTTAAACTATAAATAAATTACGATTAGCAACAACCGATTAAGAAATAACGGTTTTAATTAAATTATCGAATTACTTCCTAGTTGCAGAAACATTTTCTCCATTTCTTTATATCGCAACGAAATTTTTAAATCACATCAATCTGGAGTATTCAAGAGTTCCTGTCAAGCTTAAAAGTTTATGAATACATGAAAAAAAAGCATTGTAAAATAATATAGTGTTCCTAAAATGGTGGGCTGGCTGTACTTTTCCGGGTTCTAGATGTAAAACTAAACAAAAAATATCTTTAAGGAAAATGGAAATTTCTCCTTTATTCTCACCCTGCTCGTCATTTGTCCCCTATTTTATTACTTTTATATAAAAATGTATATTTCAAGTTCAGATAGACGAATCACATTTATATTTAATAAGCGTTCTAGTAATAAAGTTTTAAAATTATCAAAATATCAGGAATTAAAATACCTTCGCAAAAAAAAAAAAAAATTGCGGCCATGTTTATTTTTCAATCCGTTATATCTCCATAAATATTAATTTTATCATAATTTATGTTATTTTTAAAAATATTAAACCCTTTATTTTGAACAAAATGACATTTTATTATTTAAAATCGGTTAAAAAATAGCCAAGTTATGGGAGAAAATTGGTGTTGTAATTTTGTTATAATTATTAGTCTAATAGGGTGAGAAAATTATTACTTAATTTGATACTAATTTATGTTACTAGAATTAACAATAAATAAAAACAATCGAATTCAACGTAAAGCGGAGGACATGAAAACAGACACAAAATTTCATCAATTTTCTTCTATAACTCGACCATTTTTTAACAGATTTAAAAAATAAAACGTAATTTTTTTCAAAATAAACAAATAACATAAATTTTGATAAAACTAATATTTATGAAGAAATAACGGATTGAAAAATAAACATGGCCGCCATTTTGTAATTTGAGAAGGCCGCCAAATTTTGTATCAAAATTACGTAATGTTTTAAAGATATTTAATTTTAAAATGAATAATGTAAACCCTAAATAATTTTAATTATTTTTAACTAAACATTTTATTAGACCATCGGCCTAATTTTCCATTTAAAATTTAACTAAACATTTACTTTTAAAATAATTCCATAAAAATTACGTTTCTACGGTAACTAAAAATTATTTGTAATTGTAATTTGCCCGCATTCAAACAGCACTAAATATAAATTTAGAATCAATAAGAATAAATATTTATAAAACAAATTATTTGAATAATGTTACTTTTATAACGCCTATAAATTCAATGAAAATCATTACCTAATATTTAAAAGAGCTATTGTTGGCATTCCCATACGGAACTATTTATTATAATGTTTTTAGATTTAAGGAAGTGAATTTCATAAAAAATTAAATCCAGGGAATAAATACCAATAGAGTTACTTTTATACGGATTTGAATACTAGTTCATGGATACCGGCGTTCTTTGGTGGTTGAGTTTAAATTAACCACACATCACAGAAATGTTCGACCTGAGACTGTACGAGACTAAACTTCGTATATATTTATACATATCATCCTCTTATGTAGTACCTTACGGTGGTTCCAGAGGCTAAACAGAAAAAGATGAAATAAATACGAATGCAGTAATAAAAAAATTTAGATGAAAATAGAGTTAAAAGAAAAATGAATTAATAGCTTTAGAAAATTGTTTGGAAGAACAAAATTTATCAAACATTAATGGATGATCATTATTAAGTTACAGACCCAGAATTTGTATACAAGGAATTTTTGTAGTCTAAAGTTGACCAATATTTAAAGCTTAGTTTTCAATTAGAATTATTGCGATACAATTCTATCAAATAAAATTGGTGTTATCACCAAAATTAAAAGTTGTACATTTAAAATAAGTAGTGTTTATAAAACGGATCTATGTGCAAGTTACAACGCGCGCGCGCGCACGCGCACACACACACACATTATGCACAGAGAGAGTGGATTTATAATTATTTTTTTTAAAAACCCATTTTTTAATCAACATTCCCAATGAAAATGATTCGAGCATTAATATGGAATTTTAGGATCACAATTTGAAACTAGTTAAAATTCTGTAGTGCTAACCTTGTAGTGTAAGATGTTTTTAAATAATTTAACAATTTAGATGTTAAAAGTCATTTCAAAGATTATATATATATATTTTTTTTTTTAAAGCTATATTTATTTATTTTAAATAATATTTTCCTTAAAATCTTCTTCAATAAGCACCAAAAAATGTAAATTTCTCCTTCGTTCTCCCCCTGACCGCCATTTTGTTATTTTTATATAAAATTATATACCTGAAGTTCGGGATGGACAAATCACATTAATATTTGATAAGCGTCTTTTTAGTAAAGTTTTTAAATTACAAAATTACAAATTTTGGCGGCCTTCTCAAATAACAAAATGGCGGTCAGGGGGAGAACGAAGGAGAAATTTACATTTTTCCTAAGGATATTTTTTGTTTAGTTTTACAAGTAGAATCTGAAAAAGTATAACGAGACCACCATTTTAGAAAGCGTATTTTTTCACACTTTATTTGATTAATCTACCATCTGATGGTTTAAACAAAAGTTGTACGAATCCGTCAAGAAGATACCAGTTATTTAAAAACGACTTTTAAAAGTCGTTCTTTTATTTCGAGAAAAATATGAATCAGTGTCCAATAAAAATGAAAATAATAATTAAAATTTACCCAAAAATAGAAGTAAAAATGTTGTTCAAGAATAGTCTAAGCAAATAATGAATCTTATGTTGAGGTACTGTGATTAATCGGGTAAAACAAATTTGTATATTATATTTTTTGTCTAAACAGAAAAGAACTAAAAAGTACTGAACGAGTTATTTACGGATCTTTTATAAAAATCAGTAAATAAGCTCACTTCTTAAAAAAAAGAAAAAAGTTATTTAAGTACAGATATTAAGTTATTTAAGGATTTTATACACATTTTAGAATCTTCCAATCAGTTCTTACTTTCCTTTAAATAAGTAGCTCTGAAACAACAATGATTAATTGAAGACTGGTGAATTGGCGAGCCGACGGGATGTATGATTGGGGTTAATAAAAAATTTAAAAAATTACCATAATATAGATAATAATAATTGAAAAGGAAATTAATCATTTTTGGTGCTTATTGAAGAAGAAGGAAATATTATTTAAAATAAATAAATATAGCTTTAAAAAAAAATATATATATATATAATCTTTGAAATGACTTTTAACATCTAAATTGTTAAATTATTTAAAAACATCTTACACTACAAGGTTAGCACTACAGAATTTTAACTAGTTTCAAATTGTGATCCTAAAATTCCATATTAATGCTCGAATCATTTTCATTGGGAATGTTGATTAAAAAATGGGTTTTTAAAAAAAATAATTATAAATCTACTCTCTCTGTGCATAATGTGTGTGTGTGTGCGCGCGCGCGCGTTGTAACTTACACATAGATCCGTTTTATAAACATTACTTATTTTAAATGTACAACTTTTAATTTTGGTGATAACACCAATTTTATTTGATAGAATTGTATCACAATAATTCTAATTGAAAACTAAGCTTTAAATATTGGTCAACTTTAGACTACAAAAATTCCTTGTATATAAATTCTGGGTCTGTAACTTAATAATGATCATCCATTAATGTTTGATAAATTTTTCTTTTAACTCGATTTTCATCTAAATTTTTTTATTACTGCATTCGTATTTATTTCATCTTTTTCTGTTTAGCCTCTGGAACCATCGTAAGGTACTACATAAGAGGATGATATGTATAAATATATACGCAGTTTAGTCTCGTACAGTCTCAGGTCGAACATTTCTGTGGTGTGTGGTTAATTTAAACTCAACCACCAAAGAACGCCGGTATCCATGAACTAGTATTCAAATCCGTATAAAAGTAACTCTATTGGTATTTATTCCCTGGGTTTAATTTTTTGTGAAATTCACTTCCTTAAATCTAAAAACATTATAATAAATAGTTCCGTATGGGAATGCCAACAATAGCTCTTTTAAATATTAGGTAATGATTTTCATTGAATTTATAGGCGTTATAAAAGTAACATTATTCAAATAATTTGTTTTATAAATATTTATTCTTATTGATTCTAAATTTATATTTAGTGCTGTTTGAATGTGGGCAAATTACAATTACAAATAATTTTTAGTTACCGTAGAAACGTAATTTTTATGGAATTATTTTAAAAGTAAATGTTTAGTTAAATTTTAAATGGAAAATTAGGCCGATGGTCTAATAAAATGTTTAGTTAAAAATAATTAAAATTATTTAGGGTTTACATTATTCATTTTAAAATTAAATATCTTTAAAACATTACGTAATTTTGATAATCAATTCATAAATAGAATATTGTTTGATTTATTCATTATTATTAAAAAAAATAACCAATTCTTTTAAATGTATAACATACAAATGAAAAAAACCCTATACATGATTTAAGAAAAAAGAGTGATCATTTACTTAACAGTCAAGAAAAATAAGTGACTGAACAAGCTAAGAAGAAACCAAACAGGTAATGAAGACGTCTTTCTTCCCAATTCTTTTGTATGATTTACAAAAACTGACCTTAGTATGACCCCCGCCAGGGATTGTTTGTTTCTCTTGATTGCCCACGATTTATAGCTCAGTCGAACCGATATCATACGTGTATTGCCCAAAAGGAACTTTTCTATCTTCATTAATATAGAAGGAGAATAAAATTTATATATTATACGCATTCAGAATAGCTTTATACCAAATAAGTAGTATAACACTCTAATAAGCTGTTAAGGTTTGATGTATTTAGTATAAAAAAAGTAGATTATTGGTCTGAAAGTATTTTTTTAATTTTTGATTAAGCTCGTGATTTTTAACAAAGTAAATTAGATATTTTTTAAATGAAATAATATCTAACTAAATAAAATATTTTATTAATAGCGATTTTAAATATAAATCGCCCACCATTCCTAAGAGTTCAGTTACAATTTTATTTTCAACTATGATTTTTTCCGTATTGTTCCATATAGTGTAAAAAGTCTTAATTAGTATCCCGAAGTGGATTTAAATATTTTCAATTGATTAAAATACGCCGGCCTCCGTGGCGCGAATGGTAGCGTCTCGGCCTTTCATCCGGAGGTCCTGGGTTCGAATTCCCGTCCGGAATGGCATTTTTACACACGCTACAAATCATTCATCTCATCCTCTGAAAATACCTAATGGTGGTCCCGGAGGTTAAACAAACAAAAAAAAAATTTGATTAAATTATAACTCATTAGCTTTGAATAAAAATGTATTATATTTACTGCTAATAGACCCGGCAATGCTTCCCTAATTGCTATATATATATATATATATATATATATATATATATATAGAGAGAGAGAGTGAGAGAGAGGTGAAAGAGAGAAATGGTGACGGTGTATAAGGGAAATAATTTTATTCGGTTCTGGATTTTTTCTTTAAAAATTCAGAATTTTTAATGGAAAATATCAAACTGAGTACAAAAAAAAGTAGTAGACTTAAAAAGAATAGGGATATAAATAAATAAAACTTCTAAAACGAAAAAAGGAAATCATAAACAAACACTAACTACAGTAAATTTACAAGGAGAAAACAAGTTTAACAGTGTGAAAAAATTAAATTTAATAAAAATATGCGCTTTTTTACATTGTGTAATATATGTGTAATTTTATTGTAAAAAAATAAATATGTTAAATGACTTTTGTTTTGACCGAGAAGATATTATTTAATATCCCTCTAACTGCTCATCCATTAACGAATTTTGGTTGTGTATTTGTTTAATATCTCTTTAGGATATAACCGTTTTAGCTTTCTAGACATCTCACTGTTATAAAGAAGGTTTGAACTTTACTAGTTCTCTTTTATATGTGCCGATGATAGACTGCTTCATATACTGTTAACGCTACGTATTAGAGTGTTACATAAACGCCAAGGTGAGTTTGTGAAAATTCAAAATGATTTTTGAGTCGATACATCTCAAAGCTGACCAAATCAGGTTTAAGAATTATTTTTTACAATAATAATTTATTATTCAGAGGAAATTTTTATTTTTATTTTTGTTGAATACTCGATAAAGCTTTTGTGCATATTTTAATTGAATTCGTCTATTAAATACAGGTCGCATTCAGTAAAGATATCGGTCTAATTATTGGCCAAGATATCTAACACGTATCAGATTATACAGATTTGTACATTTTTATAAACATTACCGTGAATGCCAATATTCTCCCGTGAATGTCGACACATAACAAATACGTCGGTGAAAGACCGAAATATTTGCTTATTCGGACCTTTACCGATATATGTCGACAAACAAAGATAAGCTCTGTTAGGGGTCGAAACGACAACAACAAATTACAAAAAAAAAATCACCCAATACCAATGTCTTAGATACGTAGATTACGAGAAATCCTCGTAAAAAAAAGGAAGTTTAAATGTAAGCCAGACATAGACATAACCTACGCACACTTCGTTCGCTAACCTCGTCTAATTAACGTTGAATATACAAATTATATCATTCTTCATCACTGTAGGCGATTAATCAAATTTACCGCATTTATAAAAAAAATTATTCAAATTTTCAACATTTTATAGATTGAAAGGGCCAATTAGGATTTACAGAGTATGTTAACTGCATGGATGAACGATAACGATAAAAATGATTAGATGGTTTGTCCTTTGTCCATTTTTTTTAATATTAATATTTTTATTCAACTTTCACCATCAGCATACCGAATTCGGTGAATTTGATTAATCACCTCCAATGTTGGAGAATAACATATGTAATTTGTATATTTATCGTTAATTAGACGAGGTTAGCGAGCGAAGCGAGACAAGGTTATATCTGGCTTAAATTTACTTCTTTTTTATGAGGGTTCTTCGTAATCTATTTACCTTAGAGACTGGTATTGGGTGATTTTTTTTTTAATTTCTACTTGTCGTTTCGACCCCCACCATAGCTTATCTGTGTTTGTCGACATATACTGGCGATGATCTGAATGTATAACATAAAATAAGTAAATATTTAGGTCTTTCACCGATATATTTGGTATGTGTCGACATTCACGGAGAATATCGGCATTCACCAGATATCGGTATTTCACGGTAATATATAATATAAAATATACGGTGTAGTAAGTAAAACAAAACTGATTTGGACATCACATGACTTCCTTGTACGGCTATTAAATTACACATTAATTATAATAAATTTTTTTTTACAATCAGATTAATAATTATTAATAAATAAATATATTTAAATTAAAAAAAAGGAGATGAAGTCTGACTGGAACCGATGTGCCTTATCCCTGTAAGATCCAAATAGTTCACTAATTAAAATTTTATTTGGCTGTAACTCTGGAACTAATGAAAATAAGTACCACTTATGATATGTCGTTGAAAAGCTCTTAATTTGGGCTTATTACTGCAGTTAAGATTCAAAATTCAATTTTTTTTGGATTTTGGGCTTTTTTTGGACATTTTTGGTTCAGTCGATTGCAGTCAAAACGGGAGGCGCACAACTAGATGCTACAAACAGTCAAATCCAAAATTTCAACATCCTATGGCTAATCGTTATTGAGTTACGCGAAATACGTACAGACGTCACTCCGAAACTAGTCAAAATGGGTATTCCCGTTGAAATCTGAAAACCGAAATTTTCCGCGATCACAATACTTCCTTTACTTCGTACAAGGAAGTAAAAAGCTTAAAATAATTTTGGAGGGGGAGAAAATATTTCAATTTTTTTCATTCTAAAAAAATATATTATATATTTATATAAATATTTTTTACAAAAAACTTAACTAAAATTAACGTGAAAAGCGTGACGTGTCGTCATAATGTGAGATGATCAGTTAGGTTAGTGTCTATCCAATCAAGTAAGTAGCACGCGACATGACGTCATGATTTTCTATGCATGAATGGTCGTGCGGAACTGAAACAAAATACAGTATATAAATATATAAACCTCTGTATACTCGTATTTATATATTATCTGTGCGTGAGTTACTCGGATTGGTAAATAATAATTGATATTGTGACACGTCCTAGCATTTATTTGTCATCATTTTTTAGAATATTAAACCATGCTGAGATGCCAATTGTAGTTGTAACACGCGATGGTAGAAAACATTCAATATTTATGATATTTGATTTCTTTCTTTAACTCTCGTCTTGTATATTTTATAAAATTGTTAAATTATTAATAAAGTGTTCTAAGAATATTGTATATTTATTTTTTTAATTTAATTTACAAGAAAAAGAAAAATTGTTAAATTTATGCTGTCTATTTCTGATTTAGCTGTATCAATCAATACTTCTGCGGCTAAATCTTTATGACGAAATAGAGGCATCGTTTTGTTATACATATCATTAATGTAATGTCATAGCGAGTTAACGGCTTCGATTAAAAAAGATTTCTTAAACCGTTGGAAATTTGTTTTTGTTGAGTATTAAGATCAATCTAAACTTTCCCATTTAATGTACCGGATGGGTTAAAAATCAAGTTTCTCCAATTATTAAAAGAAAAGATTAATAAAAAGAGTTGAACAGAAAAATATTTTTATTATTATTGATACATATTTAATACGCAACAAAGAAATTATATTGAATTGTTTGTGTTTTTAATTAATACTGTATGCATTAATTGCTATATTAAGAATAATTGATGCTTTGTGGTGCAAGAAATATACACAAAAAATCTGATGTGAACACCGCGTAACTTCCTTGTACGCCTATTAAATTACATATACACGTTTAAAAAAAAAAATGAAAAGTACATAAAGTTTTATTTCATTAATAACTTTTTTCATATTTATTTATTTTTATTGTTCTTATTAATCATCGTAAAAACGAAAGAAGTCTGATTCGAACCGATGTGTATTCCCCTAGTAAGGGCCAAATATTTCATTAATTAAAATTTTATTTTTTTATAACTCTGGAACCAATGAAAATAAGTACCATTTATGATATATCGATGAAGTTATGAGAGATACAAACGTACGTAAAGACATCACGCCGAAACTAGTAAAAATGTTTTCAGGGATGGTCAAAATGAATATTTCCGTTGAAATCTGAAAACCGAAATTTTTCGCGATTACAGTGTATATCCTTGTACTTCGTAAAAGAAAGTAAAAAGGACCATATCTATGCGTTCTATCTAAAATCACAGATCAATGAAGATGTTATTATACAGACTAAGATTTAAAAAAATATATTTAAACATGTTTTTTTTTACAGTTCTACAGTACCAAATTTAACGATTTTTGCGTTCTAAACTTTTTCTTCAGTAGACATTTTTCTGAGAAAAACTACGTAGCTAATTCTTAAGAGTTGAAATTATCGGATGAGAGTCTTTTATAAAATAAATCCTACGACCCAGAAACCTAGAAAGTACTTGTCAAAATTTGAAATCATATTGTTATGGATTGGTAACAGACAACACTTCATTATTCCTATTCATAAACTTGAAATACTCTTCGAAAATATTATGCATCTACTCCCCCTAACATTAATTCAATTTAACATCAATTCAGACCAAGTAGTATTAGCTCAGAAATCAATTTGTACAGTCTTTGTTTACAAAAAATCGATACAGAAATCTTTTTTTAAAAAAGTATTTTACAAAAAAAAGCTGACAGCAAAGTCAACCTTGGCATTTTTTTTTAACCTCCGGGACCATCGTTAGCTACTTGCTTCAGAGGGTGAGATGAATGATTTGTAGGGTGTGAAAATTTCATACCTGACCGGGATTCGAACCCGGGACCTCCGGATGAAAGGCCGAGACGCTACCACTCGCGCCACGGAGGCCGGCAATTGGTTATTTATTCTTATATAGTGGAAAAATAATGATAAATGAAAATGTTAAAAGACTAAAAAAGACTCTCCCATCTCCAAAATCACCTTCGAACAAAATTTCCTGATTTGTCTAGGTTTTTTCTATGTTAAATAGAAAACAAAAAACTCCAAAATCACCTTTCAAGAAATTTTTTTCATTTGTCTACGTCTATTATGTTAAATGAAGAAACTAAAAAAAATTCACTGAAAAATGTACATGTACAACCTTAAAAATGTAAAAAAGTTACCTAGAATTTATTTTTTGGTGGTGGGGTGAGTTATAATGAAATTTCATTGTAATATTATTAGTATTAAGATAAAATTTTACCAATATAAAAAAAAATTCTGTTATGCAGTAAATAAAAAGATAGCTTTTTCGATTCAAGCAACGTGCTTATAAGCTCAAGCAATGAGCTCAATAAAGTGGGGATTACGCTTGCAAAATTTTGAAAAAATTTCCTAAAGAATTTATCTACTCCACCCCCTGGAGATATTGATCCCAAAATTTTACCAACAAATTGCCGCGTTTACTCAAGTCTATGTGCCAAATTTCATCAAAATCGGTTTATTCACTCAAAAGTTATTAAGCATCAAACGCCAACATAACTACAAAAATTACCCTCTTTTTCTTTTTTTTTCGGTTTTCTGGATTATGAAACGTCGAGATATGCAAAAAAACCCAACCCCTCAATTTATGGCTGATTACAGATTTTCTTTTTTGCATCATAAGTCTAGAGTCCCATCTGTAATCAATTTCCTGCATGTCTTGATCTGGTGACAACTGTTTGTTATCCGGTACCACAACTCGTCGACGACATTTCCTGGAAGCGGAGGAACGAATACTCTATCTTTAACGTCTATCAGATTTAACGTCTAACGCTATCTTTAACCCCATACAGAGAAGTCCATTGGAGTTAAATCAGACGATCGTGATCGTCGGACGATGATAATGTGGTGATTTGTTGGAAAATGAATAATGAGCCCATATACTGTTGTAATTGTGACATTAGATAATATCAAGTATGTCCAGGTACGATATTAGAAGACAAAATAGAGTAACTATGGTAACTAAATTACACAGGCCTTTGAAGAGGAATACTTAACAACTATTTCCGTTACTATGGTGACAAAGATTAATTTAATTTTTAATTTTTCTTCTTTAATGAATATTTTTAAATGATAACTTCACCCTCTAGAGTTTCGGTTTACGGCTTAAAAACTTTTCCTGGGATAACCCTCCAAATTTGAAAGCAATCGGTCGGTTGGTTTTAGCGTGATGATAGAACATACAAATAAACAAAGAGACAGAAAAACAAACAAACTTTCAAATAAGATTATAATCACTAATTTAGGTAATACATTTAATAAGTAGACAGACGAACAAATTACACTTTTTTTAAATTCTCAAAAGAAACAGAAAATTACTATAATTTTTTCGCAAGTCTCTATTTACAAAAATATTATTAAAAGGAAAATAAATTATGTAATGAAGGGGTTAAATCAAAAAGCATACGAACGTAAGCTACTGGTCTGCTAAAATTTAAAGTTAAATAATTATGTAGGTCTAAGTGAATTAATAATAACTTAAGCAAGTAACTAAAAAAAAAGGACCTTGTCTTAATAGTAATAAATTAATTTTACTCCGCGTGATTAGTCTTTTGTTTTATACTTCCTTTTATATTATGTTAAAGAAAGCGGTAATCGTTTGTAATTATTCAATTTACTCGTTACAGTACCGCTCTTTATAAAAACCATACTGATAATTGTTCTACTTTCCGATCATTTACAATTTTTTTATCCTTCTAAATATTATATTTAATTAATTAATATCATTTTTATCTTATGACATCATCATGTTATGTTATATAATTTTAAAAATTTAAGTAATGAGTAATTGTCTTTTTAATTGATGTTACATTTCTTTTTTTTATTAAAATTTGACTAAATCGTTAATAAAGAAAATATTAAAAAACCAAAATTTTGTTATTCTAAAATAAAGGTCTATATAATGTAATAAAATACTTTTTCTTTCATCATAATTTTAGTTTTACTAGAACTTAATTTGGCGAAAACCTAACCAGATTTACAGGTCTTACTGGTAAATATATACATATATATTAAAAAAAAATCAGCCACAGTTATGTAACAATAAACCATGTGGTTAAAAAATAGAATGTGTTCTTTTTTTTATAATTTCATAGAAAAACCAACAAAAAACATAATTTATACTATTATTATCATCATCGTATTCTATTTAATATTTAGAAGGTTATATTTTCTTACCTGAAAAAACCATAGAAAATTTTTGAATGTTCTTATTTTTTTACGTTTTATAACAAATCTGTAGATATTAATGAAAACAGTACATTACATTTATTTAATACAACAATACTATGATAAAAATAAACTTATATATAACAAAAAATTGGTAAGATTAATTTTTCTAAAATTTATTTTTACACATTGATTTATTGATTGTTATTGATTCAGTTTCTATGGAAATGGATATTGATTTATTAACATAATTTATCATAGTTAATTTTTGTTTTGTTTAGATAACAAGTTTGAAGAAATACTGAAGTATGTGAGAAAATTTTAAATTGAAGAAAGAAATAGTAAAAGAAAAATAATTTACTTTAAAAGGTGAAAACGATGTGTCTCATCATTATCACAAGCTAACAAATAAGTATATACATAAAACATGTCGTGAGAATTCATAATCAACACCCAGCAAAAACTATTGAAGATAAATTTATGAAAATTTGTTAACACTTTTGTTATATAAGTAAAAAGATTTTTTGAAATTTCGAGTTTAAAGGATCAAAATGGAGGAAGATGAAATTACTATTTTTTTCTTTTTTTTTAATTTCTCCATAAGAAAGGAAGATATCAAATTGATTTTTGGTTTGTATAATATTCATGTTAAGATTTAAAAACGAATTTTTAGATATTTCAAATTTCATCTTGAAAGAGGTGAAGAGAGGTAAAAAAAATTGAATAATGATTAGTAATTTACCCCATTTTCGACTTTACCAAAAAACCGAGATAGATATTATTCACTCGATTTGGGCTTGCAAATACTTTTCAGATATATATATATATATATATATATATATATATAAACCATTTTCGTTTTTTTTGCCGCAATGTTTAAATCATAAGTAAATTTGAATACAAAATAATAATACAGAGGGGTTTCCATCTAAATTCCCTCAAAGAATCTGGCCAGGCGGCAAGGGTGACCGAAGAGAGGGCCTGACCGGCCAAACATTTCTTGACCTCGACGGAAAACGCAAAAAACCATATAACGCGGGCGAAGCCGCGACATTATTATATAATGTCGAAAAACATTGCTTTACTAATTAATAGAATAATGGCTTTTGAAATGATGAGATAGAAAAATTAAGCCGGTCGAGTGATTTGAAGTGAAACGTATTTAAGAAGAAATGACGATTAGAGTAGAATATTTTTTTGTTATGGCTTCAACAGGTCGATGGAAATTGGTAGCATATGAAAAAATGCCATGCCTGACTCGGATTCGAACTTAGGACCTTCGCCACAAAATGCCATGATGCTACCTAGTCAGTCAATTTTTTATTACAGATCTACTATTAAAAATACAATTCATATTCTAATCATAATAGTTATTAATATTAAATAACGACGTTAAGATCTAGTTAAAAATCTAACAAAAGATATTAAGCTTCTTTAGAATTAAATAGTCATTTTATTGGTTTAATAGTGCTGAGGGGTGGGATAATAATGTCACGGTATTGTTGATTGCGGTCTAATAGTAACTGCTAAGCTGAAATCTTCATATTTTCATCTTAAAATCAAAATCCAACAAGGATCACTGATCTCTTCAAAAAATTTTAAATTTAGGGTAATATTTTTTTTGTAATGATTTAATATAGATACTTTTATACAAATCATAATCCTGAGTGACACTGATATACTTTTAATTGATACGAGCAGAACAGATATTTATACAAACGAAATCAAACGGTTTTCTTTTTATAAAATGTATTATTCAGGAAATAAATTGACTATCTAACCTTCAGGTACTGGCTTGGTTTTATATAACAGATGGTAAGTTTGCTGAGGTATAAAATTGACAATAAAAGTTGTCAATCAGCCCCCATACATGTGTATTTAATTTTAATCTAAAAATTTAAATAAGCATTAAATAAATTAAATTGAAATTACAAAATCGATAACAAGAAAATTTATGAAAAAATATTAAGTTAGTTCAACTTTATTGTGAAATAATTTTAATAAATTAAAAATAATATACATGTATTCAAACCTATTGTGTTCGGATCGTATTATAACATTAAATGAAAACTAATTTTAAACAAATTTAATGATATACATTATTAACTTACTTGATGGAAGCCGAGGTAACTTTCTATGCTATGCGTTGCGAAGAAGACTTCACCTTCGCATGTGAGTATAAGTAGAAATCCATTCAATGCCTGTTGAAACAGATAACATTATTTAGTAAAAATAACTTTAGCAAAGATATAGCAATAAAAATAAATCTTGACCTATTTATTCATTTTTTATACTGACAACAAAACAATGCGTTTTCGGTGGAATTTCCACATGAATAGATCTTTTATAAAAAATAATTAATTTTATAAATTAAATTTTATATATATATATATATATATATATATATATATATAGACTGAAATTCAGGTGAGGATGAAATTCATATATTAAAATTTAGTGCTATTTGTAAAAGATGATGACGGTTCCTCTGAAAGTGGTTAACAATTTAAAATAAAAAATTAAAATATATTCATATCTTCATTAAGTGAATTCATAGTATTATTTAACGAAAAGCGGCGATAAAATTTATTATAAATATGAAATATATATATAATACATTTTATAATCTATACTAAATATATACATACAGATATATCACGAAGTTTTACCCGGACTTTCATAACCTATTTTACTCGTGAAACACGTGCCATAAAATGTTTCATTTGCGAGTTACGGCTAGTGAAAAATTTCGCTCGGATTTCAGCTACCCTGGTGAAATAAGATACTGAAATTTTTATGGACGTTAATTAAGGTGCAAGGTTAGTGATTTCAGATGATTTTTGAACTGAAAAATCGAAATAAATAGGTAACCGAACAAACAGTATTTGCGTTTTTGATAAGGAGAAAACCAAAAAATTGTGGTAAAAATCTGTTTTTTATGTTTGACGTATAATAATTTTGTTAAATGGGTAATAGATAAATAAAAATTTTAAACTAACTTGTACAGGATTTAATTATAAAGAAAATAGTGTAAGGCAAGTCGAATAAAACAAAGAAAAGGTAAAAAAAATAGAATTCTATTTAGAAAGAGTACATTACTACATTTATCACAAAAGTACTTATTTAATTTAAACAAAAAACAAAATATTTTTTGGTGAAGTGAAAAAAATTATATAAACAAAATGTACTCGTACTGTTAAATATTACTGTCGATAATAATACGATAAATTATTTGATAAATAAAATAACAGCTGAAGAAGAATGCGCAGTTCTATTAGTGTTTAAATCATTCAGTAAGTACATTAAATACGTATAGCGGATACTGTGAAGTGTGCTGTCATTGGGAAAGGTTTTCTGAGAATCTTAATTTGAAAAAGATCGGTTTGCCATTGAAGTAATGCCGTACTTATTTGATGAAATTATTATCGACGCAGTTCAGTCTAGCCCAGACGTCAGTAAATGACGTCTATCGAAGCGGATCGGAGTTTCACATTCAATGGTTTGTAGGACACTTAAAAACAGTTTTATCCATACCATAAACAGCCACTCCACATCTACACTCAAAAGACTATCCGTTTTGCTTGGAGTTGTGCAACTGGTTTAGTCATTTATTTCTATACCTTGTTTTCTATTCGATTTATGGTCGTTTTTACTTCCTTGTACGAAGTAAAGGAACTATTGTGATCGCGAAAAATTTCGGGTTTCAGATATCAAAGGAAATATGACCATCCCTGATTCCATTTTGCCTAGGTTCGGCGTGACGTCTGTACGTAGGTGGTATGTGCGTATGTATCTCGCATAATTGAAAAACATTAGCCGTAGGATGTTGAAATTTTGGTAGGACTGTTGTAACATCGAGTTGTGTACTACCCCTTTTGATGCAATCGACTGGACCAAAAGTGTCCAAAAAAGCCCAATATCAAAAATCTTTGGATTTGGACTTTTTAACTGCAGTCCTTCATTTTCATTGTTTCCAGAGTTATAGCCAAATAATTGAAATATTTGGATCTTACAAGCGGAAGGCACGTCGGTTAACCTACGATAAACATCTACGATATCATAACATCTACGATATCGGTTAAATTACGATAAACATCTAAGTAATTTTTAATAGGCGTACTATGAAGTCATGTGGTGTATACATCATACTTTTTAGTTTAATATTGTTTTTTATTAAAAAAAAAAAATAATAATAAAAAATTTTTAAAGGTAAATATTATAGAAGAATACAGAAGATACAAGAAGTATTTATGGAATGGAATGGAATGGAATGGAATGCAAAGTTGGCGGGAGTTTATTACTATCTACTTTATCGCAGAACCTGGACAGAGTCCCTTGCTGCTGGATGATTCTAATCGGGCTTGGTTTTTAAAAGGGTAATTTTATATCTCGGGTCTAATTTTTACAAGTTTTGTGTATTATTATTTTAGTGAATTTAAGACGGATTTAATTGCATTCCAATCCGTTGTTGAACCAGCGTTATCGAACCCATTTCATGGGCCGACCGCGGAAGGCTAGGCTTATAAAGCCTGTCCTCCCGACGTAATTCCCCTTCAGACCGTCCACTGAAGTCCTTTCGGTGCTAACTCTTAATAGGCTAGCAGGAATACGCCACAACGGGGCACTACCTGTAAGGAGGGAGCAATGCGTCCCCTTTTCCGGAGGAGTCGCAATTGCTGGGTTATTTTATCTTACTGTAAGTTTTGAAAAGGAGAGGTTGTGTAGAAGCTCTTCATCCGCTTCTGGTATGGCTGCCCTTCAGGACGCATCTCTGCTGGGCTCTGTTCCGGACTCCAGTCCGTGATGTTGAGACGAGTGGTGGGTCTTCCTTCTTCTTCATCTTCTTCTTCTAAGTATTTATACAAATAATATGAGAAATAAGAATTTCTTTTCTTTCAATAGTTTTTATGGTGGGAATAATTAAATTTTACGAAAAGATAAGATCCTTCCGAAAATTTTTAATATTTATCAGGCCAGATAGTCGTTATCACAGTAGAGCTTCTCACAGAAAATAATGAAACATGATTTCCTTACTTTCTCTCTATTTCATAAAAAAATGTTTCATTTACTTTTGCTATAGTTTTACTGATATAGAGGAGCAAAAAGTTTAGGCGTCTGTTTATCCTCTGCTGTAAACAGAATATCAGGGAAAAAACGTTTAAGAATGATGACTGAACAAAAATAAATTGTACATTATTATAATTGTACACTATGCCGCTTCTCCTTTCGTTCGTCCATTTTAGATTACAGCTTTCTGTCTTTCCTTTCTGGATCTCTTTTAGAGGTCTTGTTTAACTTGTTTGAACCATTTAACGATCGTCTTGTCACCATTACACATGCAAAAATTCTCTTCGTAAGCCTGTTCCATTCTTGTCAGAAGTCCGTAGAATGGCAGTCTTCGCTGACGTATTCTTCCGTGATTCTATCGTAACACCCGGTAAAGTTCTTCATTCTTCCTTAATTTCCAAATATCGTTAGTTTTCCTGGGCCCTAGGACTTTCCTTAGTATCCGCTTTTCAACAAGTTCCATTTTATCAATTTTCCCTTAATTCGGAACTATGTCGCGTATTAAACCGCTGGTCGGATTCTCGTTGTATAGTGCCTGATCTTGACCATCCTTGAGATTTATTGATCCTGACGATGTTTTCTTACTTCTACATTCCATTTCGTTGAATAACTTCACCCAAGTACCTAAATTTGCTTGCCTTCTTAATTCTTACGACCTCTGTCCGTAACAGATGGTTTCAATTATTGTTGTTATATTTTTTTTTGTAGAGGCAGTTTGTAAGGAGGTTCCATTGAACATTTGTTCTTGACAACTTAAAAGGAAGAACCATTTTTTTTTTAAATTTAAACAGACAATTTGAACAATTTTGCATTATCTTTTTCTTTTTGTTATCATTGCTTAGCAACGAAAAAAATGGTTTCAATTTTATTATTTTTTTTTGTAGAATAAGAATGTAAGGTGATTACATTGAACATTTGTTCTTGACAACTTAAGAGAAGACTTAAAAAAAAAAATGTAAAAAGACAATTTGAAAATTTTTCATTATTATCGTCATTGCTTAGCAACGAATTTTTATAGCAAAATGACACAAATATTTTATTTAAAATTTCATTAGATGTTCAATTACGTTGTCAAATTGATATTTATAATATTTTCATGCAAAAATTAAAGAAAAACGAGATAGTTGACAAATTTGGAGTAAAAATTTATTTTCTTATTTCAGACAGCGTTAGCCACTATGTAGACTTTTTTTACGATATTACTCAAGTTTCATACCTTTTGTGTTTCTTGAAAACAGTTATTTTTCACGTATTCTACGTTTCTATGAGATACTAACAACATCTTGAATAAAAACAAAACATTAAAAAACGTTCACTAAAAACTAAGTAATATTTTTTAATTTCTATTTAAATTTCGTTATTTTAAAGCAGGCGTCAAATTAACAGTTAGTAATGTTTTGTTTGTTGTTTTTAATTGGTGTCGTCTTAAAAAAAAGTCGAACTTTTAACACGTATTGGGTTTTAATACTATATATAAATTAATTTTATTATTTTTCAATACGGTTATTACTACCATCTTCGTTGCATAATTTACATCTAATTTAATTATATTTAACGAACTAAAATTCTGATCAACCGTATAAAATACAATTAATATATACGAGTACTGTTTGTACGTAAATAAATTACTATACAGACTACAAAACGCACGCACGTACGCGCGCACAATCGTAAATTCATAGTGAAGGAATTTAACTCAACTAAAGACCGGTTCAGTCAGTATTAAGTTTATAATTTCAGGTGTCTTGTAAAAAAGAAGGATGTTACAATATTATGCAATAATACTTAACAAATGAACTGTAAAAAAACCACCAACAGAGAGTACATGTAATTCATTAATTTTTTTTTTTAGTTCATATTGTATCCAATTATTAACTTTAAAAAACCTGTTATAATTATAATTTCGGAGAATTTTCAGATTATACTTAAATTTTATTTATATAAATTTTATTTATATAATACAAAAAAAAGTGTATACACTTTATATACGTTTGTGTGTGTATATATATATATTTTTTTTTTTATCAGCAATTACTTTAATTAATCATCTTTATTACACATATTTTTACAGAGATCATTGTTCCATCAAAACGTTTTTTTTTCGTGTAATGTGTGTGTGTATATATATATACATACATGCATTACATTTTTTTTTAACCTCCGGATCCACCGTTAGGCATTTTTCACAGGATGAGATAAATGATTTGTAGCGTGTGTGAAAATGATGCCTGACCGGGATTCGAACCCGGGACCTCCAGATGAAAGGCCGAGATGTTTATTACATTAATATTACACATCAGGGTACGTATTACATACCGTATTTTATTACATATCAATATGTCTTACCATATATTTGTCATCAGGCACTTCTGGTATTAAGAAATCAAAACACTAAACTGCATCCACAATGTTATTTAATTGCCTAATAAAGCTTGTTTTTTATATATTTCAATACAGCATCATTTCATTTACAAGTATATTTTCTGAACCAGTAAATAAGGAATTAAAATATTCTAGAACAGCTTTATATTCGATCTCTGAGGTGGAGTGGTAGCATCTCGGCCTTTCAACCGGAGATCCCGGGTTCGAATCCCGGTCAGGCAAAGCATTTTTTTCATACGCTACAAAATTCCATTTCCATATCCCATACGCAAGCTTCAAGCTTTTATGTGGTGTTACCATCAAGGAGAAAAAAAATTCTGATATCATAAGAACCCGAAAATTATTTACATAAAGATAAAGAAAAAATAGTTTTTTTTTGTTAGAAAAGAAACTGGGAAATTTAAATACTCAGTATAATATCATTAAAAAAATAACTATTTCGTGTCAAAATATAACTCAAAATCAATTAATGATAAAATTAAATTGATTTTTCTGTTAGAAGATTTTACAAAGATTATACATTTTTTAATAAATAAATTAACGAAGAATAGTAGGAAGCTGTTTTGAAAGAAATGCCATTAAGTTTTTTTTCTAATTATAGTTTTTAATCAACAGAAAAAAATTAGCCAAGTAAATAAAAATAAACTTTAAACAAATTTAATTAATTTTAATATATGAATATACACTTCTGAATAATTTAATTATTATTAATAAAAAAAAAAGTAGTTTGTATCACAAAACATAACTTAAAACCGTGTCTACATGATTAAAACTTCCACATAGTTAAAAAACACGCAAAATCTGACTTCTATAATGATAATTTATAGATATGAATTATACTGATATTAGTTAAGAGTATCTAAAAGAAATATATTTAAAAAAATGAAGTAAAATATTCTTTAAAACTCTAAACTTCCTTTCATAACGGTGATATAAACAAAACTCTTAGTTTCATATTTTGATAAGCATTAAAAATAAATAATTATAATAAAAAATTGTTAACTGTTGCTGAATCTTCAATCTGTATTTGAAAAATAGGAAACTTTTAGGAAACCCCCTGTACTACCAATTGCCTATTCTAAAAATAAACTAAAAAATGAATACATTCTTTTGTAATAATAAAAAATACATTCTTTTAAAAAGAAAAATCCTGAAATTGACGCATACGCACGTAACTTCCAAAAATCTCGGAAAACTTTCAAAAGATTTCCTTGACAATAAATTATAAATCCTTAGTACTTTGATCTTTTCATAAATTTAATTTAAACAATAGTTTTCGTTCATACTAGTTTCGGGTTTTAGCAACTTCTCCAAACGCTAGTAAATTATTGTTAATTTTAATATAATTGATGAAGGCATCACTTGTCGAAATAAACTGTTAGACGTTGAAAAAATGTTTAAAATTGATGTTTCATTAAACCGATTTTACTGTATCTATATAGAATTTAACAAACGAATCAAGTATTTCGACGAATTTATAGGAAATAAATAACAAGCACAGTAAAATTAAATCACTAAGCGGAACTTAATAAAATTGATATTAATAGAAAGCTGTGATGTATGAAATCACGGTAATACGTAAACAGTATTATAACAGTAGTATAACAGTGGTAAAGTGACTAGGTAAAATGATTACATTTAATTTCATACAATTTTATTGGTTGTTTAAAATTTATCGGAAAATATCACTTTAATATAAAATTACGTTTAAAAAAGCAACATATTTTTCGGTAATTAAATTTTAACGTGAAGTAATGTATTATGAGATGTTCGTATTTAAGCTTACAATTGTATTATAGAGTTTTATTAGGTAACCCAGATGACAAAGCGAAATATACATTTTTAAACGTCAGTAGAAAGAAAAAGATTATAATAGAACTGATACGACTAGCAGAATTTTTAAGAAATTAAAATAAATAAATATTTGTGATATTTTATGAGAATTTCCATATAAATTTATTTTGTTATACTGTTATTAAAATTTTATTTTAAATTAATAATTTAATTTATAATAATTGTTTTATTATAATTTTATTTTAAATTATTATTCAATTTTTATTTATCTTGATATTCAAATTAAAAAACTGGAAGTAAAAATCATTTTAGTATGCAAACTGATACAAAAAGAAAAAAGATTATCTGTAAAGAACTTAAAAATCAGAGATAGATTATTGTTGTTATCACGGAGTTAGAACTTCGTCGGTAAGAGGCCACGAAGTCAACGAACTACGTTTACAGTTCTAAACATGACTCTAACCGAACAGTGAAATGAAAATGGGGGAAAAAATTAAAATATAAGCGAGGATATTTTCAAAAAATACCTCGAATTTTGTTAGACAACTTTTTTTTTCATTTGATGAACCGCATGACTAGAATATGTCACTTTTTTTAAGGTGATTTTACGAATCGCGTCGCTAGATAGCAGTGTTTGATTGTACTAGGTAGCGTACAAAAACTGGATAATGTACTTAAAATAATAAAGTTTATAAATACTGCAGCTTGTTTTAATAGTAAATGCTGTTATGTAAATGAATGTACTGAAGATGAAATAATTTTTTTAATTCCTATCACTTCATTCAAAAAATAAAAAATAAAAAGTATTAGTTTACAAGAGATTATACTAGTTTTATTAAAAAAAGAATAAATAAAACAGAAATAAATTCGATAGGTAAAATCGAATTTAACGATAAAAATCGAGGGTTAGACTTAAAGTAATAAGTGCAATATTACATCACGGGTTTTCGATTCGTAAAGGCCATTATACTAGTTTTATTAAAAAAGGAAAAATATGGTATGAAGTGATATATGTAATATAATACAGTTCTTATAAATCAATAATAAATACATACAAATGAAATCGGGCCGGTAAGAGTTTTGTAACAAATTTTTCTTTTTTTTGCTATTATATGGAACGCTTGATCATTGTTTATTATCTACTATTGTATATCTACTGTCTATTAAATATATTTAACATATATATTTCTTAAATTTATTTATATTACAAAAATTTTTATTTTTCGATTGGAAGAAATGATATCTTTCTTTTTTTTGCCGGTCTCCGTGGCGCGACTGGTAGCGCCTCGGCCTTTCATCCGGATGTCCCGGGTTCGGATCCCGGTCAGGCATGGCATTTTCACACGTTACAAAAATAATCATTCATTTCATCCTGTGAAGTATTACTTAATGGTGGTCCCGGAGGTTAAACAAAAAAAAAATCATTTCTTCTGCTCAATAAACAAAAATTTCTGTAATATTAAACATTTTTAAAAAGTACATGTTAAATATATATAATAGACAATATATATACAATAATAGATAATAAACAATGTTTAAGCGTTCCTTGTAATAAGAAAAAAAAAGAAAAAAATTGTTACAAAACTCTTACCGGTCCGATTTCATTTGTATGTATTTTTTATTGATTTATAAGAACTGTATTATATTACATGCCGGTAAGAGTTTTGTGACAAATTTTTCTTTTTTTTTTCTTATTGTATGGAACGCTTACACATTGTTTATTATCTATTATTGTATATTAAATGTATTTAACGTATATTTTTTTTTAAAGAAAATTCTAAATTAATAATAAATTTTGATAACGGAAATGTAATGTCTTACCTTTTTTAATATCAGTATCGTTTTTTTAAAACAGTTTTATTTATATTACAGAAATTTTTGTTTTCTGAGCGGAAGAAATGATATCTGCGAGACTCTTACCGTACCGTTTACATTTCATTATAATTTTTTTACGATATACAAAGATTTGACCACGCGAATTTAGTGGAAAAGATACAAACGGTTGTATTTTTACCCAATTGCATAAAAAAAACTTAAAATGAAAATTAGAAATATTTTTAATACCTAATATACGCTAAAATAGATCTGACCAATAAACGTTTAAGAAATGATCACCCATATTGTGAAGGAGCATGAATTGTCGTTATTCACCAACCCGATAACGGAATTAAGAGCTATTCTTTAAATTTTATTGCAACCACAAATATTAAATAAAACATTGGGTTGTTTGGGATAGAGAAGAAAACTATGAATTGAAAATATTTTTTTAAATTTTAATGAAATTATTTTTTCTGTAGGATAAAAATGTACAATTGATTTCTCTTGAAGAAACTATAAGTAAATAATATGTTAAAATATCACATGAGAAAAAAACAAACAGTAAATGATTATAATAACAGTAAACGTCTGTATTAATAAACGTACTTATAATGATAACTAAGATCCGGTAAACACTCTTTATGTCATTTTTTTTTTTTGTCTTCAGTCATTTGACTGGTTTGATGCAGCTCTCCAAGATTCCCTATCTAGTGCTAGTCGTTTCATTTCAGTATACCCTCTACATCCTACATCCCCAACAATTTGTTTTACATACTCCAAACGTGGCCTGCCTACACAATTTTTCCCTTCTACCTGTCCTTCCAATATTAAAGCGACTATTCCAGGATGCCTTAGTATGTGGCCTATAAGTCTGTCTCTTCTTTTAACTATATTTTTCCAAATGCTACATTCTTCATCTATTTGCCGCAATACCTCTTCATTTGTCACTTTATCCACCCATCTGATTTTTAACATTCTCCTACAGCACCACATTTCAAAAGCTTCTAATCTTTTCTTCTCAGATACTCCGATTGTCCAAGTTTCACTTCCATATAAAGCGACACTCCAAACATACACTTTCAAAAATCTTTTCCTGACATTTAAATTCATTTTTGATGTAAACAAATTATATTTCTTACTGAAGGCTCATTTAGCTTGTGCTATTCGGCATTTTATATCGCTCCTGCTTCGTCCATCTTTAGTAATTTTACTTCCCAAATAACAAAATTCTTCTACCTCCAAAATCTTTTCTCCTCCTATTTTCACATTCAGTGGTCCATCTTTGTTATTTCTACTACATTTCATTACTTTTGTTTTGTTCTTGTTTATTTTCATGCGATAGTTTTTGCGTAGGACTTCATCTATGCCGTTCATTGTTTCTTCTAAATCCTTTGTACTCTCGGCTAGAATTACTATATCATCAGCAAATCGTAGCATCTTTATCTTTTCACCTTGTACTGTTACTCCGAATCTAAATTGTTCTTTAACATCATTAACTGCTAGTTCCATGTAAAGATTAAAAAGTAACGGCGATAGGGAACATCCTTGTCGGACTCCCTTTCTTATTAGGGCTTCTTTCTTATGTTCTTCAATTGTTATTGTTGCTGTTTGGTTCCTGTACATGTTAGCAATTGTTCTTCTATCTCTGTATTTGAACCCTAATTTTTTTAAAATGCTGAACATTTTATTCCAGTCTACGTTATTGAATGCCTTTTCTAGGTCTATAAACGCCAAGTATGTTGGTTTGTTTTTCTTTAATCTTCCTTCTACTATTAATCTGAGGCCTAAAATTGCTTCCCTTGTCCCTATACTTTATGTCATAAGCACTATCATCACTGAATTCTAGAACTTGTTAAATCTGTGGAGTATATGTACGTAGCATATTTAATTCAAAAGCAATGTTTTTTTATCAAATAGATGATAAATTTATCACGGGTTGATAAATGAACGAAGGAAAAATTAAAACAGCCATAAATAAAAGCCTGACAAAATAGACTTATATAGGTAAATGCAAAGCAAGAATACGACAAACAGTAATGACATTAAAACAACAACAGTAAATTGATAACTACAACAGAAAAAAATAACAGAAACAGGTAAATGCATAAGATACAAAACGTATCGAAAACATGAAAATAGAGTATCTTTAACGGCCATTACTAAGGTCCAGCACATGGAACTCTTCACAATCGTTTAATGTCATCACCGCTGTCTAACGCGTTCAAAGCAAGGAGATTTACACGTCTATCAAGTCTAACCATGGATTTAGAACTGAAATGGTTAACAATCTCATTCCGAACATTCGGGACCCCAGGTATTCATATATTTTAAAATTCCTGACGAACCATGGCGGTCATGTCACTTTTCTCAGTATCTTGTTCTGTGACCCAGAGCTGAATTCCATACGTCC
This sequence comes from Lycorma delicatula, assembly GCF_047948215.1. Classification (NCBI taxonomy): domain Eukaryota; kingdom Metazoa; phylum Arthropoda; class Insecta; order Hemiptera; family Fulgoridae; genus Lycorma; species Lycorma delicatula. The sequence goes on along the minus strand of NC_134461.1, from coordinate 116,972,044 downwards.
ATATCGGTTTCAAGATCGTCATGTATCGAAGGGGACCTTGTGTTAGAGACAGGCAACTGAGAACACCTAACCATTACCCACTACGTACGCTTGAATTTATGGTTAACTGTTTCTTCTTTTCCAATACTCGATCTCTCCACGTAATACGTCGATGTAGAAATAAATTATGACATAAAATTTCAGGCCACCAGACTACATGTACTTACTACTTTTACACCGTTATCCAGTTACAAATAGAAATAAAAATGTATAAAAAAAAATAATGGAAATGACTACGATCAAATTTTATGAAAATATAGAATTAAAAAAAAATCATTCACAATTATTACTGTTAATTGTGGTAATTTATTTTTGTTAACCGACCGATGTTCGAAATTGAAAGAATACAGTGATTTTATTTTTCTTAATTCATCATTCCTACTTCAGAGTGGTATAAAAATTTTATTTTTGATGGATAATATGAAACCAAAAAAATTCACATTATTTCTGTACTTTATGTTAAGTTAAAAATCAATACTATTAATAAACAAAATTTCGACTTGGTAAAATGCTATAAAAATTCGTACAACTTAACCTAATTAAAAACGCCAAACATTTATTTCGCAAAATATATAGAAAATGATATAACCTGTGATTAAAATTTCCCCGTTCCACGGAATTATAAGAAATTATAATTTTACTTAATTATTACGTAGTATAATAAAAACCGGCGGAATTACGAAACTTATTTAAATCTTTACTTTTACAATTTTTTAAAGTATCTAATCTTCACAAATTCATTATTTTGGTCTGTAACGTGATAGAATATACAAGTTAATTTAAAAAAAATATGAACACATTTTGTTAACGTTACTTACACAAACCAAATTGGGTCTTTACCTACGAAAAAATCTGATGTGGACAATACTGACTTCCTTTACGCCTAATAAATTTATTTTTTTTAAATGAAAAGTACATAAAATTTAATTTCATTAATAATTATTAATAATTCTGATATTTTTTCATATATTTTTTTTTAATGTTATTTTTGAATTATTATTTATTGTCAAATTCTTTTATAACCAGAGGTTAATAATTATTAATGAATCAACATATTTAAATTAAAAAAAAGTTAAAAAAAAAAGGAGATGAAGTCAGATTCGAACCGATGTGCCTCCCCCTTGTAAGATCCTAATATTTCGTTAATGAAAATTTAAATACTACCTATGAAATATCGTTGAAATCTCTCAATGAGGGATTATTACTGCAGTTAAAAAAAAGTCCAAAATAAAATAAAAAATGGATTTTGGGCTTTTTGGACACTTTTGATCCAGTTGATTGCAATCAAAAGAGAAGAGGTGCACAACTATATATTTTAACAGTCCTAAATCCAAAATTTCAACATCCTACGGCTCATCGTTTTTGAGTTACGCGAGATATATACGTACATACAAACAGATGTCATTCCAAAACTGGTCAAAATGGATTCAGAGGTGGTAAAAATGGATATCTTCGTTGAAATCTAAAAACCGAAATTTTTAGCCATCACAATACTTCCTTTACTTCGTTCAAGGAAGTAAAAATTATCTGTGATAGCAAAACATTATCTAAATAACCAAAGTATACAAATGCTATTATTGTAACATATTTATCATTTCAAGGAATTACTATTAAATTATGAAGCAGTTTATAATTATACCAAACGAGCCAACCGGCGTTTAAAATTAAGGCATCTAAAAGATATTGTAAATTTGTTTACTCAATATTTATTCTATTGCCAAATCCAACTGAGAAAGTTATTATTTTCGACTAGAAGTTGTAATTAATTGTAAAAGAATTCATACACTTTTTATAATTTTATTTTGAATGTTAGAAGAAATATATAAAACATTTTTTAAAAGTATTAAGCAAGCGACGACTGCACTATATTTTGCAACATTATCTATCCTACTAATGAAAAAAAAAATCATCCAATATATTTTAGGACTAGGAAAAATTCTTATTTGATTTATTTATAAAACTAACCTGCTTTATTTTATTAGATTTTTCTTATTCGATGCAGATGAACAGTCTGGCTCATTTTAATACTTTTCACACCTCACGCAAATCCGAGATTCGACAAACATTTTTCTTTAAATTCTAACCTCTTCTGAAAATACTTTAAATTTTTGGAGGGAAAGAAATAATTATTACAGAAAAGGTTTAAGCTAGTCAGCGCAGAATCGGTTCTAAATAATGCGCTCGTTAATATCAGATATTGATAGACAATTTTTCAGACCGTCAATACTGTACTACAATTGTTTGTTTTACAACATAGTTTTTGAATACTATATATTTTAAAGAAAACGTAAGTTGTAAGTTGAAAATTTAAAAAAAATTTTATTGGGAAAGAGTAGAGAATTTTAGGTAGATTTCATAAGAAAGCTACCTATTGTAATGAGTACCATGATTCGACTTCCGGAAAACTTCGACATACTCGTATTTTCGCGTTTCATATCCCCCAGACCCCAATACCACCATCAGTTCAAAAGTTTATATATATATATTTCACTTTCTTGTAGACAAGATAACTGCCGTAATTTTGCGCCAATCACTTTCAAATTGTTGTTTAAAAATAACTCGTCCAAAAATCTCGGTCGAGTTAGTTAACAGCCAAAATCGGACCATGGCGTGGAAATGGAAGGTTTTTCGAAAACAAATTATCGCTATAACTTTCTTATTAAGTAAAATATTGAATTCAATTAAATTTCCTACTATTCTTTGGATAAGGGACTAAAACCTATCTAAGTAAAGTTTTTTGATATCACTAACCATTGTCACGAGGGTAAAAAAATGAGTTTCGAAGACAAAAAAGAATCATACCTCCCTTAATAGGCACAGTATTGAATCGGTTTAAAGTAGTTGTTAGTCCTCTAAACATTACCTAGAACTTTTGTCCGAAACAAGTTTTAATATGACTAACCCTTACGACAAGGATGACCAAAACGTTGTTGGAATTGTAAGAAGATGGGGCTTGTCGTATGCTAAACATGTATGCTAAACTTTTTTTCACATGCAATCATTTTTTTTTAACCTCCGGAACCACCGTTAGGTATTGCTTCAGAGGGTGAGATGAATGATTTGAACGTGTATGAAAATGCCATGCCTGACCAAGATTCGAACCCGGGACTTCCGGATGAAAGGCCGAGACGCTACCACTCGCGCCACGGTGGCCGGCATGCAATCGTCGTATTGAGTAAATTTGAGGTTTTTCTTTACAAGGAGGAAAATTTTGTATACCCTACTTAGGATCGGTGAAATCTACCTCCGCCTTCCGGCGTGCCGAAAGGGATTTTTTTTTTTAACTTTATGTGAATAAGAATGAAAAATAAACGAATTAAAGATTGAATTCGGGACCTTTATTGTGTGATGTTTAAAATTTTACGATTTTTGTTTTGTTTTCGAACTGATTTTAAAGAAACTGGGTAACCCATATTTGGAGTTTGAATAATTCTGAATAAATATAACTTTGTAGAAAAATTTCCGTTTTTTCTTAACTAAAAATATTTCAGATAAACAGTCAGAAAGTTTTGACGTCAGCTGTACAATAAATTTTAATGATCTCATGTTATTGTTGTTTCATGTCTTATTTTAATTTATTCATTTTATCATAACAACTCAATTATTATATTTTGTAACATTATTTATTTATTTACCGAGTTTTACATAAATAAATATTTATTTTTTAAAAACTACTATAGAATATATAGTATGAATATAATATATACAAAAGACTAAGTATTTATTTTCTAAGAAAAATTGTACTTTCAAGGATTTATTATTTTATATTTATTAATGCTTAAGAATTTTATAAAACGTGAAGTAAGTAAATAAATAATCATTGTCGACATTTTTTATAAAAATTTATGTGTAGGCCCTTATACGGCCTTATTAATATAAACGACAACGTAAAACAATTTTACACAATATGTTTCGGGTTGTTAATGCACTATAATACTTCCCAAGTACTTAACGTTTTGATTTTTTTCAGCTACATTTTTTATTCAGAATGTTCACAACACAATTTACTCAAAAATTGATGTCTCAAAAGAAAACACTTCTATTTTAGTTATATTTTTCAAATCCTTGAAAAAAATAATATCCTTAACAATTCGTTATTTTCTGTGCTATTTTTAGAAATTCTATTAAATTGACAAAAACGTAGGCAAATTATTATTAAGGCAAATTACGAAGTAAAAGTACCAATTTTTTTCCCCGTTTTTGTGATTACCCAATTTTAACTTTTTTTGTCTTAGGAGAAGTAATGTTTCATCTTATTAAATGTTTGTACTCAAGCGTGCTGTTTTATAACCATCAAAATAAAGACTTTAGATTACAGATAACGTCATTTTACTTTCCCGTTTAGATAACGCTAAGGCAGGGGTATAGCTCTACAAGGGAAAGTATTGTAATCGGTCAGATTCGGGCATATGCGATTATTACCGGATCTTGACGTTTTGACACCTAAGGAACCCAAAAAACCGGATGGAAATTTTCCGGATATTAATGTTTGTAGGTGTTGTGTTCAGCGTTACCTCTAAATCACCTTATATATCCAGAAATATTGGATCAATTTTGACCAAACTTGGTCAGATTACTTCTGTAAATGGAGTATTAATGCCATTTAGGCATTAATACAACTTAAAAGGTCAAGGGGGTTCGCCCAAAGAAAGTCATATTTTTCTTAGGCACATTTGTTAACAATTAAAAATAACAATATGTGCAAAACATTATTGCAAAATCGCACTCCCACCCCAAATAATGCTGTTATAGTCGTCTGCTATGTTATGACGTCACAGGTGAGCGGTAGAATTAAATAAATGAATAATATTTGAAGTGTAAAAAATGAACTGGGTCTATCAGGTCTCGAACTCGATGGCCCGGTTAACCCGGTATCTGGTGCGTTAAGCCTTGCGAATATACTAGTCTGCCGACCATACAAGTGAAATTTGTTACATGAAAGTTTTAAAATTACATTAATTTGATTAGAGACGACCGTCACCGCTAGTACCGCCACACCTGCTCGAATTAAACACAGTATGCGCGCGCGCTTTCGTTAGAATGATTGAAAACAATAAACGAAAAAATATTATATTTAAATAAATGATAAATATTTTAAATGATGAGTATGTGCGTGTAAGCCGTGCATCAGAAATAACCCACAGTAGTAGGACTTACATCTGTGGGTTGTCAGCTGTTTTTTTGAAACAGATAACCTTTCGTCAATCTTTTTAAAACGAAGTGTTTTTTTTAGGAAATATGTATATAACCTTTTAAACGCTAAGCTACCACTGAAATATAGAAATACTGGAATGGGAACTGCCTATGTCCGACGTGAGCGGAAAACGTACGTGAGACAGATAGATTTAGAGGTATAGTTGTCATTGTCGCACAGTGCAGCGCATGCGCATTGTACCTAACGTACTGTCCCTTCAGAAAGTGATTCCATAAAACTGTTTGTAGTTAATATTAAGTGATAAAATCTCATAACTCTATTTAATTAATAGAAAAATTTCAATGCTTATGAATATTAAATAAATGTTGAGTTAATCATTTTATCATATAAATGTTTTTATAAAAACTTTCTACAATAACTTGAATTATGAAAGATAACTTGCGATTTGTGATGAGAGAGAACGTCACAAACTTTTTGAGCGGACTGTAGACAAAGAGAAGTACACCTCTAAATCAGCTATCTTTGTTGGCACGGATTTCTAACGCAATTGCACATTCCAGTATTTCTATATTTCAGTGTAAGCTACTTAATAAAGATGAACTCGGAAGACTTGACGGCTGTTGTAAAAATATAAACATTTTTACACTTGTATTTGCAAAATAAATTAGTCTTTTCATATATTTTTATAAAAGAAAGTGGCTTTCACTGAAAAAATGCCTAAGAAAAGATGGTTCTCGCAGAACTGATATATTGAGCATTTGCTTTACTGTAATTATATTATTCATTACGCAGCACTATTATGACCGAAGAAAATGTGTTCTGTTTCACCGATTCAAACAAGTTATAAAGGTGTGTGTTACAACTTTACAACTGAAAATTGGGAGGGTTTTCAAAATAATTTTATCTATCTCCAGTAAAAAAAAGAAATAAATAGTTGGAAAGAGATGATTCTTTTTAAACAGCTAAAATTAAAATATATTTTAAAATATTAATTTGAAAAACATTGTTAAATTTATGTTACTTTTCTGTTAACAGAACATGAAATATATTATTTTTCAAAAATGAATAAAGGAAATATCTATTATTAGCACGACGAAGAAAAATCAACAGTTATAACAGTTATTTGTTTCCAGGGCTGATCTGGGAAGAAATAAACTAAAATGTTATCCATTTCATTTCATCGCATAGTTATTTTTAATACAGTACAACTAATAGGTATGAATGTTTTTTGAGGAAAACCGAACAAGTGTCGAATTTATTTTTAAGAGCCCTTATTGCAGAGACAAGTTAATTTTTCTCAAAAAAAAAACTTTCCAGATGCTTAAGACGGTATTAGAGTAAACTATAATACGATACAACAAATTAGTATTATATGTATGTTCAGAGTGATTTTTTTTGCTAAAATTAAGTTGTTAAGAATAGCTAAAATAATTCTGATACTAAAATGATAACAGTAAATCAATTAAAACGAAGTTATGATTTGTAAAAGGATCAAAAGTGTCACATTATATTTGTTAAAGTACGACAGAATTATCTTTTGTTATGGTAAGCAATCTTTCATCTTTTATTTCTCCCCTTTAGTGTTCTATTCTTTATTATTTAGGGGAGAATAGAGGGATGCTGATAGTTGATGGTTGACGCAGGCGCGGTTCTACCTTTCTCATTGGTTGCCCAGGACAACGATATCACCCAGCATCGACTTTTTATCCCCCAGGAAATGAGAAAGTGCGGTGCAAGCAAGACGCCATTTCCAGCACGCAAGCCCAATAAAACAACAGAATGTGTCTGCTTTATTTCAAACAAACTATGTTATTAAACTCGACCGATACTAGTTCAACCCACGTCATACTGGACATTTATGTACATATAGCTATATAAAATTATATATTTAACATAGTTTACTAGTAAAACCTTTAAAGAATAAGTTTTTTCCAATTGTCATTAAAATTACTGCTGCTACTACTACTACTACAGAAAGAAGAAAATAATTTTTGAATATAAAATGTGTGAAAGGTTAAATATTTGTTGTAAATGAATTGAAAACTTATAAAATTATAACAAGAGATTATTTTTACAGGCGAATATGTTATGTAAAAAATCGTAATCAATTATTTAAAAAAATCTTTAATTTTTAATAAGTATTATATAAATGCATATGTTACTCTGAAAAACCGAAATTATAAGATATCAATATTTTCCGGTGAAAGACCGAAATATTTGCTTATTCGGACCTTCGATTAAAAAAAACACCCAATATCAATCTCTAAGGTATACAGAAAACGAGAAACTCTCGTAAAAAAATAGGAAGTTAACTTTAAGCCAACCATAACCTACGCTCGCTAATCTCATCTAATTAACGAAAATATAAAAATTATATGTTATTCTCCAATACTGGAGGCGATTAATCAAATTCACCGCGCATCAGCATGCACTGAGAGTGAAAATTGAATAAAAATATTTTTATAAAAAATTGAACAAAAGGTTTCATCATTTATTTGTATCGTTATTGTTCATCAATGCAGTTAAAATATTTTGTTAATCCTGACTGTCCTTTCAATTTATTAAATGCTGAAAAGTTGATTAAATTTTCTTACACATGCGGTAAATTTAATTAATCGCCTCCAATGTTGGGAAATAACACATATCATTTGTATATTTAATGGTATATAGACGATTTTAGCGAACGAAGCGAGCGTAGGTTATGATTGACTAAAATTTAAACTTCCTTTTTTACTTCTTTGAATAAGTAAAGGAAGTATTGTGATCGTGAAAAATTTCGGTTTTCAGATTTCAACGGAAATATCCATTTTGACCATCCCTGAATCCATTTTGTCTAGTTTCGGCATGACGTCTGTACGTACGTATGTATCTCGTATAACTCAAAAACGATTAGCATAGGATGTCGAATTTAGGACTGTTGTAACATCAAGTTGTGCAAGTTTCCTTTTGATTGCAATCGACTGAACCAAAAGTTTTCAAAAAAGCCCAAAATCCAAAACAAAAATGGATTTTGGATTTTTTATTAACTGCAGTTATAAGTTCTCATTGAGGGACCTTTTTAACGATATATCATAAGTGGTACATATTTTCATTTATTCCAGAGGTATAGGGAAATGAAATTTTAATTAATGAAATATTTGAATCTTACAGGGGAAGGCAGCACATCGGTTCGAATCAGACTTCATCTCCTTTTTTTAACAGTTTTTTTTTAAATTTAAATATATTGATTTATTAATAATTATTAACCTCTAATTGTAAAAAGGTTTTACCATAAATAATTCAATAATAACAATAAAAAAAATTATGAAAAAAAATCAGAACTTATTAATGAAATAAAATTTCATGTACTTTTCATTTTTTAAAAATATGTATATGTAATTTAATAGGCGTGTAAGGAAGTCATGTGGTTCCACATCAGATTTTTTACGAAGGTTTCTCATAATCTATTTATTGGGTGTTTCTTTTTAATTTTTAATTACTGTTATGACTCCCCCACCTGTGTTTGTAGATTAACTATGAAAAAATAAACCAAAAATAAAATCTGAATGATATTTTTATATAGAATGATTCATGAAGAATACAAAAAACTTTCAGGAGATGATTTACTGGTGAAAATAAAGAAAAAAGTTCATATAAACATAGGTTAGTAAACCCTTCGTTAGTGAATGACGGATGGCGGAAATTTTTCGCCCTAATTTCTGCGCCTTCGGTAAAATTAAGACAGATTATAACTCTTGGGATTCAAAGGGTAAATTTAGTGATTTTATATATTAAATTTGACCTGAAAAACTTTTTAAAAATCTCAGAACTTTAGTAGTTTTCGAGAAATCTGGGGTAAAAGACAAAAGATTGGGATCGATTGGGATTTTAGAGAATTTGATTCTGAGTAAAATAGTATGAATAATGTACATGGAAACTAAATAAAAACTAAGAATTTCGTTAGGTATTATAGAATATACGTTAGAAAAATTTAACTAGGTATTAAACGGAACAAAATTTTCAATCAGCTTTAAAGATGGCCGGCCTCCGGGGCGCAAATGGTAGCGTCTCGGCCTATCATCCGGAGGTCCAGGGTTCGAATCCCGGACAGGTATGGCAGTTTTAATAAACGCTATAAATCGTTCATCTCTCTCTCTGAAGCAAAATATTAACGGTGGTCCCGGAGGTTTAAAAAAAAGAAAAAAAAGTTTTAAAGATGTCTAATAATTTTATTATTGGGCAATTGTTTTATTTGATTAATCATATTTTAAAATTTGATTGTATATTTTTCTAAAATATCCGGTTATTTTGTTTCGTTTTATACCTAATTAAAATCCGCCAAATTTTACGTTTTTTTTTTGTTTTTTTTAAGAAACTTTGAAAGGTTTTTGTAGACTTTATATTATTTTACTCAGAATAAAATTCTCAATAAGTTTTGTTTAAAACTTTTATGTATTTATTATCCGTTTAAAAAACGTATTTCACGCAAAACTTATAAATTAACGTGTTTTTCAACCTCCAGTCTTTTATTTTTTAGTCCAGATTTCTCAAAACCTACAAAAATTACAGTTTTGGGATATAATTTATTTTCAGTTTTTCAGGTCAGATATCATATAAACCTTTTAAATTTAACTCTAAATTTCGGTTCCATGAATTACAGTCGGCTTAATTTTAAGACAGGCACAGAGATCAATGCAAAATCTTACGCCAGTTGCTAACGACACGTTTCCGAACCTATGTTTATATGAACTTTCTTCACAAGTAGAATGTCTGAAAGTTTGTTTATATTCTTCGTGAAGCACTCTATTTAAAAAAAAAAAAAATAATAATAATAAAATCTATAATTTTTTTCTTTTTATTGTTAAAAATACTAGTTTTCACATAAATGTAGAAGATACGCAAAACGTATAATGTTCCATGATTGAATGTTTTTAAATCAATTATGTCAAAACTATTTTTCATGAAAAAATTATTAGACTTCCTGTAGTTCCTGTAGTTTTAAGAGTCAATGAGTAAAATGACGATCTGAAAGAATACAAATTGTAAACTAAAACATTTTGGTTCAAATTTTTTTTATAAAGTATATTAAATTATACGATTTTTCGGTTGGGTGATTGTTAATTTTAACATTATCCTTTAAAGTTTATTAATTTCTTGAAGAGAAGTTAAAATAACGTGTGAAAGGATCTTTAAAATTTAAATAGAAGAGGATGAAAGGACAGACGAAATAATTTCATTGCTATTATTAAATAAATTTATATATTATTTATAAAACAGGGGCTCTGGATAAAATCTAAAAACAAATTGTTCAAAGGAAATTTAAAAGATTTACATTTAGATTGAAAATCTACAATTTTATTGCTATGTAATAATTATAAATTTTAAAATTGTAATCTTTTCACGTATATAAATATTCATAAAAGTAAAATCAAATTTCCTTTAAAGATTAAAAATAGATTTGTAATTTAATTTAATTAATAAATTAATGACATATTGACGTACAGAGTGGTAACTTTAAAAAAAAAATTTGTTAAACACCCCCAAGATGACCACCCCGCGCTAAAAAGCTTAACACAGTCGCCTCACGGTGTCGTGGCAGCGCAGTCTGCCCGCCCTAGTTCGTCCGAACTCGGACATCCCATCGGGGTCTCTCGCGCCTCCTCGAAAACATACTAATCACCTTCCGGTGAGCTGAATGTTCTCCGCAGGGAGAGTCGTAATTTAATAGGTGTTAATAAAAAAGAAGTTAGAAAATAATAATATGAAAGATAATTCCGGAAAATTAATTTTCAATTTATCTTTCGTGTAAAAGATAAAAAAAATCTTTAAAAGCACTAAGGACTGAGTGATAGTATTATATTTTATTTTTGTTTGGCCTCTATGGAACACGTTATAACTAAACATTTTCCTATACTGGATTTATTTTTCTCTCATGTCGTTTTTAAATTTTGAGAACAAAAGTTGTTTTTTTTTTTGGTTTCAAGTTTTTATTTACAATCGATTACATGTTTGTAGTACTCTAAGTAATATACATTAAAAAAGAATCCCCATTGAAATTTCTCAAAAATTATACGTTAGTACTATATACATAACCTCAAATTGAGGTTATGTTTCTGTTGTCGACCTTAAATGGTAAACATATGTTTATATTTATAATATTTTAATGATGTGTTTAATTTAATTCCACATAAAACCTTCCGATGATATAGTGATTTCTATGAAAGTGTAGGAAAAAATAATTAAATAAGCTGAAATATATCATTTTTATAAATAATTATAGTTAGGATGGAATTTTCTGAATTATTTATTAATAACCCACCGGGTTAGTTTAGTGGTGAACGCGTCTTCCCAAATCAGCTGATTTGGAAGTCGAGAGTTCCAGCGTTCAAGTCCTGGTAAAGTCAGTTATTTTTACACGGATTTGAATACTAGACCCCCATTGAAATATCGGTGTTCTTTGGTAGTTGGATTTCAATTAAACACACACTTCAGGAATGGTCGAACTGAAGACTACACTTCATTTACACTCATACATATATCATCCTCATTCATCCTCTGAAAGGTTATTACCGGAAGCTAAACAGGAAAAATAAAGGATTATTTATTAATATTAATTAATAATTTTCAGTTATTATTGATATTCATTCCTTTATAAAAAAAGACTGAATTTTGATATTGATGGAAAAATAACAAACGAGTATGCGTAAAGTTCATAAATATAGTTTATTTTAAAGAAGTAAAACGCTTTACAAAAAATTGAAACCTTTTTGTATAATCTATTCCATAAAAATCTTCAGCAAAGAATCAAAAAAAAAAAGATTAAGATATAAACTCAACGATAAAAAGTGTAATATTTAAGCATAAATATAGTAAATTTCTTGCAAGTTTTTGATCAGTTGACATATTGAAGAAGAATTTTGTATTAATATTTCACATGTGCGACATCCTGGCGTGTTCGCGTGTTATGAAGTGGAGGCGATCAAAAGTGGCGCAATAAAATCAGTCGAGAAAGATCGCATGATGTGTTCTAACCGCCATATTGATGTCACGTCTCGATCATGTCTGTCCTATAGCTCATGCTTCAGGCGTGATTAAGTTATCGCCATCGAAACACACACACTCATAAACTGACTTAGTTTACAGTTTAAAGCTCTCTGTATGAGTGTGTGTGTGTGTGTGTGTACAATCAATTCTTTTCACATAAGGAGTAATACTTCTGATTAGAGGCTGGTAATTTATAATGAAGAATGTAATGAAAGATATCGTAATAAAGACTTTGAAAGAGAACTCAAAGGAGATAATATAATATAGTAATTAAAATCATTAAAAACAATTAATTATACAAGTATATAATATATAAAGAAAATAAAATTAAAATTACAACATTATGTTTTGTATTAACTTAGTGTAAGATGTACCTCTTGTGTATAAAAAATATATAAAAAAACTACATTGTACTTAATTGAACAAGTAATAAATCTGACAAATTGTTTTTTCCTAATATTCTTTTTAAATGCTAAAGCTTTATTTTATTTATGTTTAAAATGATTTTATGTTTGTACGTACGTAATC